>NC_136065.1:325802355-326402355 GCF_964261635.1 Lissotriton helveticus | reverse complement strand
GCGCTTGCTTAGGGAACCCTTCCTGGTATTCCCCTGTGAGATAGCAGGGTATCCACAAGGTGAAAGTCAGGCATCCCGCCACGAGGGGCCGTTGTGGAGATTAAGCAAGCTATTGCCCAGAGTCGCAGAGTGTGAACCCGTGAGTCGAGGAGGCACCGGGGCAAGAATTATCGAGTCCGTGGAATTTTTAGCCCAAGACCCCGCCGAGGCGGGGAATTGAACCCTGGTCCAGGACCGATCTCAGCTTCCGGGTCTGCTGCCTCTAACCCCTGAGCCACACTTCTCCACAGTGCTCCTCATGAGGAAGAGAGATTACAGTGCCCTGCATGAAGCCAGAGAAATTAAGGTGCACTGCAGTAGGCCAGAAAGATTAGAGTGCTCCGCATGAAGCCAGAGAGATTACAGCGTCCTGCATGAAGCCAGAGAAATTACACTGTTACACATGACGTCAGAGACATTACTGTGCTCCGCATGAGGCCAGAGAGATTACAGTGCTCTGCATGAGGCCAGAAAGATTACAGTGCTCCTCATTAGGCCGGAGATATTACAGTGCCCTGAATGAAGCCAGAGAAATGACAGTGCTCCATTGTAGCCAGAGACACTGCACTGCTCTACATGAAGCCAGAGACATTACAGTGTTCCACATGACGGCAGAGAGAATAGAGTGCACAGTGCTCCGCATGAGGCCAGAGACATTAACAGAGCTCCGCATGAGACAAAGAGATTTTAGTGCACTGAATGAGGCCAGTTACATTACAGTGCTCCGCATGAGGCCAGAGAGATTACAGTGCACTGCATGAAGCCAGAGACATTACAGTGCTCCACATTAGGCCAGAGACATTACAGAGCTCTGCATGAGGCAGAGCAATTACAGTGCACTGCATGAGGCCAGTGATGTTACAGTGCTCCACATGAGGCCCAGAGATTACAGTGCACTGCATGAGGCCAGAGACATTAACAGAGCTCCGCATGAGGCAAAGAGATTACAGTGCACTGCATGAGGCCAGTGACATTACAGTGCTCCGCATGAGGCCAGAGAGATTACAGTGCACTGCATGAGGCCAGAAAGATTACAGTGCTCTGCATGAGGCCAAAAAGATTACAGTGCACTGCATGAAGCCAGATACATTACAGTGCTCCACATTAGGCCAGAGACATTACAGAGCTCTGCATGAGGCAGAGCAATTACAGTGCACTGCATGAGGCCAGTGACATTACAGTGCTCCACATGAGGCACAGAGATTACAGTGCACTGCATGAGGCCAGAGACATTAACAGAGCTCCGCATGAGGCAAAGAGATTACAGTGCACTGCATGAGGCCAGTGACATTACAGTGCTCCGCATGAGGCCAGAGAGATTACAGTGCACTGCATGAGACCAGAGACATTACTGTGCCCCGCATGAAATCAGAGAGATTACAGTGCATGGCATGAGGCCAGAGAGATTACAGTGCTCTGCATGACGCCAGAAAGATTACAGTGCACTGCATGAAGCCAGAGACATTACAGTGCTCCACATTAGGCCAGAGACTTTACAGAGCTCTGCATGAGGCAGAGCAATTACAGTGCACTGCATGAGGCCAGTGACATTACAGTGCTCCACATGATGCCAGAGAGATTACAGTGCTCCGCATGAGGCCAGAAAGATTACAGTGCACTGCATGAGGCCAGAGACATTACAGTGCACTGCATGAGGCCAGAGACATTACAGAGCTCTGCATGAGGCAGAGAGATTACAGTGCACTGCATGAAGCCAGTGCCATTACAGTGCTCTGCATGAGGCCAGAGACATTACAGTGCTCCGCATGAGGCCAGAGAGATTACTGTGCTCCGCAGGAGACCGGAGAGATTACAGTGCACTGCATGAGGCCAGAGAGATTACAGTGCACTGCATGAGGCCAGGGACATTACAGTGCTCCACATGAGGCACAGAGATTACAGTGCACTGCATGAGGCCAGAGACATTACAGTGCTCCGCATGAGACAAGAGACATTACGGTGCTCCGCATGAGGCCAGAGAGATTACAGTGCTCTGAATGGCGCTAGAGAGATTACAGTGCACCGCATGAGGCCCGACACATTACTGTGCTACGCATGAGGCCAGAGAGATTACTGTGCTCCGGATGAGGCCAAAGAGATTACAGTGCTCCGCATGAGGTCACAGACATTACAGTGCTCCGCAAGAGGCCAGAGAGATTACAGTGCTCCACATGAGGTCAGAGAGATTACTGTGCTCCGGATGAGGCCAAAGAGATTACAGTGCATTGCATTGCATGAGGCCAGGGACATTACAGAGCTCCGCATGAGGCAGGGAGATTACAGTGCTCCGCATGAGGCCAGAGAGCTTGCAGTGCTCCACATGAGGCCAGAGAGACTACAGTGCTCCACATCAGGCCAGAGAGATTGCAGTGCACAGTGCTCCGCATGAGGCCAGATAGATTACAGTGCTCCGCATGAGGCCACAGAGATTGCAGTGCACTGCATGAGGCTAGAGAGACATTACAGTGCTCTGCATGAGGCCAGAGAGATTACAGTGTACTGCATGAGGCCAGAGAGCTTAAAGTGCACTGCATGAGGCCAGAGAGATTACAGTGCACTGCATGAGGCCAGAGACATTACAGTGCTCCGCATGAGGCACAGAGATTACAGTGCACTGCATGAGGCCAGAGACATTACAGAACTCGCATGAGGCCAGAGACAATTACAGTGCACTGCATGAGGCCAGTGGCATTGCAGTGCTCCGCATGAGGCCAGAGAGATTACAGTGCACTGCATGAGGCCAGAGAGATTACAGTGCACTGCATGAGGCCAGAGACATTACAGTGCACTGCATGAGGCCAGAGAGATTACAGTGCACTGCATGAGGCCAGAGACATTACAGTGTTCCGCATGAGGCACAGAGATTACAGTGCACTGCATGAGGCCAGAGACATTACAGAACTCGCATGAGGCCAGAGACAATTACAGTGCACTGCATGAGGCCAGTGGCATTGCAGTGCTCCGCATGAGGCCAGAGACATTACAGTGCACTGCATGAGGCCAGAGAGATTACAGTGCACTGCATGAGGCCAGAGACATTACAGTGCTCCGCATGAGACAAGAGACATTACGGTGCTCCACATGAGGCCAAAGAGATTACAGTGCTCTGCATGGTGCCAGAGAGATTACAGTGCTCTGCATGGTGCCAGAGAGATTACAGTGCTCTGCATGGTGCCAGAGAGATTACAGTGCTCTGCATGGTGCCAGAGAGATTACAGTGCTCTGCATGGTGCCAGAGAGATTACAGTGCAATGCAAGAGGCCAGAGACATTACTGTGCTCCGCATGAGGCCAAAGAGATTACAGTGCTCTGCATGAGGCCAGTGACATTACAGTGCTCCGCATGAGGCCAGAGAGATTACTGTGCTCCGGATGAGGCCAAAGAGATTACAGTGCTCTGCATGGAGCCAGAGCGATTACAGTGCTCCACACGGCCTGGTATTGAATGTGTACAGATAGTTGCAGTGGTTACACATGCTGACAGTCGCGGGACTCAAAAAGTGATGCCACTGCTTGCTTTGCATTAAGGGGGTGTTGTATTTTCTTTGTACCCACGAGCGCAGACGCCCCTCTACAAATAGAAAGGCGACTTTGTCCACTCCACGTGTGTCCTTGTTTGATTCATCAGAACTGCAGGTAACAGTTTGCTAAGAACAAGAAGACGAGTCAGGCACTCTCGCAGTGGCGACTGGCATCTACGGTGAGGTGGGCCGGCGGGGAGGCGCACACATAAAATATTTTTAAAATAAATAAATAAAACATACCTGACGCAATGTCCTTGCTCTGGGCCTCTTCTTTATTGGAACCGGATGCTGGATCTCCCTTGTCCAATCCTGGCTCTGCTCACATGCAGCATGTGATGTGAGCAGCACCAGGAATGAAAGGAGCCGCCTCACTCGGCGCTCCACAGCACTCTGGAGGCCTGCACTTACTTGCAACCCAGCTGTCTTAAAACAGCTGGTTTGAGAGGTTTAAAGTGCGCATGTGTGGCTGGCCGTCTCAAGACGGCCGGCCAAAAAGACATGCGCACTTTAAACAGTGCATTAGCCAGCCCACCCTCCTCCCTGCTGCTGTGACTCAGCATCAGCACCGCCCATGTCCTGACGCTCGGGTCGGTACGGGGAATGAAAAATAAAATGGTAATAAATTACCATTTTGTTTTTCATCGCTGGGGCTTTTGGGGGGGGGGGGGTTAAGTGGGGCAATGCTCTTCCACTCCAACGGAGGAGCAACCCCTGCACTCTTGCCTGGAATAATTCATGTTGAGATCTCTGAATTTGCTTCCAACACAATTCGCACTTTCAACAGATACGTATTAGAATGACAAGAGCCTGATGCAAAATAAAATATATTTTTAAATACCATACCACTGCGTTACAAATAAGTGAGACCAATTAGCTTTGCCAATGCTTGTTGTGTGTAGTGTCAAACTGATTCAGATTGAGGCTTATTAATTAAATATGGTGTAATAATTGTGATCACAAGAGAATGGAACACAAAGCGTTGTCCTTTGTTGTTAAGTTCGAGATAGAAGGACCCATCAAGCATAAGGCTAAATTTCAAAACGTGTTACCAGCAACTTGGCCCAAATCCCAGCTTCTTTTCTTGACTCATTTGTGTGAACCCAGGCAAATCAGGAAATTTAAGAGTGCCTAATTTTACTTGAGAGACAAACTTGAGACCGCTAGGAAGGAGTTTAGTTCAGGTTGTGTGCTACACAAAAATGTCTCCCCTGTATGGTTTAATATGGAATAATCTAGCTTAACATTTAACAACATTGGCCATATATACATGTCACATGACTCCCTGATATCTTTCCTGGTTGCGTTATGGCAACATCCTCAGGGCTCAGAAGTATTTGTTTGTTAATTTTTCTAAGTTCATCTTTAGAAACATACATTCCATAATCATCACCAATGCAGTGGTGTAATTTATTGTATTAAATTAAAACCAACATTGAGTAAATACTTGCTTTCAAATTTATATAATCTCCATCAGATTTTGAGATCTCTGTTGGGAGTCTTGCATGCCAAATATATTGATAACTTAGCACATGTTTTGGCTCCTAAGGACAAGTCAGGCCACAGTCTCAGCTACCTATGAATTTGCTGTCTTGCCCCCACCTCTATTGCTTACATATACATATACATAACAAAAGCTCATAATTGTGCCTAGTTGCCCTGCATGAATCTTTATAGAAGATGGAGAGCACAGTGGGGCAGCTAGCGCTTTTGACACCCGGGGCAATCCTATAGTTTGCCGCCCGGTGAAGCTAAGAGCGCAGGGTTGCGACAGACACCGACGCGCTGGGGTGGGCAGATGCTGATGAGCGGGTGTAGACAAGTGAGAGAAAAATGACCTTGCGCTCGCCGCCGTCCCCAACCCAAAAAGTGCCACCCGGGGTCTACCTGTTTCTCCCAGATAATATTTTTGTTCCATTTTGACAATGTTCAACTGCCAGGTATCTGGAAGGGCAATTATATCTTCTCTCAATATGAGTATGACATCACCACATAAGGCAAATCATCCTTACCATTGTACAAATTGTGCAAAATATTGGATAATGATCCTTCTCTTGGCCACTTTAAAGCATACTTTTGACATCCTTTATAATTTTGTCGCAGCATATGGAGCTCACCCAATCCCCCTCTGTAATGCATTCAGACATGGAGCTAATGACGTCAAACACAGAATTGACCACATCATCTTCATTAGCAAGAATTTACCTCTACCTCTCTAAGGGAATTAGGGGCATATTAGCAACAACCTCATTAAAATCATCGCCAAACGGTGATAAAGGGCTTGCTAATATGCGTTAAAGAATTCCAATAGAAGCCCAGGTTAGATGTCCTGCACATCTAACCCGGGCTTCTATTGGAATTCTAGACAGGCGATAATTTTATAGCCTGTCTTGATAATATGCCCCAATGTTTTGTGATCAGTCCTAATAGTGAAATTTCTGCCCCATAGAAAGGTCTTGAAATCTTCAACCGCTCACTCCCTGTGGTTGAGTATCTTCCTTCTGCAGAATACAATGTGCTGGAGGCAAAAGCAGTGATACAAATGTTATTGCTTATTAACTGGGTAAATACAGCACCAATACCCACCACACTACTGGCATCTACAGTTATGAGGCACTCTACAGTCTTGCTAAACATAGCGTTGTGGCTTCAATTACCCTGTTTTTCAGCGTTATAAAATCATCAGATGTTTGCTTGAACCACACAAACGATGTCTTAGCAGATATCGCAGAGTCTTTGTCAAAGTGGAAAGCGCCTCCAAAAAACTAACATTATTTATATAAACCCAAAACAAAACCACTAGTCTCTATTTTCTAGGTTCAGGGACATATTTGATGGCTTTCAGTAGCGATACATATGTTCAATAACTCAGTCTTACATGTAGTATCTCAAGTATTCAACTCCCTGCATAGGAACGTGCACATATCCATCTGAAGGGTAATTCCACTCTCCTCTAATTTCCAGAGAACCGTACCCCACCAAGATATTTACTCTTTTGTGGTAGAAGTTGAAATATGCAAGTAATCTTGGAATGTTGCAACTCCTACATGTTCCCAAACAGAGTATCAATTAGCCTTTGAAAACACAGATGTGGCACAAGCAACACCAAACAGCAGGAATAACAAGCTAGACCTTTTATGCAAAAAAATGGTATTCGTGTTTTCTTGATCTTTAGTTTGGTCTTCAGCAATTTCAGAAGATACTCTCCTTCAAATAAAACAAACACCTCCATAACATTGCCTATAGTCAGCAGTTTATTTAACAACACCTATGGTGACTTTGACACTCTTGTCAATGTCAATGGTGTATTTAGCTTTGGATACCTTTCTTGCATTAATTTTCTATTTATAGCAACAAACCAATATTTGATCTCTTATATATGAGTCAATTGCGCCATCAACATCACATTGAGAGACTCATATTCATGAAGCTTCTAAATGGGATTCAATTGGTTCATTAGGCTAATGATATCTAAAACCGAAGGTGTGTCTCCCCATCACCAGGTGAGGGTCAGTTTTAAAATGAAGCTTTAAATGGTCAGTAGCTTCATCAAAATTAACATAGTCTCCTGTAGTTGTGGCAGGAGGTGGAGAACATCTAGATAGCTGCTTGTAAAGATCTGGGCTTGGCAAGTAAATTCTGTAATAAAGCATTTCCTTTTTTTCTGTCAAAACTTATAGAACTCGTCAACAGCCATTCAATATTTTTTAAATAAATTGTACCAAACTTCCCACTTAGTAGTAAGCTTGTTTGAGTTTTCAAAAAAATAGCGGGGGGTGATTGCGGCTCTGCATATCTAAAAAAATAAAAGTTGAGTGGAAACACTAGCAAAGGAATCCAAAGAACAAATGCAAAATAGTGATAATACGGGGAGAAATGAGATGATTTTCCAAAAGCGGCGGAGCTTGAAATGCCAATAGAAGATGAGAATCAGGCCTGGGTGTTGAGAAATCTCACTGGGAGGTGGTCTAGCTTTGTATTTTCCTCGCTCGCCAACTTACCATTGGCGAGCCGCGAGAGATGAAAAGCTACACTCAGCACCACTCCATAGAGTTTTTCGGAACTCTGCATTCTGTGTGGAGTGGGAAAACTTTGAGCATAGCACCCACGGTGAAGATCACCAAAGAAGGTGTCAGTAACAGTGGATGCAGTCACGTTCATACTGGAGCACGCAGCGAAATGGCATGACACGAAGACGAGGTGATGTAGAGAGAGTGGACCGCTGAGTAGAGAATGCTGATCACCATTTATCTAAGGTGGTGACATCAGACCTGCCACCTTCAAAATGTAATTTGTCATGTGAGAAAGGAGAGTGGCCTTAAAGGGGGGCAGGGCTTGATGCAGAGAACTGCCTGAAAGGCTGTTCTGCCCTGTCCTCTGCCCCCGTCAAGGACTTTCCCCCTCCAAAAAAACCTAAAAAGCTGTTGGTTCTGCAGTCGATTTCCAGGGTGGTTTCCACATCCCTTGAAGGACACCAGTCCAAAGATGAACTGGGAATGGAAACCCACTGAATGCAGGAGTTTCCAGCGGTCCTTCCCTGCTGCCATGTGACATTGACTCTTCACCAGGTGACCATGTGAAGAGAACCGATAGTGTGTGACACACGGTCGAACCGGGTGAGTGGGCAGGTCTGTGACATAATAACTGCGGTGGAAGTAAATCAGCGTTCATGAGGAGCAAAAGTTTGAAGTTGTCTACTCTGTCGAAGATGCTCCCCCGCAGAGAGTAGGTGAGCCCTGAGATGTGGCGTGAACGCTGCCAGTCGGTGCACAGGTAGCTTCATACCGTGTGTCCAGTGACTGCGGGCAGAAAGTTGAATGTGCGAGTGAGCAAGAGTGGGAGTCATCAGATACGTTCTTAAGTTTGGGACTCATGATAGGAGTGTGAGGAGACTTTGGCACAAGGGCATTGTAGGGAGCTTCAGGCACATGGGCAGAAACTAATTTGCCTGTGATAACGGACCTTCTGTGTGAAGAGCATGGGGCACACAGATCTACACTGCAAGAACCATGAAGAAGCGTGAATCATATGAACGCTCCATGGTTCTTGTTCAGGGGTATATGTGAAAAGGTACAAATGCAATAAAGACATTTTAAACAAACAAAATGTTGCTTTTTGTTGACTCTTTGGGAAGGGCAGATACAGCTTGTTCATTATTATTATTTTTTTTTTATCAAAGAGGCACTTCCCTATTTCCTTAATCTTCTTTGCCATGTATCATCCATAATCATTTTCCAGTCTAACACTATTACCCTTGTTACTGCAAGAATTCATAATTTTCTTCAGTTTTCTAGCTTACTGTGGTGACGTTTTTGAACTTATAGTCACATAAGGCCAACATAATACCCTGAACAGACACTGTGAAGAGATTTGTTGCCCATCAGCAGACAGTGTGTTATCTATGAGGGAAAAGGGCAGACGCTGTGGAAAGCTTTGGGTAACGTGGACCGGCTGTGAGGTACACCTATGGCACCCAGACAAATATGGTAAGAAGCTTGGTGGCTCTTGAGCAGACAGTGTGGCATATTTGGGGTCCATGGACCAATGTTGTGAGAAGCTATCAGGCCAGTGGAAAACCGTGTGAGGAATAGACAAAATGATTAAAAATCCCTAAGTGTGGTAATTTGACAACTACTCACAGGGACAGTGGAGGGGATGTGGTTATGTCATAGCTAATTAGCCCTGCGTTCTAATCCTAGCTTAGTCTTGTGTACTCTTGACCACAACTAGTAATCTCTGTGCTGTTCCCTAGTCTGACAAAAGTACAAGTGTTTAGAAACAGGTCAACCTGGGAGTTTGGGCTTACTTAACACACATGGCGTTGATATTTCCAGAAGTAACAACGTTAAAGTCCAAGTTCTCTTTTCTCTGCATTTCTGTCAATTTCCAGAAACTATGGGGTGCTTTGTGTTCTGGGGTTGATAGCAGGATCAGGGAGACTGGAGTTCAAGGTGCTTTGGTCCGTCCTGGATAATACATGAAGGAGGCACCATGCTGCGAGTGCTGGCAGTGCTCACCCTACGGATTGTTGTATATACTCTGTGTGCAAGGCCCATGGGCATGTAATGTTACTGATGGACTACATGCACATGTTTAACATGCAATGAAAGACTAGCTTTCAACTTGGACTGTACCATGTTTCTTCTTTGCTGGTGGGTGCTACATGATGACCACTGTAAGCAGTTGTCTTATGCCACAAGCAGCCACTCAACGGTGCCCTATGGCAACAAAAAATCTCAAAGATGGCACTGTGCTTACGGCAAGGGAGTAACCAGGTGACAAGATCAGCACATGTAGAAAAGTGTGAGAATATGCATCTATGTTTGGAGAAATGTCTGTCAGCAAATATGTCATAATCACACATGGATCACTGCTAATTTACAGTACTAACCAGCTTTCCACAGACAGAATGATCAGTCTGCCTAATACCTCTTTTATTTCTTGGCATTGTTGAGCACAGACCTTTCTTCGGAAAGCATCTGGGTGCTTCACAGATGACCGAATAATGGAACACGACCTAGAGGTGGTTGGAATATTTTAATATTATTTGTTTCTATGTGTTTCAATAGAGTTGGGTGAAGGCTGCATGCACAGCTTACAAACATTTGTGAAGGTAAAGTGGCGGCATGGTTGTAGTCAAATGATTTACTCTAGTTTAATTTAGTTAAGAGTCTTTGTTGAACATGGTAAGCATTTGGGTTTCCTTTGACGACCATCAGGATAGGCGCTAAGCAGACAGGGAGTGGTGGGAATCCCAAAGTACCGAAATGGGCAGAGAACACTTCTTTCTGATTCTATACCTACTAGCCTAGAGTGGGAGAGCTTCTGCTTTGAGCTTCTGCAACTTCTCAAAATCATGCTTCTCTCCCAGAAATGGTATTTTGTCTTGAGACCAGAGTAGTTTAGACAAGGCAGGATGAGTTGGTGTTAATGCAGGCTTGAACTAGCATCCATTTGAAGGAGATGATGATTGGGTGATGTGTTTCAAATTTCTCTTACCAGTTATGGTGATTGCTCAACGTTGGCCAGTGAGAGAATTTTCCATTTGTCCATATCAGAGAAGACAAATTATTGTCCTGTGTCTTGGTTAGTGGCCAGTTGTACAAAGGTTTTGATTTTGTAGATGAGACAGAAGTGGTACCCAGCAGTCTGAGCTTTTTTGGCATTGTGATTTGAATGATAGTAGTGTGCTGTTGTGGTAGCCAAGAAACTTTACATAGTGGTTATGGTTAGCGAGACGTCATCTAGTGCTATGTTGTCAAGCCAGAGACCAGTGTTGTTTTTTCCACTACTTGTGAAGGTTATGATTTCTCTGTCTTCGTTGGGTTTCATTTTAGAGAGTCTGGTGACGTGTAAGTCTCAATAGTTAAGTAGTTCAGGCATTGAGAGCACCTTGAGCTGGAGTTAGGTGACATCAGCACATAGATAGATCTCACTAACCAGTGAAAGGGATGCCCTGGGGATCATAATACAGAAGAATACAATAACTGAAAAGGAACATGTAGGAGAGGGAATTTTGTTGATTACATTTAGATCAATTTGTGGCAACTGCAGAGGGAAAAGGCAGTCTACATTAAGACTTCCCCTACCATGCCTACGCCACTTCACTGCTTGTATAGTAGGGCGTTGTGGTCGACAATTTGGATAAAACTGTTTCAGTGTTGCAGTGAATTCTGAAACCATACGGTGCAGGTAATATATACCTGTGTGACTGCGAGTTTTATTTGCAGGGATTGTTTATAATATTTTGATGCGGAGTGGGACGTACGCCGTGGCCCATTCATTGCTGAATTCTTCAAAGCCTAGGTTACCTACATTTAAGAGGAGAAGAGTGGAGTCTTGACTACTTGGTGAGTAAGGGGGTCTAATTGATGGCGTCGAGGAGTGGTATGAGAGTCACTGGGTAAAGGGTTTTACTATGGCTGATGTAAGAATAAGAACCATTGGAGGAACTGATTTTAAGAGAGCTGATCAATTTGCTGATGTCAACCAAATTGAATATTTGGAGAGTGTCCCACGTATTTTTTGGATCAATTCTGAGTCTGATCTCTGAAAAGTTTGTTGATGGCCTTTAATTTTTGTAAATATTGTGTACTTGTGGGAGGAAACCTGGTTGATATAATTGCCAACGGAGTTTGAATGCAGAAATCTCAATAATAAAAGAACCGGCATTGTGACGGATGAATGTAGCTTTGGAGTGGTTCTATTTCCCCTCATAGAACTGCTTTCGGTGCCACATCACCAGAGCGTGCGGGGGCCTGCTTGTTGCTGTCAAAAACATGTGAAGGCCACGTGCCAGCAGCCAGCGGTGTAAATATAGAGCAGATGGGACATAACCTCAACTTCTGTCTGTGACTCACTCAAAAGCAGCTTTTGGAGGGGAATTTTAATCGCACCTGGCTACAAAGGGGAAAGTTGTTTTTTTGTCTTGGTGGGGATTATGCAGGTCTGTACTGGGCTTCATAAACAGCAGCCCAGAGACACAGGGCCAGCATGAGTCATGCATGACTTACTCCTCTAGACTTTTCAGCGCTGGTCTGTTTTTGAGGCTTAATTGTGAAATCATGTGTAAACACACTGGTTAAAAGTTCAAAACTCTGAGGTGGGCTGCGTCGTCGGACATGCCTTTTATTCCACCGGGCATTTCCCTGTGGCCTGGGCCCTCTGAGGCCGGATATGAGACCCCAGGGTCCTCCAGGCGCCTCTTTGGGGAGACTCTAAGAGAGTGAGGAAGAGGGGTGGAAGGCAGAGAGATAGTGAGGAGTGAGGGAGGACAGGGGACGGAGAGGGCAGGGGGAGGAGGGGGGAGAAAGAAAGAAAGAAAGAAAGAAAGAAAGAAAGAAAGAAAGAAAGAAAGAAAGAAAGAAAGAAAGAAAGAAAGAAAGAAAGAAAGACAGACAGTCAGACAGACAGGGCTGATTTGAGCATTTTCTGCCAGCACAGCTTTTGGTTCCCCAGTCCGGCCCTGTTAGCAGATGTGAAAAGAGGCTGCTATCTAAATGTCCAAATGTGAAACTATTGCACATGAAAGCTGGTGCCCCGGTGGACATTAGAAATAACTGGTGCAGTCTTTGTATAGCGCCTTTAGACCCATGGCTGCTCAGGTGGGAGTTTACAGTGAGTTCGTGCCTATAGCTCCACCCAGAGAAGAATACTTTGGCAAGGTTAAGTCGACTGTATGAGAAATACTTATTTGAAAAAATAAATAAATAATGCAGAGACCTAAAGTTTGCCTTAAGAGATCGTCGCTGGTGCTGCACAAATCCCGGGCTCCCCACATACCAAGGATGCGAGGTCTTGATTCCACCACCTGCCTCTTTCTTCCACTATCCTATACCTCCTGTCTCATTATGTCACTCTTGCTGGTTCTTTGCCCCTTTTTGCTCCTTTGGTTACATATTTCCTACTTTTTATGAACAGAGGTTTGCAAAATGTAAGTGTCTCCTCAGGAGACAATACTCACACCTTAGAAGCTCTTTCACAATCAGCCACCAGCCAGATTCAACATTCTGAAAGTTATCAATAGGCTACTTTGCTTCTGATGCATATTATGATGTTACTATTTTTATTTTAAAACCTTTATGCAAATTAAGGATCCCAGGCACTGACTGCTAGACTGCTTTCAATGCAAACAAAACATTGCATTTGTATTTAATCAGATGAGTGTGTTACTAAACTGAACCAATAGGGAACACTGTATATTTGGCATTACAGGTTGGTTTGGGGTAGTATTTATGAAGATCTCTTTACACATTCTAAAGTGGTCCCAGCTACAGTGAACAGCATGAAACACTGAATCTTTTTTGTGGGAATGAGAAATAAAAACCCGTGTTATTGAGTGAAATGGAGAGGGGCTTAGGACGAGGGCTTCAGGGTAAGGCTGGGAGGAGTGGATTTTCGGGGAAGAGCTTCCAATGCATTCCGTCCCCTTCTGGCATGGACACATGCCATAAAAATGAACTTCAGAGCAGACCGAAGTCTCGCCCCTCTGCCAGACCAACAGAGGGTTGTACTGCAGTCTAGTGTTCTTATTTCACGGGCCTGGGCATGGAGAGCAGTGGGTCAGGTTAGTGTCTGCCAGCCAGGCACTTCTTCTGCCATCCAGACAGACAGACAGGCTGAGATTTGCTTTGCTGAACATGCGAATTATTTAACTCACCACCGGGCATGTCATACACTTTTGTGGTGCCAGGCAAAAACCTCTGCATGGCCCTTCTTTTGTTTACAAGGAGCATCTTTATAATTAAGAAAACGTATCTCTGGCAAAGGGTAAATACAGTGTTTAACTCCGCCTAGTGGACTTGTCATGTTAGTTGCAACACAAAGCAATATGTCAGGCTTGCCTTTTTAGGTCTCGACTATTATATCCCGCAGGGATTAATAGCTCGAACCTATAGCAGGGGAAACAAACTTCTTGAACAAGCGGATAGCGTCCAGTTCATGTGGAGCACTCGTGTGAGACTCGTGTGCAGGGCAAACCCATCAGCCTCGCGCTAGACTTCAATGAACCAGCCACGTCACACCACCATTTGTCTGCCCCCAATCACACTTCAAGGTCTGCCGCTCCACGCCCCCCACCACTCTCCTACTTCCCTCCCACCTCCCACGGCCGCTCTTCCCATTCACGCGCTTCTTTTATCACCAGTGCCTCTTGGTCATCTGCCACCACATTCCCATATTTACTAGCTCTTCTTGTTAGATCTTGCCTTGCCTATCGCGTAAGCGATCGCAATGGCGAGAGATTTAGTAAGAGGGGCATTTGGAAGTGCTGCCAACGGATTGTGTGTCGCTTACGCGCACAATCACGCGCTTTATGCAAATGCTTCCATTTGCCACCATGCATCTGTGAGCCACTTCGTGCGCGAGCCGGCTCCTCTCCGCCCCCTTCCTTTCATGGCCTTTTGATCTGCATCTGTGAGCCACTTCGTGCGCCAGCCGGCTCCTCTCCGCCCCCTTCCTTTCATGGGCCTCTGCATTTCGATCTTTATCTTTGACGAGTCTTCCTTCCTGTGCGCCGTCACCGCCACAAATGCCTGCAGTCTCTTCCACCGCTCCACAGAGCCACATTAAACTATAAAACAGCCCGAAATACCCACAGTGAAAAACGCATGCCACAATTAAATACCCACAGTGAAAAACGCATGCCACAAGAGCCACCCCCCCCATACCGCTCACCACACTGCTTATTTAAAAAATTATATTTCTTTGCAGTGTTATATAGCACCAACTCGACCTGAAGGGATCAGAGCGCTTTATCCCACTTCATTTAATAGCCCTCCCCCTCCCAGCACATGGGCCTCTGGCAGCTTGTTACACCTTTGTCGCCACTTAATCTCCTCGTGTTGGCCCCCCACAGCTCCTACAACACTGCTTTTGTATATATTTTTTTGTGCAAAATTATAAAGCGTAAACTGGACTCAAAGTGATCAGAGCACTTTACATAAACACCATTACAGAAGGACACATTACATTTTCAGGCATGAGGAGATTAAATGATTTGCACCAATCACAGGATGCCTGAGCCGATACTCGAACCTGGTTCTCCATCTTGAAAGTAGGCTGCTCTGGCCATTATCCCACACCTGACCGCTGCTCAGTGGACTGTTTACTTCCTGCACTGGCTTCATGAAAGGCTTACAGCTGCAGTTTCAATTACCATGCTCTTTGCTTCTGTGTTTATTAAGCTTCTGCCACCACAATCTCCTCGTGCTGACCCCTCAGCCAACACAGTTGTTTTTTGCACCTTTGCCGCCACTTAATATCCCTGTGCCATCCCCACCAAGCCACCCCCTCATACCGCTCACCACACTGCTTGATTAAAATTATATTTCTTTGCAGTGTTATATGGAACAAACTCGACCCGAAGGGATCAGAGCGCTTTATATGATCACCAGTTACATTACAGATGGACACAATCCTTTTTCAGGTACAGGGAGATTCGGTGATTTGCACACAATCACAGGATGCTTGAGCCAATGCCGAGATTCGAACATGGTTCCCCAGCTTCACGGTCGGCCACTTTGGCTGTTACACCACATCCGGGGGCTGCTCCCTCCTCTCCTGTTCCTCCCTCTTTCCTCCACCTCATGTGGTCACTCAATATAGGCACACCTCCCTCATCATTTGCCAATGCTTGTTGTTATTTGGCAAACAGTGGACACACACAATATTTCTAAAAAGTGATAATATAGTATTCAATGCAGCTATGAGCCTTAAAGCAACAGCCTAAGAAAGTTTAAGCACAACAATGTTTTTACAGTCTGAAATAACGAATGCTTTTTTATTTCACGGGCACATTTCAGAAAATGCAGGTTTTTGATCATCCCAAGAGTAAGAGGATGTACTGCGGCAGGCACAAGCGGCTGTCTAAGCATGCACTCGTGCACTAGGGCCGGTGTATGCAACATTTGTTGGCACTTCGTCCGGAGCACATTGTTGCTAACGCCCCCCCCTACCACAACACTGCTTTTTGTTTTTTACACCTTTGCCGCCACTTAATCTCCTTGTGTCGCACCCCTACAACTCCTACAACAGTGTTTTTTAATATATTTTTTTGTGCAAAATTAGAACCCACACACACGCTGCACCCTCACACACACTGCACCCTCACACACTATCATTCAGTGCCACATAATTACACTGCACTCAATGCAACATACACTCCAAATCCCACTCAGTGCCACATAAGTACACGCCACATAATTACACAGCACTCAATGCAACATACACTCCAAATATCACTCAGTGTCACATAATTACACACCACATAATTACACTCTACTGAATGCAACACACACTCCACACAATACCACTCAGTGCCACATAATTATATGTTACATCATTACACTGCACTCAATGCAACATACACTCCAAACAATACCACTCAGTGCCACATAATTACACACCACACAATTACACTCCACTGAATACAACATACACTCCTCATAATACCACTCAGTGCCACATAATTACACGCAACATAATTACACTCTACTCAATGCAACATAAATACACTCAACATAATACCACAGTGCCACATAATTATATGCTACATAATTACACTGCACTCAATGCAACAAACACTCCAAATAATACCACTCAGTGCCACATAATTACACGCCACACAATTACACTCTACTGAATACAACATAACCTCCCCATAATACCACTCAGTGCCACATAATTATATGCAACATAATTACACTGCACTCAATGCAACATACACTCCAAATACCACTCAGTGCCAGATAATTACACACCACATAATTACACTCTACTGAATGCAACACACACTCCACACAATACCACTCAGTGCCACATAATTATATGCTACATGATTACACTGCACTCAATGCAACATACACTCCAAACAATACCACTCAGTGCCATATAATTATATGCTACATAATTACACTGCACTCAATGCAACATACACTCCAAATACCACTCAGTGCCACATAATTACACGCCACAAAATTACACTCTACTGAATACAACATACACTCCCCATATTACCACTGAGTGCTACATAATTACATGCCACATACTTACACTCTACTCAATGCAACATAAAGACACTTTATCTGTCTATCTATCGCACTCACTCTATCGCCATCACTCTATCTAACGATCGCCCTCACTCTGTCTATCTATCTATCGCCCTCACTCTATCTATCTATCTATCTATCTATCTATCTATCTATCTATCTATCTATCTATCTATCTATCTATCTATCTATCTATCTATCTATCGCCCTCCCTCTATCTATCTATCACATTCACTCTATCTATCTATTGCACTCACTCTATCTATCTATCACACTCACTCTAGCTATCTATTGCATCACTACAGCATCACTCAGCACCAGCACAGCATCACTCAGGGGCACCACAACATCACTATGCGCTACCACAGCATCATTAAATGCTACAGCATTACTCGTAGCCACCACATCACTCAGCGCCACCACAGCATCAATCTGTGCAACCATTCAACAACAACTGGTTCAAATATGTTCTCTCAATGTTTCAAGCTTTATTACAAATATCACAAAAAGATGTTAATATTTCACTTCTGTTCTTGGATTTTCGTCACAATAAAATACAATGAACATAATCTTCACAAAAGTTATTTACAAAAGCTATTGCCATTATAAATTACAATAACTTTTATTTAAGTATTAATGATTAAAAAAATTAAAAGCCATTGTTATTTGTAATATCAATACATCTAAGTCGCGTAAATACAACACATATTGCATTACAAATGCTATAGGTGTCACATTTGCGAAAGTTAAAACTATTGGCTTTGTAAATGAAAAAGCTATTAATTTAGCTATTTTCAAAACCAACACATAAATAAAAAAATTGTCATTTACAATACCAATAGCTCAAACTTTCCTAATGCGAGACCTATTGCATTGCAAATGCTTGTTATTACATAAATACATGTTGTAACAGGAGTAGAGAGGCCAAAAAACTAGGGACACTGGACAAAGAACGTCGTCCAGGGCTTGAGTCGGGGTACTACGCGGGTGGACGGCGTCCCCCCAATAATTTTACCGGGTGGACGCCGTCCACCCCACCCAAAAGCAGGACTCTAAATGATGGCGTTACTTGCCCGCAAGGCCGCCCCGTCGATCTCCCAAGTACAGAGCAGGCTGTTAATCTTGTGTAGCGCGCGATTGCGCTACCTATCAAAATTCTGCTTTGCCCTTTATGTAAGTTCTGGAGTAGTCATGGTGGCCTGAATCATGTGGAAAGCCAAACAGCAGGCTATTTTTGTGAAAGAACTGGCAGTGTGGGAATAAAGCATAACCCCAAAAACAGAATTCAAGCTGAAGCCATCATTTCAAAATAAAAAATTACAAAGACGATAAAGTGTACCCGTTTTAAAAACGACATCTGTCCATTCAAGTCTCTCTTCAATCTGCAACATTATTTAAAGTTGTTCGAATATTGCCAATAATTCGACTAAACATTTGAGTGAGTTTCGATTCCGTACTGTCCATTTGGTGAGAATATTTTCAAAGTCTGACGCAATTTTTGGCAATCATCCTTTATTTAAATATAAAGAGAACAAAGACGTATATATGCATGCAGCCGCACGCAAGAATGCCAAACAATCATGGTACAAAAAGTCACCAGTAACAGTGAAAGTTAAATATCAGCTCACTGTGCTGGGGACTACCTTTCATGACGTCACTTCCTCTCATGACGCCACTTCCTGTGACACCACCTAACTTGGAGCGTCCCCCCACCTCTTTTTTTAGGACTTGTGCCCTGACCTCGGCTATTTTCCCCTTGTGATGACCCAGCTAACACCCAAAGCTACCCTGGAAATGCCTGCACTTAGTTGACATGCTGAATGGGTGGCAGTCAGAGACGTTTTAAGGCATGAATCTTCTCTCTATTTGACCTGTCTATTCCGTTTTTCTATCTAAACCTCTCACGTGTTCTGCCGACCTCTACCTCTGACTCTATCTGTCTGTCTAGGCAGTGTCATCTTTTAGATAATCATATTTTCGTATTCTTTGTCATTATGTGGGGTTGAATTAGCAGGAAATGGATAATAAAATTTTAAGTTCTAGTATTGGGGTGCCAAAATATTTTCCTCATCCTTAAGATGACACTGGTGGCGGGGTCTCGGCCCTCGTCAGTGCTGCCCCCTCTCCACCACCACCCGAATTCAGGGCACATTCAATTAGTGAAGCTTCAGAAATCCGTTTCACTCTACAGAATCCAAATCTATCAGCTGTTTAAAGTTAAGATACTCAGGGACATCTTAAGGATTTTGGGAGCCCTGGGCCAAGCAGATTTTGGGGCCCCTTCTCAGCAAAGCTTTGAATTTATGATCTAATTTCAGCTCTTTCATGCCCTCTTTGGCCAGGTAACTGATAGTGCACTGGTGCACTAATCCGAATAAATGTATTTCCATCTAATATTCAGGGATAATGACTTGTGTTTTCAATATCGTAACACAGCAGTAGCTCACTAATATTACTGCAAATAGTCTCTGTGACGCACTACCATTTGTCATACATGAGGCCCTGTTTTGATCCAAAAGAATCTTTTTTATGAATGTTGCATGAAACATAAACACAACATGTCTGTCCAAAATGTCTGCAATAGACTCTCACACATGACCCACATTAAAAATGAATTAAAAGAAAACCATATTTAAAACAGTTTGTTTAAGAATTATTCAAGGTAATCAGGGCAAGACTCTCTACAGAACAGAGCTGGCTCTCTAAGGGGGCCCTATAGAAAGGCTGGGGCCCTGGGCCAGTAGCCACTTTGCCCATGCCTTAAAATCTTCTCTGAAGATACTTTTGACAGAGCCTGGTGAGCAGAAATGGTCCACTTCATAGTACAGGACTTGCTGAAGAGAAACTGCAACTTCACTAGGAAACTATGTTGAGCCTAGGGTACACACGCTAGCATCCTCCATCTGGTATTTAGAAAAAAACATTGGACCAGTAACATTGGGCAGCATCTGGTAGGATACAAAAATTACTTTACCTGATGAGCGAAATTGGCATTTCTCTCGCAAATGACAAATATTAAAGCCCATTTGGCAAGCAAAACTGACAGATTTAAAAGAAACTTGCTCCAACAGGGAATTGGGGTTCCACAAAGGTTTTTCTTCGCAAAGCTCAAACAAAATATTTTATTGTATAGTAAATGAGGGCAGGGACATTAGTGAAAAAATGGAAAGGTGTTTAAGAAACTTAGCATGCATGACTGCAGCTTCTCCATAATACACCAGTAAAGTGGATATTGCTCATTTCCTTTTTCCCAGTAAACCATGCATTGCACTCTTGACAGCATTAGTACAATATACTGTTGGCTTCCATGTACACAGGGACAGATATTTAAAGTGTCACCATGCCCAGAAAGAGGACTTCTAAGTTTCTACATGCCCGGTAAGAGCCATTCCCAATTACCACATGCCCAGTAGCGGCTTTTCATTGGCCAACTGGCCCATAAAGGCCCTGGCTCCATTTGTGTTCCTTTAGTAGCATTTTAGCTAGCATATGTTACTTTCCCACTTGGAAGGAGTAAATCCCATTCAACCTGAGTTTTTCATGTGCATTGTCAGGTAGAGGTCTCTTGAGGTGGTACACATGGTGCGCTCTATGACAGAAAACCTGAGGTAGACAGGCAAGCATCCTCTTTGTGAAAGGCATATTCTGAGGGGCAGATGGTACATGACTGGCTGCCTTCAGGAGACCCCATCCACTAGCTGGGGCTGGTTCATCATTAAGACCTTTGTTGGAGCCCGTAATGTCATTCGTGAGCACTCTGCCACTCCTCCTTACGGATTCAAAGGTCACTTTCCTAGCGGTCGCCATATGCACTGTAGAGCTGCAGAAGTCCCACATGTGCAAATTAAGCACTACAGATGTCCCTGCCTTGAAGATGTTGGAGAGACCTGGGGGCTGCTGAGGTGAGCTTGCTTGGTTCCACAGCCCAATATGGTGCACCCAGGATTTGCAGTCTGCGCAAAAGTACACAGGACTTTCAGAGAGATGATATTACATGGTGGGACCAGCAGGCGGCTGTTTATAATGCTGACAGCTATTAACTTCCTGCATTTCTTTTTCAACAGGAAATTACTAGCAGTTTAGCACTTTTTTTTAATTGGTTTATATAGCGCTCTTGGCAGAATAAGTGAAACTACTGTGGACAAGAACATGAATGGAGGTCCATTCTGAGTTTAGGAGTAGGCGGTCTTGGCAGACTATAGGGCGCGATCACCATTGCTTTGCCACTGGTACCCTTTCTGAAGCTCTCGCCTCTGAATGTAAATAAGAATCAAAGCTGCTGTGTGTATTTGGAAAGAACAGTACCCGTGGGTGGGGTTCATGTCGTGCCGCTACGAGGATCTTTAGTGTGCCCAAGTCTGACTCAACGGCGAGGAGGGACGGAATTGTAAGAAGGGCCTTTGTTGAACTGGCATAGAGCCAGGTCTTGTGTAAGGTGGTAGAGGAGGGAAGAGAGAATCTATAATTGTAATGTCATGGATTTGGCTCTTACTCATGAGACTTGCACAGAACACTGTGTGGTTGTCAAAAAGGCCTTTAAACACACACACACATGGCACACACACACACACACCGACACACACACACACACACACTCGCTGACTCACACACTCCTACACTCACTCTCTCTCTCTCTCTCTCTCTCTCTCTCTACGTTCCTTGTTATCCACATACATAGGCACCCCATCACTTTATATATTGATGGCAATAATTACACTTGCATTTTAATTACACAAGGGAACCCAAGGAAGCAATATGCTAGGGACCTTAGGGAATATATCTTTGTACAGGACAGTGGTCCCTAGACAACCATAATTTATGAATGATAGATATAGACTGAATGAGTACTATATTCCTTGTCCAGCCGGACAGTTTTTATTTGAATAATAAAAGGTTTTAACAAATTACAAAAAATGACAGCAGGACACCAGCCGATGTCCGACTAACACACTAAGAAAAAGACAAACAAGAGTTTCAGGCAATATGAACAGTCTGTGTAGTACAATTCACAATCAGACAATATTGGTTACACACTATTGTTGGCATACAGTAGCACAATTCAAACACATATAGTGTGACACAGTCGACGACGTTTCGAACCTATAGCAACTTAAAGGTTCATCTTCAGGACATCAATTCTATGCCTTGTCTTTTTATCAGAAAAGTCACAGTTTAACTTTTTTGCCCATAGTATGAGCACTATTGCCATAACACATATAATTTACACCAAGAAGGAATTCAAGGGAAGAAAGAAGAAAACAAAACAAAATACAAGGATTAGGGCATTTTCCAAAACATGTTGGAATCACACATTTAGTATTGTTAAACAATTTAATAATCATCAATGACCAAACAAAACCTTCCCATTGTTACAATTCATTCATTTAAAATTAGACAATGTGAAAACCGTGTCCAAAGTGACCTAAAAAGCGATAATAGACCACCGTGAATTTAATTACGCATGACACAGTGCACAAGGGGAACAGTGATCATGCCCAACACGGAGGGGTCAAACAACAATAAAATACAACCTCCACCATAGACGGACAACTTATCTACGAATGGCAAGGGCGTGGGTGTACCTGCAAATCTGGTATACAAGCCGATAGCCTGAATAATTCAGAAAGCCTGTATCAGAAAATTAGTGATTAATATTGTGACCATACTAAATTCCAATGGCCAAAAGATTCCCAAAAATTATGCATGCCAGATAGTTAGCTTACCAAGTACCAGTAATTGAAACAATTGAACCTCCACTGTAGGGTAGGGCACTGTAGAGGGAGTAATGTCGTAATTAATATAAACGGAACAACATCGCTTTAAGCAATAGTGGTTGGGGGCAGCAGCACAATTGATTCCTTACCGGATAGTTATAGCAGACGGGCCAACAATGGGTTCCACGTCCTCAAGGGGAAATCGTCCTCCCGGACCTAATTTCGAAAAGCAGGAAATACCGCGAACGAAGTCACGTGGTACTTGGACGGCCAATCACGCTACAATGTGGCGTGGCCATCTTAGAACAGTTACGGGGCTTCGAATAACCCACAGGGTTAATGTAAACCCACCAGGCCCGTACTGGCTACCAATGGAACCGGGCGTCATGTTCAGAGGATCGTACGTAATGAAATACCAGGGAACCAGAACGGAATCACGTGGTTCCAGGACGGCCAATTACGCTACTTACAGCGTGGCCATCTTGGAGCAGTAACTTGGCTTGGAGTAACCCAAGGGGCTGATATAAAACCACCAAGGCCCATACTACCTAAGAATGGATAACCACTGATAATGGTCTATCTTGCAATGTCTGACTTACTGTAATCTGCATGACGATATTTAGTGCTTCCGTGGTTTAACTAAGGTTTTGATACACTTAAATCATGTAATCCTCATTTTAATTAATACGCTGTTGTTGAATACTCTAAAAAAGAACCAAACAAATTGTGACCTTCCTTAATTGAAAATTTGATATATTTCTGTATTGTCACTTAATTGTTATTTTTAATAAATACGTTTTTATTTTTTATTTTTATACACCTTCCTAAATTCACGTTGTTTGCATGCACCGGGTTTGTCCATAGAACATGTAAATATGTCTGCCCGGTTTCGACTCTCTAGGCTTATCAGTGAACATGACGCCTGTTATCCATTCTTAGGTAGTATGGGCCTTGGTGGTTTTATATCAGCCCCTTGGGTTACTCCAAGCCAAGTTACTGCTCCAAGATGGCCACGCTGTAAGTAGCGTAACTGGCCGTCCTGGAACCACGTGATTCCGTTTCTGGTTCCCTGGTATTTCATTACGTACGATCCTCTGAACATGACGCCCGGTTCCATTGATAGCCAGTACGGGCCTGGTGGGTTTACATTAACCCTGTGGGTTATTCGAAGCCCCGTAACTGTTCTAAGATGGCCACGCCACATTGTAGCGCGATTGGCCCTCCAAGTACCACGTGACTTCGTTCGCGGTATTTCCTGCTTTTCGGAATTAGGTCCGGGAGGACGATTTCCCCTTGAGGACGAGGAACCCATTGTTGGCCCGTCTGCTATAACTATCCGGTAAGGAATCAATTGTGCTGCTGCCCCCAACCACTATTGCTTAAAGCGATGTTGTTCCGTTTATATTAATTACGACATTACTCCCTCTACAGTGCCCTACCCTACAGTGGAGGTTCAATTGTTTCAATTACTGGTACTTGGTAAGCTAACTATCTGGCATGCATAATTTTTGGGAATCTTTTGGCCATTGGAATTTAGTATGGTCACAATATTAATCACTAATTTTCTGATACAGGCTTTCTGAATTATTCAGGCTATCGGCTTGTATACCAGATTTGCAGGTACACCCACGCCCTTGCCATTCGTAGATAAGTTGTCCGTCTATGGTGGAGGTTGTATTTTATTGTTGTTTGACCACTCCGTGTTGGGCATGATCACTGTTCCCCTTGTGCACTGTGTCATGCGTAATTAAATTCACGGTGGTCTATTATCGCTTTTTAGGTCACTTTGGACACGGTTTTCACATTGTCTAATTTTAAATGAATGAATTGTAACAATGGGAAGGTTTTGTTTGGTCATTGATGATTATTAAATTGTTTAACAATACTAAATGTGTGATTCCAACATGTTTTGGAAAATGCCCTAATCCTTGTATTTTGTTTTGTTTTCTTCTTTCTTCCCTTGAATTCCTTCTTGGTGTAAATTATATGTGTTATGGCAATAGTGCTCATACTATGGGCAAAAAAGTTAAACTGTGACTTTTCTGATAAAAAGACAAGGCATAGAATTGATGTCCTGAAGATGAACCTTTAAGTTGCTATAGGTTCGAAACGTCGTCGACTGTGTCACACTATATGTGTTTGAATTGTGCTACTGTATGCCAACAATAGTGTGTAACCAATATTGTCTGATTGTAAATTGTACTACACAGACTGTTCATATTGCCTGAAACTCTTGTTTGTCTTTTTCTTAGTGTGTTAGTCGGACATCGGTTGGTGTCCTGCTGTCATTTTTTGTAATTTGTTAAAACCTTTTATTATTCAAATAAAAACTGTCCGGCTGGACAAGGAATATAGTACTCATTCAGTCTATATCTATCATTCATAAATTATGGTTTGTCTAGGGACCACTGTCCTGTACAAAAATAATTACACTTGCAACATAAGGAAGATATATGTACATAAACCTACCCCTCATCAAATCAACTCCGCCCCAAAGTGAATTCATATAATGAGCATTGCCACAAATTGGTTTTCTACATCACTCACTAAGAACATTCTACTTCCCTAGCCTTTGAGAATACCTCTGAGTATTCTAGCTTATATGTCAGTGTTCCACTCTTGTCACTTGAAGGGTCTGGTCAGCTGGCGAGGTGTGCGCTCAACTGTGCTCTACAATAAAGTTATCTGTAACCTAACTAGAAGTGTCCTACGATCTATCTACAACAGTCTTCAATCAAACTAAGCAAGAAATACTCTCCTGAAAATGGCAGGTATATACAAATATACAATATGAGATTCCACAAAAATGGTACTGCCACCCTCATTCGAAAAGTTTGTAAATCGGCACTTATCCAAATATATAGAAAGTGCAGGAGGACTTGACCCTTCACAATCGGGGTTCAGACCCAGGCATAGTACTGAGACCGCCTTGCTGTCCGTCGCTGACGATCTCCATATGCTACAGGATAAGGGTTATTCCGTTATCCTGGTGCTTTTAGATCTGTCAGCGGCGTTTGACACTGTGTCACATGATATCATGACCTCCAGACTCATTAACATCGGGCTGGGTGGCAAGGCGTTGGCCTGGCTAAAGAGCTTTTTCATCAAGCGTACTCAGAGAGTCACACTGGGTCCGTACCAGTCAGAGGAGGTGGAGATCTCTAAGGGGGTGCCACAGGGCTCCTGCTTGAGCCCTACACTTTTTAACATCTACGTGGCACCCCTGGCTAACATCATGAGATCCCACGGATTTATTCCTGTATCGTATGCAGACGATACTCAACTCCTCTTCCCCTTTAAAATCATGACTCCTGAGGTACGCAGCTCCTTTGCCCAGGGGATGAAAGAGGTGGCCCAATGGATGGCAGCAAATTTCCTTCAGTGTAACGTCTCAAAGACTGAGGTAATGCTTTTTGGAGAGGCCAAAAGATTGTGGACTCCCGACTGGTGGCCTCAAGACCTTGGCCCAGTCCCCGTACCCAAAGAGGTGGTAAAAGATCTCGGGGTCAAACTGGATCAGGAGCTCGCTTTTAAACATCATACCAATCAAGTGGTAGGCTCCTGTTTCCATGTGATTGGTCTTCTCCGAAGGGTTTTCCCCCTGTTACCTGATTCCACCAGGAAAACGCTAGTTCAGTCGCTTGTGTTGAGCAGACTGGACTACTGTAACGGGCTGCTGTTAGCCGCCAATGAGGGCATCATTAACAAACTCCAAGTTGTGCAGAACACGGCAGCACGCTTGGTTTTGAATGCCCCAGCACGTACACCCTCGAAACCATTACTGAATCAACTACATTGGCTCACTGTGAAACAGAGAGTCTTGTTTAAAACGTGCTGCATCATCCATAAATGTCTCATTGGTAAAGGTCCTGACTATCTAACAAAAAAATTTGTCCCTTACATCCCTGCTAGAACTCTGAGATCTGGTAATCAAGAGCTGTTATGTGTCCCCAGGTTTTGTAAGACCAGACAAGGTGGAAGGGCTCTGTCTGTAGCTGGACCAAAGTGTTGGAACGATCTTCCTTATGACATTAGAACCTGTAAGGAACACTTTCCTTTTAGGAAAAAATTAAAAACTTTCTTGTTCAACTATTAATCCCACTAAGTCTTCACTTAATATTGTTAGAGCAGGCCTTGGTCTCAGATGCTGCCAAAAAGGCGCGGAGATACTCCTCAGGGAGTCGATTCCCAGCGCGTTATAAGTATGCAAAATAAATTCTGCTCAATTTGTCATCCGTGTTTGACACTTTCGACACCCCACCCTCTTATTTGGCTTTTACGACATTGGCATTCAAGAAAACCAGAACGTTTTAACCTGACCTCAGAACATCTCCTCTCCAACTTAATGTCTTTTGAGGTGCCCTTTGACTCTGAGTGTACCACAAGTCTGTACGGCTGCTTTTTCCTCATTCAATGTCTAGCTCAGGTCACTTCCTTGCCTAATTCAGTTATTTAATTTGAATTGTTCCAGCTATACAGAAGACACCTAGGTCATACTAAAAATTGTACAACATGACTCTTCTTTCCTGAGATCATGTCTCGTTATGGATCTCGACTAGCTGGCCCTAAGCAAACTGAAGCCGAATGTCCACAAGACCAAAATATTGTCTAATAGATCTTCTTCCGAATTGGCGCCTTCTTCTTGGTGTCCTCCTGCACTTGAAACCCAGCCAACTCCTTGCATCTCATTAAAAGGACTTGGGGGCATATTTATCATTGAGTTGCATCAAACTTGCACCATCCAATGGGGCACAAGGGCAATGGAACTCAAACCTACAGAAAACTCAAAATTGGCTAGGATCCAATCACCTCAAACTTAATACTCCAAAAGACGGAATTCCTCTTAATTGCCCCACCCAACCAGTCACCTCTCATTGAAGAATGGCTGATACATCTAACAGCCCTCATCTTTCCACAAGTCATTAACTCAGCGAGATCACTGGGACTAACTCTTGACAAGAAACTCAACATGCAGAAACACATCAGTGCCAACACCAAAGGAGGGAATCACCAAATGAACATTCTAAGAAAATTAAAACCCTTCCTCCCCCCACTGACTTCAAACATGCTGTTCAAGCCCTAGTGATTCCCAGGTTGTACTATGGAAGTACAACCCTCTCTGGATTGCCCAGATCCAAACGGCTCTTCTAAGGGCCTCGTCCAATCTGCTACAAGGCTCATCCCCAGCTCAAAAAGAAACAACTCCATCACCTCCGATCTGAAATCCTTCGACTGACTCTCTTACGAAGCAAGAATCCAGCAAAAAATTGCCTGCTTGATACATAAAGCCCTCCACTTCATAACCCCTAAGTATCTCTCTCAGAAGCTCAAACTCTCTGGTGGCTCCAAATCATCCATAAGTGCCAACACCTTACTTCTGAAACCACAGCAATCCCACAAGAAGAACACTTACAACTGATTTTTCTCTGTGATTTCCCCGAGAATTTGGAACTTATCGCCTCCTGAAGTCAGAATGAATCCTTCAATTATATTCTTCAAGAAAAAGGTAAAGCACTCCTTATGAACACATTTTTTCCCCAGACTCTAAGACACCCATCCCGATTCCTCAGTCACACTCATGACTACTTTTCACCGGTCACTTTAGTGCTTTCAACTTATCAGTCCTGGCATTAGCCTCCCTATTCTCGGCATTGCCTGAACAATCAGTTTTATTGACTATGATATTTTAGTTTTTTATTGGTTTATCTCCACTGCTCTCTGTACATTGTACGCTTACCCTCCCTTTTTTTGGTACTACTGTACCTTGTATCTCTTCTTGAATATATTATAATTCTTATTATTGCTCTGCTCTCTGTAAGTTTGTAAGGCGCTCCGATACCCACAGTCATATTCATGCTACAAAAAATATTCAAATAAATAAAATAAATAAATAAATAAGTTCAATTTATCAAACCTCGCAAGGCCACCTAGTGTGGTCCTGCCTGGCTTGATAAATTTAGAGTGACACAACGCAGCACAGATCGCAGCATTGCGTTACTCCGCCCCAGGATGGCGTGCACAGGTGGAGTGTGGCTGTTCCCATGCATCCACCCATGGATTTTGGTGCATTCCAAGATTTACCGACATTGGTAGATCTGGGAATGCGTCAAAATGCTACGCCTCCCCTAGTGAGGTGTAGCAAGAAGAAATATCTTTATTTCTACTAGTTTTTTCGTCTTTGCATGTGTGCTGCATTCTGTAGCACACATAGAAAGAGGAAATGCCACCGAGTATTGTTTTGATGCAGGAAGGTGCTCTTTCCTGCACAAAAACAATCTTGCTATATCGCAGGCCCCCTTGAACCAAGGTGCAAGGGTGCATGCGTTGGGACTAGGCGGCCATGAGTTCCCGAGCCCAAGGAAAAGTCAGGAATGCCCTGTATAATGTTAAATACTGTACATTTCTGCCCTTTCCCTTTCATGCAGCCCAGCAAGGTGACTTACTGCACTGCATGATTTCTTGGTAAATGTGCCCTTTGTAGTCATTTTTGATGATGCCTTTACTCTTTGCCATTAAGTCAAGTCAACTAGATTATCAAGACTTGCTTCCTTCATGTAAGACTGCTCAGTTGCATTTATTCCTTTCCTGTTTTTTTTCACTTCGTTCAAGTCACCATTGCCTTTCTGCTTTCATGCCCCTACCACACCAATCAACACACTTTATGTGCTCCAGAGTACCTGCTATGAAGGCTCAAAGGGGACAGAACTTAAAGGCAAGACTCATACTCCATCTGTGGCCCTGGAATCATGTTACCAAACCCCTGCATGTAAATCTCTCACTTTCTTTCACCAGGAGAGTTTGCTTTAAGGCATTATGCATTGTTCTTTGGACCCTACATGGTATTGGACCTCCATTGCAACAAATAAGACTATGGCCCGCCTGACCCAGGCACATTCTTAATCCGAATTGAAATCTCATCAAATCGCAACTAGGCGGCTCCACTTTTTCCACATAACCAGCCAAACTCGGCACTCTCTTCTGCTTCTTGTTAGCAATATTCACAGTTATCCTGCCTTGCTGTTGGCAGTCAAGACTTGGCTGTTCCCCTACACCTAATTCCAAATTTTTCTCCTCTCAAAGAAAGACCACCAAGTGCACCCAAAACATTACAACATGACACAACGTCCATCCTCAGTCTCTGGTTAAAGATTGCGCTATGGATGGACTATCGCTTGTGTGATGCTGGTCTCAGAAGCACTGCCAGCAGTCCCCTTGCATCTTATCCAAGTTCTGATGCACCTCCATGCCTCAAGAAGCACAAAAATACTGAAACCGCTGCCAGTCTGCGACTCACACAGCCATAGAGCTCTGCCAACAGCTTCCTGGGCCCTGGCACTTACCATGGCATGACACACTCTTCCAGATTAACCCTTCGTTCTAAGAACTAGCACAGAATTCAAAAATCGAATCGAAATGAGCTTTTCTCTGTCAAATGACTATTACATTGTGCTCCAAATATAAATCCACTGTAATGAACAATACGTGGGACTTTTAGTTACACTCCAGTGCTGGCACATATAACTGTTCTTCCACCATAGCCGTTGTGGCTTTCACACTGTACAACAATTGAGAGCCTATCTCCTGCCCTTGCATACGAAACTACTCACACAATCTCCGTGCTTGGCCTTTTTGCACATAAGAGATGTGCACCTTCATTGTGCACTTCTTATATGTCATTACTGTTCCTCTCAACACCTCTTCTCAACCATTCCTGCCACCTTATGCTGCTTCTGGACCACTGCGCCACGACCACAGCACATCCTTGATCCACATCTACATTGCACTCAATCGGCAAATCAATACCCTTATTTCTGTTTATGTGTGCCCCTGTACGTGCTTGCTGACATCACACGCTAACAATATGCAATATAAATCAACAACAATATACTAAATAGTTTCTGACTCAGTGCCCACATCACTAGGCACTAGTGAAGCATCCATCCTTTTTGAAGAGCTTACTTACTTCAATGGAAAACGTATGAGCTTCTTGTATTTTCCGCTAAGTGGCAACAGGTCCTTAAAGCGAACACGAGTAGTGATGGAAACCCGTCATCCCTCTGAAGGGCTTATGTTTCAGACCAAACTATCTTATACGACAGATTCAGAGAACATAAAAGATTTAGAGTCATTGTTAATATAAGTGTGTATCATAGAACATGCGTGTTTGAGAGCATGTTGACCTGCATGTGTTGTTCATGTGGTACTCATGCAGTTATTATATCGGCAATATATGGTTGCCACGATATCCTGTAAGATTGTGAAGGCATTACAGACTAGGGACAGTGCCTTAAACTCAGGGGGAACATCCTTTACAACGCAACTTTTACAACGAAGTGCCTTTACGACGCAACCATTACAACGCAACTTTTACAACGACTTGCGCTGGGGGGCGCTCTAGGATAGGGAATAGTTTCCAACACCTTCCCTACTATCCACGGGGACTGGAGTTGGAATAGTAAATTAAACTATTCACTATCCAGTGCCCCCCAACGCAAGTCGTTGTAACGACTTGCGTTGTAAAACTTGCGTCGTAAAGGCATGCGTTGTAATAGCATGCGTTGTAACATCATACATCCAAACTCAGACCTAGACATTACTACAGTCCACCAGCACAGGACCCACAGTGTTAAGAGTCACAAGGTCAAATCTCAGGCTAGCAGTAAGTCTCCCGCCATGTTGCCCTGAGCTTGGAAGGAGACAATCTACTGTCCCTTCCAATCCAACATGAGGGCATCCTCCAGGGCCGGACTGGGAACAAAAAACCGGCCCTGGCAAAGTGCTCGGCTGGCCCCCCCTCGCCCCTCCTCCCCCGGGGGGGGGAGGACGCGGGGAGTTTTGGGTGCTGCCGAGCTTTTTGCCAGGGCCGGTTTTCGTCCGATTTTGTTACAGGGCTGATTTTGCAGCTAGTACTTTTTAACAGTGGTCACTGATACACGTTGTTGTTTTGCACTTTGATATGTTCTTTAAAAAACCTACATGCCTGGGACTTTTCACACCAGGGACTCCAGGATTTGCCTACGGCAGGCTTCTCCGGGTAGCTCATGAGCTACAGAACCTTGCGAGATATCTGTGAGTAGCTCTACTGTGTTCGGCCCAGCCTAGTAAATCAGAATCTTTGCTTGGTTGGAGTTAGTATATGTTACCAAAAATGTAAAGCATGTCTTTGAGATGAAAATGTATACATTTTCAGAACTCATTAGCTGATGTTTGGAGGAAAATAGTTGTATTTCCAAAATATATTTAAAGTTGATACTGGCAGATCAATCCTGCAGCACTGATGAGACTTATTACTAATATTATTGATTTGAAACCAAGGGCACTAGAGATATGGCTTTTACGTAGTACGCATCTAGAAGCATTCCACATTGACAAAGCCTTTTTTTTTTACATTATTTCTGGCAACCCTGCCTGATGAACTGAGGGGATCACTGCTCGTAAGCTTTCATAAATAAGATGGCCACAAATATAATCTTACCCTGATGCCATCACCATTCCAACAGTAAGAACATTAGTATCTCAGGATGATTTTCATTGAACATAAGTAGCTCTTATTACAGAAAAGGTTTGAGACCCATGGCCTTCTGTCTCATTCATAAGCAAGGGTGATCTGAGCTCATGATTAGCAAACATACTCCAGAAAACATCCTTTTCCCACGCCCTGCAGCCTTATCTCCTCTTCTCTGCTTTGAAATTTCAGCAATTAAGAGTTTGAGGGACCGATCTGAAATGTTTTTGCACATCTGACATAAGTGTATAAAAAATACATTTCCCCATTGAAATCACACATCCGGATTTACGGAATCTGGAATGGTGGATTTTTTTTTAAAGTAAAAATACCTTTGCCCTGGTGAAAAATATGCCACCACGGGAACGTTTATTTAGCTTAAATTTAGCATTAGGGAAGGGGGCTTTGCAGGTGGTCCCTGTAAAATATGCCGAGGAAACCCATAACTTGTAAGTTTGGAGATAATTTCCCTCCCTCAAAATGCACTTAAAATGAATAGTGTTAATGCCAGGAGGAGGTTTATTTCCAGTACGGAAAGAGAAGAAAAGATCCCTATAGTCCTTTGTCTAGCTCTAGCAGGGCAATTGGATGCTGCACGTGGCAAATGTTTTCCCTGTAGAGAAAAACAATAAAAAAGTTAAAGGTCTAAATCCACATTTCCGCTAGGTTTACTCCTGCAGATTTTCCACCTGGTGAAAACGCTGAATGAGTAAATGTCTCCATAAATTTCTAGGATTATGTTTAGGATTTTTTGTTGAACTTCCAAAAACTCAATCTACTCTAAATGTAGGAAGAAATCTACTCCTGTAGATTTCACTCTTTTTAATATCCCTGCTTGCAAATCGGGGTTAAAATTTGTAAGTCTCAGTCCCAGCTTCAGTTAATGTGAGAGATTGTTCCTTTCATTTCTTATCATCAAAAGATTGAACCAGGCAGTGTCAGACAAAATTAACTTACTGCATTTATAACAATAATTGCTGGTGGCATAGAGAGGATATGGGTATATTCCATCTAATTTGATATTGGTGCAGGGTTACAGCCCCTTTGAACTGTCCTCATTCTGTCCCAGTGCAATGTTCTTCAGTGAAACATTTCTGCTTAGTTCAAACTATTTGGGAAGAGGCACTGTTGGCATGACAAGTGAATGTATAACCTCACTGATTCACATAACCGTTAATATCTCCATTTTCTCCCATTCTCCACAGTTGTTGCAGATGACGTGAACCCAGTGGTAGAGGTGTCTGACATCACCGCGTCCGTGGGCTCCCAGACGCGGCTGCAGTGCCAGAGCCACCGGATGGTGTGGACACAGGACAGCCTGAAGGACCGGCAGCGGGTGGTGCACTGGGACCTCTACAGCATGGGCGGGGTCTACAAGGCTGAGCGGCTGGTGGACATGTACTCGGCCGGAGAGCAGAGGATCTACAGCCCCTACAACCAGGAGAGGATCTTCATGTCTGAAGCGGCTTTCTCAGACGGAAACTTCTCTCTGATAATAAGAGGTAGGCTCAGTGGGAATATCTGAAGTCACAGCTGCTCTATAGGTTGGCGCTTCCACCAAGCGTCCTTCATGTTGTAGTATTTCTTGTTTTTTTTTACATAGCAGGAAAGCCCTTCTCTTAATGCCATTTTCCCAGAGACTGCTATTTGCCCTATTATTTTTTTTCATAGCTGAGGATAGAGGATCCACCTGGATTATGATTTCTTAAGCATGTGATGGGGGAATGAACCGTAACTCTGTGTCAGAGTATACTCGCGTGCCCGAAATTGGGTATCTAGGCACTTGCGATGCTGATAAAGGGCCCATGAAGTTCAAATCAAAGGTGGCCACTGGTCACTGTGGAGCTAAGGATAATAGGAGACTGTATGTCATCAGGAACACCATGTGTTGGGCTTCTACAGCCTATAGAGTATGAGAGTTGTCTGCTTGGTTCACCTGAATGGAACAGACTTAAAGTTCTACATTTCAGTAAGTTGTAGATTTTAAATAGTTGATTGTGATCACCTCTACAATGGCAGACTGCCACAAGTGCTGGAATTGACAAATAAATGCTGGTGCTGAGCATCGGAAACCACCAGCACAAATTAAGCACTGGTCAAGGGGGAAGCTGTAGTGCTAAAGAGGTAGAGCAGCACGTTGCTTTCTTTCCTCTTTTCCTTGAATTCTAAACCTGTGCTCGGCGCTGCAGTCACCAAGCGATGTCTTGACAACCCACCAATGACCCCAGATGCAGAAGTACAGCACATGCTAACTAACCTGCGTGGACCCTATATGGAGGTGTGCTCAAGCCAAAGAACATGTGGTTTAGAGAGGGATGTAACCTTCTGAATGGCTAAGAATGAGGAGGCTAACTGAAAAGGTGGTGGTAAGGGAAAACAGGCAATGTCGTGTAATGAGGTCTTGTGGTAGTTTTGTGGAACAGAGTCAATCAATCTATTAATCAATCAGGGGTTTATAAAGCACGCTATTCACCCATGAGGGTCTCAAGGCGCTGTCTTGCAGCCATCTATGCAGGTGTGATATTTTTGTGGAAAGAGGTGCGGTGATGCAGTCTGGTGAAAAGAGGTCCTGTGTGACATTGATGGAAAAAGGCGTGACGTGCTATATATTTTTTTTAAAGTGTGATTCGACAGTCGTGTAGAAAGAGGTGCGTTTTGGCAGTTTTGTGGAAAGAGGTTATGTTGGAGTTCAGTGGAACGAGATGTTGAAGACTATGCCGGCGGGCATTCTTGTGGAAAGAGGAATGATATGTCAGTCTTGCTGAAAGATGTGTGGTGTGGCATTCTTGCGAAAAGATGAGTGGCGTGGCAGATTTGAGTAAAGATGTGTGCTGTGGCTGTCTTGTGGAAAGCGGTGTGTTGTGGCAGTCTTATGGAAATAAGTGTGGTGTGACATTCTTCTGTAAAGAGGTGTGTGTGGGTGGCAGTCTTGTGGAAAGGGGTGTGGCATTGCAGTATTGTGTAAAGAGGTGTGTGGTGTGGCAGTCTTGTGAAAAGATGTGCAGTGTGGCAGGCTTGTGGAAAGGGGAGTGGCATGGCAGTCTTGTGTACAGAGGAGTGGTGGTGGTCATGTGGAAAGAGGTGTGGTTTGACATTCTTGTGTACAGATGTGTGGTATGGCAGTCTTATGAAAATAGGTGCGGTTTGGCCATCATGTGGAAAGAGGCGTGGCTGTTTCAAAAAAGTTCAATTCTTAAGGCTGTCAACCTACTTATAGGCTTTTGAAGGCTATGAGTTTGGACCCAAATAATTAACATAATTGGCTGAGAAATCTTGTTTTCCACCCAAAATGTCTAATTTTAGCACACACCCAACGCCTTATTTTGCTTTCTTTTAAGATGTCGCCCAGAGTGATCAAGGATACTACCACTGCAGCTTACACCACCACTACTGCCACGTGTATGAAACTGTGATTGTTCAGCTCAACGTCACCAAGTCTGGTAAGTTAGCACTCAGGGATACATGACACAGTGGGGAGGGGAGATGAATTCACGGTCGGAGTTGGTGTGGTTAGCAAGGCTTGCAGGAAACCCACGATTGAGACATGAAAGGGCTTGTCTCCGTTGTGCTCTTGCTATTCAAGAAAAGGCAGCCATCTTAGCTCATGTAGAGTGATAAGGCTGATGCCTGACATACCTTGTCATCCGGTTTTTAACGTGGCCAAATATATGATTTTAAAGCTTAAAAAATGGAAACTCTAAAAGCACCATATGAGAACGCACCCTCCAGCCACTGGGGAAAAAAATCTTCAGAGACCCATCCTAGTGCCTCCAAGGAAAGGCAACATGCATATTGTTCTAAACCCACTCAGGTGGATCCGATCATCCAAACATTAACGATAGATTATTGTCATCTAAATTGCACGGCAGGCAATCTTTACCGCTTTTCACGCTCCTTGGATCCACCTTCAGTGCTTTGAAGAGGCCATAGAGTGGCATACGTATCACCCAAGTAACACTAGTGATCATATATCCTTCTGCTTCTCACTTATGCCTTTTTGATATTTTTCTCTTCCTTCACTCCTTTACTCCCTCCCTTCCTTCCCTGTGTTCCTTTTCACTGTAGTGTGTATAAGAAGTCATGAGTCAGTGTAAGTGTCATGCTAGAAATCGTCATGATGTAGCATCCCATGCCCACCTTATTGACATTTATGCCTCTTTTTTCCCCTCATCCCTTCTTTCCTCACCTCCCTTGTTTCCTCCTGTCCACCGCCTCTTTCTTTTCTGCTTTCATGTAGTGCCTTGAAGCAGTCACACGGTGGATGATATAGATACCATGCATGCAACAAATGTAGCATCACAGTCACTTTTCTCTCCTCTGTGCTTTCTTACCCTCTTTACTTTTTGTCCACACTTTACTTCCTGCTTCTTCAACACGTTTTCCATTTTGTTCTTCCTCTATACTACTTCTGTCCCTTACAGAGCATGGAAGTGTGCCCAGGATGGTGTAAAGGACTGTAAAAACAAAAAACACACCATACATGTTATTGTGATTGTGCAGTCTAGGTGTGTGATCATCCAGCTCATCTTTCAAAGGCTATCCTAAACAACAAAGGCTTTGGTTCAAGAGAAAGTTTCCAGATATCATGATTCAGGACAACTCCTGTTAAAATGTAATCTGTGCAACTGGTGAAAAATTCCATGGGACGTTTGGCATTAATTACTGAAAGAAGACCAACCAAGGTTTTTTCAACAAAAAAAAGAAGACCTTAGATTTGATCCTCACTAAGTTTTTGTCATGAAGAGTCGTCATGTGGCAAAGCAGGACGAAATTATGAGAGAGGACTGAGTAAATTAGACAGCTATGAAACTGAAGACTATTACTTCTCATTGGTTGGCTTTATTGTCACTCGTAATTGCTTGCTTCTGATTCAATGGCTTTCCTTGTCTATCTTGTGTTTGTTTCTCCCTTGGAGCATAGTCTCTTTATCATTCTTTTGCTTGGCTAACTTGTATTTTTCACTGTTCACTTTTAGGGAACTACCTTTTCTTTTCTGGTTAAGCACTCCATGAGAGTGCATATGTTTTCTAGATGTTTCTCTCTTGTGCCCTGTCTCCTCTTTAAATGCTGTCCCAACACACCTGTATACTCCGGTTTTGCTGTCATCTTCATGCGCTTTCCTCCTGCTGTCCCCCCCTCCCCCCCCCCCGCGGGCACCATTTGGCTTGCCTGTGTGCTTCTCCCCATACCCCATGTTGCCATCTCCATCGTGTGCTGCTTGTCCCTCACCTCCCTAACTTTATTTTTAAGCTCTCCCTGCATACTCACTGTTGCTTCCTCCCCATCTTCTCCACAAACCCCCACCTCTGCTGACTCCCCTCAACTTAATAAAATAAAATAGAAAAAAATTCTAGGGGCAGAGGGTAAATTGCTGCCGGCCCTCCAGAAAAGCATTTTCACAAACTTAAAACTTCTTTTTTTATTTAGCAATCTAAATGGTGCCTGGATTCTTAGGTCAGACAACAAAACATAAAGGAAAATGGTGCTCGTGTAATTTTATACATGATATCACATGCGCGTGTCTATGGAACGGTGTGACTGCCAACAGTGGCTGCATCATTGCGCCTTTTTTCCACTGATGATGAATAGCATTGGCAAAAGGCATTGCACTTTTACCAATGCAAATCATCATCACCAAAAAACAAGGCACAACCTCTTGTCTTTGCCAGTGCTTGTTTAAGAAAGGAACCTAAACCCTTTCCGGAGATGCTATTTAAAATGGTATTTTCCGGGAAATTAATGCTTTTGTCTTTCATGTACTATTTTATTAATATAGTCTTTTACCTCCCATAGTAAAATTGTACGTATAAAACATACGAAATATTTACCCCAACAGGGCTCACACAGAACTGTAAACACTCATAAACTAAAAAGTGCACATCTTTTATTCTGCACAGTCCCGCTGGGTGCTGTTCAGGACTGGACTTTTCCTATGAGTAAAGAGTGGGGACTCCCAAAATCACCCCTTATCAGCGAAAAAAAGCCCTGCATAGAACACATTGTGAATTATACACTTACTATATAGTTCTGTCACCTCAGGTGCTTAAAGATTCCAGACCTTAAAGATGCACAATTTCTAGGCTGCGAGCGCCCTGGTAAAATATATATTCCTCGCGGTCCCCTCCCTCGCTTCCCTTCATTACAACATTAAGATATTCCTGCCTCACCAGACAAAGCGAGGGAAGAGGGCTCAGAGTGATGCAATTACCGGTAAGTAATTGAAGCATGCTGCTTTTAGACACTACCATGTACACTTGAATTGGCATCAACACAGTAATGCTCAAATGCAACGCTCGAGTAACCTTATATCTCTTTAAATTAGAAACAAATGTATGTTTAGTGAAATCTGCAAATTTTGCAGCTGGTGTGGATAATTTTCCTGAAGCAGCAGAGCTATAATAACACAGAAAAGACCGCAGGCCATCAATGACATTATTACAGTTACCTTCACCATGGGGAAGTTGAAGGGCTGCTGAAGGTCACACATCTCCTAGCAAGGTTGCGGATCAGTGAGCCGAATGACCTACAAGCCCAACAAATAAACACTCATAAATACACAAGTACATGCAATATAGGAGTTGCTTGCTCCATAATGTAAACTCCTGTTTTACACCAGAGAGTAGGACTTTATCTTGCCGATTTTGGGGCATATTTACAAGGGTGTTGCAGCACCTGAAGGTCTATTTTTTTTACATTTGGTGGTGCAATGACCTGCACCATATTTACAAAGTGGTTGTTTATATACAAATATCTCCAAATCTGAGGCTGCGCCAAAAACGAATGCCATGCAAAAGCAGGAGTTAGATTGGCGCAACTAGGAGAAATACTTTTTTTTCTCCTCATTTTTGCTTTTTCAATGTGTGCTGCATTCTGAAAAACACACAGAAAGAGCAAAACGCCATTAATGATTGTTTTTGTGCATGAAGGTGTCCCTTCATGCTCAAAAACATTCATTAAATAATGGCGATTTTCTACTTCTATTATTGATTGTTGATGTGCAGGAATAGACACCTTCCTGCACATAAACAATCATCCCAGCAACACGGGCACCCTTGCACTATGGCGGAAGAGTATCTGTGTTGGCGCTATTTTTAGTGTCACTGCTAGAGAAAACACAGGGGTGTGCCGTATTCTTGTAAATACGGCACAGCCCTTCCTTTTGAAAATGGCACAGCGCTACACCATTCCCTTGTACATATGCCCCTGAATGCTTAGGATCTTTGCCAGACAATAAAAAAGTATCTTACTAAAATATATCCCAATAAGACATAAACAGCTCTTCGCCTACCCCTAGTCTCTCATTTTGAATGACTTAGGTTGTGAGGTATGGTATTGAAGATTATTGTATATGATAGCACCAGTACTGGCATCCTTTGATCCCTCCTGCTGTCCCTGCTGGTTGGAGGAGTTGAATGTTTGGTGATCTGTTGAGATGAGGGGTGAAACCTCTTTGCTATACCCTTGCTCCTTCCTTCTATGGCATATTGCTTCCATCCTTCTAACCACAACAGATGAAACTCTGCAGGTCTTTTTCTTGCCCTGTAATTATTCTGTCCATGGGTTAGGCAAGCATTTCCCACAAGCCAGCCGTGGCAGAGACAGCAAGAAGAAAGAGAGGCGGGCTTAGTCAGCTTTAGAAATTACCACTCTCAACTGAGCCATACTGGATTCTTATTCCCAAATACTAAATAAGAAACTCACATATTGCACAATAATAGGGGTCTGTGTAGATTCACAGTCTGGACGGGTTGTTGACCCAGATGGTGCTACCAACGTTTTGAATGGCACAATGCACCTCAACGTACCTCAAGAGTGCCGTAAACTTGATAGTTCTAGCAGAAGGCAGACAACATAGAGTTCTCGTCGTAGTCTGCTGTCCTGTACCTAGGGGAAATACCCCAGAATTCATGCAGCAGCTTTTTAAACACATTGAGCTTTGTTTCACCACCTCTTAGGAGAGCTTGTTTGGTCCTTTTAAACATCTGAGTCATAGCACAGGCATGGAAGACGAGGTCATAAATATCAGTTTTTGCCTTCTGAGATGAACCAAACCATTTAGTGTCATCTTATCAGTATTGCTCATAATATTTGAATGGTATCAGGGTGAATCAGATCTTACTGGACTAGGATTTATTTTATAAAAACCTCTTCAACAGTGTTGAGGCTTAAACTACTGGATATGCCCACAACAATGAACTTAAATATGATTAGGGTTTAGTTTGATAGAGTTTCTAAACATCCATCTTTTAGTTACTAGGAGGCAGCAAATAACTATATGGCTGGTCTAATTCAAGTTAAGCAACAGTTTATTGCCAGTGTTGATAATTTGCAATCACCCAACAAAGTATGGGCATAAGAGCAAATAATTTTAATTTTGTGTTTTGGCTTTACTTTACAGAGAGAAAAGCAAAGATGTACTGGGATGGAGTGAAAGTTGTGATAGTTGCCTTCATTGGTACCACCGTGACACTGCCTTGTGAAAACCGAGACCACCTCTGGACAGAGAGGTTCCGGGAGGAGGACCAACAAGTGGTGCACTGGGACCGACAGCCTCCCGGTGTCCCCCACGACCGCGCAGACCGCCTTGTTGACCTCTACGCCTCTGGTGAGCGCCGGTCCTATGGCCCTCTTTTCATTAGGAGGAAGATGGACATCAGCGACCTGGCCTTCACAGAAGGAGACTTCTCTCTGACCATATCAGAGCTGGGGCATGGAGATGAAGGCACATACTCCTGCCACCTTCATCACCACTACTGCGGGATAGATGAGAGGAGGATCTTCAGGCTGTCAGTGGTGGAACCAGTAAAGGAGAAGGAATCTCTGAACAAGACCTACCAGCCTCTAACCCCCTCTAGAGGTACAAATGTTCACCATTATTGGGGTTTTCTCTGAGATAGGATCCTGGTACATTGAAAACACACACACAAGCACGCACTCACTTACTCACTCACTCACTCACTCACTCACTCACTCACACACAAACACTGCTGTAGCAAAACTCCACACCTGTTAATTCATACTACTATTCTTTGTCTAACATCGACCACAAATGCCAAGGTTTTATTGAGTAATCACATATTATTTATTATATTGGTTTAAATATGTGAAAAATGATCAATGATATGTAACATTGGGGAAAAAAGGTGCGATCATGTGCGCCGCAACATACACAGTATCATCACCCTCCAAAATCGAAACACGTCATAGGTGAGAGAATATAAATTGTCACTATGGAAGGTCCACTTGCGCACTGTCAAGTCTGGCTGGCCTTAGACTATAGGGGCATCATTTATGAAAAGTGACGCATCGCTGCATGAAAACAGCGATGCGTCACTTTTCACTACGCCCTCCTTGCGACACCAATGATGCATCATATTTACAGTATGACGCATCATGGCGCAAGGAGTTACAGATACGTCAGTATTTCTGACGTATCTGTAGGCGCAAAAGGGACGCATTGCTGGAGTGTGTCACAAAAGTGACGCAACTTCAGCAATGTGTCCTTTCACATGGGGCCAGCCCCATGTGAAAGGGCTTGCGTCAGTCTTACGCCTGCTGTGAGGCAGGCGTATGATTTTGACGCATTTGAGTCCTAAAAGTGGCGCAGTGTAATCTCATAGATTTCACTGCGTCACTTCCATGACCCTTTCTTGCGTCAATACGCCCCCCCTTGCAAACATTATACCTGGCGCAGGTATAATGTGGCGCAGGGGTTTACAAAGTGACACATCTACCTAGATGCGTCACTTTGTAAATATGGCGCAACAAGGTGCATTTTTTACGCCACTGGTGCGTTACAAACGCACCGGCGGCGTAAATGTGACGCACGGCCTCATAAATGAGGCCCTAGGTTCTGAGACCAACGAAAGAATTGCATACATAATTTCACAGCCCTGCTAACCAATCAGAGCCCAACTCATCTCTCTCCATCATTAAATATAAGAATGGTCCTGAATAGGATACCTCGAATTATAATTAAGTTAATAAGATGTGTTTTCCTTTCCCCCTGTTTCAAATTCATGCTCATTGGTGTCTTTAATTGGTAATTTAGAGCTTGCTATTTTTGCCCGATCAAGAAATTTACAAATGAGGTCTATTTTATGTTGAGAGGTGTGGTTAGAGAGAGCACATTTTGCATTTAGAAAAATAAAATGCAAACTGTGATTAGAGAAAGCAGCGCTTACCACACCATGAATGTGCAATCAGTAAAATTGAAGGTTTTTCCAGGAGGACTTAAATCTACCTACTATTTAACAGATTACAGACAAGTTAAGAGGAGAGACAGAACTAGCAAACAATACTTATTCCCAGAGTCTGCCAAGGGCTTTGTTGAAAGTGTTTTGGAACAAGTGAGTCATGAATTTCGTGATGTGGATCCAACCTACCGAGTGCTGAAAAGAGTGGTGGTGTGTGTCAGAAAAAGCGCGGGAGGTTCCAATTTGTTATAAAAAAAGAACTGTGCAGTATCCCTGCCAGCAGTGTCACATGGGGTCTGGGATGGAAGAGAATAAACTGAATGCGTCCATTTGGATCATTATAGTTCCGCTTCTGTTCCTCATTCAACAGCTCTGGAGGAGAGTTGTCACAAAATGCTGCCTATGCCAGTACCCATGCAATGGACCATCGCACATTCAAAGTGTGTGCCAACCAACCCAGAAACTTCTGGAAGACTAACTGATCCTCCGGGACATTGAGATGAGAGACTGAAAGGTGTTTAAAAGATGGTATCCAAAATATCCCCTTCTGCGGGATCACATTTAATAGGTCAGAGACTCAAAGTTTCCTCAGAGACAATGCAAGAGGCACCCACAAATGGACTGCATGTTCACCGAGCCATGGGACTCAAGCTGCATCTCACTGATGAGACTCAACACTGGATAAACAGGTCTGGGATTCCTTTAGTTGTTATATGAACAGCATGTCACATGGCACTTCAGCCTGGGATGATGTTATTGGATTAGGATCTAGGCTGATCAGCATAAGGCTGATTCGCGTCTGGAGCAGTGCATTGAGCCAAAGGGCGATAGATGGAATGCTGCCCTAGCAATTTCCGGTGGCTGGGATTCATTCACATCTTCCACCCATCTCTTTTTTTGGTCCCTCATAGGATAGTACTTAAAGTATCCCATCCCAAGCATCAAATATATCTCTGAGACGGAAAACTAAAAGACTTCTAACAAAATAGTGTCTGAATTATTCTCTTCAGAAGGATCTCTTCCTCCTCCGCTTCTTCTTGAAGGCGAGCTTCAAAAGACCCCTGAATAACAGGTGGTCTCTAAGAAGATGGTAACCAAGAAAGATACAGTCACCTGGGCATGGCACTCGTTTTCGAGGAGTACAATACCGTAGACCCCCAGGGACCTCATTAGGTGGCAGAATCTGTTTGTTTGGAGAGACTCTCAGCTCTCGGCCCCTGGAAGCTGCCTCCTCCATATTGTGTGGGCAGTCCACTGTGGTAAAAGAATGTATCATGACGTACAAACTGCATTGTGCCATGGCAGTTGCTGTTATTTATTAACCAATTGAAAGAATATTAATTTATTGACGCCAAAATGATAAACAAATGACAAGGCCCTATCAGCTATTACACCTCTGATTTACACGTTACACAGTTATTAGGTGTGTAGATGACTTTGCTCAATGCACTGTCTTATCAAGTCAGTGAGAACAATACAGTGAGAGCCTCAGGGTTAAAGGCTAAGCTCTGTCATTGGCCTATTATGACCTCATACGAAAAGCAGTTATATATCAGAAATGAGCACAGTATTTACCTCGGATTTCAGATTCTGCATTGGATAAAAATAGTGACTGGACCTGTTCTTTTCTCTGAGCTGATCTCTCTAGGTGTTACCTAAGGGAGCTGGCAGGGAAAACATGCCGTTTTACCAGCTGGCGAAACAGATATCAAGTTATTTTCCATGCTGAATCGTCTGGTAAAACTGCCAGGTGATAATCCTGCAATTCATTCTAAAGATATTTGCCCCCGGCAATTTTGCCAACCTCAAGTTCTACTCATCTTTGTGTGAAACCTCTTACGTCACTTTATCTGCCGATAGTAACTTTAACTCTTAAGTTCCTTTATTATACACCTGTGTTTTAAAAAGTGTATTACACATCCTTTCCAACATGAGTTGCCTAGAGTGAGACCCAAGCAATTAGGTCCATGAGAAAAAAAGGCACCGCATGTTTTGCTGCTTCTTCTCTGTGGAATTTCCCAGGGTTCTGCAAATTCACCCCAATTTTTCAACATCTCAGTGCTTCCCTTAGCCTGGATGATGAGAGACAATGGCCTGCAATTTGAGATGAACTTCCCTGACCCCCCCCCCCCACCCGCCCAGAAAACAACCCCAACCTCCCAGCTCAGAAAACTACCGGACCCCTCAGCCAAGAAAACTACTCAGCCCAGAAAACTACCCAGCCTAGCACCACTTACCAAACCGCTGCTCTTTTCCTGGCGAGGTCTTCCTGCTTCCGTCCTTGCAGCAGCCAGCAGCTACACCGCACACACTGCCTTAACCACGCATACGCGTGGTTAAGGCTTATACGTGGTTAAGACAAGCGTGGTTGCACTTGCGATGTCGGAACACGCGTGGCTGAGTCAGCGGTGTTTCGACTGTTTCCCTACCCTTACTGACCACACTAGGAACCTAAGCATCATTCTGGACAACAAGCTAACAATGAAGACTCAGGTCAACTCCGTCTCCTCGTCCTGCTTCTTCATTCTACATGCTTTGTAAGATATTCAAATGACTACCCCAAAGCTCAAGACGCACCAACACCCAGGCCCTCATCTCCAGCTGACTGGACTATGCCTACGCTTTCTATGCAGGGATTGCAACTCACCTCCTCCGACAACTACAGACTCTCTGTACAGAAAAGATGCCAGTTCAAGCTCCTAGTCCACTCATACAAGGCCCTACACAACTGGGGACCCTCCTACTAGAACCACTGCTGGAATGTCCATCAGCCCACCAGGCACCTCCGCTCCATGTTCCTTTCTCTAATCCTCACTCTGCGTCCGGCATAGCAGATGCGGAAGTTGCTCCTTCTGCTACCTAGCAGCGAAGACATGGAATGAATTACCCTTTCATCTGTGGACCTCCACATCTCTTTGCAGAGTTCTGAAAACCCCTGAAGACCTGGCTATTCTGCTAATCAACTGGACCCTGCCAGTGCCTGGATACCCTCCTCGGTGACAAGAAGTGCTCTACAAATCTACTGATTGATTGAGTGAAATCTACTGATTGATTGATGACATCCAAAGTCTAGCCCGTCTGCGCCCGTCCGCGCTGAGGACGGGCCAGGGGCCAGACATACTACTCAGGTAAATACCACCTATCAGTTGTCTAGAGACCTTATACTATCCTTGAATAAACAGCCTAAGCACTGTCATGAAGCCCTTAATGTAGAGACCTGGGTAGGTCCTATAAGCTGTCATGGTTGTAAGCAGGTATTGGAACCACATCAAAGTCCGACAGGGAAAAGGATATGTAGGACGTTAACCGGGGGCCTTATTAATGCACGTTCCATGTGTAAGAATGGTTTACATACATATTATCTCATCCTAGAAAATGATCTAGATTGTTTATTAGTTACTGAAACATGGCTGAGAGATTGGTCAAACTCCGACATTGTACATGCTCTACCACCAGGCTTCCTAATTCAGAGGCTGGACAGACCTTTACAGTGGGGCGGGGGATTGGCAATTATCCACCGGGACTCCCTAACATGTACTACAACAGAACTATTAGACATAAAAGGAGCAGAAAGCCTCGGCCTTAGTATTCAGGCTCACGATTCCTTCACCTTTGCTGGGGCTTTGATATACCGTCCTCCTGGACAACCAACACAGTTTTTAGAAAGTGTGGGAGAAGTCCTGAGCAACCTGACCCTTAAATTCGCCAACTTTACTTTATTGGGAGACTTAAATCTTCATCTGGAAAATGTTAGTGATCCCATTGTGTCGTGTTTTAGAGAGATCATGCATGTTTTGGGGCTGACAATACAAACTGTGGAACCCACCCACAAAGCAGGGCATATATTGGACTGCATCAGTTCCAACCTGGACACGATGAAGGTAGAACCCCCCCCTGACCCAAACTTGGTCTGATCACAAATTTATTGCTTTCAGCCTTAGGGTAGATGTTAATAAGGCTACTAAAACAGTAGTACAAAACAATGGAAGGCCTACTCTACGTTGGGGGAAAATTATAGAACATCCAGATCTCAACAGCTGGGTGAAGGAGAGCAAACCCTCCATGCTAGGGAACACTATGATTGATAACCAGAGGTATGAGGAGTGGATGAGGGCTATAGGGGATAGGATGAAATCTCGAGGGACAACGTCTAGATCTAGGCAAGGGAAAAAATCTTCCCCCTGGTTTACGAGTGTACTAAAAGAAACACTAGGAGAAGTGAGAGTCTTGGAACGCAGATGGCGTCGCCATTATGATAGGAATGAACAGGAGGTGTACAAGACAGCTAGGAAGCAAAATCATGCATCAATCAAACGTGCTAAATCCTCTTATTACACATCTATGATCGAAGCCACAGGAAATAAGCAGAAGGAAATCTTTCAAATTGTTAACAGTTTCAGGAATCCTAAAATTCTAACACAGGAAATCCCGCCACCCCAGACTCTATGTGACGAGATAGAGGATTTCTTCGAACAGAAAATACACAATCTCACGAAAGATTTCCCTCAGGTCAAGCTGGGTGAATTGAAGGCAAGGGACAATATAAATATTATAGACTCTCACTCAGCATGCTGGAAAACCTTTGCCCCGATCAGCCTGGAGGACTCCTTCCAGTCTATATCCTCAATTAAGTCGGGATCACCGTTTGACCCTTGCCCCCCAGCGCTGTTAAAAGCTATAGTAGAGGAGGCGAATCCCGTTATAAACTCCATCATTACCTCATCGCTCCAGATGGGCGAGATTCCTGCCCACTGGAAAATTGCAGCAGTAAGACCCCTACAGAAAAAGGTGTTGCAGGATCATACGATCCTATCCAACCTGCGACCTATTTCGCTCCTCCCAGTCCTTTGTAAACTGGCAGAAGCCTGTGTAAATAAGCAGCTCATGGCATTTTTGGAGGAGAAACATATTCTCCATCCCAATCAAGATGGCTTTATAGTCCATCACTCCACAGAGTCTGCTCTGCTGTTCACAACAGAGACCATACGTACGCCATTGGATCAGGGCAAGAAGGCAGTTCTGATCCTATTAGATCTATCTGCAGCCTTTGACACGGTGTCCCATGTTATCTTGTTACATCGCCTGGCTAGTGCAGGCATAGCGGGCACCGTGTTAGAGTGGTTCAAAAATTTCCTGACGCACAGGCGGCAGGTTATTATGCTGGGGCAGTTCTGTTCTGAGGAGAAAGCATTGTTGTCAGGGGTACCACAGGGCTCGAGTTTGAGCCCTATTCTTTTCAACCTGTACATGGTCCCCCTGATCGAATTAATCTCCTCATTTGACATCCGTACAATAGCTTATGCTGATGACGTGCAGCAAGTCCTAGTCTTGGACGAGGACATGGCTAGTGCCGAACAGACTTTGAAAGAGTGTCTGACTGCGACTTTCACGTGGATGACAAATAATCATCTTATGTGTAACTCCGCTGGAACGGAAATTCTGCCGTTCGGTCTAAACAACTCTTTTCCCCTCAGTCGTGTTGGCCAGAGGATGCAGAAGCCCCGCCAAGTACTATCTTAGCAGCACGAAACTTAGGGATCAAATTTGATGAGACCCTTTCGTTCAAACAGCAAGCAAGGGAAGTAGCTGGCTCATGTTTTAACATCATAAAGGGCCTTAGGAAATTTTTTGATCTACTACCCTTGCCAGCCAGACGTACAGTCGCGGTAGCACTTATTACATCTAGACTGAACTACTGTAATAGTCTGTATGCAGGAGCAAATAAATCAGCCCTGCATAGACTTCAGATGGTTCAGCATGCGGCCGCAAGACTGGTACTCAGGTGGGCGAGAAAATCCTCGGCCTCTGCTGCGCTGGATGCTCTTCACTGACTCCCAATTCGGAAGCGTATTCTGTTTAAGGTCTTGACAATCGCCTATAGGGCTCTCCATAGACAAGGCCCACTGTACCTTCACAAAAATTTCAGGCGATACTACCCCTCCCGCGAACTTAGATCCGCTACAGCCAACTTTATGATTGTCCCAAAATTCAGATTGGCCACTAAGGGAGGAAAATCGCTGGTGGTAATAGGAGCTAGGGCCTGGAATAAACTACCCCACCATCTTCGCGCGATCACCTCTGAACTGAAATTTAGGAAATCTCTTAAAACATGGATCTATAGCCTGGCGGACTCAGTATGCAAAGTACTAATTCTAACTAGCGTTTCTCCTAGGGGGAGGGAACAGGGTAGCTGTAACCATCTTTCAGCTGTATGAGTTAAAGCGCCAAGATGCTCCTTCGAGTGGTAGCGCGCTATACAAATACACTTCACATCACATCACACACATCACTAATGTCTGCAGGGATTCAAGAGAGTGGCCAGAGTTGGTGACTACCTGGCTTCAGTGCAGCTGTGGAACATACGACTCAGTTCAGAGATAAAAAACAAAAGCCTTCTCCTTGGCTGCTGAGAATCAGAGGTTCTTCCACTACAATGACTCTTGCCCCTTGTCCTTATTTCGGCTCCAGTAACACTGGGTAAAATGCTGATTGCTGAAATTTAACTCTGGCCTGCCCTTCCGCCCACGGATCATCGCAGTGACCAAATTAGCTTAATTTACATCTATACATACTCTCAAAGGTCACCCTCCTGATTAGCTCAGCAACTATTGGCCAATTGTGCAAGAGGTTGTTCATCCCAGTTTCAATATAGTACGACCATTTATATGGAGTTTCCAAAAATATGTTGGTAAAATAAATCAGTATAGAATTAGGTCATTAGGAACACAGTTGTCTTATGACCCTGCATATATGCTACAGAGGTAAGAGAAGTATTCAATTTATGCTGGTGGTTGTATGAGTCGGTGCTGGCACTTATTTTTGGGGACTGAGACTTATATTTCATAATCAGACTTTGACTCACTACAAGAGTGAAAAAGTCAGAAAATGTACGAAGAAGGCAGATGAGAACAATAGGAAAACTGTGACAAAGGGAGAAAGCTGGGATGCAAAAGACCACGCAAAGGTAAGAAATAAAGATGGATGTGTAAGTAGTGAAAGAAAGAGGCATAAAGTATAATCAAGACCAGATAGCCTTGTATTCAGCAACCCTTGCATTTGGCCTCCCAGGATGCAGACTCTTCAGAAAAACTTAAATCCAACAACCTTGTTTGTGCAATAACCAAGGTTGGTAACGTAATAGTCAGAGTGCTTGCCAATAGAACACTGTGGCAGAAGGGATGTCAGATAGCCACGGACACTGGGTCTCTCACTTTGATTGGAGTGCCTCAGTCTCTTGGTGCTTTGCAGTTGCAAGGCTCCACCTTGGTGATGAATTGCTCCTCTGCTGGATTGGGTGATGCACATGGCAATGACGTTGCGGTTGCCATTAGATCTGGATGACTGGTGGTGATGATTCGCCGGGAGTGAGGATGACTGGAGGGACTTTGCAGCCACTTAGCTCAGTGTCTTTGCTGAGGCTGGTCTTTGACGGTCGCATTGGTATGTGTTGGAGGGATATGCGGTTCACACTTGCTGCTGCTTACTTTTGGTCTCTTGTTGAGCTGTCTCCCAGGATGTCACTCCGCATTGGTGGCTGTCTTGTGTCTGCTGGTGCACTCTTGTTTTGTAGTGGTATGTGTCCTTGTTCTGCTCCCCTTGTTGAGCTATCCAGCACACCTGTGTTCACCCGGTTTTTCAGAGAGACAGGTTTGTCACTCTTCTCTTCCTTCATGATGTGGCATTGTGCTACGTTCTCTTCCTGTTGCAGTGTTCGCAGCTTGCCACTTTGGGACATGAGGCTCTCCTCCTGCCAGTAATGGGCTGATGTACGATGCAGTCTTACAGCAGTGTTGGGGCACTCCCTGCATAATCTCATGGCAGTCTTTAGTCCTCTGCAGGGCTGAGCTAGTGCAGTTGAGATGTAGAGGCTCTCCCTTCTGCGTTCGGGCCACATTAGGCCTTTCCTCCTCTCTCTTCTCTGGGGGAATGTTGGGTTACTAGCAGGCAACCAGGTTCTCTGCATGCTTGCTCTGCTTTCCTTACAGAGGCGGCAGACACCTGCTTGGGGCGTGCACAACACTCTTCTCACCCTTCATGAACTTTCCTTACGCTGCTGAGAAACTGATTTCGGCGCAGCAGGTATCTAGATCTGGTGGGGGGGAATGGTGCAGCCTGTTGTGGGAGCATAGCTGGCTCCTTCGATCCCATTACGTTTGCTGGACCTTGCTTGCCTACCTCAGGCTCATGCAGCAGCAAGGCTCATGCAGGTGGTGGCCTTGGCACCCGGAGAAGAGGTGCGGCTGGCGGGTGCTTGCAGAGAGCTCCCCAAGGCCTTTTATTTCTTTCCCACGTCTCTTCCTGACGAAGATCTCACTGGTAGGTGGGCAGCGCTGTATGTCTCACCTTGAGGGTCTGGACGCCTCCGACATCAGCGTCGCACCCATAGCGCTACATGGATCCACTTCCAAGGGCAGGCAGCAGCAGAAGTACCGGTCCCGTTCTCCTCAATCACGGGGTGACCTCCTGGGCTGCACGGCATGGGGTCAGAACCCCTTGTCGCCAATGTAGTGTTGTGAACCCTAGGCCCACATGCTACTAAATGATGGACACAGACACCGTGGATATACTCGTTAACTGGCCACAAGCATGTGCACCCGGACCCTTATATTTGCAGGCTCACATCACTTGTGACACCTGTGTTGGTTGGGTATGGGGTGAAAGTGTGTCCAGCCATCGAGGGAGTGGCAGGCAAAGTAAGTGCCTGCTGAGACACTAGAACATGTCCATCACGACAGTACAGTATGGAAAAATTCAGATTGCCACATTTGCTTTAGTGCAATATAGTGCAGTAGTTAATGGTGACACTGCATTTGGCAGCCCTGCAACACTGCATTTGGCAGCCATGCAGTGTGAGCAAGTTGCAGTCTCCTCCCATGAAATACCTTGGGCTTTGACACTTAGATTTTTTTCTTTACAAATGAAGGCTGAGTTTTGCCACATTTTGCAGTGACTGAAGAGAGGTTGAGAATGTCTAATAGAGGCAGAGAGAAAAAGGAAGGAGAGAAGGACCCTTTGTCGGGTGGAGAGAGAGTGACTTTATGTGTCTTTAAAGGCACAGTACCACCCTTCAGTCCACCATTATTATATACATCCTAGCTCAGTCTGGTGGCTTATTGGACTAATACGCCCACTGTAGGGGCCTGTGTTTGGCCTCCTGGCAGTGCCTGCTGCCACATACAAAAAGTTAGTTATGGGGTGGGGTGAAGGGGCGTGGGAGGAGCGCAGGAGGGGGCACGGGGAAGGGGGGACAAGGGACTATCTATAATAATAATAATAATTATTAAAAAAATAAAAGTTAAAGTTTCCTGCTGCCGGCCACTCCCGCGTATAGCGTCTCGTTGTTGGGACTTCCTTGTCTCAGCAGACACTGTGACTATGTCACAGACTCACTGTCCAATCAGTGCGGAGATTGGCCTGAGTGGGCTGGAAAGACGCTCCGCTCAGGTCAGGAAGTCAGTGGGGTTTCTCTAACCTGGCTGTTCAATACAGCCTGGTTAGAGACACCTAAGTACGCATGTGTGTTTGGGTCGGCCTGAGACGACCGGCCAAACACACATGAGCACTTGGGGATTGCACGTAGCACTCTTCCTCCCTCCTCCCATGCTTCGACCCCGCCCTTCCCTGTACACACTGGCTGGGCAAACAGCTTAAAAATAAAACGATATTGAAATAACGTTTTATTTTTTTGCTGCTGGCTTTGAGCGAGCCGCCCTGCTTATGGTCACAGGTTCAAATTCCAGCGGGTCCACTCAGCCTTTCATCCTCCTGAGGTCAATAGAACGAGTACCATTGACTTGGGTAACAATAAACATCTATTATTCAGCGCCAAGATACCTGTCGGAAGGTGAACGTGCGCTTTACAAATACACACGTTATGTTATCCTCCATTAGCCAAGGGTGTGCAGCGAGAGATGCCCGATGCTCTGAGCAGAGGTTTGCAGAGCCGGCCACGCAGCAGTGGAAAAAGCCGAGCAGCTGAGGCCAGGTAGCGTCCAGACAAGGCACCTGCCCCACCGAAGAGGCGCGCCCGTCTTGACTCTGGCCTTGGCCGCTAGACTAGACGGGCACCCATAATCCTGCCAGACGTCTGCCTAAACAAACAACATGTCCGAAACGAGCAATTAAAAAAAGGAAGCAGCTTTTAACATGCGTCTACTGTGGAAAATTCCAGTTTCACTAGTCTAAAGCGAAAAACAAAAAAAGGGACTCAAGAAACAACTTCTAAAGGTATATGCAAACTGATGGCACGAGAACTACAGCAAGACTGACTGTTTCTCGCAGAACCAATCAGACTGATTTACTTAAATTTTTTCACGAAACTCTGTAACATAGATTGCGGGTGGCATGTGTTTGTAAAAAATATGTGTCCATTTGTTTTCAATTTCAGCCGCCTCTTCATCAGCCTGAAACTGCGGAAGTAAAACCCACAATTAACAAACGCACAATTAACATCCGCAGCAAGTGACTCGAATTCTTTGTTGGTATTTTGGACGAAGTAGATTGTAAGGAGGTGCGACATCTTTTATTGGAGTAAGGCAAAGTGTATGCAAATGTTAAAACGTCTGTGGTGGATTCAGGGCCCGGTGTGAGGAGGTTTGGGAGGTGAGGTGGGGGAGGTCTCCATCTTCATAAAAAGAGCCCTTAGTTGATTTGAAGGTTATTATATATTTGTAAACAGCTGTACAGTTATGCTGGTCCAAAGAAAAAATGAACCCCTCTGCGTTTTGGGAATGTTTTTCGAGGGCGGCCAGGGGGTATGAAAAGACAGGGATAGGATATTTGATGAACGAGTGAAGCACACCTTTCATATTTCCAAATGTACATGCCTTTCAAAAGAAAACACGATTGGCAAACATCTAAAGAATTTCAGTTCAATTTTAGAGAACGAATAAGAGATAGAGGTTTGGCTGGTTAATCAGTCAGTCAGTCAGTCAAATTAGCTTTATTCGATTCAGTTAAAAATCATACAAAGGACATAAAAAACATATTATATACAAGTAAAATAGAATTAAACAATTTCATTTCAATCGAATTCATATGACATGGTGTTACAGTAAAAAACAATGTTTAAAAGTCAATAAAAACAGTTTATACAAAGGGGATTACAAGGTTCTTGCGTCTTCTTGATCTAGCCGCTGCCACTAAAAAATTAGCCATGGAGAATGTGATACGTATATTTTCCAATGATTGTAGAAAAAGCATGGCTGGTCTCACCTGGTAGAAGCCAGCTTCCCTTAAAACAGGTAACAGATGTTTTTTTCTCTGATCAGAGAAGAAATCACAAAACATAATAAAGTGCATAGTGTCTTGAACTGAAAAATTGTCACAAGTACACGGTGGTGCTAGCTCTGGTTTTATCCAAGAATTAAAACTGCCCAAATAAAAGTGGATAAGGTTAAACCTAAATTTCGTTAACAGAAACCTATTAAATGGGTTGGTGACAAAACATAAATAAGGTTCAAGTGCAGGAGAGTGAACTAACAAATAATGACGTCTAACTGTGGGCTTTAACAATTCTGTTTCTTCTCGAACCAGTCTTTCCCTCAACATAAATTGTTTTTTAATAACAGCCACATCCTGTTTTGTAATGCCAGAGGGGTCAGTAAATAAATCTGGTCGTCCCAGGTCCATAAAAGATTTTTTAAAATAGGCCAGCCATGGGATTGTACTGCTATGCTCCAGACTCATGACATCCTTCATAATCAGATGGTTTAGGGTCAATTCTGTATTTAACCATGTCTTGAGCCAGAATGTTAAGGGCGCCAATCTCAGCCTATCCTGGACATAGTCCAATCCTACCTCCGCATGAATGGAAAAAGTTGGTGTTGATTGAGGAAGGCACAAAAGAGAACGTAGGAATCTATTTTCTGCCTTCTGAATTTTATCCAAGCATACATAGCCCCATAAAGACGCGCCATATAGTGCCACATGAAGGGATTTGCTGTTATACACTTTTAAGATGGCTTCCATCAGTCTATGGCCCAATCTTTTGGCGAAACCCAGGATGGCCGATGATGTCCTTATCACCGCTAGGCTTTTGGCCCGTACCTGAGGTCCCCAGGTACCCTTACTGTCAAAAAGCACGCCAAGGTAAGGGAAAACGGGAACTCTAGAGACTACCTCTCCTTTACACCAAAATGTTTTCACCATGGCCCTTTTCTTTTGTGGTCCGGCGACCATAGTATGAGATTTAGTAGAATTAACCTTCAAGTCAAGCCGGTCCATGAAGGAACCAAATGCATCCAAAAGCTGTTGGAGACAGACGCCAGTACGAGCTATAAGTACTGCGTCGTCCGCGTATAGGAGAGCAGGGATCTTAACTTCTCCTACACACGGAACGTCTCTCGTAGCCCCCTCTAGGTAGTTGCCTAGGCCATTGATATAAATAGTGAATAGCAGGGGTGCTAATATGCAGCCCTGCCTAACTCCCCGCTTTGAATTAAATCGGGACGTGCATCTGCCTTCTTTTGTAACCCTCACTACGGCAAAAAGTTCCCGATGGAGGGAGGCTATAAACCCAACCAGGGCCTCATCAATCCCCATCCTCAGAAGGGTTTCCCATAACTTAGACCTGTTGACCAAATCGAAGGCCGAGGAGAGGTCCATGAACACTAAGTACAGTGACCCCTCCTTGGCCACCGTGTACTTGGAGATCAACAGATGTAAGTTTGAGCACTGTTCAATCGTGCCTCTTTTCTCTCTGAAGCCGTACTGGATGTCGGCCAGACCACCACAGCCTTCCATACTGTCCCTTAGCCTAGCCAAAAGGACTCTGCCCAAGATCTTTATAGCAGAGTCCAAGAGGGCTATAGGCCGGTAGCACCTCGGGTCGTCCCTTTGGCCCTTTTTAAATATGGGAATTATTGTGGAAGTCGCCCATGTAGATGGTAGTGGGGTACTGTTTGCTGCTATAAACACATTCACCAGGATACCGGCCCATAATTTCGGCGAATGTATATAAAAGTCAGCCGGTACCCCGTCCGGGCCAGGGGCTTTATTCCTGGTGGTTGCGCGGATTGCTTTCTCAACCTCGGCACTATTAAAGTACAAAGGCATGACCTCCGACAGGGACATGTTAAGTGGGTGGGTAATGGTGCCGCTAACTCCATAAACGGAACTAAAGTGTGCCAACCACTTGTCATCTGGGATGACGCAGTCTGTATCTAGGTTGGATGACTCAGAGAAGTAAGGGTGGTTAATTACAGCCCAAAATTGCCTACTATCCCGCAAGATGTCGGTAGAAATTACATTTTCCCAAGCCTCCTGTTTGATACAATCCTGTCTACTCTTAATAGCTTTCCTATAATCTTTACGCAAGGTTGCAACCAAAGCCCTGTCCCTAGGATTTGCTTTAAGAGCCGATTTTAGGGATTTAAGGGCTTTAGAGCAGGAAGGATCAAACCATCGACAATGTTTGAAATCTCCCTTCCCCCGTTGAACCGTGAGGTTAGAAGAAACTTTACTGCATATCAACTGAAAGGCATCCATGATGTCATGGCCTTGTGATGATGGATTTTGACAAATCGTGATCTGGTCCTTTATCAGTGGACCAATGTCAGTATAAAAATCACCAGGAACCACGTTCGCCCACTTCAGCCGTCTGCCCTGATCAGTTGAACGTAAAGCAGGTCCAGGACTGGCCTGTCCCGGGTTGGGGCCCATGGAATCCCCCCAAGCCACCACCAAGAGGACAGGATTGTGATCACTAAAGGGGGAGGGGACTGTACGATAAGAAATAGTTCGGTTGAGGATAACAGGGGTCACAAAAATATAATCAATAACAGTCCCTGGCATTGTCCCCTTAAAGGTTGATATCCTAAATTCCCTCCCCCTCATCTTAAATTCAAAGAGGTTGAAGTTGGCCAGGAGATCTTCCAATTCTTCACCTGCCTTAGTGTGCTCTAAATGAGGGCCCTCTAGGTCCAATGTCTCCATGCAATCGATTTGGCCACAGCTAAAATCACAGGGGTGAATATTAAAATCGCCCATTAACACAAAGTCATAGCTAGTATGGATATTTTGACTGACTGCGTTTAAAAACAGATCCAATCTGGCAATATTGTCCCCACCAAAGTCCTTGTTAACACAGTTATAAAAATTGATGAACAGGGTGCTCTTCGAGGGACTAATTTCCCTTTCTACAATTAAACAATTTGGGGCGTCATATTTAATCTGTTTCAGTGACCCCTTGAGATCAAGTGAAAAAAGAGCCAGGAGTCCCCCCCTTGCTCTACCCGCATTACTAGGGCTTGCCACTACGGCAAAGCCTACAAAACCATCCAACCAAAATCGGGACGTCATGTCCCACATTTCCTGCAGAGCAATGACATTGTGATCTAAAATAAAACTGACCCATTCAGTGTCGCTCATTTTCGAACTAATGCCTGCGACGTTCCAACTAAGACTTTTACAGCCTACAACTCCATTTGCCCTACTTTCATCAGTAATCAGAGTTAACTCTACACTTGGTAGTCAATCCATATCGTCCATACCAGACAGAGGGGCATAGTGGTTACTCAAGCTCAGCCCACCCTCCTCGATTGCATCCTGGGAATTCTGTTGGGTCATTATCAAAGGGGCAATTGGAGCTATTGCTGATTGTGTCTGTGTGCAAGCATAAGCGTTTCTGCGTACCACTGCTGCCCTCAAACCCTGCCATCTGGCTTGATAATTAATTTTCGGTGTAGGGTAGGTTGGGGGTTGATAGAAGAAGTCTAGGGGAACTGGTCTCAGATGGTCCCCAGTCGATATCGCCGAGCCATCCCAAAAAAGTCTATCAGCCACATCTGCCCTGCAAAAATTTATAACCACGCAATCACCGTATGTAGTTTTTGGATGTTTGCCAATCCAGCCCACCCTCCTTGCGTGAATAATCATATCTGCAATGTTCTCCCCACAACATTTCTCAGCACACCAAGTCTTCACTTTGGCCATGAGGTCCCTGGTTGATTCCCGTTCCCCTTCCCTAAGAGGGTCTACCCCAATAAACACCGCTACCAGAGGAGACGCCTCTGGGGGAAGGTTAAGTTTGTATGAGCTAGGGGTGACCCTCCTCTGGGGCGGTAGGTACTTCTGGGGCGAGGCCATTGGCTGGGAGCCCAAAATGGGAGCATTAACCGACACCTGGGGAGGAACTGTGATTAAAGCCTGGGGCCTAATGGCTTTATGCATGATACCACTTGTGGGGAGAATATTAGGCAAGTTGCCTGCTGATACCACGCCCCTGCCCGCTTCCTCAGTTTGACCCTCACTTGTTAACACGATGTTGGGAGATAGCGAACGTGCAATTCTATCAATGAGGGAACATTTCTTTAAGAGACCTTCCAGGCACGTATTTAAAGTGTCCACAATGTCTTTGGCAATGCCCACCAAGAGGGGTTCAATCCTGGCCACAAAATGTTCTTCTAGTTTGTCCTCCAAACTGACCGGATTATCAACGATAGCTGGCGTTGTGTTGGCTTTTATCCCTTTCTTACGTTTGTTTATTTGTGGAGCCAACTGAGGGGGAGCGCTTGGGGGTGTAACAGATAGGGTAGGCACAAAATCATTGTTTGTTTGGGCCAGAGGAGGGAGGTTAACAATGGTAACAAGAGGTTCCAGAGGGACGCAGGATATATTAGTAGAAATGGGTACTACAGCCTCCGGTGTTTGTGACGGTGCTATTGTTCGAGGGGAGGTCAGAGCGATGCCCATTCTTGCTCAGCATTGGCAATCTCCTTTGTTAGTGTCCCCACTGCTAAGGAAAGGTATGACATGATAGAATTTGAATGCCTGGGCACCTTAGCATTTTTGCCCCCCTCCTCCATAATCAGGTTTTTCTTCCTCTTACTCATTTGGAATGGTAGGTGTTAGGGGATTGGCCCCGCCCGGCCTCCTTCGGCCCCGGACGGCCACAGACGGCCCGCCCTCTGCCCGGGCTCCGCCCACGCGCGTCCCGCGACGCGGGGGCTGCGCTGTTGTTTTCTAACGCCTCCAGGCGCGTGATTGGCGGCAGGCGGCTGTGGCAAATGCCGCTAGGACATCTGGGGGATGTGGTTCTCTCCTCCGCTCGGCGGCCGCTGGGTGTAGTTGCGGCGGCGGGAGGGAGAGCCCAGACACAGTGACAGGAAGCAAATGGCAAGCGTTATGCCCCCCAAACGTGAGTTTGCAGCCCCCGCTCCACCGGGGCTGCGCTGTTGTTTTCTAGCGCCTCCAGGCACGTGATTGGCGGCAGGCGGCTGTGGCAAATGCCGCTAGGACATCTGGGGGATGTGGTTCTCTCCTCCGCTCGGCGGCCGCTGGGTGTAGTTGCGGCGGCGGGAGGGAGAGCCCAGACACAGTGACAGGAAGCAAATGGCAAGCGTTATGCCCCCCCAAACGTGAGTTTGCAGCCCCAGGCTGGTTAATCATATTAGGTAGTTGTTTGTTTAGGGAGGCCTGTGGATTTTTTGGAGGGGGCCTTCAAAAGTTATTGGTGAGATCTGTCAACACCGGTTGAAGTTGTATCAACGAGCCCATTTTTTGGGCGTCTGAGAGGGTTACATTGATATACTATTTATTATCTCAAAGTACTGTTGCCTGCTGGAGTCAAATTCAAGTCTATATGTTATTGTCATATCTTGCACCCTGCAGGTCCTGAATCCCCGAGACCCAGCTGGTTTGTTCATCAAGCCTGCGAGAGGGGAAGATTAATAAAAGTTCAGCAGTAGCTTCTGGATGCTGCGGAAATCTGGTTTTGAAAGAGGCCTGCAGGCATGCTTCAAAGAAATATTTAAAAAGTCATTTCAAAGTGAGTGAGAGAGAGAGAGAGAGAGTGAGAGAGAGAGAGAGAGAGAGAGGTGGGGAGAGAGAGAGACACCTATTTGCTGTGATAGGGATGGAAATGAATACCAGCAGCAGTCTTGCTCTGCTGCTGTGGTATTTTACATCTTTTGGGGAGAGATGCTTGCACTGCATTTGCCCACACTCTAACTCTAGTGAGGGTGGGTCTCATTGCTCCCTTTCTCCCTGGCGAACCACTTAGTGAGAGATGCTTGCAATGCTCATTGTTTCTAGTAAAGTATGTTGTGTGAGCCAGACATCTACAGCTGCTGCACTAGTTTTCATCTTTCGTGTGAGAGAAACTTGTGCAGCTGCTGCCTATGTTCGACTTGTTTTGCACGGGAACCTTGCATTGCTGCTCACTATGATGCCTAATTTGTTTTAGATTTACAATTGATTTACAAAGCTGTTCTTTATACTGTGTTCCTTCCCTGTGTGAGGAAAGCTTCCACTGCTGCTGCTTGAGGTGTGTCTGTTCTCTGTGGGAAGAAATATTGCACTGCTGCTCCCGCCATGCCTGTTTTGCTCCAGCGAGCTTTCAGTCCATCTCTGGGTGCTATTCCTCTTCTGCTTAAAGAAACTTTACATCAGTGCTAACAGTCTGGGGCGGCTCCTCCACAATGGCGGAGGTGCGTTGCCCCACTGGCCCAGAACCAGCAAGTGAAAAATAAAACGGTATACCATTATCGTTTCATTTTTCATTTGCTGGCTCTGAGCCAGCTTGTGCAGGCAGGGGTGGGGCCGGGGCATGGGAGGAGTGCCAAGTGCACTTCTAAGTGCGCTTGTGTGTTTGGCCCGCCATCTCAGGCAGGCCAAACACACATGCGCACCTAGCTTTCTACAACCAGGCTGTATTGAACAGCTGGGCTGGAGAAACAGCACAGGCTCCCTGTCCTGAGCGGAAAACCTTTTCAGCCCACTCAGACCAATCCTGCGCTGCTTTCATAGAATGAGAGCAGAGCACAGATTGCATAGGGAGTGCAATGCTGCCCCATTGCCTGCTGGGACCAGGATATAGTACAGCAGAACACAGAGGCGCGAGGAGCGATGCGGCCGGCAGCTTCAGGTAAGTGTGTTTTTAATGAATTATTACTCCCCGTGCTCTGCCGCACCTCCTACACCCACCCCACCACCTCTTCATTGCTAACAGTGCTGCACCTGTTCCCTTTTGTGAGGGAATCACATACACTCCTGCCAATAACATACCTGTTTTGTGTGTATGTGAAGCTTACAGTGCTGCTACCTGACTGCTACCTGTTGTGGGTGTTTCTACTTATGAGTTACTTCGTGTGAGTGTAAATATTTTCTTTTTTTGAAAACTTTTTATTGCGGTAAAGAAAAGAGGGCATTTTTAAATTACATGGTTACTGCATTGTCCAATACATACAAAAACAAATATCGTCGGTACTACACACATTTCTAATATATGTTGCACTTCAGTCGCTATTATTGGCGACTGAAGTGCCAACTTCACCCCCACCCCTTACCCCCTCACTCTGACATGTCTTCCGTTTCATGCATAGGTGGGTCACAGATAGAGCCCCTGAATGTGTTCCAAGACCCCCATACCCTCTCCCATTTCCAGGGGCATCCTCGGTGAGTGTATACAACCCTTTCAGCTAACATAGCTCCGTCCATATCTTTACACCAGTCTCCGAGCGTTGGTGCATCTTCGGATCCCCATTTCTTAGCAGTATTACGTTTGGCAAACATCATCACCAACACTACCCAATCCTGAGCGGGGTAGGAAAGATCATTTGGTTCCCACAGGTTTTGGAGACAGCGCCTCGGCTCCGGTATGAGGGACACCCCTGTAGCCTGTCATATTGTACGCATCACCTGGACCCAGTAGGCTGCAATTTGCGGGCACTGCCATATGGTGTGGTAAAAGGTCCCCCTCCTCCCCGCATTTGCGGAGGCAAAACCGATGTGTGGCTCTCCCTATTGTGAAAAGGATTACTCTGGTGTAATATGTACGGTATGGTATCTTTAACTGCACTAGGCGTAGTCTGGATGATATGGCTACTTCCCGGGGAGACGACAGCGCTGTCTGCCAGTCTGCATCCTCAATATCTCCCAGATCAGTGGACCATTTATGTCTGAGTGCCAGCATCGGGTCCGGCATGTTGTTAATTAGTTTGCAATAAGTGAAGGAGGTAGCCCGTTTGGACATATGTTCAGTCAGTAGTCTGTCCTCTAAGGGGGTGGTTTGTGGGATGTCAGTACCAGGCGTAAGAACCGAGTGCAGTGCGTGCCTAGTTTGCATGTATCGTAACTGCTCCGTGGGTGCTAGTTCATAGCGGATCTTGAGTTGTTCGAACAGAACCATTTCTCCCCATAAATCCCCGACCGTGGAGATACCTATGAGATCCCAAGCCTGGAATCCATTACTGTTTTGAAGCCGCCCGAGCTGCCGTGTGGACCAGAGTGGTGTCATCTGCGTGATAACACCCTTGCATTTTAATCGTACCTGCGCTGTGTACCATATGTGAACTGTGTGTGCGGTCGGTCCAATAAGGGAGGTTGATCTACTTCTGTCGTATAGCACAGACATGATTCCCGATTCTCCCAGCCCTTGTCTGTCCGCCTGGAACACTGGCTCTGTCTGAGGTGCGTGTATCCATTGAATAATTATATTTAACTGGGCCGCCCAGTAGTACAATTGTATATCTGGAAGGGCTATCCCGCTGTCATACCATCCCCTCACCAACTTTCCCTGTGCTATGCGCGTTACTTTATGTCCCCAGAGCAGATTGAAGACAGCCGCCACTATCTTTTTGAAATATTTTGGCGGCACATCAAACGGAGTGTTTTCCAAAACGTATACAAATCTGGGAAGTGACATCATTTTAAAAAGGGCTGCCTTGCCCAGCAAGGTCAGCGGCAGGCCGTGCCAGTGTGCCACGTCTCACCTGAACCGTTCCGGGGGGGGCACAGATTTCTTTGAAAAAACTCTTCTGTTTGGGGTGTCACATAAATGCCCAAATATTTAAAGCTATTGTCCGCAATTTTTAGTGGGCAGTCCACTGGAAGCAGTGGGGGCGGGCCCCGCAGGACAAATAGGGTTAATTTTGACCAGTTGATAGTAAAGCCAGACACCCAACCAAAGATTTTACAGATGTCTAAAAGTACCAGAATAGAGCGCCTGGGGGAGGTTAGGTACAGCAACACATCATCAGCATAAAGGGAGATGCGGTCTTCCCAGGTCATTGTCCAATTAAGTCCCCGAATCATTGGGTCCCATCGGATCCACGCCGCCAGGGGTTCCAGCACCAAGGCAAACAACAACAGGGACAACGGACAGCCTTGGCGCGTGCCGCATGAAAGCGGAAAGTCCCGCGAGATATGTCCATTAACCGCCACATGTGCCAGGGGACGCGAGTATAGCAACTGCACCCATGCGCAGAATTTGGGGCCAAAGCCCAAATGCCTAAGGACCGCAAAAAAATAAGGCCATTCCACCATGTCGAATGCCATGCGCACATCTAGGGATAGGATAACTGCAGGTTCTTGGATGTATGGTATGCGTGCCATTACTGCGTTTAGTCTTCTGAGGTTAAGGGCCGTATTCCTGTTAGGCATAAACCCGGACTGATCCGGGTGAATTAAAGTCAAAAGGTGCGGGGTCAGGCGCGTTGCCAGGAGTTTGGTGAGGATCTTAGCTTCCGCATTAAGCAAGGATATGGGTCGATATGACGAGCAGTCTTCGGGGGGTTTACCAGGCTTCGGAATTGTTACTATGGTTGCCATTCGTTGGTCTCGAGGTAGTTCCCCACCTTCAAACTTTCAAGAAACATTTTCAAAAGATGCAGGGCAGTTGTATCCGACGTCCTTATATAAAGCTCGATGGGTATTCCATTGGGCCCCACCGCCTTACCGGATTGTAGGGAGTTGATGGCTGCCTGCAGCTCATCAATCGTGGGATCAGCGTCCAGTAGGAGGGCCGCCTCCTCCGATAATGTTGGCATCTTTATATCTTTGATGTAGGTCTGAGCCTCTTCTATCGTCATGTGCGAGCACGAGGCATATACTTGCTCAAAGTGCTCAGCCAGTGTATTTACTATGTCCTGCGGAGCGGTCACCACCGAACCCAACGAAGTACGTAGCTGCACTATCGTCCTCTGTGCTTTTTCTTTCTTATCTAACCATGGTAAGAGTTTACCCGCTTTATCCCCTACTTCGTATATCTTGTGACAGGTAGCCTGCAGCCGTACTTTAACCGCTTCACGCTGGTGTTCCCGAAGTTCGCACTGTTTAAGGCGTAGGGCCTGCAAAGTCGCCGGTGAGGGATTGTCAGCATGCTGATCAGTGGCCTCGGCAAGGTCGGATTCCATGGTATCCAACTCTTCCTGAGCTGCTCTTTATGACCCGTTATGGATGCAATAGCCTGCCCCCGCACCACCGCCTTGTACGCCTCCCACAAAGTATTGGAGGACCGCACCAATGCCGCGTTCTCTTGGAAGTAATCTCACGTAACTGCTGTGATATCTTTCCTTATCTTGGGGATATGTAAGTATCCAGGGTAGATGGGATAAATGCGCCGTCGTACCTTAGTATGTGTTGTGTTAGTCAGGGAGATGGGTAGGTGGTCTGAAATGCCTCGGGGACGAATCTCAATGTCTGTCAGATTGGGAAGGCTGTCAGCGGAGATCATGAAGTAGTCTATGCGGGAGAGGATATTATGCACTCCTGACAGGAAAGTGTAGTATCGTGAGGTGGGATGTCTGTACCTCCATGCGTCAGTAAGACCCAGGGCGTCTATGAATCCCCCATGCGAGAGCTACCCAGTGTATCTACACTGGGAGGGTATCGGTCCAAGGTTCCTTCCACCACTGAATTGAAATCGCCTACTATGAGCAGTTCTCCCTCTGGAAGACCCAATATAAATGCAATAAGCGCCGGGAAGGCCACCGCCTGAAGGGCCGGGGGAATGTATACTGAGACTACGTTAAAACGTCTCCCCTCCCATTGACACATCATGGCAGCAAATCGACCCTGATCATCCGTCCGAGTCTGGTGTACAATCAATGGAAAATGTTTACGCACCAGGATGCCCACACCTCTCGAACCTGAGGAGAATTGAGTACACTATCATTTTATATCCAAAACGATCCATGGCCTTACACGCCGAGCCCACCAAATGCGTCTCCTGTAACAGGGCCACCGCCGGTGCAGCTCGCCTTAAACAGACCCCTTTTGATCTTATCTCCCAGCCCATGCACATTCCATGTGATCAATCAGAAGGGAGCTATTGGGGACTTCAGGGGGTCAAGCGAACCAACCTCCGAGTGTGTTGTCATTATGCCTTATGCCACAGGTAGTACAGTACTTCGAACAACCCTCAATGCAGTATTCCAAAAAAGTTATATCAGTTATACATTCTGTTATTTCCGCCCTAGTGAAAAAAAATCAAACCAGAAAACAACTGTCAGCAATTCACCCCCCTCTCCCTCCCCCCTCCCTGCCTCCCTGCTCGACGGAGTCAAAACTACCCGCCACCCCAACAAAGCAGAGTGCTTAGTACCCCTTCCCTGTTCTGTAACGACGGGGGTAAGAAAGAACACCCTCTGCCCCCCAGAGCCCCCTCCCCAAACAACTTTATAAGTCCGTTGCCCCTTCTTTGTGTATTGTCTGAGGAACCGGGAAAGACCGGCAGTGTCGAGGGTATAGTAGTAGCACAACACTAGGCCTCATCACCCTTGTACAGTGGAAAGTACCTGTTCAGTAGCTGAGTAAAGCATAAGTACAACTGTCGACTCTACCGGTAACATCTTAAGGGTGCCATGAGTGCAAGTGTCCGTTAGAAACCAACACAGCGGCAACATCGCGGCACTTTATGCCCATTTGTCACTCGGCGTCACACGCCATGTCAAAGCCTTGCATTCAATCTTGCTCCATATCCGTCTGGGTATCGCCTCGCCGTGCCTCCCGATCTCCAGTGCGCCCTGTTCTGGCGACCTTGCGCCAGCCATCCAGCCAGTCTTGCACTTCTTCAGGTGTCGAGAAGGACCACGCCTTCCCGTCGGCTTCAACCCGTAGTTTGCCGGGGAACAGCATAGAGTACTTGATTTCCCGTTCTCGGAGAGCCTTCTTGACAGCGAGAAATTCTCTGCGTTGTTTCGTGACTGCTGCTGTGTAGTCCGGAAAGATCGTAATAGTAGCATTGTCTATTCGGATCGGAGGAGCTTTACGCGTGGCCTGCAGGATCGCATCCCTGTCTCTGAAATAAAAAATACGGGCTAGTATGGGCCGTGGTGGGGCTCCCGTCTTCGGTCTTCCTCCAGGGACCCGATGTGCTCTCTCAATGGAGAAGAAAGTAGACAATCCCTTCGGCTGAAGATGAGTCATGACCAAATCCTCCACAAAGAGATCAAGGCCGGGCCGCCTGCGTTCTCCGGCACACCTATAAGGCGGATGTTATTTCGCCTCGATCGCCCCTCCTGATCCTCCAGCTTTGCCGCCAGAAGCTTACTGTCCGCCTCCAGCTGTTTTACCTGCTTTTTCAGGGTGGATGTGTCGGTAGACAGGGCCGCCGTCGGGGTCTCAACCTCCGACACCTTGGTGGACATCTTGTTGAAGTCAGCAAGGATCAAGGCCAGATCTACAGCAAGGGTCCCAATGCACGAATCCACCTTATTCAAGGTGGTCATGATATCCTGTAGGGTCACCCCTTGGGTCGCACCTGCACTTGCACCATTGGAAGATGGTGCCTCTTTGTCCTGTGCCTCCGCCTGCGTCTTAGTGTATGCAAATTTATCAAGCTTTGACTGGTTAGGACCCCTTGCATTTCTGTTACTCATGGCTGCAGGTCAGGTGTTCGCGTCATGCGGGCCGGAGTCGCTAATCGCTGCCGCCTGCCTGAGAACACTTAATGCTCACGCGGCCTGTCGGGTTTCGCGACACCACTGCCCCTCAGCTCTCTCTTCCGTTGCAAGAAATGGACCTGCAGCCCAAACTGCACCGCTGCGTTGATGTCTGATAAAATGGCGCCCTCTCCAGCCGCCTAGTCCCTCCGGAGATGCCTCACCGCTCCGCCGCCTACAATGTCTGTAGAACTGTGAACATGCAGCATAGTGGAGAGAACTGCCAGTTATACCGCCTCCCAGCACCTCATCGCCTCCACAGGGTGGATCATGTCAGAGCTGCTCTCTAAATCATCTGAAGGCTGCCCACGCAACACAGGAGAAAGTCCGTAGCAGCGCCAGGGGCAGCCAAGAATAGTTTAGCCTCCAAGTGCCAGCGCCAGATCCAGGGCACCACCAGACGCTCCGGGCACCTGTGACTGCGCCGCGTGGAGCAGGAAGATGGCGGACGGAGTCACAAGCACCAACACCTCCGTCGCGCAGGGAGTATGCAGCGCCCACAGGTCAGTTTACAGAGGGTGTCCCCGCATTTACCCCCCAGCTTCTGGGCAGCGCAGGTAATCGTGACGTCGCGGTCGGCCTCGGGGGTGGGGGAGCTCTCTGCCACTCGCTCCTTCCAAACCCCTCCGATTCGGGCCCTAGTGCACCGCAGCCGGACAGTCGTGAAAATTGAGGCCTGGCTTCCGCTTTTTCACCAGGCCGCCAAATGTCCCGCGCCGCCGTCACCACTGGGAGTCTCGTACCGCAGCCAGAGCATGACCGCTAGGTACCAGGCACCCTCCTCTGCACTCTCCTTTGTTTGGGGGCAAAAGGAACTGCGGAAAAATATACGGATCGGCTGGGCTCTCTGCAGGGATCACGGAGCCTCTCTAGGCTGTGGCCATGCTGCTCGGACGCTAGCCACTCCCTGAGTGTAAGTATTTTAAAGTATTTTTAACTTCTCCTGCCCGTGCTGCACATTTTTGTAGAAAGACTCTTGCTCTGTTGCTCCCTTTGCTTTTTCTTTCTATTGCAAGAACTGTAGTGAACCCTATTCTCCCTACCTGTGATCTCAGCACTTTGGCAAACGGTCTTAAGTGTCGTACGGAAGAGACAGGCTTGACAGAACCGACGGTGTGGGGCTAAAGGGGAGGTAGGACTCGGCATGGTCACAGAGACAAACTAAGAAAATATGAGTGAAAAAGAAGGGACAGTAATGCAAAGGAACAGTGAAAGACAATAAACAATGGAGGACATGGAAAGGTAGGGTATAAGAAAAAGGAAAGAAAAAGAGAGAGGCGAAGGAAAGAAAGGGAAGAGAAAATATCTAACAGCGAGAAAATATAAAGGATGGAAAAAAACTAGAATGATGAGGGTGATAGAATGAAAAAGAAGAAAAAAATAACCAAGAATTCAAGACCGGGAAGAAATACCAAGAAATGAATCAGCCAGGAAAATGCATACACAGAAAGGAAGTGACAGGAAAAGAATACAAGAGTTAAGAAAAGCAAGTGAGAGATAGAAGGATAGAAAGAGTAAGTTATAAGGATGAGGAATGGCAAACAGAGCAAGACCAGCAAACCATGCCCGAGATACAGTGCAAGAGTGGGAGGAAAAAAAAGAGAGAGAGAGAGATCCATTCCAAAGTGGATAGTGAGTTTCGACTGTATGGTCATGGATGAACCCAATGAGTGGTGCAATGGAAATGGAAAGAGAGATAGCACAGGTGAAAAACATAGAACTTACAATAGTGAGAACTGAGGGAAGAAACAGTACACTGAGTTGAAAGAAAAATGGGGAATTTTATCCAGGTGCTGAGTAGGTGTGTGTCTAGTGATGCCAAGGCCCAAATGGGACTACTCCAAAAGCCAGGTTGTCAGCTTATTGTGGAATTCAAGAAGTGAGGATAAAGGTAAGAGGAAAATAGGAAGCTGGAAAATGCATGTGAGGAGCTAAGAGAAGTAAAAGTTAATGAAACCAACGTGAAAGGAGTCTCACAGTAAAAAATGGGGTAAAGGGTGAGGTAGTTGGAAAATTAGGATTGTAGAAGAGAGATCATTACCAAGGTAGATGTGGTGGCGATGTACCATTGAGTGATGATAGTAAGGGAATGAGAGGAATGGGGCTGGAAGCAAGAGATTAACTGAATGGCTAGAGTTATTTAAAAGTAAAAGATAGAATTGGATGTGAAAGGGAGAATGAATGGTATAGAAATTAGAGCTCATATAGTGTAAAGGGAGAAGATAAGTTGAAGGATGGAGTGGAGAACAAGAGTTTGGGTCAAGTGAAACTGGGAGAGATAGCGGTGAGTGTGGAATAGGCAGCAATACACTTTAGAGAATGAAAGCTATAGAGTTATGAGCTAAGAAGCAAATTGGCACAGACAGAGGGAACTATTGAGAGATGGAGGTACAAAGTAATTGCGAGAAATAGAGGAGTGTGCAAAACTGTCCCATAAACATTAGAGAACAGGAACTGGAGGGTTAAGGGCATGTTAATAAGAGACATTAATTTGGATGTGAAGGAGAAGCAGGAAGATATGGATGTAATAGGAGTACAGACATGGAGTTAAGGAAACTGGGAGAGGGATGAGATTAGGATAGGAAGGAAGTACAACTAGGAAATATAGAAACGAGAATGACAGAGTTACAGGACATGAGTGCAGGTGAGAAAGGGGCGTGATACATTGGTAAAGGGTAGAAATAGCGGAGGAATGAGAGGTTGGGTCCATTGGTGTATTTCAAATTGATTTTGTTATAGTGCAATAGTAGCAGTTTTTGTTTACTGTCATCTTTAATATGCTCCTATCACTATGTCTGTGCCCTTTGGCTGTCCATGTCACAGAGAATTTCTACTTTTTGAGCCACTAACCACAACCCCCATTTTGTAAATAACACCAACACTATTTTTGAAGTGCCCATATCTCTCTACCTGCAGAATGTGGTGATTTTTGTGAAGCTATTTGTATCACTGAAAAACTTGCTGATATCTTGGGAGTAGGTTGCAAAGATGAGGTGGCTGAAACCAGCAGGTAGCAGAGTAATTGTTCATGTGGGGCCTCCTCAGTGCCTTGCAGGAGTGCTCCCTATGCTTTTGTTACCTCACTGGGAAGCTCAAGCAGTTATGATGTGTTTTAATGTCTTACAGCATGTTTCTTGAGAGTCTACTTGCCACTCGTACTGGGAAAGGGTTGCGTCCGTATGATATTACATTGCATTGTCACAACAGGAAGTCCTGCCACAGAAAACCGGAAGTATCCTCTTCTAGAATGTTAGCTTCCAGTAAAGAATGCAATAACACCTTTACTTTGCTTTTTGTGGTCGCGGGGTTAGAAAAAGATAAGACCACAAGTTCACTGGAGCTGCAGGAATCTAGCTGTACACAAAGAAAGATTTCTTCCACAATTTATCGTTAAATGGGATCTTCTTTATCAGGCATGCAACAGACGTTTGACAGCATAAACTACACGTGTTTTTTGTTGTTGTTTTTATTTCACTTCAGACTAAGGTCCTCAAGTAGGCTACAATAATAAGTCCAGCTGTAAAGGGTATATTTAGCTTCCCTCTGGAAAACAAAGAAGGAATTATAAGCCATATGCAAAAAGAGTTGATTAGCAAATAGTGGTTGCAAATTGTACACCAACGTTTTGAGAAACTGTTTCTGATTTTGTGAGCTGATCTATGTGCTATTAAATAGTTTGCAAAGTCAGCATTCAAAGTGGAGCACAATTGGACCTACCTAATCACTATTCATGAGGTAGGTCACAAAAAGTGACCCTCTCGGGTTGGATGCCATTGAATGAATGGCGGCCCGCTGGGGTCAGCAGACCCCTGTGATTATATTTAAATGAAGTCTTTTTTTTTACATGCAACAGGTTTTTAAGTTTAAGATTTGCAAGTGGTTTTCTGGTTTTCACATTCGCAAAAGCAAATGAGTTCCGTTGGAGCAAAAATCTCATGCTAATATATCTTTGAAAATTTTAGAAATGTGGCACCATTACCTTTTATTACCATTACCCTTGTTTCCGCTCAAGGTGAAGGGTCATTTCCACTGTGTTATGACCATAAGAATCCTACACAAACGTGGGCAAATAATCAAATGCAAATAAAGATTTTAGCCAATAATGAGAGTTGTGAGTAGTTTTAAAGGGATTTATTATCTAATCAAAATTTAAGATTCTTTGAGTCTTCATTCATTAGTCAGGTATCAATCAGCTTACAGAACTGATAATAGAAAAATACGGTTAGTACAGAGCATATCATAAATTTCCATACAGCTCGTTCCATAGATAAAAGAAGCTCTATTCTAAGAAAATGAGGCACAAATGATGTCCGTCAGAACTCATGAGGAGTTCAAGAATAGAAGCTAGAGTGAGCTTAGCATGAAGCTAAATAAATAATTAATAAATGCAGCATCTCCCATAAAGAGAAATAAAGCGTAGCACAAATAAGCCTTGGCAAAGCCAGTTAGTCAAAGCATAAAGCTTGGGAATTTTAATAAAAGTCAGAATGGAACAAAACCTGCATCTAATGTGCCTTTGTCTGCCTCTGTTCTGCTCTCTATCAAGGCCTGACCTCTCCTCCTTGCATCTGCAAATTACATCTGCTCTCCTCCTTTCATTTCTGCATCGAAGTCTGAAACTCCTCTGCAACCTTCCATCTCTAAATCTGTCTGCAAGGTTTCTGAAACTACTAAGCTAGGAACGCGTTTATCAAAGAATAATGTTGCGAAGCATGTAGCGTGACTTCGTCTTCATCCAATAGGAATACAGCATTTTCCAAAAGGACACCTCTACCCTTTAGCAGACTGTATACATCATCTTATCAGAAAGGCGAAACTCCATCCCCCGGCACATTCTGCATCTTATTTAATATAACTTCACCTCCTAACCTTCCTTTAAAGAAACATTTTATTTCTAAATAAACACATACCATGAGCTGCAAAATAACTTTTTAAGTAAGCAAGAAACATTAAACATAACATGGTAATGCACTTTTAAAATATGTGTTTTTTCTATTCTCTCTAAAGCAAAGAATGAACAGAGGCTTTGTTTAAACATTTCCAGCAACTAAATAGATAAGGCTCCCAGGTTACAATCTGTAAATTATGCCAAGAGTTCCTTTTTCATACAGAGAGAGAAATTCCGTTGCTTATCTCGAAGGCCAACTGAAACGCACAGAGCAAGAGCTAAATTACAAAAGCTGTTTCTGCATTTCTACATTATAAAATGTTGTGTTAATTCTAATACGTAATATTCTACTAATACACATTTAACATTTTTGCAAGTATAAATCACATTTCAATAGTGAGAACAAAAACAAAACTAAAGACATTTAAGTCAATCTATGACTTACTTGTACATGGGTTACATATTTTTTTAAGCAGAAAGCATCTGACTAAGGCCTGTGAATATCAAAGCCGCATGTTTTCACTTTGCAGCACCAAATGTCTGCGTGTAACTGTTTTAAAGGCAGTTTCATTTTTGAAGCCCAATGCAGGTTCTCCATTAGTGATGCTAAATTGTAATGGAGATTTTCATGCTCCTTCAGTTCCAAGGTGGTTCCTTCCTTGTAGTTAACTAGTTATCACCTCCTTTGTAGAGTCAGCAACTTATCAATGGTTTGAAACTAAAATTCTGATCACAAATCATTGATAAGCAGCATTCTGAATCACATTTGGAAGGATGTCCTCAATCAGGGGTTTGTTAAAGCGCGACTACTCACCCGTAAGGGTCTCAAGGCGCTAGGGGTGGGGGGGGGTGCGGGTTCCATTCCATCAAGGAGGGGGTCTGTCAAAGAGCCAGGTTTTGAGGTTTCTTGCGAAGATGGGGAGAGATGTTGTCTGTCTGAGGTGGAGCAGAAGGGCGTTCCATGCTTTGGCCGCGAGGAAGGAGAAGGAGCGGCCTCCCGATCTGGTCTTTCTGGTGTGGGGGACCACGACGTAGGAGAGCTGGGCTGATCGTAGGGTCCTTTGGGGTGCGTGGAATTTGAGTCGGCTGTTCAGGTATGCTGGTCCGGTGCCGTGGAGGGCCTTGTGTGCGTGGGTGAGCATCTTAAAGGTGATTCTTGCCTCGATGGGGAGCCACTGGAGTGTGCGCAGGTGCTGGGAGATGTGGCAGTGTTTTGGCAGGTTGAGGACCAGTCTTGCGGCGGCGTTCTGGATGTTCTGTAGCTTGCGGATGAGGTTTTTGTTTATTCCGGCGTAGAGTGCGTTGCCGTAGTCGAGTCTGCTGGTGACCAGGGCGTGAGTGACTGTCTTTCGGTGTTCGAGGGGGATCCATTTGAAGGTCTTACAAAGGAGGCGGAGGGTGTGGAAGCAGGAAGATGAGACAGAGTTGATCTGGCATTCCATTTTGATCTCGGAGTCCAGGATGATTCCCAGGTTGCGTGCGTGGTCTGTGGGGGTTGGCGGGTTTCCGAGGGCGGTGGGCCACCAGGTGTCGCTCCAGGCGTCGGGGTTTGGGCCCATGATGAGTACTTCTGTTTCGTTAGTGTTTAGTTGTAGGCAGCTGTTTTTCATCCATTTGGCAACGGCTTCCATGCCTTCTCGAAAGTTGCGTCTGGCGGTGTTGGGCTCGTTGGATAGGGAGAGGATGAGCTGGGTGTCGTCTGCGTATGACACGATGTTGAGTCCGTAGGTTCTGACGATGGGGGCAAGTGGAGCCATGTAGACGTTGAAGAGCGTCGGGCTGAGGGAGGAGCCCTGGGGAACTCCGCAGGTGGTAAGTGTAGGGTCCGAGAGGAAAGGGGGGAGTCTGACCCGCTGCGTCCCGCTGGAGAGGAAGGAGCAGATCTAGTCGAGGGCCTTGTCCTGGATTCCTGCGTCGTGGAGTCTGCGTATTAGGGTGCGGTGGGAGACTGTGTCGAACGCCGCTGATAGGTCGAGGAGGATGAGGGCTACTGTTTCTCCTTTGTCCAGTAGGGTGCGGATGTCGTCTGTTGCGGCGAGGAGGGCGGTTTCCGTACTGTGTTTTTTTCTGAAGCCGGATTGGGAGGAGTCGAGGATGTTGTGTTCTTCAATGAATGTGGCGAGTTGGCTGTTGATGGCTTTCTCGATGACTTTCGCTGGGAACGGGAGCAGGGAGATGGGTCTGTAGTTTTTGAGGTCGGTGGGGTCCGCTGAGGGTTTCTTTAGGAGGGGGTTCACCTCGGCGTGTTTCCAGTCATCGGGGAACGAGGCGGTTGCCAGGGAGCGGTTGATGGTGTGGCGGAGCATGGGTGCGATGGTGTCGGTGGCTTTGTTGAAGATGTGGTGGGGGCAGGGGTCCGTGGGGGCCCCAGAGTGGATTGACTTCATTGTCTTCAGTGTGTCTTCGGTGGTGAGGGCTGTCCAGTCATCAATCGCTGGTGTCCGGGTGTCGGGGGTGGTTGGTGAGGGTTCAGTGTGTTGGTTGTCTTCGTCGAAGTTGTCGTAGATGCTCTTGATTTTGTGGTGGAAAAAGGTGCTGAGTTTGTTGCAGAGGTCTTGTGAGGGAGGGATGTCGGTAGACTCTCTGGTGGGTTGGGCGAACTCCTTGATGATGCTGAAGAGTTCCTTGCTGTTGTGTGTGTGGGTGGAGATTCTGTCTTCAATCGCTTTTTTCCTCGTTTCTCTGATGAGTTGATGGTGGGCGTTGGTGGCGGCTCTGAAGTTGTTGTGGGCTTCTGTGGATTTGGTGTTTCTCCAGGCCTTTTCGAAGCGGTGGCATGTGCGCCTGGATTCTCGAAGTTCGGTGGTAAACCATCTGGCTTTCTTGGCACGGGTATTGTTGTTTTTCTTGAGGGGGGCTATGGTGTTGGTGCTGTCCGAGATCCATCTACGCAGGGTTCGGGCTGCGGTGTTGGGGTCGTCGTTTTCCGCGATGGTTGGGGTGGAGTTGTTGAGTGAGGAGGTGAGCTGGTCGTCGGTGATTTTGGTCCAGTTTCTTTGTGGAAGCAGGTGCTGGTGTCTGTGGATGGTGGGTGTTCTGAAGGTGAAGTGGACGCAAAGATGGTCGGTCCATGGGAGTTCGGTGGTGTGGCTGAAGGTGATGCAGTTTCCTGTAGTGAAGAGGGGGTCGAGGGTGTGTCCTGCTGAGTGCGTGGGCTCGGTCACGATCTGGCGGAGTCCAATGTTGTGGAGGTTGTCCAGGAGGCATGTGGTGTTGGGGTCCAGTTGATTGTCGAGGTGGAAGTTGAGGTCTCCCAGCAGGGTGTAGTTGGTGGATGCGATGGCCTGCGGGGAGATAATGTCCGTGATGGAGTTGGCGAAGGGTCCCCGGAGTCCAGGGGGTCGGTAGATGAGGGTTCCTCGGAGGGCGGCGGTGGGGCTGGCCAGTATCTTGAAGTGAAGGTGTTCCATCAGTTCTGTGGACTCGTCAGGGAGTGTGCTCAGGCGGAGGCTGGATTTGTGGACGATGGCGATTCCTCCTCCTGGGTGGGTGGGGCGGTCCTTCCTGGAGATCTTGTATCCTTGGGGGATGGCGATGGCGATGTCCGGTCCCGAGGTGGGGTTGGTCCAGGTTTCGGTGAAGAATGCTACGTCCGGGGTGGTGCTGTCGAGGAGGCATGTTATAAGCATGCTCTTTCCAAATTGCGACTCATTTCTAAACCCATATTGGGTTTCAGTTCGCATTTACCGTATTGCAAAATGGGTTTAGAACATACGAAAAAGACACATAATGGTTGCAAACCCTGTGATTTACTGAATCTGCATGGTTTGTAACCACTAAATTACTTTGTACATCCGGACCAATGTACATACAATTATCCTTTCTTGTGGCAATAGCACTCTTGTGATGCAATTTAAGTACACTAATTATTCAGTAATGCTAAAGGGGACAGCAGTCCCTACAAAGGTTCTCAGGTTCATGCGTGACTAGCTACTCTAGTCCGGGTTTTTTTCTTTGAATCCAGAGACTTGTAGTCTTGTTTATTCCATTATAAAACAAAGCTACACGTCCCAGAATTCATAGAAAAAAACATGGACTTGGGCAGCTCAAAGTGTATGGATTTGTGAAACTGGGCAAACATAAGACAAGCATTTTTACCACTGAAGTTAAAAAATATGCAATTCATAAAATGTAGAAAAATCAGGTTTGCTTGTGTTATGAAGTTATGATTCATCATGAGGGTTGCATTATGAAATAAATGAGCACTTATGTGCCTGTGAAAGGACACTGGAAGCAATTCTGCAGTGACAGAGCTAACCCCTTACCCATGTAAAGCTCTGTGCTATACTAGTCTGTACATTAAAAATAAGGAAATATCGCACTGTGCAACTTGGAGCTAAAACAATGGCCAGAGAAGTAGAAACAAACTCCAGTCTGTAATTCTTAGTGAGGCAAAGCTCTAAACAAGCAGCAACACGATGTATTCTCCTGTTTCCTTCCTCCCTCTCCCACGCGTTCTCTTTCCCTCTTCCGCATGCCCTTCACTATCCCACTCACATTCTTGTTCTTCTTGGTGCTTTTAGAGCAGCCAACATGACAGAACACAATGTTTCCTCTTTCTCTTTCTCCTATTCCCTCCTTCCCTCTTCTATTTCCAGCATTACTTAGAAACAGCTTTGCAACATCATAAATGCTATGCAGGCCAACATCATAGAATTTTGTTCGCTTCTTCTGTCCCACTGCATGCACTTTCCTATCCCGCCTGATCCTCTATTCCGTCCCTCCCATGTGCCTCTTTTGCCCTCTTTCTTGATCCTGTTTCCTCGCAGTGGCGTACAATGTACAGCTTAGAAACATAATACTTAAATTCACACTGCTATACAAGGAGCACACTTAACAAGAGCAAGCATGGGCTGAGTTCTCTCTTACTTGTGTTTCTCTAGATTCGAGTGTGGGAACCGAGCATAAAGTGATCAACGTCATCATTCCGGAGCACCGCAGCCACTTCTTCCAACAGCTGGGCTACATCCTGGCAACGCTTCTCCTCTTCATCCTTCTCCTCACCATCGTAGTCCTCGTCACCCGGAAACGACAGAAGAGAGGTGAGAACAGATGCGCTTGCAGCCTCATCTGGAAGCCCTGTCATCATTGGGTTTCACTGATGCTGGCCATCACCAAAATTGTCTTTCTCCGGCTCGCTCTGGCTTGGTGTAGTATGAGGGCAATTGTACCACAGTTTACCCTGGGGGTTCTGTAGGGGGACACTATCTGCTGAGGCTTCTATCAAGTGATACACCCTACTGGGCATCCTATAGTGGGCATAGACAGCTGGGACTTCTGTGTGGTGGCCCTCCAAGCAGCGGCTATTGTAGCGGGACAGACTCTGCTTAGCTACCTGTAGAGTGGCACTCGCAGCTGGCACTTATGTTGTGTGGCACTTACTTTAAGGTCTCCTGTACTGTGTGTGTCTCTTCTCTTCAGGGCTTTCTACAGAGTTGCACTCCCAGCTAGCACCTATGCAGTGTGGCACTCACTTCAAGGTCTCCTGTACTGTGGCTGTCTCTTCTCTTCAGGGCTTTCTACAGAGTGGCACCCCCAGCCAGCGCCTATGTAGTGTGGCACTCAGCTCAAGGTCTCCTGTACTGTGGCTGTCTCTTCTCTTCAGGGCTCTCTACAGAGTGGCACTCCCAGCTAGCACCTATGTTGTGTGGCACTCACGTCAAGGTCTCCTGTACTGTGGCTGTCTCTTCTTCTCAGGGCTCTCTACAGAGTGCACCCCCAGCCAGCACCTAGGTAGTGTGGCACTCACTTCAAGGTCTTCTGTACTGCGGCTGTCTTTTCTTTTCAGGGCTTTCTACAGGATGGCACTCCGAATTAACACATATGTAGTGTGGCACTCACTTAAATGCCTCCTGTACTGTGGCTGTCTCTTCTCTTCATGGCTTTCTACAGAGTGGCACTCCCAGCTGGCACTTATGTAGTGTGGCACTCACTTCAAGGTCTTCTGTACTGTGGCTGTCTTTTCTCTTCAGGGCTTTCTACAGAATGGCCCTCCCAGATAGCACCTATGAAGTGTGGCACTCACTTCAAGGCCTCCTGTTCTATGGCTGTCTCGTCTCTTCAGGGCTTTCTACAGAGTGGCACTCCCAGATAGCACCTATGTAGTGTGGCACTCACTTCAAGGCCTCCTGTTCTATGGCTGTCTCGTCTCTTCAGGGCTTTCTACAGAGTGGCACTCCCAGATAGCACCTATGTAGTGTGCCACTCATTTCAATGTCTCCTGTACTGTGACTGTCTCTTCTCTTCGGGGCTTTCTTCACAGTGGCACTCTCAGCTGAGGCTCCTGTAGTGTGGCACTCTCAGCTAGGACCTGTGTAGTGTGACACTCTTGCTGAGACTTCTGTAGTATTGCGCTCTCTGCTGACACTACTGTGGTGTGACCCTCTCATCTGTGGATTCTGTAATGTTTCACTCTCAGCTGGGGCTTTACTAGCCTGGCATTTCAATCAGTCACCTATCTGAGCCTACGAACCATCTGTGTCACTTTACATATGTCTTCATGTTTCGTTCATTCTCTCATTCTTGACTTCCTCGTTCTGCGGAACGTGTCGCTGGACCGTCTCGCGATAGGACCACCCTTCAGTCTTTAACATGCTTGTGTTTTTATGACTGGTTACCATCTCAATCACTATGTTGCTTTCTCTCTTCCAGACACATTACTCTCACACATTCTGCCTTCCATGTAGCTTACTTGTTCTGCCTACTCTTCCATCTCTCTTCTGATTATCACTACATTATCTCTACTCTCATTCTTGGGCTCTGTACTAAATATTTGATCGAGCAACAGATAGAGGACAATGAAGAAGTGCAGTTTGGGGGTACCAACTATTTGGAGGAGCAGCAGCAGTGGGATGTGGGACAACACAACTTGTAAGCAGTGAATGTTGATGGGCTGATTAAGAAGTAATCCATAGGGAAATAAGCTAGTAGTCCCTGTCAAGGGTCATCGTTATCAATGGTGGAGCAAGAGCAGTGGCACCACGGGTCAGGAATCTGAAGGGATGGTGATCAGGGTGCGAGGGGCCATATGCTTGTTTGCATGAGGGCCTGCTGCACCTTCATTACACTACTGCCCAGGGTACTTGGTGACTTTAAAGCTAATGCTTCTATATCTGCAGGTTACTGCATTGGCGTAACAAAACTTGAGGGGACCTCCGAGCATGGTTTGTGGAGGCCCACCCCCTCTGACTCAATCGGGAGCTCTACAGCCAGAATACTGTGCTGAGGCCCCCCCACCCCTGGAATTTTGGGGGGCGCCTGCATCGCAGGGGCTGTGGGGGCCTGTGTTACGCCACTGGGTTACGCCACTGGGTTATTACATAGAGATATCCGCATGGCCACTGGGTAGCCAAGCTTTGGATCCAAATGGCACAGAACATGGACAGATTTTGAAAGGAGATATTTTGAGTGGCTGAGGTTCAGGAAATCACAGCCAGTGCAACATTGACAAGTAAAAAAAAACTGAGGGGTTCTACCAGCTAGGCATGTCCTGGATACAGTGAGGTGGCCACATGCCTTCTTATCACCAAAACACTATGTTTTACTCAGCATACTATTGCAATTTGGAAATTGTGGGGCAGATTTATGTTAACTGGCGCATCCCCAGGGATGCGCCAGTTAACATGCGCCACAGTGCGCCACAGCTGCGCCACCCATGGTGCGCCGCATTTATGATGCGGCGCACCATGGGGCAAAAACGGCACAGATGCGTGACGCATCTGTGCCGTAAAGGTGACGCATTGCTGGAGTTGCGTCGCAAGCGCGACGCAGCTCCAGCAAGGCTCGGGGGTGCCCCATCTCCACAATGCTGCGTCAAGACCTACGCCTGCTTCAAGCAGGCGCAGGCTTTTGACGCAGCATTGGCCTGAAAGTGACTGAGTGAAATCTTATAGATTTCACTCAGCCACTTTTGCGAGGCGCACCTGCCCCGGAACGCCCACCCTGCGCCGGAACGCCCACAAGCGGCGCAGGGCTTTACAACGTGACGCATCTGCCTAGATGCGTCACGTTGTAAATCGTTCGTAGGGATGCGCCACGTTTACGCCGCCTTGCGTGACGCAACAGCGGCATAAACGTGGCGCAAGTGCGTCATAAATCTGCCCCTGTATTCTTGGATAGAGCCAATTCGACTAGACTGACAGATTGGGCTGCTCATGGATGAACCTGTGGGGTCCCGGTGACGTGGTTCTATCTTGCCAGCCTACTGCACACAGAACACTCCCCAAGTTAGATCCCCACAGCTAAACCCACAGATGAGGCAACTTTTCATTGAGGGGATTTCCTTTGACTAATTGTAATCTTTGTATTTCCCATCTAGGGGTTGGCTATAGTGTGAAGAAATCAGATGAGTAAGTAAAAGTTATTGCCTTTCATGTATTCCTTATTTACTTTTTTTATTTTTATAAATTAATTCATAATGATACAGTACAATGACAATAGTAAATTGCATAGATTGTCCACATAAGAAAGAGTCACTGAAAACAACTATTGGGAGATCACTAAGATGCGCACTCTAAGAATCATTTACTCATTATTTATGAAGTCATTTGTTATGCTGTAAGTCACTATGCAGTTGCCTCAGAGCGCTAACATAAGACTGTGTTTTGCATTGGTGGCTCACCGAGGAAGTGCTGCGGGCAGTGGGGTGGGGCGAAGAGGGGGGTACTGGAGTCCGACATATGACGGACAGGAGTAAGGTAAGTAATTAAATAAATAAAACAAATTACTTTGCGCGCGCTGCATCGCCGAGTTAGCGATGCAGCGCGCAAGGTAAATTGTATAATATTAACTGATACCCAGTTTATGTCTTTCTGCTTTGGAACTCAAGATGATCTTGCTCGGATATATAGTTTCAAAATATAAAGAAAAAACGAAAAGGAGACAAGGAAGTACACAATATCAGGGTGTATGACTAAATGAAAAGCAACTTTTATTAAAAAGTAGAACCCTCACTCATCAACATAGTTGATGACATGCTTCATCATAGGGTTCCACCAAGGAGACAAAATGTCTCCTTGGTGTGCTGTCACGCCTGATTTACAGCGGAGCTGGTATGTAGAGGACGTGTAGGAAGGTGCTCAGAGAAATAAGTGGATTAAAAGATGGCGGACTGAACCCCAAAACAACTTTAATGAAGAGTCAGACCACGATCGTTAAAAACAAGTGATTCGGACACTACTGGCTATACATTTGAGCCAAATGTATTCTGTGGAATGTATAGGTCGACATGTTTCTGCTTTTAATCGCTAGCTCAGCAAAGCTTTCATCAGGACCAGAATAAAGAATAAAAATAATAAAAACTCCCCAGGCGGTATACTCACCCTAAGGTGTACCCTAACCTTGGGGATGTCTGTGCATGTAGAGGTAAACTCACGGTTTTTACCCGATGTAGGTAGTCTCAGAATTTCCAAGGCCTACAGTTCTGAAAGAAAAAACTTATATTCAAACAGACATCAGAGAACAACATTGGTGACATTGTTGTGAGCACGTAAAATTTGACAAATGTATCACAGCCAAATAACCAAACACCCCTGTGTACTTCCTTAATTTTGTATAGGGTATAATGATGGTTTCAGCAAGAAGATCATCTCTGAAAAAAAAGAAACCACTCCGGGTATTCAATGGACCAGCCTTTAGAAATCCATCATTAATGTAGTGGAATTAACTTTTACCCACAACATTTAAAACCCCGGTATATCATTGTTGTAACTAGTTTATCCAACATTATACCTGGGTATTTTTGGTTTGCCTCCTTTCTACGAGGATACCAAAAAATGCATTTTTGGGTACGTTTTTCCAAACTTATTGCTCCTTCTTCCCAAAAATAGGAAAGGAAGGGACCCCCGTCAAAATGAAATAAAAGATTGTGGCACCAAAGTGCTGCACTTACTTGAACTGTTGTATTATAGTACTACATGGGCACTGCTGCAGGGGATCTCTTCACGGCAAGGATGTTCTACCAAGTGAAGAGAAATCGAATTACAATCCCCGCAATCGTTATTAATGTTACGATAATTATCCCTGTAATGGCTTGTAATTATAAAGGCAGAAATAGAAGGAAAAGGCTTACTTCGTCCTTGGCGGGTCCCCACAGGCAACCTACTGACTGCACTTCCGCGGCCCGAACAATGGTACTGGGGTCTAACGCGGATGTCTGTTTGAATATAAGTTTTTTCTTTCAGAACTGTAGGCCTTGGAAATTCTGAGACTACCTACATCGGGTAAAACCGTGAGTTTACCTCTACGTGCACAGACATCCCCAAGGTTAGGGTACGCCTTAGGGTGCGTATACCGCCTGGGGAGTTTTTATTATTTTTATTCTTTATTCTGGTCCTGATGAAAGCTTTGCTGAGCTAGCGATTAAAAGCAGAAATATGTCGACCTATACATTCCACAGGATACATTTGGCTCAAATGTATAGCCAGTAGTGTCTGAATCACTTGTTTCTAACGATCGTGGTCTGACTCTTCATTAAAGTTGTTTTGGAGTTCAGTCCGCCATCTTTTAATCCACTTATTTCTCTGAGCACCTTCCTACGCGTCCTCTACATACCAGCTCCGCTGTAATTCAGGCGTGGCAGCACACCAAGGAGACATTTTGTCTCCTTGGTGGACCCTATGATGAAGCATGTCATCAACTATGTTGTTGAGTGAGGGTTCTACTTTTTAATAAAAGTTGCTTTTCATTTAGTCATACACCCTGATATTGTGTACTTCCTTTTCTCCTTTTCGTTTTTTCTTTATATTTTGAAACTATATATCCGAGCAAGATCATCTTGGGTTGGTTTCTTTTATATCTCTCGTCACTCCTTTGTTGTTCTTGAGTTATTAATTGGGGAATAGGAGTGTCCTTTATCCCTACCTCTCTTGTTGTTTGAGTATTCCTGCTTTGAAAGACATTTAGGGGGTGTGATAAATTTGCATAATTTACATTTGAGTATTTATGTGAAATTTCAGTTAAATTAATCAAAATTAGGCGTCATTATGTGAAATACAAAATCAGCATTTGGCGCTATATTTTAGCCCGAAATACATCCTCACATCCATTTGCACATGAAGATGTATTGTCCGCAAAAAAAAAGTACAAACCGCATAATCAGTAACTTTTCGCATTCTGGCCATTCATTCTGTTCCTGTGTATTTAAGCAAGATGTTGCCAGGAAAATTGCGTAATTACGTGGCATAATTGTTTAATTTTGGAAAATTTGCACAACTAGCTCAACATGCTATACAGGAGCAGTGGCGGCTCGCCGTGGGAGTTCTGCGGGGTGGTGAGGCATGGCGGGGGAGGGGCAGGTTGGGGGGTAGTAGTACCAGACATACAACGGGCAGGAGTAAGGTAAGTAATTAAATAAATAAAACAGTTTACCTTACGCGCGCTGCATTGCCGAGTAAGGTAAATTGTTTTATTTATTTAATTACTTACCTTATTCCTGTCCGTCGTATGTCGGAATCTACTACCCCCCACCCTGCCCCTCCCCCGCCCCGCCCCACCGCCCCATAGTACTCCCACGGCGAGCACCACTTTACAGGAGTGATCCCTACTGCTGAAATTTAAACCCAGCTGACTCCTTACCACATTTCCACACATTGTACACCCCTTCTCAATAATGAGCACAAATCAAGGACAGGTAAATAAAATAAAAAATGGATGGCAAAATTATATATCAAAGGCCTAGAAAGTCCAAGCATGCCATAAAGAAAACTGACACCCAATCTGTAACCTTTCTTCCAAAAGAACGCACATGGAATCCAGTCTACATCCATCTTAAACCATGTTATGAATGAAAACTCATTGTGATGGAGTGAATATCAAAACTGTCTGAACAAAGATTTAGGAATGAGGCTGTCTAGTAAGGGTGGTGTAGTAGCCAAGCGTACTGGCCATGGATGACATCCTATTAAAAGTACAGAAAGTTGTACTATGGGATAAATATGTGCAATAGTATGTGTTAATAGCTTTCCTAGAGCTTCAAGTTCTGCACAACTGTCTAATATAGCAGTTGGCAGGCTATCAAAGTACATTCCAAAGACTATAGCTCCGGATAAGGAAAGCATAGACAATGCCTAGAAACACCAACTGTCTGATCCCCCCCCCAAGGGTAACGACCTTAACAGCGCGGTCAAAACACTGCAATACATTTACATTGCTGCTTTTACAATGCAAGTCGTTATCACGACTTGCACTGGAGGGCGCTCTAGACTAAGGAATAGTGTGATTTACTATTCCTACACCTTCCCTATTGTACGTAGGCTGGAGTTGGAATAAAAAATCATACTATTCCTAAGGCCAGCCCCCTACAGCACAAGTCGTTGTAACAACTTGCATTGTATAAGCAGCGATGTAATGTACCGCGATCTAAATGATCGCGTTGTAACATCATACATCCGATCCCAAGCCTCAGTTTTGCAATACCATGCAGCCCAGAGGGTTTTACCCCAGCCCTTAGTCTTTGCATACCTAAGAACTATTGTTTCCAGTGTCAGTATTTCAACTCTTATGCCCTTGTATTTTCTGATCCCAGGCTTGAATACCCTCTTACCAAGGGGCTCTCATATGCTTACATAGGCCCTTGAATGTTCTAATTCCAAGCTTGAAGATTCCCACACTAAGGGGCTCTCATGTTCTGAATCTAAGCCTTAATGTTACCATATCCTGAGTTTACTCATCTGCCCCTTGGATTCTACATCACATGGTAGAAACATTGAAATAAATCAATATTTACAGTACATAGATTCACTCTTGTTTACTGAGAACTTGGAAGCTACTTAAGGGATTTGAAAAACTTCACTAAGGAGACAACCATATTGTTTATCTGTAGGAAGATACTGCATCACCCTTAGTCAGCAGTAGGCTTACTTTGATAGGAAACATCTTCACTGTACATAATGAAACAGCATGCTTGCTTGGAAGTGCAGGGAATGGGTGCCAAAAGGATTTGAAAAGTGATTTAATCTGCTGCCCTAAATCTGTTTTTCTGTCCTTTCAGAAGAGAATTCCATCTTAACATGCCTGCTGCTGATGAATCGGAGCTGACCCCATGCAAAAGTGAGGAGATCCGGCTTGGTATGTCAATCTTCTCCAGTGTTCTACTCAATGAATGCTTCATATCTGTAGCTAAGTACTATAAGGCCTGGAAACCCCACAGTTGTTTATGTAAACGTGGCACTACATCCCTTATCAGATGAGTAGTTCACACTAGTAAAGTACAATTACAATTAGTGTAGCCTTCTTTCTCGAACTGAAAAGAAGGGGGCAAAAGTCTCACTAAAGTGACCTGAATCGCTAATTAGTGGAGTCAATTTGTAGCTGTGACAAGAGATGCTTAAAGAGGCTCAAATAGAGGGACATCTTGTAGTGTAAACATGGGCCACTCTATTTAGTGGTCATTGAAATCCTAAAAGTGTGAGTGAGGCAAAGTAACATTTTCTTCAAAAGATCAAACTGGTGAAATAGTTTGAAGAGACTGCAACAATTAAAGATTCGATGGTAAGAGCTGTGTCCAAATAGAGCACATACTTCCTATAGGGCAGATTCTAGACTCCAAAAAATACAAAGATTCCTGGTGAAATCAACTCACTCACTGGTTTACAAGACCCCACAGTACCTATCAACCTAGGTACAGTTAAATGTTAAACTATAGCAGCATCATGGCCAAAATGGGTGCTTTGTTAAAGACACCTTTTTCTATTACATCTCCAGGTAGGAGATCATTGCATTTAATGATGCTCCAAACATAGATGTGGCTTAACTTAAAGTTGCCAAGTTTGTTTGTCTGTTGGATGCCTAAAGTGTTAATGATGTTTTTTAAGGATGAACGAGATTTTCATCTTTTGCATGCAACAAATGTACTCTCCCGCCTCTGAAACATGCTGCGACATGAGACACCCGACTATCAGGCGACAATATGAAGACCACTGTAAATTCCCCCACTCTGATTTTGTGTGCAGGCTGCTATGAAGTGAGCCTATGTGGGTATACTGGTTTGATTACGTGGGTAAACACTTTGATGGTATGCTATGTTATGGAGTTTATAAAGGGCGCAACTACTGGAAAGGTCCTGGCGCTAGAGAACTGAGCACATACAGATTTTGTGTGCAGGCTGCTATGAAGTGAGCCTATGTGGGTATACTGGTTTGATTACGTGGGTAAACACTTTGATGGTATGCTATGTTATGGAGTTTATAAAGGGCGCAACTACTGGAAAGGTCCTGGCGCTAGAGAACTGAGCACATACAGGCACATGCATCAAGGTAGGCTTTTGCGATTCCTTAATTGCGATTTTTAAGGAATCGCAATTAAGGAATCGCTAAAGTCTATGCATGTAGGAATCGCTTAAAAATTGCGATTTCTAAACATTCCTTAATTGCAACTCGCAAATTGCGAGTCGCAATTAAGGAATGCCTTCCCATTCATTCCTATGGGCCTACAGGCCCATAGGAATGAATGTGAAGACATTCTCAATTTGCGAATCTCAATTAGAGAATCGCAAATTGAGAATGCGATTTCAAGGGTGCCAGGTCTGTGCACATATGTTGCGCACACACATGCCCTAAGGGCATGTGTGTGCACAACATGAAACTTTGAAAAATGCACAAACGTGCATTTTTAAAAAATGTTGCAAATTACCATGAAGTTCAACTTCATGGTAATTTGCTCCCCCTATTAGCGAATTCGCAGATTTTTTTGCTTTAATGCATTGCATTTAAGGAATCTCAATTTGCGATTTCTTAAATGCAATCGCAATTTGAGAACTCGCAATTAATTGCGAATTCTTAAATTGCGAGGGCTTTGACCCTTGATGCATCTCAAAAGCAAATTTTGCTATCGCAAACGGCCGATTTTTGCGAATCGCATCGTTTGCGATCACAAAAAGCTTTGATGCATGTGCCTGAAAGATCCTACTCCCAAGCAGAAGGAACAATCAAAAAGAAAAACAAGAAAAGCCAAGTCAGTGGGTTAGAGCCAGGTCTTTAAGGCTTTGTTAAACTTGATCAGGACCGACGTCCTACGCAGAGAGAGAGGCACAGAATTCCACAATTTAGTGGCAGCCAGAAAAAAATTCTTACCATCCGAGCAAACTTGTTTAACTCTGGGCGAACAAAGGAGGAAATAATCCTGAGAACGACTTGAAACATAAAACTTAACATTTATTGTTCAAATAAATTGGACCAGATCTGATGTGATGCTCCCTTTCCATCCTTTGGCGTACTCGAGTTTTCCCTTTTTTCAGCTTCCGTTTAGACACTCTCGGTTCCTGACAAGGTACCAGGACTGTTCAAGACTTAGGGGTCTATTAGGATGGCAGGCGGACACCCTAGCGGTGATGGGACATGCCGCCAGTGGTGCGGCGGTCCCGCACCAGCAATTAGGATACCACCACCACAGTGGCAGTGGCATCCCCCATCCACAACATTGTGGCGGGCGGTGCTCAGAGCACCGCCCGCCACATGCTGTGGATGCACCTTATGGTGCGCGGTGCCTGCCACGATGTGCATGTAAATGCAGGGGGGTACCATAGGTACCCCAATGTGCACCCCCACCCTTCAACACCCTGGGGGCCCGCAACGGGCCCCCATATTCAGGAACCGCATGCCTTTCTGCCGCCATGGAAAGGCACTTCTGGCCTGTATTGTAATATGGATGGCGGTGTCTTGCAGACACTGCCATCATATTCAGCCCCTTTTCCGCCCAGTTGACTTGTCGATGGGCGAAAAACCGGCCGAGGGTCTTTCCGTCCGCAGACGTCCCCCCGCCATGGTAATATGGCAGGGGAGAAATGGGAGGCGATAGGTAGGTAATGGCGGGCAGATCGCCACCGCCATACGGGCGGTGGCGATCCACCCGCTATTATAATAGACCCTTACATTATACATAGAACCAAATTATACAAAAATTAAAAATGTTGTCAAAGTCATATTACAATTAAGGCCCTCATTTCCCACAGAGTTTAGTCCCAGAAATTCTGCCTGGTGTCCCTGTGTGAAACACACCAGATCTGTTGTAACTATGCAATGTTTGTGATCCCTTGAGGTGGGAGGGGCCTGTGCCTCATAATTACACAAGAGTCCAGCTTTCCCCTTTACTCCTAATTTGATCATTTGCTGTCCATACCATTATTATTAATTATAATGTTTGGGATAAGATTACAGATACGAGTCCTACCTGCACCGTTATTCCTGATATGACGATTTATTTCCCAAACTATTATTATGAACAATAATATTGTACTGCTTAGGGTTCCTGAGGCCAAGTTTGCACTTGGCGCCTCGCTTTTGACCGCGCTGGTCGCGCGCTTGTTTGCTCTTCTATTTTAAAAAAACCTTCGTTTTTTTGTGGATTTTGTTCGTTAATTTTTTAGCCTGCCTCCCTGCTACTAATTCTTTCTGGCCCTTACCTGCACTGTAAATCTGGTGAACACCACCGCTGTTGGGCGGATCCGGGTTACCGGGAGGGTTTGGGCTGAGCGCCATCTTTGTGAGGGGAGTAGTGTGAGCGCCATCTTTGAGCGTCCAGGTCACCTGGGACGCCGAGACAACGCTATTTAAAGCTCGCCTGACCAGCGCAGCGGTGACGCGCAGCGGTGCGCCTTCCCTGCGCCTGAGTCGTGCCAGAGTCCTGCCCGTCTGCGCTCGTCAGCGTTTCGGAGGCGGGCGAGGCGGGACTCTGGCTTTTCGGGTAGGCATTCTAGGATGATTGTCTACAGCGCGGCCGCTTTATGCGCGCTTCGCCCTGTGAGGCGTGATTGTAAATCTCTTTTTCCTGGTGGTCGTCAACTGGGCAAAGGATGTCCTGGTTGTGCTTGGCGTCCTGTACCTCTACCACCTCGTATTTCGTCCATTCCTCCCTTAGAATGTCACTGCGCCTTGTTAAATACCAGATCCCTGGCGCGTCATTCGGTGGAGATCTGGGACCTCCTCGCGCTCTCTAAGATTTCCTGTCTTTTTTTGACAGAGACTTGGTTGGGGGCGGGCTCCGAACCGGACATCGCTAGTGCCCTTCCCCCCAACTTTACCATCTTAAGGAGAGACAGAACGGGAGGCCGAGGTGGCGGAGTGGCCCTAGTTGTCGACAAGTCCCTGGAATGCTCCTCTTTCCCTGTGGACAACATTGCTGGATGTGAAGCCCTGGGCTTTATTCTCCATTTGTCAGCCTCACATACCTGCACAGGGATTCTTGTCTACAGACCTCCAGGGCCTATAGGCTCGTTTTTTGAGGACCTGCAGGCGGCACTGTCAGTACCCCGTATGCGCTCGGCGCACTGTGTGCTGCTGGGCGATTTAAATCTGCATATGGATTCAACAACTGACGCTGAAGCGTCCAAATTACGGGATATTACCGAGATGTTCGGGCTGGCTCCTTTCATCGACAGTCCCACGCATGTCAAAGGGCACACGCTTGATTTAATCTTTTCCACCGTGCCGATTAAGGTGTCCCTCCCTTTACCGGTTCTATGGTCTGATCACTTTTTAATAAATTTTGTTTTATTGGCCGAGTGTCAGACTAGTCATAGAACTCATAAGGATGGGCCTCGTCAATCTAGAGCTTTTCACCTGGTGACAGCTGATATGCTCGCTGACGCACTCTGTTCTCATCCTTGTACTATGACAGGGAACCTAGAAGTCAACCTGCTGCTAGTCCAAGACTGGCTTCTGGCAAGATTTGAGGAGCTTGCCCCTCGGAAGCCGGCTAGGACAGCCCCCTGTCAGGACTCTGCTCCTTGGTTTACCTCCATTTTACGGAAAGCGCGCCAGGACTGTAAAAGGGCGGAAAGGCTCTGGCGGCGCAAGTACGACCCTGAGGAGAAACTGAAGTACAGGGGTGTTATAAAATTATATCACAAACAGATTGCCGAAGCCAAAAAGATCTACTTCGAGCATAGAATAGACCAGGCTGACAATAAGAGCCGGGAACTATTCCGAATTGTGAAAGAATTCGTGGATCCTGTCGCAGGTGCCCGTGTACATTCCCATACGGAGGAGTGGATCAGGCAGCTCGCTGATTTCTTTGTGGCTAAGATCCTAAAGATTCAGGCCTCTGAAAGCTACTGTGGTCTTGGAGAGCGATCTAAAGCCCCTCCCATCTGCTGAGTCTGGGCCCACGCTATCGGCGTTCCCCCCGCTCTCCTGCGAAACCTCACTTGAGCTGCTTTCCCGTCTGAAATCTGGATCCCCCTTGGATGCTTGTCCGGCTAAATGCCTGAGCAATGTGGCGTCAGCTGTAAACAACCTGCTGAACCCCCTGCTCAACATGTCTTTGAGCTCCGGAGTGGTCCCTAGAGAGTGGAAGCATGCTCTTATTCTCCCGCTGATCAAAAAACCTCTGCTTGATCCCTTGCAGCTGGCCAACTATAGACCAATCTCCCTCCTCCCTGCTCTGGCGAAGGTGGCGGAGAAACATGTTCAGCATACTCTTACCACCTTTATTGAGAATAACAAACTGCTGCATGACTCCCAATCTGGTTTCCGTGCCAATTACAGCACGGAGACAGCTCTGGTGGAGGTGACCGACGCCATCAGGGAGACGCTCGATCTTGGGGGAAAGGCTATGTTGGTCTTGCTGGACCTGTCGGCGGCATTCGACACCGTCCCACACGCAGGCCTCCTTTTAAGACTCAAGGAGGTCAGATTGCGGGGGACGGTGTTGGATTGGTTTCAATCCTTCTTAGCCGACCGTCGACAGGTGATCTGGGCTCCACCGTTCTCCGCGGAAATGCCTTCGCTAGAGGTGGGGGTGCCTCAAGGATCTATCCTGAGCCCCACCATTTTTAACATTCATATGGCCCCTTTGGCGAAGGTCGCGGAGGCATTTGGAGCCCGGGTCATTTCATACGCTGACGACACCCAGCTCCTGTTTACCTGCAGGAAGGGAGAGGTTTTTGACGGCGGCAGAATCAGAGACTGTTTGAGCGCAGTCTTTGCATGGTTTCAGCACCAGAGCCTGAAATGCAACTCGGATAAGTCCGAGCTGCTCTTTTTTGGCTGTGCCCCTGACCCTGGCTGGAAGTCGTGGTGGCCCCCTGACATGTTTCCTCCCGTGAAACCTTCCTCCCAAGTAAAAAATCTGGGAGTTGTGTTTGACGACAGTCTCTCTTTTCGTCCACACATTACGGGTTTAGCGGGGAAATGCTTTGGCATTCTTAAAATGGTGAGGAAATTTCTCCCATTGCTCTCCCTACAATACCGCAAGAATGTTGTTCAAGCGCTTGTGGGATCGCGTTTAGATTATGCTAACGCACTCTTTGCCGGACTGCCTAAATATCTGGTGTCCAGATTACAAACTGTCCAGAATTCAGCGGCCAGAGCAATTTTTGGCCTTCCACGGAGAGTCAGCGCCTCTCTGCTGCGTGGCAGGCTGCATTGGCTATCAATGCCTTGCAGAATCAGGTTTAAAATCCTCACGCTGTCGTTTAAAGCCCTCCACTTTGCGGGCCCGGCCTACCTCAGGAAGCGTATTGCTTTCTACGTTCCCCGGAGGAAATTGAGATCTGCCGACTTGGCTAAAGTGGAGGTGCCAGTGATCAAACGAGTGCGGATGGGAGGCCGGTCTTTCCAGTTCATGGCAGCCCGTTTCTGGAATGAGCTCCCTCTCTCACTTCGCAAGGCTAACAATCTTCTGGCCTTCAGTAAGGAGCTGAAGACCGTCCTTTTCTCTGCATAACCTGTGCGTCTTTAGTGTATCCGCTTCAGGGTTTTCTTGGTTATGTTCAGGCCTCTTTGCTAAAGCGCCGGGACACCCGTCCTGGGTAGCCGTGCGCTCAAAAAGTGCAGCATTAACATAACATAACATAACATACTGGTAGTAACATTATGGCCAGGGTACCTTTTTTGATATTTTCAACTAGCCAAACTTAGTAGGGTCAGAGTTGATTTGCATATAGCCAGTGTCTAACCCAGGGTGGTGTGGAGTGCAAAAAAACGATGGATTTAGGCCCAGATCCTTGTACTGGGGTGAATGTATGACATTGTTCTACATTCTGTCCATCACCTGTGTTTTTTGTAATTTCACATCGAGTGTGCTGGGGATGCTCAGACGTGAGTCCCAGGCTCTCCACACCACTGGAGTCAAGCTATCCAGGCTGAAGAAGGCTGATAGCCAGAAACCGGTCCTTGGATGCTTGATTCCGGTCTGGGAAAGACATGGCTTGGTAGTTCGGACTGGACTGTTCCCATGAGGCACAGGGTCAGAGCTGATGTGCATATAGCCAGTGTCTAACCCAGGGTGGTGTGGAGTGCAAAAAAACGATGGATTTAGGCCCAGATCCTTGTACTGGGGTGAATGTATGACATTGTTCTACATTCTGTCCATCACCTGTGTTTTTTGTAATTTCACCCCGAGTGTGCTGGGGATGCTCAGACGTGAGTCCCAGGCTCTCCACACCACTGGAGTCAAGCTATCCAGGCTGAAGAAGGCTGATAGCCAGAAACCGGTCCTTGGATGCTTGATTCCGGTCTGGGAAAGACATGGCTTGGTAGTTCGGACAGGACTGTTCCCATGAGGCACAGGGTCAGAGCTGATTTGCATATAGCCAGTGTCTAACCCAGGGTGGTGTGGAGTGCAAAAAAACGATGGATTTAGGCCCAGATTCTTGTACTGGGGTGAATGTATGACATTGTTCTACATTCTGTCCATCACCTGTGTTTTTTGTAATTAATAGTAATGAAGGCACAATTCACCTACGAGTCCTGTTTCTACATTTCCTCTCGATATAATATTTTATTGATCAAGGCGTTCGTATTAACATTATAGGGGTTCTGGTACAGATAGCAGTATTTCTTCCATGTTTGTTCCCGATTTGAAGACAAATTGTTCAAATCATTTGTATAAATGGTTATGGGGAGGGCTTGAAGGCCTCGGATTATGGCCAAGGGTCTTGTCCAAATGATTAGTACAGATAGTAATGTTGTTCATGTTTCTTCCCAATTAGTTACTAGCATGATCCTTAGTAAAATGAACGCTGTGTGTAACATTAAGGAGCCCTTTTTTAGTGGCTAACTCATACAAATAATATTAATTGATTTACTGCCTAAATGTTTAGTCAATGTATGTGCTGTGATTAAACTGCCTGTCAGTGATAGTAATGATGACGTCACCTTTTGGTTAGAAGTCCTCCTTCTGTGTTTCTTTTCGATGTGACGACAACCCTGACCATCTAAACACCCTTTCCTTATACAGATTACAAGAATAACATTCTGAAGGAGAAGGCTGAGCTGGATAAGCTGCCGCCAGCAAAGACCATCGACTTAAACAAAGGTAAGGGAACTGCTGAAGCACCACTTTCTCTCTCCACTAAGTGGCTGCTCTCGCCAGCTCTGCTATTTTTAGGGGCATACTGGCATGTCAGCATAATTCCCCCCAGAGGATGGGAAAATGTGATGCTTGGTTTGTGGCCGAGAGGGGAGAGGGAGTGCTTTAAAGCCAGCCACGGATATCTGACAGGGAGGTGGGTGGGCAGTAGATGGAAAGTATGTTTTCTTAGGCAATTTCTCCTTATATGTATATGGCATCTCTCCCTTTTCTAGAGCAATGTGAGTGGGGGTAGCGGGAGTGTGATTCTCTTCTTGTGGGGCACAGGGTTGAAAGAAATGGTTTTAAAGCCGACTCGTCCCTACAGGCAAATGTAGGCAGTGGCTTAGGGCAGAGGGCTTCAAAATCTGGGGCAATGCCTGCCATCCAAAGCTCCTTCAATGTAATATCTCATATATATATATATATATATATGTATATATATATATATATATATATATATATATATATATATATATATATATATATATATATATATATATATATATATATATATATATATATATATATATATATATATATATATATCTATATATATATCTTATGTTTGAAAGACATGCCCTCCAGCTGCAGCTTCTCACATATAGTTCCTTTGCGATATTTGAACATTTCAAAATTGTGACAAAATATTACTTGCAATGTGATTTGCCGCAGCTCAAACAAACTATCCCCCTTAAAAGGCTTGAGCGGCTTAAAAAGGGATGGAAGACACGATCCTAGAGTTCAGCAGAGGATACAACCCTACTGGGCCTAGGGCAGACTTTTAATCGAGAGGGTGTAGCATGTGCGTCGTTTCATCTGGTAAAGATTCTTTGATGATGCTCCCTGACCCGGTGTCCAGTTCTTTTCTTGCCTTTTAATGAATACTGTTACTGAAAGGGTGTGAATAGCCTGGACATGAAGAGTTGACGTGTCAAGGGTTAGGCTGGAGGTGTGAGAGCCAACAAATATAACAGGGGGAACGGAGGCAGAGCCGAGCAAGGGTCTGGCCTGGCTCTTAGAGCCTTGCACAAGCCGAGCCATGAAAATGCTTGCCATGCAAATCAGAGCTTAACTTGTATAAACATAAGTGCCAGGGCCCGACATAGTTCTCAACAGGCCACCGCAGCTTCACCACTCACTGGGCCTGCCAGCATTGCCAAATGCCTGTACCAATGCTACCCATGAACCATCATACTCATATGGATGTCACAAGAGCCTGGGTGGTCTGGTATTATTATTTGTAAAGAATACTTACATTGTTAAACACCCTGTTGATGTGCTTTGTTGAAAGAAGGCAGACAGCACCTCCAAGTGGTGGACTTTGATAATTATGTGCGGGTGTGTTACATCCTGCATTATACTTCACTTCTCCTTTAATTGCATGAGACTGTATTCATACAGTTCTGGTTCTCAGAACTTTCCTGGTGATGCATTCTGTCTCTCTTTGTCAGTTGTACTTGGACCTTGAAGCTGTATACTTGATGCTGTGCTGCTGAATAAAGCTTCTTCAATTAAATACTTTTTATTGGATTATTACATAATTTGGCGACGAGGACTCCAGCCATCTACAGCACAGGAGCGGAGTGAACCCCATTTTCATCAATTTAGACTTTCTGCTGGATTTCCGTGGATTTTATACTTTTGCCACCTCCCCGAAATCATCCCACTTGGAATTGCTCCTTTTCAACCTTTATTCCTGGGTTTCCTGAGCCTACTGCGAAAATTGCGAGACTTTTCCGACTTTATTTCATTAATTTAAAGATTTTGCATCTTTCAATCGCTGCTCGAGCCTCACCGAAGCCCGTTTCTGGTTACCAGGATACGAAGACGCTGAGCCTTCATAGACGTCATCCAACGCATCTCCTATTGCCAAGGTACCGATCTGTTGCCTGGACACCGAGACGCAACACACTACGGAGCGTCATCGTCTCAACACGTCAGTCACCTAGCAACCGGTGCGCATGGTAACGCACCCCACTGAGCATCTACAAGTCAGCACGTCTTTTTTCCAGCTACTGGTGCGCATTGAAACGCACTCTACACGCAGCGTAACGTCCTATGTCACACGCTGCATGCAACGTGACTCCATCTTGTTTTGTTTCCAGTTACCTAGCAACCCTTCGCCGATCCTACACGGAAACTTCATTTTCTACGCGAAGGTTGTCAACGCTTTAATTAATATTATACAGACGCGCCATTCACTCAATTTCACACGGAAATTCTACTTTTTCATCGCTGTTTACAGCGTTTACTACATTTTAATTTTATTTTATGAGATTTCATTTATCTTTAACGTTCTGCCACCGTGTCATGAAAGAAGGTACTTTATTCGTGTTACTTACTTAAAGAAACTTTACTAATTTCTACAAGTGACTTTGGATTTAGGCATTATTAGATTGATATTACTTCATTTACTCTATTTACAATATTTTCTATGTTTTACTATATTTGTGCATATTGATCTACTACACTATTTTACAAGTTCTGTGGCAATTGCTTTAATTTTAACTCTGTCTTTGGAAATGCAGTTTGATCCTCCTGCTAAATTTTTGCAAATTAAAGGCGATCCTCCTTTGCCTTGGGCAAGATGGAAGGAGGAATTCTTCAACTATATGAAAGCCATTGACGGAGAGCGAATGGGTTCTGAAAGGAAAAAGAGCATTTTATTACATTGTATAGGATCAGAAGGACAAGAAATTTTCAGAACTTTGCCCCCCATTTCTACTCCTTCTAGCAGTGGTGATAGTCTCAATGTTTATTCTGAGGCTCTTGCCAGATTAGAGAAAAGATTTAAACCCACTGCCAATATTGCTCTTAATAGATTTAAATTTTACACCAGAGCACAGAAACAAGATGAATCTTTCGATGACTTTCTCACATCTCTAAGAGCCCTAACATTACGTTGTAATTTTGGTACAATGGCTGACGAGATGATACGTGACCAAATTATTGTTCACGTTAAGAATAAGAAAGTCCAAGATAAGTTATGGTGCCTTGGTGATCCCAGTTTGGAAGAGAGTATTGCCATTGCTAAATCTACAGAGATGTCTGAAAAATGGATGGACATTGTAGATAAACAAAGTGCCAATGCTAGTAAGACTAATGTTGAGGAAGAAGTATGCTTAGTCAAGTCCAAGAACGAAGCAAAGAATAGTAATACCTCACAATCCACTGTTAAAAATTGGTCGAATAGTAATTACAGGAAACCTGATGTTAGTAGCAATTTAGTTTCCTGTTATAGGTGTGGCAATAAGGCACATGTTGCTTCTTTCCCAGGATGTCCTGCTCTTAATAGAACTTGCAACATTTGTGGTAAGTTGGGACACTTTAGTAATGTCTGTAGGGAGAGACGTTTTAACTCACAAGGAAGAACAGGACAATCACGTGTTGTTCCCAATTATCCCACTCCCATCAAAGTTTCTTCAGTTAATGATTCTGAACTTACCCCACAAGAGATTTCCAGAGGTTACGTTGTGTCCATATTACAAAAGGGTACCATTGTTTTTACTCGCAAGAAATCTCCCAAATGCAATTTTAACATCCTTGGGGTTGATCTAGAATTGATGGTAGACTCTGGTTCCCCATGGACCATCATAACTAAACAATATTTTGATGAAAAATTACAGGAAGTGTGTGATTTTACCAAATTACAATCTTCTGACATTTTAGCTGAAAACTTTAATGGAGGCAATATTTCAATTGAAGGATTTTTAAATGTGCATTTGACTTTTAGAGGTAGATTTGCCTATATTAAATTGTACATAGCGTCCAAAGGTGTAAATGTTCTTGGGTGGCAAGATCAATGGGAACTTGGTATCAAACTAAATCCACGAGCCAAAGATCCCATTGAACTGTGTAGTGACCAAGAGATGGTTAATAGTATTTCTGAACGGGAAGAAGATGTTATCTCCTTTTGGAGTAAAAAATTTGATAAAGTATTTTGTGATCAATTAGGAAAATTGAAAGGTTTTGCACACAAAATCGTTTTAAAAGACAATACTATTCCTGTGAAACAAAAATTGAGAGGTGTACCCCTCAATGTCAGGTCTGAACTAAAGGACATGCTAGATGATCTGTTGAAAGATAATATAATTGAACCTATTGAATCATCTGAGTGGGTTTCACCCATTGTTCTCGTACGAAAACATGATCAAAAGTTAAGAGTCTGTATTGATTTGAGAGCTCTTAATTCTAACATAGTTATAGATTGCCATCCACTTCCCAATATCAACGAATTAGTTTCACTTTTTGATGGTGCGCAGATCTTTTCCACCCTAGATCTTAGGTCAGCGTACCATCAAATAGAGTTGACGGAGGAATCTAGGAAACTCACTGCTTTCATCACACCCATGGGTCTCTTTCAGTGCAGAAGAATGCCGTTTGGGTTGGCTTCTGCCGCTTCTGTATTCCAGAGGGTAATGTTCCTAATTTTTAGAGATCTAGATTCTTATGTTAAATGCTTTCAGGATGACATCCTAATTTTTTCGAAAAATGATGCGGAACATACTGTTCATCTCAATGAAGTGTGTTCCAGACTACAAAACTATGGTCTTACCCTTAAAGCACACAAGTGCAAGTTGTTTAAGAAATCTGTGGAGTATTTGGGGCACACTCTTTCAGGGGAAGGTTTAATTCCTAAAAAATCAAATGTAGAGGCCATTCTTAATGCTCCTGCTCCCATTAATAAGGAACAGCTTTTGTCTTTCTCAGGCATGTGTGAATATTACAGCAAATTTGTTGCTAACTTTGCTACAAAAATGGAGCCCTTGAGAAAACTTTTGAGACAAAAGAATGAATTTGTTTGGAACACAGAGCAAGAAAACGCTTTTTCAGAAATTAAAAAGGATATTGTAGGTTCCCCGACTTTGAGACCCTTTAGAATGGGAAAAAAGTGTATAATCACTACAGATGCAAGTTTATATGGTTTGGGTTGTGTACTTTCCCAAACTGATGATATGTCAGAATGGAATGTAGCATTCTCATCCAGGACACTGAGTGAGACAGAGCGCAGATATGCAGTTATTGAGCGAGAATTACTGTCGTGTGTATGGGCTATAGAGCACTATAGAATATATATCTGGGGCAGTAAGTTCATTCTGAGGACTGATCATAAGCCCCTTGTAAATATTCTATCAGTGGGAGGAGGTTGGAATTCCACAGCAAGGATCGCACGTTTGACATCCAGATTACAAGAATACAGCTTTACAGTGGAATACATTCCTGGAAAGAAAAATGTGACAGCTGATTGCTTGTCACGCCTGCCTTGTCTTACTTTAATTGACAGTGTTAAAAAGGGTGAAGATTTGGATTTTGTGTGTGGTTTGCAGGACTTTGTGGATTCACAGTATCAGGAGATCACTGAACAGTTTTGGTTTAAGTGTCAAGAAGAAGATGAAAAGTTTCTCACTTTGAAGAAATATTTGTTGGAAGGTTGGCCCAACAAAATCAATGTTAGAGAAGATATAGTTCCATTCTTCAATGTTGCTGATGAATTATTCTGTGATGGTGATCTTGTGTTCAAAGGTGACAAGTGTGTTCCACCTATTGGTGTTCAAGAGTTGATACTCAAGTTGGCGCACAAAACCCATCCCGGTATTTCTGCCATGAAGCGTTTAATTAGATTGAATTTCTGGTGGCCTGGTCTGGATAGGTTTGTAGATCGGGTGGTTAGGGAATGCAGTGAGTGTTGTGACAAAGACAAAATGCTAAAAGTTGTTATTCCACCTCTCAAACCGGTAGTTTGGCCTGAGGTTCCATGGAGTAAAATTGCCTTTGACATTTCTGGTCCATTCAATATTTTACCTGAATCTTCTCGCTTTGCACTTGTGATTATTGATTACCATTCCAAGTGGCCAGAGGTAAAGTTTGTGTCAAAAATTACTTCTGAGGTCATAATTTTGTTTTTCCAAGAAGTATTTTCTAGAGAGGGTTGTCCTTCCACATTAGTGTCAGATAATGGAGTACAATTGGTCTCATCAGAAATGCAGTCATTTTTACAATCTTACAACATAAAACATATTAGGACATCACTCTACGAGCCACATGAGAATGGTCAGGTTGAGCGTTTCAACCGTGTATTAAAGAACTTTGTCGTTGATGCCATTAAGGAAAAAGGCAACTGGTTGAATATTCTCAGAGAGAAGCTTTGGCATTATCGCATAACTCCACACACCACCACTGAGATCAGTCCTTTCAAGTTACTCAAGGGAAGAGACCCTGCTTCTGTTATTTGTCCTTGGTGGTTCAAAGAGAAATGTAAAGCCTTTTGTGAGGAGGTTGTTGATGTCAAACTTGTTGCGGACAGAGTAGCTTCTAAACAAAGTAAATCTGCCCTGTGGTACAACAAAAGGTGGAGAGCTAAGGAACATGGTTTGGCTGTGGGTGATTGGGTCAAAATTCTGAAACCTTCATTTATTAGCATAGGAGTGAGCAGATATAGTAGACCCATTCAGGTCAAAAATGTTTTCCAAAATTCTGTTATCACGCAAGATGGTAAGGTCTGGAATGTGAGCAAGATTGCAAAGTGCCCTGTCCAGTATGATGTGAATTCCCACTTTTCCTGTCACAATTCTGCACCAAGTCTGTGTTCTAAGCCCCCTACTAACACCATTGCTTCCAGAATCAAATTGGGTTCCCGCACTCGCAGGAAACCTCTTTCTTTACGAGACTATGAATAATATTTTGCTCCACAAAGTTTTGCCTTGTTCTATTATGATTTTGTATATATGTTATTCCCCTTATTCATTTTGTTTATGGGGGAGATGTGTTACATCCTGCATTATACTTCACTTCTCCTTTAATTGCATGAGACTGTATTCATACAGTTCTGGTTCTCAGAACTTTCCTGGTGATGCATTCTGTCTCTCTTTGTCAGTTGTACTTGGACCTTGAAGCTGTATACTTGATGCTGTGCTGCTGAATAAAGCTTCTTCAATTAAATACTTTTTATTGGATTATTACATACTTCTGACATTTTAGCTGAAAACTTTAATGGAGGCAATATTTCAATTGAAGGATTTTTAAATGTGCATTTGACTTTTAGAGGTAGATTTGCCTATATTAAATTGTACATAGCGTCCAAAGGTGTAAATGTTCTTGGGTGGCAAGATCAATGGGAACTTGGTATCAAACTAAATCCACGAGCCAAAGATCCCATTGAACTGTGTAGTGACCAAGAGATGGTTAATAGTATTTCTGAACGGGAAGAAGATGTTATCTCCTTTTGGAGTAAAAAATTTGATAAAGTATTTTGTGATCAATTAGGAAAATTGAAAGGTTTTGCACACAAAATCGTTTTAAAAGACAATACTATTCCTGTGAAACAAAAATTGAGAGGTGTACCCCTCAATGTCAGGTCTGAACTAAAGGACATGCTAGATGATCTGTTGAAAGATAATATAATTGAACCTATTGAATCATCTGAGTGGGTTTCACCCATTGTTCTCGTACGAAAACATGATCAAAAGTTAAGAGTCTGTATTGATTTGAGAGCTCTTAATTCTAACATAGTTATAGATTGCCATCCACTTCCCAATATCAACGAATTAGTTTCACTTTTTGATGGTGCGCAGATCTTTTCCACCCTAGATCTTAGGTCAGCGTACCATCAAATAGAGTTGACGGAGGAATCTAGGAAACTCACTGCTTTCATCACACCCATGGGTCTCTTTCAGTGCAGAAGAATGCCGTTTGGGTTGGCTTCTGCCGCTTCTGTATTCCAGAGGGTAATGTTCCTAATTTTTAGAGATCTAGATTCTTATGTTAAATGCTTTCAGGATGACATCCTAATTTTTTCGAAAAATGATGCGGAACATACTGTTCATCTCAATGAAGTGTGTTCCAGACTACAAAACTATGGTCTTACCCTTAAAGCACACAAGTGCAAGTTGTTTAAGAAATCTGTGGAGTATTTGGGGCACACTCTTTCAGGGGAAGGTTTAATTCCTAAAAAATCAAATGTAGAGGCCATTCTTAATGCTCCTGCTCCCATTAATAAGGAACAGCTTTTGTCTTTCTCAGGCATGTGTGAATATTACAGCAAATTTGTTGCTAACTTTGCTACAAAAATGGAGCCCTTGAGAAAACTTTTGAGACAAAAGAATGAATTTGTTTGGAACACAGAGCAAGAAAACGCTTTTTCAGAAATTAAAAAGGATATTGTAGGTTCCCCGACTTTGAGACCCTTTAGAATGGGAAAAAAGTGTATAATCACTACAGATGCAAGTTTATATGGTTTGGGTTGTGTACTTTCCCAAACTGATGATATGTCAGAATGGAATGTAGCATTCTCATCCAGGACACTGAGTGAGACAGAGCGCAGATATGCAGTTATTGAGCGAGAATTACTGTCGTGTGTATGGGCTATAGAGCACTATAGAATATATATCTGGGGCAGTAAGTTCATTCTGAGGACTGATCATAAGCCCCTTGTAAATATTCTATCAGTGGGAGGAGGTTGGAATTCCACAGCAAGGATCGCACGTTTGACATCCAGATTACAAGAATACAGCTTTACAGTGGAATACATTCCTGGAAAGAAAAATGTGACAGCTGATTGCTTGTCACGCCTGCCTTGTCTTACTTTAATTGACAGTGTTAAAAAGGGTGAAGATTTGGATTTTGTGTGTGGTTTGCAGGACTTTGTGGATTCACAGTATCAGGAGATCACTGAACAGTTTTGGTTTAAGTGTCAAGAAGAAGATGAAAAGTTTCTCACTTTGAAGAAATATTTGTTGGAAGGTTGGCCCAACAAAATCAATGTTAGAGAAGATATAGTTCCATTCTTCAATGTTGCTGATGAATTATTCTGTGATGGTGATCTTGTGTTCAAAGGTGACAAGTGTGTTCCACCTATTGGTGTTCAAGAGTTGATACTCAAGTTGGCGCACAAAACCCATCCCGGTATTTCTGCCATGAAGCGTTTAATTAGATTGAATTTCTGGTGGCCTGGTCTGGATAGGTTTGTAGATCGGGTGGTTAGGGAATGCAGTGAGTGTTGTGACAAAGACAAAATGCTAAAAGTTGTTATTCCACCTCTCAAACCGGTAGTTTGGCCTGAGGTTCCATGGAGTAAAATTGCCTTTGACATTTCTGGTCCATTCAATATTTTACCTGAATCTTCTCGCTTTGCACTTGTGATTATTGATTACCATTCCAAGTGGCCAGAGGTAAAGTTTGTGTCAAAAATTACTTCTGAGGTCATAATTTTGTTTTTCCAAGAAGTATTTTCTAGAGAGGGTTGTCCTTCCACATTAGTGTCAGATAATGGAGTACAATTGGTCTCATCAGAAATGCAGTCATTTTTACAATCTTACAACATAAAACATATTAGGACATCACTCTACGAGCCACATGAGAATGGTCAGGTTGAGCGTTTCAATGTGTTACATCCTGCATTATACTTCACTTCTCCTTTAATTGCATGAGACTGTATTCATACAGTTCTGGTTCTCAGAACTTTCCTGGTGATGCATTCTGTCTCTCTTTGTCAGTTGTACTTGGACCTTGAAGCTGTATACTTGATGCTGTGCTGCTGAATAAAGCTTCTTCAATTAAATACTTTTTATTAAATTATTACATAATTTGGCGAATTTGGAAACTTAGAGCACTTAAAAGTGGTTCAATAACTAGATAATAGATAGTGAATACAAGAAATTCTACAAAAGAGCAACCAGCGGCTCTTTAAACATCAAAGATAGCAAACATTTGCTATTCTACAAAAGAGCAACCTGCGGCTCTTCATGTTGAAAATAAATGAAACTCCTCTAATATAATAGAGCGCTAAAGCGGTACATATTCTAGTATAGAGCAACTTTCACTCTCACAAATTCCAAATACCTGAACACCTCTAACAAAGTTAGAGCACATTGTGGTTCAGCAAACGAAACTATAACTCTTCAAAATATTGAAATCTCATGAACATGGCTCATCCTAAGATGCAAGCCGTAAACACATAAATTACCATGAAAATTTGGAAACTTCTTCAAAATTATGCAATCTCATGAACATGGCTCATCCTAAGATGCAAGCCGTAAACATATAAAATTACAATGAAAAAATGGAGCACCTCAATATATGAGCACAAAATGTGGCCCCCTTCAGAATACACATGCACACATCCCATGCACATGTCAAACATGTAATCCACAACGGATTTAAATAAAACACTCGAGCACCTCAAACAACGTTGAGCATAAACATGGCTCTCACATTAAGGACGATACTATCTGACTGTAGTATAACTAAACACCTTCCAAAATTAAAACAATATTATCTTATCTCACTGTAGTATAACTAAACACCTCAACCATCATGAAACATGTGTGTTCTATCAGTTCCAGAACACACATACAAAGTACACACATGCAAAGTACACACATGCAAAGTACACACATGCAAGCAAATCATGTGAGAAGTAATACATGGCAATAAAATGATGTGCAGTCCTCCCCAAAATACATATATGAACACCTCCCTCTGAAATATGAGAAAAGTAGTCAGATGCAGACGCAGCGATGTCTTTCTGCAAACAACAACATTTGAAAGATGTACATCAGCTGTGTACATCAGCGAAGTAATATCTTGTAAAAGAATTGCAGACGTCGAAGCAATGAACAAACTCCCCAAATGGTGAGAAACGATCTTCAGTGTTCCAAAATAAATGTTCCAGTATAACGTTTACACAGATCGTTGTGCCATATCTTCTTACGAATTCTACTTTTTAAATGTGCAGTTCTCTCTTCACAATGTACGAAAACAGTACCTTTTCCTTCAAATTCGTATTAAATTCAAATTGTTGTCAGGATATTATTAAACGCGTTGATGCTTCACGACGCGATGTGCAACAAATATCGCCGTCAATGACGTCATACGTTGTGTTGCGTACGCCGCGCTGCGTACGCAACGTTGATGACATCGGTTGCTGCCATGGACGGAGAGAAGACGGAGAGTACAGCGTTGTCAAGGTGATGACCACGCTCAGAAATCGTTGCGAGCGCTCGAGCCATTGCTCCCGTAAGTCGTTGTCATTATTATTTAAAAATCGCCAAAAGAATTGAACAGTAGGAAATGTGCAAAATTCAACATTGGGCCTTAAAACAATACACGGTTTTGAAACATTTTTTGAATATCCCTTTTCGAAGCCACAGTAGACACGGCACACAGTGCTCTGTTCACAGATGCCAGCGTCGAAGGTACAGCAGACACCGCACTCTGTGCTCCGCACATAAAATCCAGCATTTATCTTGGAGAGGCCAAAGCAAAACTTTATATCCATTCTCACGCTGTTCAACTTCTTTAAAAGTCTAATACAAATGAATGTTGCACCTCCATTCATCACAGCAGATGGCAAAGGCGTGTCTCTCCCAAACATGGCACACATCTTTCCTTTTAAAAGTTCTTGACAATTCAGTCCAAATAAGTTTAAATCTTAAAAGTTTTCTTCAAATCATGCAGTTGTAATTCCTTAAGATTTAAGCCAAATCACGCAGCACAAATTCTAACACCCAAGGGAAACAGGCTGTCCAGATTACACAGGACACTGGTGGGGTCAATCAGGGTGCTCTCATAAAATACCTTTTCCTCTTCTTGGCTGGAAATTTTTTTTTTTAGTTGCAGTAGTTCCAAAAGTCTTTAAGTTCCTTAGTTCCTTATTCTTTAAGTTCCTCAGTTGTAGATCTCCATTAAATCAGTCTTTTTCCACGCACAGGCTCTGTACCTCGTCGCCAAATATGGATGTCACAAGAGCCTGGGTGGTCTGGTATTATTATTTGTAAAGAATACTTACATTGTTAAACACCCTGTTGATGTGCTTTGTTGAAAGAAGGCAGACAGCACCTCCAAGTGGTGGACTTTGATAATTATGTGCGGGTGTTAAGAAATGCGTGACAGTGCCAAGTACTGGCAAAAATGGTCCCAAATTAAGCACTGATGTAAATCGTGCAACATTGTGTTAAAACATGAACGTCTCTTCAAAACTCCAAAAAGCGTATTTCTTTAATAAGTGGAAGCATTTCACCCTAATGCGTCAGATATCACTTGCGTTAAGAGGCATTTTTTTTAAAAGTGAAAGATTTTTAAACATTAAAACCCCAATAAATGTATAGGTGAACTAAGAGGCAAGTAAGCTGTCATGTACACCCTGTATTTGGCCTACATTGTTATTATGCATGAAACAAGATTACGGGGTGATTTTGAGTTCAGTTGAGAAAGCACTCCCATCGAAACAGAGTACCATCTTCACTAAACTGAAGGTCCGTCTCCTGATTTACAGATGGGTGGGCCTTAAGTATGGCAGTGACGGAGAACTACTCTGTCTCCATTACTGACATACTCCTGGATGGCCTGACGGAGTGAGGGCGGAAGGGGGCTTGGCCATTCGGCTGCCACCTGATTAGAGTGTGTGAGCGTATGACCGGTTTTCACTCTCTCTTACCGCCATGAAAAACGTTGTAGGAAACAGTAAAAACGTTTAAATGACCTTCACACCAGGGCAGAAAAATCCCACGTGTGGGTGTCATTAGTTTTTGTTTTTCAAAAACAAAATCCCGCTTTGAGATTTTTTCAAAAAACGAAATCCCGCTTTGGGATTTTTATTTTAGAAAAATCAAAAATATGTTAAAGGTTTGATGAATGGTACCATCATTTGACAGTACCATCCATCAAACTTTATAGTTACTGCTGTGCACGGCAAACACAGCGGTTCCTGCCAATGTTTAGACATGTTCACAGGGCCGGGGGATAACTCTAAATGTGGAGGGTGGAGGACCCTTGCTTTGGTGGTAATAGAGTACTCCGCTAAGCCACCAGACTTACCTCTGCCTGCCAAACCCTAAATCACCCACAAAGTCTACTAAATCATAGACAAGAGAGTTTTTTGTACAGCACACTATACACAGCCCTCGCCAGTGAGTGTCGGCCATAGGCTTCTATTACATTCCTTACCCCATGTTCGGGTTATCAATGCCTCAACTCTTGCATGTCAGATAAGGGGAAGAGAACCCACAATAGGGCAGATCTCTCCAAAAGGTAAATGTATTCAAAAGGATCCCATATATGGAGGCCTAAAATGTACATCTTGTGCATTAACCAATGATATGTTTCATTGTGCATGCCTGCCGCATACCTGTTGAAAATATAAAAAAAAGTGCTCCTGGTACTCCAGTGTGTAATATTTTATCCTGGGATGCCTCAATGGTTAAAAGGGGGCCTTATTTACAAGGTAGCGTTAAGCCACGTTAAGTGGCTGAACGCTGCCTTGTAAATAAGGCAAAGCCCCTATCGCCACAGAAATGTCACAAAAAGTGGCAATAGGGGCTTGTACATATGCCCCCTTCTGTCTTGTCTGTGTGTCTAATCTGCAAGAGGAGACAGAGTGCAGTGCAGCGGGAGAGACTTTGTTTATTACAGTAAATTGTGATGATGTGTCTGGTTACTTTATGTTGATGGGAGACATAGTTCCTACGAACGTGGTCGTAGCCAGCCAATGTATTTGAGCACAGCCGATTGTGAGTGGTTAGCTTGTGCTGATAGGGAAGTAGTCCCCACCAAGAATGCTGGAGACTGCCAATGTATTTGAGACTTTCTTATATTTTCAAAGCCTTTCAGATGATTCCGATAAGCCTCTCACTGCAATCTCAATGTAACTATAAATATCAGCTTGATGGATCAATGAAAGAGGTTATATGATGTGATGTCCTATTTTTTGGTTTTCAACATTTATTCACCCTATGTTGGCAGAATTTAAGCAGGCAAGTTGGCTTGGGTGGTCCTGTCAAATAGTATTTCCATGTAAGATGACCACTACAAGAAAGTAGGCATAAGGCAGTTTGGCTGCCATACAGAGAATGAGCTGCGATGATGTCCCACAACAGGTGGGCGATGCACAGTCTGTCCTGGCTTTTTAGGTTTTTAATTGTCAGACCTGAGCACCCACATTTCTAAAGGGAAGAGTAGAATCACAAGTATCGGAATGCAAAGCCAACTTGGCTACAAAACAAAGTCTCTGACCATCGCTCAGAGACTAAATAATGGCTCGAGATCTCTGTCGGTGAGCACCCTTCATTCTCTATCAACTTAACTGCTAGCTTAGTTCTTGTGAAGCAACCACAACTTTAACCTGTTTTTCTTTGTGCCTAGAATTCCGGAAAGAATACTGCAAATGAAGAACCACAAGCACTCCAGGCTGCTGGCTGGCCCAGGGGCTTTTTATCTGATTATTCCAAGATTCACGCTGACTTCTTGAATCACTTTTCGCTTTCCCTCTGATCACATTGGCGCTGAGGTGCACCAAAGGACGGAGAAGGCTGAACTTTAGTTTTGTAGGAGGTTCTGTTACAAGTCTTTGATGACCAGCGGGGACGAGGTTGGGGATGATCTGGGATCTGGAATCCAGCACTAAAAACAGAAGAACCCACTTTAATCACCTAAAAGTTCTGTGCAATGGGAGTGATTGGACATGGTGCTGGAATGACGGTTGTGCCTGTGGGTTTCTCCGCTCAGTAACAGACTAAAACATTCGATTTTGTGACAGTCGGCCATTTTCTTTTCTTGTCCTTATGTCATTGCAACTTTTTAATACTCTTGTTCTAGCGGAGCACTTCTCTTCTGTTGCATTTTACAAATATCTGAAGCTGTACTGTTTAAGGTGTGAGATGCTCAGGTGCTTTTTACCATACTTTGGTTTGCATTCTGATATATTTTGTACTGCATTTGTAATAGCAAATTAACAACTAAAAGCAAAAGTGTGTTCTAAGGTTGGTGCAACATCTCATACTTAACATTGAGCAGCATAACTGCTCTGACTTTGTAGTTTGAATTGGTTGCACTTACAGTTGCCATCTTCCACGTGAGACAGAAGTTCAGTCCTTGCTTTCACACTTCTACTGTAATGTTTGTTAATGAGAATAAACTGGATGACGTTTTCTAAAGTCCAGTTCTTCGAAAAATTTATTATTTAACTACTGTGGGCCTTATTACGAGTTAAACCAGGAAATGAGATGAGAATGCTGGACCGGGGGGGCTACTGATATTCACTGGTATTACCACTCCATTTATCAGTCATTACAAGTTTGAGGTCCGGAATGGAAATATCTTGGGGATCCCAAAATTATTAAGATGCTTACTGCCTGTTTTTCCCGATTTTAGCAAGTGGAAAATGTAGGGGGGAAATGAGGTGAAGTTATCTGGGGTAATTCCGCATGTGGTAAAACTTGTAATCGTGCGGGGTGTTGACTCCATAGAAAGCCTGCAAAATTTGCACTCTGAACAAGTAGTAATGAAGGTGTAGAACAGGTGTGAGCCAGTCTAGACCAGGAAGATGCCGGAGGGCATTCAGTGATTGCTGGTGGTTCAAGAGCACATTTTTGGGGTTTTCTTTCCTGATTCTAATGCCATTAGAGATGGGGTACCTCATTCACATTTGAACGGCTGTGTGTTTTTGCTTTAACCCCTTGGGCGCGGGCACGATTCTGCACCTGTGCGGCACATTCCGATCGCGGGTGCGGTCATGGCGGCCGGGAGCCGTCATCAGGACACGAGCACTGTGTGCCATGACGGCTCCTGGCCGTCATCAGCATGGAAGGGGTTAAGCAGCTCGACTGAATTGGATCTGAAATCTTTTGGTGAACCACCTCTGAGATAAAGCTTGGGAATTGCAGGACCGGGTTCAATAAAACATCGAATAGTAAATCCACCTTGGTTTTCTGGATATATGTAATACAAACGAATGAATGAAATATGCGCATAATGAATTTCCGTGGAAAGCTTTGGCATATTTGGTGGTATATCTAAAAAACAGACTGATTTTACTTATTTCAGTATTACAGTAAATGCCACTTATTAAATATGAAACTCAAACAGCAGGCACACTTAGGCCCTAGTACAATATAAGGGCTAAATTCTGTGCAAACAAGTGCTTGCATAGGGACTGGAATGAGGTGCTATATGAAAATTATAATACCTTATCAGTTTTCCCCTAATATATTCTGACAGGTCAAACCTGCCAACATTTATCAGGAGAAAAGACCAAGAAAAAGGCAAAACATGCAGAATTTGGTGTTCCAGAAACTGTTGCCACACGTTATACCTTTTCTTTAGTTCAATACCCGGAATAGGAAGCTTTTAACACACGTGGTAAATACTAAACCCCAGGATAATGGCATTTACCACATGTGCTATACATCTCACCCTATTCCAAACAACTTGTAGTGAGGTCTTGACATAATATCTACCAATTCGGCTCTTGTGTCTTGGACTGGATCAGGTGAGTGCAGTATCCCCTGATATGCAGTTTGACATCATCAAACCTAGCAGAATTTAATTCGAAACCTGTGGACTGTATAAGAACCTGGCACTTCCTTCTCTCTATTTTGTTTCTATTTTCAAGTTTAAATGCTTATTTGTTAAATAGACCATGTCAAATACAATCGGTCAGTGTGTAACTAATATGCTGATGGCACCATCATTGGGTAGGCATTAGGTAATTACACTTCCAATCTAGGTCTTGGCTTTTGCAAACCATTATACACTCTTCTCAGAGTTCACCAGGTTTCATTTTTAGTTCATCCAGTTCAGTTTTTTCTTTACATTCTAGTACTTATAATACTGATTTTATAATAGTATAAACAGGGCTGTAAGTCCCACTCATGAATGAGCAGTGGAAATTTGAGAATTTTGTCAAATTTTCAGGCTATCCACATGAGCTACAAGTAATAACAATTAATCGAAATGTTAATAATTTGCATATAAACAGTAATTACTGGGCATATCACATGGCACCAGCCCGTGCGGACCAATGTTTCACAGTCCACAAATATATACACCAAGCTGTCCAATTCACACCATTTTCCAATGCCCAGCACCACAAGGTGATAGTTAGTTGTCAAAGACACCTGCCTTTGAGGTAATGTTCATGCTCTTTCCTGGCTGTTTTTCCTGCTAGACTGGTCTTTCCGAGTTGACGAATCTGCTTCAATGACACAGTTTCCAGCTGTAGGGGCTCCCTTTCTTGTTAGAATGATTGGCTACCTTTGAGTCATCTTTAACTGAAAAGATTGTTCTTCTGCTGTACAAAGTCATCATGCTTAGAAAAGATCTGTAAAAGGTAAACTTACTGAGAAAAAGTTTGCATACATTTTCTAGATTGCTTGGATTTAATTTTGAGCAAAAGTTATCTCCAAATATGCAGAAAATTATTTTGCACATGCAAAGATGGAGGTAAACTAGGAAAGTTTACAGGTTCATGAAAGGTAAAATTTGGGATTTCGCCAAACTTTGCTGATGATGATGAGAAATTTGCAAAGTGCAACAAATACCCTGGGGTGTCTAGGCGCTGCTTTTGATAAATACTGGTCAGAGTAGAACAAGAGGTGGGGTTATGCTGTGAACAGACACGTTTTTAGGCCCTTTCTGAATTTAAGGAGATTGGATCCTTTCTTCAGCACAGTAGGTAGAGAGTTCCAAAGGCTGGTGGTTGTGGCCGAGAAGCTCTTACCTCCCCATGTAACTTTGTTAACTCTAGGAAGAATTAGATTTCCCAGTCCGGCAGATCTAAGGGCTCTAGTTGGAATGGATGCCTTCAGAATTTTTTTCAATGGTATGGGCCCCATATTGTTAAGAGATTTGAACGCAATACATAATAGTTTAAATTGAATCCTGTTGGCCACAGGTAGCCAGTGAAGACGGACCAGAGATGTGGAGACTAAGTCAAACTTAGAAATGCCAAACATTATTCTTACTGCTGCATTCTGAGCCGTTTGAAGTTTATTAATTCTGCGCCTCAGAGCACTGGAGAAAAGGGTGTTGCAATAGTCCAGCCATGAGGAAATCAACACTGACACCCCCGTTTTCCTCAAATCCGAGGGTATGGCAGGAAGAATCTTCCTCAATATTTCCATGGTAAAAAAGCAAGCAGAAGTGACCAAATTGTTTGTACCTCAAAGGAAAACATGGTATCAAATATGACACCTAGGTTTTTTGCCCTGTGCACTGGGTTAGGTAAGGGGCCAAGTTCAACCGGCCACCAATTGTCTGTTCAAACAGATGGGTTGTTCCCCAACAACAAGACTTCGGTCTTGAAGGAGTTCAATTTCAGACAATTGTCTGTCATCCATCTTGCTATGTGGCTCATACAGTCACAGAACCTAGATGCTGTTTGGCTGGCAGAGATACTCACCGAGACGACGATCTGAGTGTCGTCCTCATATGATACATTGGCAGTAGCTTCTTACTAAGCTGGCAAGAGGAGTAATGTAGAGATTAAATAACGTTGGGCTCAAAGAAGAGCCCTGGGGAACCCCACACGGCAACGTGACAGGGGGGGTGATACAATGTTCCCCAAGGCAACTTCACAGGACCGCTCAGACAGAAAGGAACCTAGTTGGGACAGTGCCTTGCCCTTGATACCGATGGAACTTAACCGGTCCCGCAACAGCCCATGATTAACAGTATCAAAGGCTGCTGACAGGCCCAGGAGGATCAGAGCTGCGTTCCCCCCACTGTCCAAAATCCGTCTGAGCTCCTCCGTAGCAGTGACGAGAACCAACTCTGCGCTGTATTGAGCCCGAAATCCAAACTGAGAGGAATCCAGTATGGCATGATCATTGATAAAGGCTGATAGTTCAGCATTTATCGCCCTTTCGATTACTTTTGCAGGAAAAGGAAGTCTTGAGATCGGTCTATAGTTGAGGGGCTCCTTAGCATCCAAGTTTGGCCTATTTAACAGAGGAAGTATTGATTCTTTTTCTGCCACTCTGTAGGAAATTGACCTGTGTAGAACACTAAATTAAAAATTGATAAGGGAAAAAAATCTGATACACCTCTACAAAAAGCCCTCTCCACAATATGAACTTGAACATTTTCTGCAATGGATCCTGGAGTACTCAACAGTTCCACCTTCGTGCCTTGCACCAACACACACTATATCCTCCTTTTTTACAAGTCTCGTTGACCGACACCCGCACTCCTTTAGGATACGGGTATGTGGCTTTTTAAGTAATTCTGAAAAATAACTTGAAAATTATCTGTCTTTTGTCCATGTTAATGCGCTTCTCAAGATTTGTATCAGTTTTTTGTATTGTCAAACACCTAGTTACTGATGAAAGGTGTGGTATAAATGTAAAAATTACAATAAAAATGTAAATAATGAAGTACAATGAAAGTGTTACTGGTGTCTATTTACTTGCCATGTTTTGCATGGTAAGCTGAGGAATGTAGACAGGGAGATGGAACTACGAAATGACGCAAACTCATAGCCTGCACACTTAATCTTACTGAAACAAAAAATAAGAGGATGGTGAGCCCACAAATTACCAGGAATAGCTAAGCGAGGACCCCGACAAAGGTAAGTGCCTATGCACGAGTGGAGACATGAAAAGGTTTGGCATGTAAATCATGTGAAAAGCCTACAAGTATAAATATGACTCTGCAAAATTCAAAAAAGTGTATTTCGTTTAACACGTGGAAGCATTTTACCTTATTAAATCGGATTATATCACGGCTTTGAGCAGCCTTCATTAAAAGAAATAGCTTTGAAAAGTGAGTTTAGAAACATTCATGCTCCACTCCCTGATGATAATGCCATCAGTTTACCACGACGTGAGTCAGTTGTCACGTGCACCCTACATTCTTATTATACATGGAGCCGCATTGTAATCTATTGAATCAAACACAACAGATGTTTTTCTGCATTGCTCATCCTGAACTCACGTATTTCAAGTTGCTCTCATAAGCAATAATGAAGAAAAAGGAGGAACAGAAATTTTTTATATTTGACTAGGATCACAAACTTTGATCAAGCATGGAAGCCAGGATCGATCCCATGTTTTCTTCTTCCAAATATAAAGCAATGCAGTCACTAAATGAGTATCTCTTTTTCTCTCCTGTTTCACATCAACGGTTTGTCTTTAATTCTTAGTACATGAGTTTAGAGCGGACTGGCAGGCAGGAGTCACATAAAAGTTTGTTTTGTTTTTTGACTTGAACTTCCAAGAGGACATCGAGCTTAGTCAGAGCCAGGCGTTGGGCTCAAGCCTCCAGTGTCTCATCTACCTCTTCAAAAAATATGGCTGTTTTATTTACATTTCAACCCAAAACACGTGGCCTGTGCAAGATTCCAGTCCCTCTGGGGCAGAGAAAAGTGGAACAAAGAGTGTCATCAGTGGTCGAAGTGGGCAGGATGTGAGGGACTCGATGTACCCATACTTTATAAATTTAAGGGGCATATTACCAAGCTATAGCGATAATTATCGCTAAGCTTGGTTAGCGGGCAAAAATATATCGCCGAGCTTCGGCTATTTTTATCGCTTAGGAGCCTTTGATATTATCAAGGTTTATCTCCTAAGCGATACAAATCGGCCGAAATGCATTAATATCACTGAGAAGTCAGCGATATTCATGCATTACCGAGCAAATGCTCTTAGCCATGTTATCCACCTACCATTGGATAACATGGCTAAGAACTGCTCTGGGCAGGCGTTAGCTTTTAGAGATAATCGCGCTTAGCGCGATTATTTCCAAAAGTTGGTAATAAGGGATAGCGATGTTAGCGACTGTTTTCAGTCGCTAACATCTTGGCACGCCCACTTTGCATGTCATTAGCGATAATTATCGCTGACATGCAAAGTGGGCCCCTAAATGCCCGCTATCGCCTATTAGCTGTCGCTAACTGGTGTTAGCGACAGCTAGGTAATAGGGCGAGTAAATTATCGCCACTTTAGCGGGAAAAATTCAACCTAAAGCGGCGATAAGGCCCTTGGTAATATGTCCCTAAGTTCCCCTACTTTCTGTGGTAAAACAACAGTCCCTGAACAGAGATTTGAAATGCTTCAGCTGAAGTGTAAGGCAGGGAGTTTCCTGTGCTGTGAAACCAAGGGAGGGCCAGACAGCTAAAAAAGTCTTCTTGCCAGGGTGCCTGATTTCCTGAAAGAAATGTAAAAGTGCGCGGCTGGTTAATCTGCAAATATAAAGGGTGCTTGGAAGCCAGTATTGGCTTTAATTGGTGGAATCACTTGCAGCTTCCTAATTAATCTTTTGGAGTGGTGTTGCAAGGGAGTTACCGGCTGAGCTGTGAAGCATGTGCTTTCTAAAGGACGGTTACATACATGCCAACACTTTAGAAGAGGAAAGTGTGAGATTAAAAGAAATTATCAGCAGAATGTATTTCCCCCATTGATTTCTATTGAAGTAAAAAAAAGTTAAAGTTTTAATTGCGCAATTAATTAAACTCATTGCAATGTACATGCACTGAAATGGACATTACATATTAAGAGTAAAAAGGGTGCACAGAACAATTAAAACAGAAAAATTGTAAATTAAAGAAAAAACGTGCAATAATGTCACCAGGAAAGGAACTCATGCTGGGTCAAAAAGCAAGTTAGGGGAATTAATTTCTAAAATAAACTTAACAAAACGAGCCGCCAACTGCGGAGAGTCTCCTCTCATGCAGGCGTCATGCTTCCTGGCAGGTCCTGATATTAAGAAGAAGCCAAAGGGGACGCAACCAGAAGTTTCTTTGGGCTCGAAGTTTTTGGCAAATGCACAGTATGTGGATAAGGTTTTCCTCTTCCTGCTTGCAAAAGCGGCATTGAGATTATGCCCCTTTCCTGTACCCCTGGCCAAACTTGTATGCCATCAGCGGGATTAGACCAAAACGAAATCGCATCAATTGAAGTTTTATATGTACTTTTGTAGAATCTGCCAGATACGACGGGAGAATTTTCGGGGTGTATAATTTAGAGACCCAGGGGCCATGAAAGAGCTGGGCGACCTGTTGCTCGTCGAGGGCGCTTGAAAGACTTTTTGCTTGTTTGGTTAGAAGTTTTGTTTTCGCTGCAATGGGCAACGGGGATGACCATATGTCCTTTGCTTGGAGGGATTCTAGACATGACGTCAGATATTTATTCCACGATGTTTTGTGGTTGCTGAAGACTAACCATAGAAAGCTCTTTAGAGAGTGAGGGCTAGCGTGCTTTGTTTTTAAACAATAGTTACTGTAGCGTGCACTCATTATCCACCTCTGGGAAAACAATGAAAATTCTTTCCGGATTTGGGCGTGGGCAGTAGAATTTGGCAACCGATAACAGGAAGATTGTGTTCTGTCCAACCAATTATTCATTTTGTCCTTGCATATTATTGCACCAAATGAGATAGTGGGGAGTAGTTTTGCGGTAATCTATTGAAGCAGAGGCACCATCAGGCGGGAGGGAGACAGCTAAAATGACGCAATTGCTTGCTTCAAAAAAAAGAAGTCTCCCACCTGAATTGAGTCTATTACCATGTATGAAGTTATAAAAAGTATTGCACTATATACATTTTGGGTATTACTAAAAAGATATATTGTGGAAGCACTTTTTTCATGTTAAACCTTTTGTGCATTTTGTGGCAGCCTATCTTATATTGTGTTTAATGTAAGTTTTAAATAATGGCTTACATACTGACGATGCTTTCTGTTACAGACTGGGATTTCGTAGCAAGTCCCTATCTTCCTTTGCACCATCCAAGATTCTGTTTCGTGGCTCTGTGGTTACAGTCACAGACTTCTGAAGTGCATTATCTGACAGAGGTTTTATAATATACGATTGTGCATTTCCCACTTATCAACTTAACTAGCATTAATTTTTTCATTTAAGATATGACTTACTTTATATGTAGCTACCTAATAGATAAAAAACTGAACATATTTACAGAATATTTGTTTTTCTTCGTCGTGACTTTGACCCCCACTCCTACACTCACCTGCCCCCATTGCTCACAGCATCACCTTATTTATTTTTTAACGCACTACGACCACTGAGTGTCGGGCTGGGCCTTTGGAAAGAAAAGAAAATGTGTGTGTCGAGGGCGCTCAACAAAATAGCATTACCACAATCTCACTCTGGCCACATGGTGGTGCTGTTTTCATATGCTGGTAACAGATCTTGAACAACGAGTAGGTGAGTAACTCTTCGTTTACATCTCAAGTAATACAAACGTATTCGCAGAAGGGTTAAAATGCCCGCTGCACTCCTGCTGAGCACATTAGTGTGAGGAAGGACAGGTTATGAAGAGCCTCAAGGTGAGACACTGCTAATTAGAGGTGGGCGACTGTAGTGCCCTAGAATCTGTTAGCATTCTAGTGCTAACTCTGTATTTACACTTAACACCCACCCACCACTGATGTCACTGGTCATGTGACACAGTACCAATAAAAGAGGCCGAGCGCACGTGCTCTGGGCCAGTTACACCGAGTAAGCAGTGTGTCCTGCGTCTAAGTCATTTCCAGTATGAGGGCCTAGGGCCCGCCCTTTACAATGGCGACGAGGGTAGCTGTGTCCATGCGTGCCACAGCTCTCAACATCATCGAGGAAAAGGGGAAGAGAATACTGCTCGCCTGAGAGCACCCCCTGCGAAGAATCGAGCCGGCCGCCGAGAGGCCCGTGGGGCGTGTGTCGAGCCCCGAGCCTAGAGAAGAAGGAGGAGGTGACCGGGAGCTCACCCCGCACCTCTCCAGCCTGCCGTGGTCCGCCCTGCCATGGCGGTGCCCTGAAAAGACAAGCAGAGCCATCGCGGTGCCCACCCGCGGAAGAACAGGCCCGTGGGCCGAAGGTGAGCCCCAGACTGTACACCACCAAAAGCGGAGCCCACCCGCCATAAACTATAAACACTAATCGTGCCCTAAAAGTGCGAGCGGCGCTGGCTACTGGCCCCCGCAATCAAGACAAGGCTCGCGGAGCCCACCCGCGGCCTGCCTGCTGCGACGCGGCGTCGGCCGCAATGCCCCCCGATGATAAAGCAAGGCTCGCGGAGCCCACCCGCGGCCTGCCTGCAGCGTCCCCCGCCGCGTGTGTGAAGTGCGGCGGCGGGGTGAAAAGAAAAACCTTAGCGCACAGCGCCCGCAGCGTGAGGAGAGCTGCCGGGCGCCGAATGGTTGAAGCGGAGCCCACCCGCGATGAACTGAAGTGCCAGCGGAGCCCACCCGCAGTTAATGTAATCGTCAGCGGAGCCCACCCGCTATACAGTGCTGTCACCTCGCGCCGCGTGTGATGTGTGGCCGCGGCGGTAGGGGAAGAGAAGGAGCGAAGCCTGCACCCGGCCAGCAACCGGTAACAACAGCATCGGAACACCCCGGCGCAGCCCCGATAAATGAGAACTCACCCTGATGTATGAGGGGAAAGTCATCAAGCCGTGGCCGCCTGCCTCCCCGCACCGCTAAGCTGTATATGCGCGGCGAAAGCAGTGAACGGCCCGGAGACCAGCTGACTCCGACACCCCTCCCCGCCGCGCAGCATGTGAGGACTAAAGCTGCAGCGGCGGGGCGCAAGGAAATAAAGACGGCATCCAACCTGTTCTGACTCTTTTGAATAAGCCCCCAGCGCCTGTCCATCGCGCAACACAATTTTGCGCACAAGAGCTATTCCCTGCAAAAAAGAGCGAGTGCACCCGGGCCTGCAAATTGAAAAAACGCAGTGAAAGCACTCACTGTGGTCCCGGGCCCTAGTCTCCTAACTGCCACTGAAACCCTGCACTGGACATAAGACACACAACGTAGGGAGAGACTGATGGTGCCTGCCCACGAGATCCCCCGCCATCTAGTGGCCATAATGCGAAATTGCACCCACAACTAAGAGAAGGAAAGAAATGCCACAGCATCAATAAAGCAAAAGATTACAAAGAGCAGCAACCAGCCTGCGGCCACGACAAAGGAAGACTGTAACTGGTCACAAGGACCAAGGGCAAGAACACTGCCCCACCAGAACGCCGCCAAGACTGCATGACCCCCACACAAGCGTTGCCTGGAGACTGATAGAGAACCACCTGCTGGCAGTTGGCTACTCTCAAGCAGAAAGGAACTAAAGAGCACGCAAGAGACAGTCCGCGAAACTAGATACAAGACCTACACTTAAGGCACTGGGAGGAAACGGCGCAGGAACGTGATAGAACTTAAGAATCGCGCCTGAAGCCCCAGAAGCGCGCCAGGAGTGCAGCGACTCCTCACAGGATATCCAAGAGAACGCGCGACAAGTGCGCCCACGCGAAGTAGTTCACAAGAATCGCAACCAGCACCAAACAGAAGAAGCAAGACCAGAAGAACGTCAACGGAGTGGTGAAGCAACCCTCCTGAAGCAAACAACCAAGAAGCATCTACACCACGCCAGAAGAGAAGACAGCGATGCCTAGTGGCCACAGGCCATCGCTGCAGCAGAATGGCGAAAGTAGGAACACCCCCACGCGAACCAACGATGGTTCTGGAACCCTGCACCAGGACGTGCGAAAGCGCATGACGCAAATGCGCAGCAGTGCGGACAGCACTAGCCCAAAGCAGCAAGTCACAAGAGAAGACATGAAGAGCGCACCCAGATGCGCACCAAAGCAACTCGACTGCGATGAAAAGCAAATGGTTGCGCTGACAACCCGCAGCATTGAAGATTCAAAACAGAAGTAACCTGACCACTCAGCCTGGTCACAAAGCACGAAGTCGACCAGCCAGATGGTCGCACCAAGAAGCCTACCTGCCGGACATCGGCAGAAGGGACCAGCACAAGGTCCAAGAAGCTCAGCACCACAAATCCTACCTGCCAGACCTCGGCAGAAGGGACCAGCACGACGTCCAAGAAGTTCAGACAAGGCGCGGTCCGAAGACCCAGACCCACGAACTTCAACCACACAAATTAACGAAAGCAACAGGAAGAAGATGTGAAGGTCGCGACGCTAACCCTGGGAAGTGAGTAACAAGAAGATAGTGTCCTAGGACTAGGACAAGACCAGGAAGACACGTGCAGAGTGCGCGCGCTGCATGGGGAAGCCTGGCCAGAGAAGATGAAGAAAAGGGGAACAGGGTACGTCGCGAAAAGAGGAGAAGAGAAGAAGAAAGATCGGAGCGGCACGCCACCACCGAAGAAAGGAAGAAAAGAGAAGTCAGAGTGACATCCAGTCACTTCAAGAAGAAAGAAGAAAGAACAGAGTGGCCACTGCCACTAAGAAGAAAAGAAGGAAGAAGTAATCAGAGTGGCACGACTGTCAGGTTAAGAAGAAGGAAGAAAGAACAGAGTGGCCACCGCCACCAAGAAAAGAAGAAAGGTGACAGGCACTGGAACACCGGAGTGCAATGGAGAACAAGCCTGGTAATAGCACCGGCAGAGCAGACCAAAGACAACCACCTACGAGTCATCCATCCACATGGCGAACGCAGAAGAGAGCAAGATAGACTGTTGGCGACATCTACCTCTGGGGTTGAGCGGAAGATCGAATGGCGAGAGTGCTCACACATCCAGCTGATGAACTGACCACTCCACACCGACCCGTGGCAACCCAAGAAGCAGAGGCCTCAAGGAACTCTGGTGGCAGCAAGTCCCACACGGGAGACAGATCTACAGAAGCACATCTGCAGGACCCAAGAGGATGAAAGCCTCGCGAGCAATGAAGAGAGTCGACAACTCAACCTTCAGGTGGAACTAGGACACGACGGTGAGGCTCGTGGAGCGCCCTGCTCACGGCCCGAAGGCTATGGTAGAGCAACACGACCGAAAACACCAGTCCAGTGGAAACCTGGCAAAGAGGTCCTCCCGGGCATCTTGTGGCAGAAGAAAACCGGCGAGAGGGGCATCCTAGTGAGAGGGATGTTTGCACCTACTCTATTCACCTGCCAAGAGTCAACACTAAGGCCTGCCCGGAAACATCACAAAGCCAGAAGAGAGAAAAAAACCAGAAGACTGATTGACACCCATGTCATCCATCTATCTCTCATCACCTACAGAGCGAAGCAAAGGAAGAGCTGAGAACACCGGACAGACGGCTCCGACAAAGAGTGAACCCGCCGAACAATTGCGAACCGCGCCACCAAGAACTATTAGCCCTGAACGCAAGAACTATACTGCCTGCGGCTTGCAAGCAGCCAAAGAGACTCATTTTGAAAACGCAAGTCCAATGTTATTTTCTGTGTTTTCCTCCCCCCACAGGTTTTGGACTTTTTCCGTTTGGTTTAATTTTTAACCAATTTGGGAAGGGATGTAGTGCCCTAGAATCTGTTAGCATTTCAGTGCTAACTCTGTATTTACACTTAACACCCACCCACCACTGATGTCACTGGTCATGTGACACAGTACCAATAAAAGAGGCCGAGCGCACGTGCTCTGGGCCAGTTGCACCGAGTAAGCAGTGTGTCCTGCGTCTCAGTCATTTCCAGTATGAGGGCCTAAGGCCCGCCCTTTACAGGCGACAACAACACATTTTTATGGCTCGGCTTCTCTCCTACCTCGTGGAAGAAAGAGCCTAGCCTTCAAAATGTTTGGCATATAGATCGCGCAGCAAATGCAATCTGATTCACTTGTTAACAACATTTTTAATTCTCTCCACTATTCAAAAACGTCAATTTCTTTAACATGTGAAAGGTTTTCACCTTACTTAGTACATCAGATTATATAATTGCCTACTATTTCATTGAAGTGATGGGGCCTTATTTATGAAGGCCTTGCGCCACCGGTGCGTCACTTTTTCCCATGTTAAAAGTGACGCACCGGCGGCGCAAGTCCTTCATAAATAAGGCCCATAGGTTTTAAGCAGGAACGCAGAAACATTCACACCCACCCACCCACAGACGACAATGCCATTAGTGAACCAAAAGTCTCCTGAGTTGTCATGTGCACACTATATGAGACCTAAGTAGTTATTATACATGCAGTAACATTAAGGTCTATTTTGCCAAAGACAAGAGAGATTTTTCTCCAGCGCATGTCCTGTACTCATGTATTGTAAGGTGCACTGTAATGTTATAATGAAGAAAAACGAGGCACGGTGTAATAATTTAACTGGCTAAGATCACACAGTTTGGCGAAGTGGGGTCGCTGGGATTGATTCCAGTTTTTCTGGTTTCATATTGTACTGTACTTTAATTAGTACAGCGCCTAAACGCGTTTTGATGTGAGTAGGAAGTATTGTGGAACATAAGGTGAGCATTGTGCTATTCAGCAACTAGATGGGTATCTGTCCATCTCATTAACATCAAATGTTAATGCTCTATCTCGAATTCTTGGTACTTGAGGTTAGGGCGTGGGTGGCAGGCAGAAGCCACAAGAAGGCTAGGCTTGTTTTGGCCTTGATGGTCCAAGATGACATTGCAGTGAGCCACAGCCAGCCATCTGGCTTTAGTCTTTAGTGGCCTGGTCACCTCTACTGCTCATGATGTCAGGATACCGGCAGTAGGAAATGTGGATTTTCCTAATGTTAAAGACTCAGCAGCAAAATGTATTCCTCTATTCTTGCCTTGAATAAAATAGCAGCCAACAAAAAAAAAAAATATATATATATATATATGAACATAGAAGAAACACAAAAGCTTAGGCCTCAGAGAGCCAATCAGTTACAATACTATATTAAACGATGCAAATAAATTTAACATGTCCCACATACACTCAAGCAATGAGCAGTAAGTCTTCTTGAGACAAATTAGCTAAAATTGCAGAACTGTCAGAACAAAAAGAAGAAATAACATAGACGAAGACAGGTGCCTTTTTTTCTCCTACGATGTATCAGAGTTGACGTATTTACCAAAATGGTGGAACCATAGGCTCTGGAAAAAAACAACATTGTATTTGAGGGGGGAAAACTTCTTCAAGAGGAAACGTCGAGGGATAACACTTGTCTCTGGGTCTTTAATAAAAACAGATCTTTCCTGACACTGATGTTAATAACATTTTCATGTCATGGCAAAACCAGAGGTTTTTATCATGGTTGTTTAATGCATGTCCATCATAATCATGGAAGGTGAGCCACTGGCTTGCGATAAAAGGCACTAAAATGTGAATCTATGGACCAATCACCAGCTTTTAGAATTTAATCTAACTTGGTACTGGAGAAAAAAGCATTAGGTGTCATGGATCCTGCTGTAGAATGAGCACCAAACGAGGAAATGTCAATCCCAGCTAGATCCGTGATCCACCTCACCCATCTGCCCAGCGCAGGGGCAAAAAATGGATGTGTAGGTTTTGTGGGATTAAATGAGGACTTGTGATGATAAAGGAGATTTGAGAACAGCAATTCTAGTTTCAGATTCCTTTAAACATAAACCAACACAACGCAGTGATTGGTTAGGGAAGAAAGAATAAAACATACTTAAGTTATCAAATTTAGTATACCTACTCACCTGAAAATACTCATCACAACGTAAGAATTGTCAGGCATTAACGTAAAGTGCCTTAACATTAGAACCCTCATTAACAATATTAAGCATAGAATTTTGGTATGTTTTCAGGTAGCATTTTTAAGAAAAGAAAAGAAGTGAGCTAGCAAGCATGGGAATAAAAAACTGTATGACAATTGAAATGTGTCCCAAGAAAGAATACTTAGCATTTGGAGGATTGCTGAATCTGACTCCTTTGAGAAGTTTGCAAACTAACAGATGTTTGCCTATTGGTTTACCATCTTTACAAAGATGTTCTAAAGATATGTCCTGTAGCCATTAAGATGTAAGGTAATTTTATGGATTTATATTTCTGTGCATGTTTAATAATGTGCAGTATGCATTTACACACACGATTTCACATCTGTAGACTGGTTTAATACAGTTGCTTTTGAAGCGAATTTCCTATGATACGTAGACGTATATTTTCTACGTGTTTTAGTTAGGCCACATTTCTGTACAAAATGGCATTGTAAATAAGATGGAAGTCATCTCTGTCACTCATTCAGTGCTTCCCCCTGGCGCACATCCTCTCTCCACGAGCTCTGCAGAACACTGGTGAAGCTGGGATTTTAATCTAGATTTTCTTACCCAGAAGTATAAAGAAAGATCTTGCATTGATGACTTTAAACCGCTTCCAAATATATCCAAATGAACTCAAAAGACCACTGACTACCACTGAAAATTTTAAAGATTTATTACAAAGCCAAAAATAGTTGAACACACAAACATCTCAATAAAAGGTTCAAAAAGTAAACTGGCACTAATACAAACATAATCCTACCCAAGATTCTTAAACAACTCAGGATAAAAAGCAAGGTTAATTCGAGTAACATCAAACAACCAAGAACAGTGTCTGGACTGCATTTACAAAAAGGAAAAAGAAAACAATTAGTCTGTCACTGCGCTATTCTAAGGTGACATCCCTACATAACATTCCCATCAGACAAGAATAAAGGTGTCAGCGGTGAAGACTTCCAAAGAAGTATCGTCACTTCTTGCTAAACCAATATTCTACCATTGAGCTCCTTCTAAGATGCTCCTTGTACACCTCACTCTACCTAAGTTCCCAAGACGCTCTCTCTACAATTTACTACATCCTGCTCTGTCAATCCCCTCTCAAAATCTGCTCTCCACCCTCGGGTGCTGTCCCTAATACAAAATCCGAAAATCAATCGACACGCCCAGAGGTACGCCCCTCTGGCAGGTGAAGATCTTCTGAGTTTTCCAGCATGGCACCTTTCCATCCAGCGTCCGTTGATGTGTCCTTGTCAATGGACTCTTCTACCTAACGAGCCTTGTGGCCTTGCACTTGCAAGCTTAAATACATGGGAACATTTCTGCAACCATTCAAAGCTACAATTTCATATCTTACTGAGGACAGTTTTTCCCAAGGAGAAAATCATTTCTTCTCGACTAAGGCTAACAAGGGAAAAATATAGTTAGGCCTCTACGGCTACAGCATGTCTCAGGCCTTTGCACTTTTAAATGCATTTCCAACACAGCACAACATTGCATTTTACTGTTATAACACGTTAATTCTACTTTCAATGTGAGCTCTAGCTTCAATTTTAAAAGCCTGTATTAATTCATTCAGTATTAAACACATATTTCAAAGCATTTCATTAGCAATACGACATTTCTCATGTGGTTACATTCCTGCATTTGGATTAAGCCCATTAGTCTCTGATTAATAAACACATATTTCATGCTGTTTCTCAGGCTAACGTTACATGGCTATATTACATAGGTAGGTCCTCTAAATATGCGGGTGATGACTACTTGGGACTATAGTGCACCCCTACAAATGTCAAAATAACATGGCGCTCTCTCAGTTCCCCCCTTTGATGACCCGTGTCATCACACCCTACACCATCCTTTGGGAAGAACCGACTTAGACAGAACTTGTTGCCATTTTCTCCCTCCTGAGCATTTCCATGTTCTTCAGACTTTGATACTGACTGTCGGATGTATGACGTTACAACGCATACTTTTACAACGCATAACATTACAACAAATTTTTTACAACGCAAAAACTATTACAACGCATGTTTTTACAACGCAGCTACCTTTACAACGCATACCATTACAACGTAAGTATTGGTAAGTATATATTAATTTTTTTATTTTAAATTATTTGAAATTAATATAATTTAATTTAATTTAATTTAATTTAAATGTAATTTAAATAATATAATTTAAATTTAATTTAATTTTATTTTTACCCTGTACCCCTGTACCCCAAAAACCCAAAACTGACCCTTAACCCTAAAAATACCCCTGTACCCCAAAAACCCATTTAAATAAATTTAATTTAAATTTAATTTTATTTTATTTTTACCCTGTACCCCTGTACCCCAAAAACCCAAAACTGACCCTGAACCCTAAAAATACCCTTTTACCCAAAAACCCAAAACTGACCCTAAACCCTAAAAATACCCCTTTACCCAAAAACCCAAAACTGACCCTAAACCCTAAAAATACCCCTTTTACCCAAAAACTGAAAACTGATCCTGAACCCTAAAAATACCCTTTTACCCAAAAACTGAAAACTGACCCTGAACCCTAAAAATACCCCTTTACCCAAAAACTGAAAACTGACCCTGAACCCTAAAAATACCCCTTTACCCAAAAACTGAAAACTGACCCTGAACCCTAAAAATACCCCTTTACCCAAAAACTGAAAACTGACCCTGAACCCTAAAAATACCCTTTTACCCAAAAACTGAAAACTGACCCTGAACCCTAAAAATACCCCTTAAAAAAACCCAAACATATAACATTTTAAATATAATTATATACTTACCAATACTTACGTTGTAATGGTATGCGTTGTAAAGGTACCTGCGTTGTAAAAACATGCGTTGTAAATACATGCGTTGTAATAGTTTTTGCGTTGTAAAAGTTTTGTTGTAATGGTAATGCGTTGTAAAAGTTGCGTTGTAAAGGTTGTTTCCCCTGACTGTCCTGCAGTCTCTCCATACGTCTCTCTTGCATTCGCATTGATCTCTCCAATCGACTTGACCTGTACCACTTGTACGCTCTGACCAATCCCAACAATCCAATCACACAACACACCACTATTATTATGGGTTTCAAGATGTAACCAAGAATCCCCTTCCCAAGATTGGCAAACCAACTACCAATGTTTCCAAACCCCTTTCCAATCTTTTCCCAAACAGTTTTTTCCGTCAAGTCCTCAATCTCATAATGTATCCCAGGAATCGACTTGACCTGTACCACTTTTACGCTTTGACCAATCCCCACAATCCAATCACACAACACACCATTATTATTATGGGTTTCAAGATGTAACCAAGAATCCCCTTCCCAAGATTGGCAAACCAACTACCAATCTTTCCAAACCCCTTTCCAATCTTTTCCCAAACAGTTTGTTCCGTCAAGTCCTCAATCTCATAATGTATCGCAGTAATGTTGCTTATATATTTCTCCAGATCCTTGCTATTATCTGGTTTATAAGTACAACATTCTTGAACCTTCAAAAGTTTACAGACTCCTCCCTCTTTGGCTAGAAGGACGTCTAATGCAAGATGATTTTGCAAAACCATAGTCCTTATCGACAACATCTCACCCTCAACCAACACTAAGGACTTAGCTGTATTCATGGATAATTCGTCTACAACAGTCGCCAGCCTTCGGATCTTCACGTCATTCAGAATCACTCCCACCATGGGTATCATTGCTCCAAAAACATCTCCAACTATGGCTTCTGCACTTTCACCCTGCTTCACTCTCACATGTTGTCCTCCTTCTATTAGCTCAAAATCTTCTGTATGGTAAATCTTAGGGAAAATGATCGCTAAATAGCACGTTCCATACCACTTCTCAGGCAATCGCACATAAGCATTCCTCCCACAGACGAAATACACCGTCGGAATCACTTGCACCACACCTTGGAAAAAGTCCTTTGCATAGTACTCTAGACTGAATGTATGCTCACACGTGCTGTGACCTACATTGACATTCTCATAATATGTCTGTGGTCGGTGAATGCACAAATTCCCTTTCTGTACTTCATCTAAAGCTATTGGACCAAAACTCCCTTTAGTCTTGTGCAACCTTTCCTCATCTGTCCAATCCACTTTACCTTGTCCTGAATCTCGCAACTGTTTTTGTTTTCGGTATCTATCTTCCACTTGATCAATACATTTCTTCTCGGTCTCTGACAACAGGCACGTCAAATTATGATGGTGTGCATAAGCTGTATCCAACTCCTGGGTCGGAATAAAATACGTTCCAAGCCTGTCCTCTGATTTATAATAATCATACTTATTCAAATGCTTATATACCGGTACTTCAGGAAGCACCGCATCATAATTTGAAAAGAAATACTCAAAATGATTGCGACCATAAAATATGCTAAGCAACAAACTACATGAAATTCCATAAGTCAATGGGAGATGATGGTACCTAACACCCTCGTATACAGAAGCAGGCAATTGCATACACACATAGCAGTCTTTCGCATCCATCGCATCAATATACTCATACAACAACTTTGCATATGCATTAAGCTTGAAATTACCCTTGGACAGATCTACATGTAATCTACGACTTTCTTCTAGCAGCAAAGCTCTGTCACGTCCTACCTTTACCTCTTCTTTGCTAGGAGTAGTAGGTGTAGGTGTACCCTCGACCTCTACTGCCTGCTCGTGTGGTGCCCAGTATGAGGCTACAACTACTAAAACAATGAAGAGTATTACTCCTCCTACAAGTGTGCCTGCAATGCACCTAGCTCTACCATTCGGGCTCCCAGCCTCCATGGTCTTAGGACTTGTCTCTCGAAACAGTCATTCTGCAACAATATTCAAAAGTCTCTTTCTTCCTTCTTTACAATTGAAGCACTCGAACCACACCTCAGAGGATGACAGTCCCCTTTGATTTCAGTTCCCTAATTACAGCAACAACAGGCAACCCTAACCCTTCTCCGTCCTCTATGGGAAGTCCCTAAATTTCTTCTTCTTCCACTCGGACCTAGGTTATTTACAGCAAACATTTACAACAGTCTCATTCATCAATAATAAGGCTTGTCCCAACCGCTTCTAGCATATATTCCAAGAGTTCAAGATGAATAACAATGCATTCTTGAGCTGAAATTTCAGGGCCAAATGTAGGAAAAAGCAATCGACTCAAAATCAAATGACGAATTCTGCTTAAAATCGGTGGATCCGGAACAGTGATGGTCAGTACCCCTTCAATCTAAAGTCCTGGTACCAACAACAACACGTCTAACTTGATGTTAGGACTGTTACTGATCACCGTCACTGCCCTCATCCTCCCCTATCTCAGTATGCCTGGCATCAGTCACAGGGTAGGTCCACTCGGGGGTCGCGTATCTCAGGCAAGGCACTCTCTTTCGCCTGGATCTTCTTAGTCCCTCACAAGTTTGCTCTTTCCCTCCTCCGTCTCATTCGGACTCATCAGACACCGGGCAAGATCTCTTTCGGAAACCAGCCTCAGGTTCAGTCGCCTTTGTCTTTCCGGCCACTGCTCCCCTGCTCCGCTGGTCCTCCTGCTCTCGACCCGCTCACTTTGCTCACTGTTCTCTTCAGCTGAGTTCGGCTTTGGGTCACTTTCACAGTCACTTCCCCTTTCAGAGACTGTTTCCAATTCACTTTCGCTATGACTCTCCTCAACTTGATCCGGTGAGTCACCAGCTTCTTCAGACACCCTCACAGCTTGGCTTGTCCCCTCCTGTGGCCTTGTCACCGCAGCTGGATTTTCATCAGAGAGAGGAGCTGTTTCTTTCAAGGGTGCTGGAACTCGACGGGTGTGTGAAGCATGCACCCAATTCGGTAGCCCACCACACTTCACAGCAGTGTTCGTGATCAGGATGACTTGGTAGGGCCCTTTCCAATGAGCATTTAAACAGCTTTTTCTCACATGCTTCCGAACCAACACCCTGTCCCCCGGACCCAGGTCGTGGCAGAGATCACTGGAAGCCGGAACCACAGCAGCCTACACCTGATGGGACACAGAACGGATGACATCAGCGAGTCCCTTACAATAATCAAGGATCAGATCATCTGTGATACTCAGCAAAGCTGTTGACGGTACCGCTGGTAACCTCATTGCCCTCCCCATCAGTACTTCATGAGGCGAGAGACCTGTTCTCCTGTCTGGGTTACTGCGCATACTCATTAGCACCAAAAGTAAGGCATCTGGCCACTTAAGGGACGTGGCGGAACACACTTTCGCCATCCGAGCTTTCAAAGTTCTGTTGCTCTGCTCCACTATCCCAGAAGCCTCTGGTCGATAACTACAATGGATTCTTCGATCAATGTTCAATGCTGTACAAATCATCTTCATGACCTCACTATGGAAATGAGTTCCTCTGTCCGATTCCAAAGAGGTCGGGACCCTGAATCTAGGCACTAGTTACCTCAACAATAACTTAGCTACTGTAAGTGTGTCGCACCTGCATGTCGGGTATGCCTCCACCCACCGTGAGAACACACACACCACCACCAAAATGTACCCCAAGTGATTGCATTTGGGCATCTCGATAAAATCCAATTGCATCCTGTTGAACGGCTCCCCTGACCTCCCAATGTGACTCATGGTGACTGCCGTGCTTTTCCCAACATTCATTTGTTGACACGTAACACACCTTTGACATACAGCTTCGGCCACTGCACGAAACTTTGGATTGTACCATGTTTGTCTGAACACTCGTATCATCGCATCTCTTCCCAAATGAACTGCACCATGAATTTGCCTCGCCATCAGACTCAACAGCTCATCTGGCAACACCGCTCTTCCATCAGACAAGACCCAAATATCCACATCTCCTTTCACACAGCCTGAATTGATCCACACAATTTTCTCATGTTCGGACACTTGTTCTTGCATACATCTGAGCTCATCATGTCTAACTCAGTTCTTTCCTCGCATCCTTCTATCTCCTGTTCAGTAAATGAATAACCTTGCTCAGCGCAGAATCGCGCAACTTCGTCCGCATAGCGGTTTCCAAGTGATAGGAAATCTGTTTGTTTACCATGAGCCGTGCACTTTACCACAGCAATTTCCAAAGAATCCTGTAAAGCTTCTAGAAGCAGCCTGACAAATTCTCCATTCCGGATTGGTGTTCCTGATGAAGTCATGTACCCTCTCTGAGACCATAGCTGTCCATAGTCATGAACTACACCAAACCCGTATTGGCTGTCGGTATAAATGGTAATCCGAATTCCCTTTACGGCCAAGCTGGCATGCGTCAAACCTATAAGTTCAGCCACCTGAGCGGAGTATACTCCTTCCAGGCATGCAGCTTCGACAACTCCTGAAATGGTGCATACAGCAAATGCTGCTCTCAACTGACCAACACTGTCTCTTATACATGAACCATCGACAAAGAAAGTTTCATCAGGGTCAAGCAATGGTTCATCAACAATGTCAGGTCTCGGTTTGGTGCAAAGTTCAGTCAGATCAAGACAATCATGGTCCTCACAATCTTCATCAAGCATATTTGGCAACGGCATCAAGGTAGCAGGATTCAAAACAGAGCACCGCTTAAGGGTCACATTCTCCGCAGCAAGTATATCCTGCTCGTAGCGTGTGAGCCTGTTATTCGTCAAGTGCTGTGTCTTGGTCCTGGTCATCAACAGTTCAACTGAATGTGGTACAAAAACGGTCAATAGATGTCCTATAACAATGCTTTCACACCTTTCAATGCTGACACCTGTTGCAGCAACGGATTTAAGACATCCGGGCAACTGGTCTATGGACACCTCCGTGCTCCTGAACTAAGACTGCTAATGCACAACCCTCTCGTTCGCAGCAGAACAATGAAAAAGACTTATTGTAGTCAGGCATTCCCAGAGCCGGAGCACGACAAAGGTCCTCTCGCAACTCAAGGAACGCCTCCATACAGTCATTGTCCCATGGTACCGGATCACTCACATCCTTGTGCGTCAGTCTCTGCAAAGGCTTCGCCTTCAGCGAGAAGTTGGCAATCCACTGGCGACAGTAGCCAACCATCCCTAAGAACATCCTGACCTCTCTCTGAGTGGAAGGCACCATCATTTTCAATATTGCCTCGATCCTATCTGATGACACCTTCCTTTTGCCCTTCTCAATTCTGTGTCCCAAATACTGCACCTCGTTCAAACAGTATTGTAACTTATTTGGCGAGACCTTGTGTCCGTTCTTTGCCAAATGGTTCAATAGAGCAATGGTATCAACCCTGCACGCATCTTCAGTCTCTGATGCAACAAGGAGGTTGTCTATGTACTGGACGAGAACAGAGTTCTGCGGCAGTACTAGACTCTCAAGATTCTTTTTCAAAATCTGATTAAATATCGATGGACTCTCTGTGTACCCCTGAGGGATACGACACCACGTTAAGACCCTGTTTTCCAGCCAGAAAGCAAATAAAAATTGTCTCTCCTCATGCAAAGGTATTGAAAAGAAAGCCTGACAAAGGTCTATCACAGTGAACCACTCAGCCTGGCACGGAATCTGAAATAAGATCACAGATGGAATCGGTACCACTGGACAACATGGAACAACTATGTTGTACACCCGGCGAAGATCCTGTACAATCCTGAACTTCCCACTTGGTTTCTGCAATCCCGTTATTGGCGAGCTACAGGATCTCCCCAATATTCCCTGTTTGATCATAGACTCAATCAGAGGCTTTATCCCTGCAGTCGTTTCTGGGGTCAGATTATACTGGGGTGTTCGGGGAAAATCGACATTCTCCTTGACCTGAATCTTGACTGGCTCAACACCCTTAATCAACCCAATGTCCTCTCCTGTGAAATCCCACACCACCTGGGATACTGAGTCTCGCAGGTCATAAGGAAGTTCCTCAACTGTCAGGGCAGGGTACATTTCTATGAACACATGCTGATTGGCAACCTTAAAGGTAGCATCGTCATCATTAGTCTGTAATTCCACTCCCTTGGGGGTGCAATAGATGGTGCAATTGAGCTTGCATAAGAGATCTCTCCCTAACAAGCAACCAGGACTTGAAACACACACCACAAATGGATGTCTATCTCTGAACGTCCTATTCTCACAGGAATCGGTACTGTTAAAGGATTCGTCATTTTCCTATTGGCAACACCTACAACTTGGATTGTCTGTCCCGAGAGGGGTAGGTTTGGGGCTACTGCGGATCTCACAGTAGAACGGGTAGCGCTAGTATCAACCAAAAAGGTGGTAGGGTGACCATCAACATCAGCTTTTACGAATGGTCCCCTCTGGTCTACCACTAGGACCGCCCCAAGAGTGCAGTCCTCCTCCCCTCCCAGGCACCGTCAGGCTAACGGGTCCAGGTAACAATCATCGCCTTCTTCAAGAAGGGGCATCTGCCGAACAGTCCGAGTCCATGTCGATATCTTTGGTGGCTGGGGAACCTGTACTCAAGGAGCCGAGGTCCCCCCTCTAATCGACTTGGTCTTTGCTACTGCTGTCGTGGTCACTTGAGGCACCTGTTCCTCCTCCTGCTGCTCCTGATTTGCAGGGTTATAAGGACACTCGTGCCTCCAGTGTCCAATCTGGTGACACTGATGGCACTCTGTAGTCTTCTTCAACGTCGCGATATCTACCCTTGGCTTAGAGTCATCCCCATTTCCCTTTTTCTGTCCATTTTGTTTCCTCCCTAAGGTACCTCCCTTGTCTGCCGATTGCATCTGGACCATCATCAGCGTGTCCTTTAGCTGTTTGTGCTTCAAGTCTATTTCATCGCTACAGTATCTAGCATATCTCAAAATCTCATCCAGCGGTTTGTTCTGCCAACAAATTAAATGTTGCTGGATCATAAGACAAATATCATGCCTCAACCCTAGAACCAACTTTGACACAAACTGTCCCATGTCCCTAGGATTCATCACATCTAACTCACTGTACTGCTTAAAGATCTGTAACAATCGCTCAAAGTACTCATGCCCTGTCTCCTTAGGCTCCTGAGTCGTCCGGTCTATTTTCACCCAATCTATATCCTGTGGTGGTACCTTAGATTTCAACCATGCGATCACTTGCTCGTATTTTTTCATTACAAGAGGTGAGGGTCCATTTGTGGCAGCATCGTGCTCTGGCTCCACAATGGGCCATTCAACAACGACATTGCATGCTATCCACAAATCTCCTGGAACAACAATGTCAAACACGGTGTTCAAATCGATCCACAGCACCTTCGAGATCTTAACAAACCTTTCTACCTGCTTGTACCACTCACTGGGTTCTCTCGCAACTTTGGGAAATCATTCGTAAAGGCAACCAAATCTCCCCTACTCCAGGGCACATGCACATGTCCCCCATGGGCCACCTTCCGCAAGGGGTATGCCTCAATTCCCGCCATTCCTCCTCCCGCAGGGGGTGTCCCAATAGTACTCCTTCTAACACTCTTTTTCTTCGACCACCTTTCTTCCCGTTTGTCAAGCCTACTCCATGCTCGTATCCCTATAATCAGTTCCCGAATGTGGGTCTTTAATCCGATCACTCTTTTCTCTTCCAAATCCTGGTCAGTATATTGCAGTCTGTGATAACCTTGCAACATTTTTATCTTAGACATGTCCCACATCATATTTGTCTGCTAATTCAGTCAGTTTCTCATGGGACGATCTAGCTTTCCGAGTCACACCTTCGCCACAAACAGCAACTCATCTGGCTCATAAAGCTCAATCCTTTCTAAAGGCAAGTTTCCTTCAACAATCTCATCCACCTCTGCTTTCAATCGCATCACGTCAATTCTTTTTGCCTTTATTGCCTAACTAGATGCACCACTCAATTCCCTGGACTCATTGTCCTGTCCCCTGCTTCTACAGATTTCAGGGGTGTTGGAAGGAACTGTCCTATTTTCAGTATTCCCATGATCCCATCCCTCTCTTATGCTGTCACTTTGAACCCCTTCAACTGACTCCCATGTCCGCAAGTCCACCTCAACTCCCCTATAGATTTTGGTCTTGGGCCCCTCAAATCCATTGGATCCATTGGATCCAAATTTGCTGATTCCGGCAATGGGGTACTCCACCCTGTAGGCCTTGGCATCTGACCGGCCCCATGTACCATACAATCTTGTTCACTGTTTATGCTCCCTTCCGTGCCCATCCGCGATGGACTCTCACCTTGTGTATGCTCTGGATTATACACTGACACTATGGGGCCAATAGTGACCGTTACTGCAAGAGCATCTGGCAGCCTCTGAGAACCGCCACTTCCCACATTCTGTCCTTCTCCTGTCGAGATTTTCCCCACAACCTCAGTTCTGGGGGGGCTTGCGGTATCCTCACTTCCTCTACCGGGGCCGACTTCTCCTCCCCGGCCTCTAAATTATATGGGGGTGGGTCTCTCTGCTAACAGCCTTTCTATCAAGCTATCATCCGTGTCACTGTCATCGGTGTTCTTTCTCTGTGCCTCCCCTGCTTTAACTAACAGCGGGTATAACCTGTCTCCCTCAATCGTCTGTATTCTCCATCTCTTTTCCAAAGCATCCCACCTCGCATCTTGGACGGCCCTGACTGATCTCTTCACCCTTTCCTGTCGCCTGTCCCTGTTCCTTTCGTGCGCCGCCCTGATCCATGCATTCAGTGCCTCAAACTGTGCCGGTCTAAGCAAAGGTCACAAAGAAGCCATAATCGCTTTCAACTGATACAACACTTCCAGTCTGAACGTCCCATATCTAGCGAAAGTCAACTCCTCATTTCCATCTGTCATCTTAGCCCAATTCTCAAGCCATAATATAGTGTGCAACCCAACATTTGTAGCCATATAATGAGCTGGAGTATCCTCGGGCGGAGCCTCTTCTCCCCCCCCCCCCCCCGGGTTCTAACTTTTTCTCTTTTTGAAACAAATCTCATAAAACTTTAAAACATTTCATGATGAAACCCAACGTCTCTTCTCCCGCAGCCCTCTTTTCACTTCCTGATGACACTCCACCAATCACAACGCAGCTTCACACTAACCGCCCTATCCCAGCGCGGCACCCTCTGACGTCACACGCCTCCGCGGCGCAGCAGTTCCCCTCCTTTACAATTCGTTTCTCACTCACACACATGTCCCAACCATACACTGAAATGATCACTTCCGACCAAGAAATCACTTCACCGACTGTACGTCCACAGTCTCCTAATTGTCACCGAACTGGCAACTGTCTGTCCACGAAACGACTGGACAATCACCTCAACTGATAGGTTCCAAACACTCAGTAACCCACGGCCAGCGTCAGTTACTCACGCACTCATATATTCGTTCCCCCTATCTCGGTCCAGCGGGCGATCAATGGTACCTCACGATCCCCTTAACAATGGTTGACAATTACTCTAGGTGTGCAGTACACCTAAACCACTTAAGCTACTCCTTGATCTTAAGATTTTCCCGGGCTGCGCGCGCTCACAGCCTGATCTCCTTTCATACAACAGACATTTCAATGCAACACAACATATAAACACCTCAATCTAACAACATACAACCCTATTCATACTCACTCTCCCATGAACTGCTGCTTTCCGCTGCACCGTCACTCTCTGTCAGTTTCCATGGAGCGCCATCTTCCTCCGACAATCCACTGGGCAATCATCCTCTAATCTCTATGGGCCTTGGGAACTTCATATCCTAATCTAGATAAAATCTTTCCCTACTCTAGAAAGGGAACCATCCTCTGGCTACCAACTGGTGAAGCTGGGATTTTAATCTAGATTTTCTTACCCATCTCTAGAATCCCAAACCCGGTCGATTGAACCTTTTTCCCTGTTCTAGAAGTATAAAGAAAGATCTTGCATTGATGACTTTAAACCGCTTCCAAATAAATCCAAATGAACTCAAAGGACCACGGACTACCACTGAAAATTTTAAAGATTTATTACAAAGCCAAAAATAGTTGAACATACAAACATCTCAATAAAAGGTTCAAAAAGTAAACTGGCACTAATACAAACATAATCCTGCGCAAGATTCTTAAATGACTCAGGATAAAAAGCAAGGTTAATTCGAGTAACATCAAACAACCAAGAACAGTCCCAGCTTGAAGTCTGGACTGCATTTACAAAAAGGAAAAAGAAAACAATTAGTCTGTCCCTGCGCTATTCTAATGTGACATCCCTACATAACATTCCCATCAGTCAAGAATAAAGGTGTCAGCGGTGAAGACTTCAAAAGAAGTACCGTCACTTCTTGCTAAACCAATAATCTACCATTGAGCTCGTTCTAAGATGCTCCTTCTACACCTCACTCTACCTAAGTTCCCAAGACGCTCTCTCTACAACTTACTACATCCTGTTCTGTCAATCCCCTCTCAAAATCTGCTCTCCACCCTCGGGTGCTGTCCCTAATACAAAATCCGAAAATCAATTGACACGCCCAGAGGTACCCCCCTCTGGCAGGTGAAAATCTTCGGAGTTTTCCTGCATGGCACCTTTCCATCCAGCGTCCGGTGATGTGTCCTTGGGTCCCAGGCACCTTCTCGCTAAATGTTGCACTAACAAATTCCTTGGCAGCTTTTCCTCCATCTGCGCCTACTATCCTAACCCCTAAACAATGGACTCTTCTACCTAACGAGCCTTGTGGCCTTGCACCTGCAAGCTGAAATACATGGGAACATTTCTGCAACCATTCAAAGCTACAATTTCATATATTACTGAGGACAGCTTTTCCCAAGGAGAAAATCATTTCTTCTCGACTAAGGCTAACAAAGGAAAAATATAGTTAGGCCTCTACGGCTTCAGCATGTCTCAGGCCTTTGCACTTTTAAATGCATTATTGCATTTTACTAATATAATACGTTAATTCTACTTTCAATGTGAGCTCTAGCTTCCATTTTAAAAGCCTGTATTAATTCTTTCAGTATTAAACACATATTTCAAAGCATTTCATTAGCAATACGACATTTCTCATGTGGTTACATTCCTGCATTAGGCAACACTGCATTTCGATTAAGCCCATTAGTCTCTGATTAATAAACACATATTTCATGCTGTTTCTCAGCCCAACGTTACATGGCTATACTACATTAATAGGTCCTCTAAATATGTGGGTGCTGACTACTTGGGACTATAGTGCACCCCTACAAATTTTGAAAAAACATGGCGCTCTCTCAACACTGTCAAGCTGCAATACACTGGAATACTTTTCATTGTTTTTATTGTTCTGCTCATGGCGAACTTCTCTAACTCAGGTGTAATTGGCAATATGTAACCACATCTCCAGCTACTTTAATGAAATCTATTCATTCAAATAGTCTGGCATTTTAAATGTATTCGAACATCTCCTGAGGAAATTTGCATTGAGGGTGTTGATTTATTATTCAAGAAAATGGATTAGTGCTTTGTTGTTAAAGTAATGATGTTTATTTTCTTTTTGCTCTGATTTGCTGAAGAAATTACACATTTGCTCGCCCAATGATGATGTTCCAAAAGTGTTCTTTTCTATGCAAGAATTGTGTATAAAACCCCTTGGGTTTAGGGGGTGAGCCAAAAGACTTTCCCATTATATTGGGGATGTGACCCGTTTCTTGTCTGATTGTACACCCCAGGGAAACTTTGAATGCTTTCTGATTTTACATACTCTAAATGACTCTCCATTTAAGAGCCTTCATGCCATTGACTTTGTGGCGCTTGTTTTGAATTTTTGAAATAAAACACTTTAACTTTCCATTAACTTAGAACTCAGTTATTGAGTGGGCCCACATTTTTTGAAGAGAGAATTATTGAATGAAACTATATTTCATTAACTCTGATGGTAACGGAGGTCCTTTAAAGCTGGGAAAGGTTGCCTTATGAAATTGTGGATTAATACCATCACTGATCCAGTTTAATGTGAAAGATCTGATTTATGTACATTTTGGGGTGTCTTGGTTTTGGAGTACAGTCTTTTGCTCTTTTACCCAGGACCATTAAAGTAGTGGATTTTCCCTTCTGGAGATTTGTTTTATTATTGATTGGTTTGATTATCGATTTCATCTAAATTCAAGATCTCAAGATATTGTGGTTTATTTGTCTGTATAAGGTAAAATTCCTGAATTGCTCAGTTTACCTTTTCAGGAGGTTATTTGTCTAATCTAGGTTGAGTTCTTTTGCGCCTAGGTGCACACGAGTAAATGCATTAGCCAGGCTAGACTTCCATTGGACGGCAGTCCGCCTAGAGTGAATTGAGTTGAAGTATTACCAGAAGGGTGCTGATCATGTTTTCTCCTGCTTGTGAGATTTATTGTATCCTAATTTGCTTATTTTGTCATATTTTAGGTTGAGCAGATAAGGATTAATGTATTTATTTAGTGCAAGTTCGTTGAGAAACAGGCTCTCCATTTGTTTTCCTCATTCAAGGGAAGTCGAGCTGTGATTGGTTAGTCAGGCTGAGAGCCGCGCTGGGATCGGTAATATGTCACCATAAAGCTGCGCTGTCATTGGTTGGTTGCCGACAGATCTGCACTGTGATAGGATGACCTTTGACAGAGCCTTGCTGCGATTGATTGTTTTTCACAAGTTTATTTTTAATGATTTTTGGATCGTTTTGGGTGAGAATAATGCGTGCTGTGTGGAAAAAGTCTAAAATCTCTGTTGTACCTTCTATTGAGGGTCATAAATTACCTGCTGAGGGAACGCTTGTGTACAAAATGATGATAGACACTGTGGAAAATGAGTACGGTTTTGGTAAACATTATCTGCGCCATCTTGCCTTTTCCCCTGATGCCACACTTTTTTCGTGTGCACCCGCCGTTTTAGGTGCCTCGATCAGAACCACCCTCTGCACGCTCTTGGCCCCCAGCACAGCCCTTCGCCCTCACAAAGTCCGCACGCTGACAACCCCCCACTCTCACATGCCTTGGGTCATAAACCCCTCTTCAGCGCAGCTCTGCCTCGGAACCCCATCCTGTTCCCAGCGCGACACTTCCCTTCATTCCTTTCATGGTCCCAGGCCCTTTGATACAAACCCCCTTTCCTGCGCGCCCGTTTGTCTTCCTCGTTCCCAGGCCGTCACCTGGCCCTGCGGATACTGTTTATTGCCCCCCCCGTACAGTAGGAAGCTTCCCCCATTAAAGGACCCTCGAGTTGATCAAAGCCCCCACCCTATGAGATCCGATCAACCCCACACATTCCGTGAATCGGCGGAATGTCCAGCTGCGCGATGATCATCACCTGTTGTGACCGGGGTGGGGTCTTCTACTGTATATGTGTGTGGGAACGGGCTTGGAGCGGGGATTCCGAGAATGTCTTTCCGTACATCAAAGCATTGCCAAGAATGTGTTGTATGTAATAAAGCAATAAACCTGTGTATAAGAGGCCAGGCCTCAGAGATGCGGTTAGAGCACCTCGTGACGATACCTGCTGTCCGAACTGATGTGTTCTCCTCCGGAGAGAATAAACCTTGTTTCCTGCCTTCCAGTCTCCAGCGCCTGCCTCTTAATTGATTAATATTTTGTGGGTTAAAGAGGCGATACCGCCGGGCAAATATTGGTTGTCCCTGACCTAGTTTTTACAATTGGCGTCCCAAGCGTGGGGCCCATCAGTGACTCGTGGATCCAGTGGGAGAGGTCCTGACGACAGAGTGAACGACTGCAACGATCGGGAGAGCTCTTGCCCAATAGACCCTCGTCTGGCAGCCGATCATCCGAACTTCACTGGTTCCGAACAGACCTCTCTCGAGTGATCTACGGTCCTGACTGGGAACCATCAGGAGTGCCGCGAGGAATACGAGGAAAAGAGGACGATCGGGCGCTGGATTCGTAAGATAAGAAACTGTCCATACGGTCCGGGTAAGGTCGTGTAGACACGACGAATTGCGAAATGGTTGTTTAATTGTTCAGAAAATACTAGTATTACTCTTTGTTGACCTATTTGGAGATTCACTGTCTGCAAACGGAGAAACAGTAGGCTCTTTCTCGTTGCAAACAGTGAAGGATAGGTAACGCAGCCAGCGTGCCTATCTTTCTCCCCCACTGATTAATTGGTTGTTCACAAATTGTTTTCGGGAGATTTCCCTCTCCCACACTGATTAACTGTTTTTGACCCCGAACTACTGTTCGCGGATTGTTTTCTGGAGATTCTCTGTCTGCAAACAGGAAAGAACAGGTTCCCCTTTGCAGATAGTGAAAGGGTAGAGGACGCAGACCTTTTGCGGGCCTACTTATTCTCCCCACTGGTTGTTCATTGATTATTTATTATTGGTTCATGAGGTATTCACTGCCTGCAAACAACGTAGAATAGAAATATTCTGTCTAGTCTTTGCACGCAGTGATAAGATAGGCAGTGCTGACTTTTTGTCCTCGTTGCGAGCCGTCATGTCTGTCTTCTCCCCACTGGTTGGTAATTGGTTCAGCCCGGACCGTTTATTAGAGGTGGACCATCTAGCTCCGCTGGAAGGCACCCCTAATAAAGACATGTTCATAAACTATGGATTAGTTACCATAGCCTATAGTAAGCTGTGGCACACCAAAGAAAATCAAGAGAAGCAGTGGCCACTGATAGGATCCTTCGATCTTGATAAAATAGAAACGTTAGAAATAGCCCTTTGTAGTAATAAGACAACGCCTATTATGCTCGACAGTCTCGGTATGTGGCGCAAAGAAGCAATGCAACGAAAGAAAAGAGACGAAGTCAGAGTAGGTAAAGGAATATATCGACAGGACAACCCCAGGACACAACGACCCGAAAGTAATCCCCCGACACTACGCACAGGACGACCAGACTTAGGGCAAAACCAATGTGCTTTTTGTAAATGTTCCGGGCACTGGAAAGCCCAATGCCCGACTCTACTGAACGAGGGTAGGAGAAGAGGGCCGACAGGAATAACAGGCCGGCAGAAAGGGAAAAGGCGCGAGACAAAGATGAATCAGACTGACATGGACAGGCCAGATAGAACCACCACGTTTGATTATGCCCGATGGCACAGATTTCGCCAGACCGATTTCAGCGACATGTTCGAGTCCTCATAGATCGAACAACGCTAAGAAACCCAGTCTAGCTCTAAGTTACCCGGTGACGAACCCCGTACTACCGCTACTGTTCCCTAACACAAAAAAAAAAAAGGCCACCCTTTTCGGATAACTTACAGAAACAATACACAGAGTAGTCTCGGACAGATTAGTATACATTCCATTAATGAACTCAAACTTCGAGTGCAATGGGACTGATTACTCTCTGTTGCCCCCCCCACTCTGTGAAAAAAAAAGCAATTACAGGCCAGCATAGACAACCCCCCATTACCCAGACATGCCTGTCCAAACAAAATACCTACCCCCACTCCGGAAGTTCCCGAAATGCCGCAGGTCACCGGTCACGCCCATCCGGAAGGTGAAACACACAGCACGTGTGGGGCGGGGCCTGCTGACAGCCGTCGATCGAATCGCCAGTGGGATGTCCAGGAGGCACCACGGGCCCGGCATGAAATGGCTGTCCCATCCTCTTCTTCGTGGGGTGGGCTGGGAGGGAGAGGCGACGCGGACGGGCCTCTCCCACCTCCTCGGATAGGAGGTTTCCCAGCCCCAGTCCGGCCATCACAAATACCTCCGCTGAAATTGGTCCAGGTTGGGCTGGGAGGGAGAGGCGACGCGGACGGGCCTCTCCCACCTCCCTGGATAGGAGGTTTCCCAGCCCCGGCCCGGCGCCGAAATCCTCCAGCCAGGCTGCGCCCATATTTGCGCAGCACCGAACATGCACTGTGGCGCCCATATTTGCGCAGCACCGAACATGCAACGGCTGCGCCCATACTTCCGCAGCACTGGACATGGGACTTGTGGAGCACGGGATGTGGAGTGGCCATCGTGCATGCCCATGAAAGAGAGCAGCGTGGAGTGCACCGGGAGAGGGAGACGGCGCGAACGAGTCTCCCTCGCCCCCCAGGTGGGGGCACCACAGCTGCACCCTAGCCGAATGTCCTGCTCCCACGGCACGAAGTTCCATTTTTTTCACCCCAAAAGGTCTCTTCCACTCTTGCAGACTCGACGAAGGGCGGCTGCTGCAGGGCCTCAAAATGGCGTCTGGGCCCCCTAGAAGGCGGGTCTAGGCCGCTAGAGTAACTTTGACCAGCAATGTAACTCGGACGCTTGCCCACCGGGGCACGAGCCCCCACCTCCGACAGCATCTCCACAGCCTTGAAGATTCTAAAAAGGTCCTGGGAGCCCTCGGCCCCTGCAGGCTTCCGGCGAGGAACAACTGCCTTGATCGCTAACGAAATAAGCATGACATAGCCACTCCTTCTGTTAGCACAAGTCTTTTTGGAACTGCCGAAAGGAACTCTGGTCCAACCGCCGGTTGTGGAAAAAAAAATTCTGATGCTACTTCCGGACTAACCCGGCCTCGCCCAAAATGGCGCCGGTATCAATAGGAACTTACGAACACCTCGTGGTGTTTTTAGCTAATGAAACTTGATGTTCTGAGATATGTATATGCTCTTTTGTATACTTCACTTGGCGAACACGTAAAAGGATCCCGTTAAAATGTTGATTTCAATGTACGATCCATTATGATATTACCGTAACTGATACGTAACCTCGCTTATGACACACGCCCACGGTATGCATATAGGAATTTAATTGCAACTAGTCCGACTGTGCTTCCAATTATGAAATGAGTGCCCCTTGATCCCTCAACCATTGATAGACGTTTTTAGGTCCCTGCAAATGAATGAATAAACCTTTTTACATGTTTTTAATACTGCAAAATAGCCCCCCCCTACTGTACGCGCTTTAGCCATTACCATGTCCGACCAAATACGATTGCACTGTCATATCTACATGCTGAACGATTGTGCAAATAAAGGTTTTCCAAACTATGAAATGGGTATTGCATGCTTTTTGTAAAATGTGGGATCAGCGGGAGAGTTTTTCTGTGCGCTCTGCTTTGTTCTCTTTTTAAGGGTATTAAAAGACGGTTGCTCAGCCCCGGATTGAGGATCGAATCTAAGGCACGATACTCTGCCCCCGAATATGCGACTGGCTTAGGAACTAACGCATGGAGAAGGACCTCGACTTCTGAGGACGGGTAAAGTGAAGTGGTGTAAATGACAGAATGTTATAAAATGATGGTACTCGAAGACACTAGGGAACAGGGTTGGCCGAAGAGCTGATGTGCGTTGAAAGGGATTTAAGGACCCCGATAGCTAGATACATCTACAAACTAGATACCTTGCACTAAGCGCATCTGATTTTCTTTAACGTTTCCCTATACACGGCCTATGATGTCACACTCGGACCGTTTCCCCTCATGAACTACCTATCACTCGCCATCCTTGCCACACTACCCGCCCCTCCCCCGGTTTCGGAAACCAAGACCCCAGGGATTCTATCCCGAGGAGATAAGACGAGTATGTGGTAAGTAAAGGACTTTCGTACCCACGCATTTGATATGCCCGAATGTTGTTCCCCTCCCTTCCCCTCTTTTCCTCCCTCTACAGGTTACTTTGGAATCACGACTGAGGTATGGTGAAGATCTGAAGCCTCGCCATGTCTGATACATGAAGCGGACTAACGCTGCAAGGTGGCACCTAAGCACACCCACAAACTGCTCTTGTAACGAAAGAGCCAATAAGTTGTATGATATGATGAAACACGATCACCCCTAATCCGTGTTGCGTGAATGGGCACATATCGCGTATGTCTGAAACTATGAGAGAATGTTTTTGTATGACTGAAGCGTTGACTAAACTGGTCAAAGGACCGAGAGTGCGAGAAGTGCGACACAATGGTGCCTTTTACACAATGCATGTCCCCTGTACCCAACCTAATGCTCGTCCGTCCCAAACTGCATGCTTTCGAAATTCTAACACAGACCCGTAATGTCTTATGTTGTGTAATGCGCTGAATAGCCTATCTTAATACACTGCCACCCCCAATGTTGCACGTGTACTATTTAGCCTATTGTTGCACATCTCTCTCTCTCTCTCTCTCTCTCTCTCTCTCTCTCTCTCTCTCTCTCTCTCTCTCTCTCCCTTCCACACTCTCACTCTCCCTAACGACTGACTCCAAATTGGCAAACCACCACCCAATTGGCTCCAAATACCGCAAGTATTTGCACAAATTTGTCTTAGATAAAATCACTTTGGTGCCATGTTACTGCCTCTCCTTTCTACTAAATATTGATGAAAACCTAAAATTGGCCGAAAAGGAAAGGACAGGTAAGACGACTGAGGTTCTCTAATCTGGCCTATATTAAGGGAACTACATGTCAGTGGCTTTTATGATAAAAATGCCTCAGGTAACACGACTCCCCGTCCCGAAGTGTCTCAATACCCAAACAGTAAAAGTGATCGAAACATCCCCATCTCCCCAGAACGCCCCAGCTTTGTATCAGCTGCCCCGGACGAGAGTTTGAATAAATGTCTCTCACCCCCGGTTGTAAGAGATGGGTCAACTTACGACTAACACAGGCCAGCCGTTGTTCCTAGAAATGATTTGTTGATAAGCAAGCTACAGAGTTTAGAATTCCAGAAATGTCACTGAACGCTTACCAACTGAACTGTGGCCTTCTGCTAGATAACGCCCTCATGACACAAAGCAAGACGATAGTCCCTCACCCCAGTTTGCTATGTCCCTAGTTGTTTTCCATAAGACCCCGGTTTTTAATGAAGTAGTCAGGTTGTAAGAGACTATGTAGGAATTAGAATGATATTTGCAAAGTTAAGATTAGGCCAAAATCAAGAAATTGTTGCAATGAACCCTGGTGAAAGAAAATGTTTAGCTGAAAGGTAGGATGCATTGATAGAATGGAAAAATGTTTAGCCTATGTTCCTTCCTCAGAAAGATACCTATCAGACCATGGTGATAGCACGTTGCACTTTTTAAATAAAATATAACGCCCTGGAGAACGGTATAGCCTCGTAAGGCTCGTACTAGGAAAGTGGGTCTCTGTCAGAAGAACTGACGTAACTGTAATAAGCAAAATGCAATGAATAGGTATCGGATCTCGTACCACGACAATGAATGTAACACCAACAAACACCAACGAAATAGTTACGAAGGAAAGTTATAGGAAATTAAGCAAACCCATCATCAGTTATTTATATGTTGGTTGTGAACCCCAATGTAACGGATGTCTCTCATTTGCTTGGAGCTGGGAGAAAAATAGACTTATGTGATTACCTTCCTCTGCCAATTCTCTAAAAACTGTCTTTTCAAACTCATTTAAGGGTACCACTGTCAGAGGAGAGAAAGACCGGATGTGGGAGCACGCGGCCTGACTACAGATTGTGGAACATCTGCGACATTGGCCAAGGCGAGACCGCGACAGTAAGGAGCTGCAGGACGAGGCACTGTTTTCGACAAAATGAGAGGAAAGGGCTGACCTGATACCCCTGCTCGACGATCAACGTGTGCCGAAAAGTCCCCGCTCTCTGAACTCGGTCATGAGCCCGCCTACCTGAAATTTTCCGTCCCCCTGGTCTGTTCCCGATCTGGCCCTGCTCCATCACTTTTCCTCCGACCTACCCTAAGGACTATTCACACGCTCTCTTCTTCCACCTGAACTCTTTGACAATCGACTCGAAAGGACACAGGGCGAAAAGGACCTTTTTGACCAGGAAAGCGAGGAAAAGGTCGTGCCCTGCAACGCGGGACCTAGAATAGAGCTGGACTCATAGCTCCACCGCCGGTGCTCCACCGTGCCAACAGAAGACGACAAAGAATACTGAGAACTCACTAATAATGGTCCATGACAATAGAACCCCCCCCCCTTCGAACAATGACACCCCTGATTATTGTTTTTACTACGTATCATTTCTCTCCCAACCACCATTGTATTGATTATGCTCCCACCAAATATGAACAGAACCTACATATGTAATAACCTATCAGTTCACATTCCGATGACTATAAGCATCCATGAAATGTACTCAATGCTCTCACTTCAGAATCGTTTTTGTCTGATATTGCATTACTATGACTTTCCTGCAAACGAGTTTATCGATAGACCCGCCTCCTCAGACGAAAGATTTTAAAATGTTATGTTTACAGCTCCTTCACCTGGGTACCTACTTCTTTACTTATGACCACCACAGTAGACATGAATAGGAAATAGGCCAGCAAGATGTCTTGGAAATGTTAAAGGGAGGACTGTGGAAAATTAGTACGGTTTTGGTAAACATTATCTGCGCCATCTTGCCTTTTCCCCTGATGCCACACTTTTTTCGTGCGCACCCGCCATTTTAGGTGCCTCGATCAGAACCACCCTCTGCACGCTCCTGGCCCCCAGCACAGCCCTTCGCCCTCACAAAGTCCGCACGCTGACAACCTCCCACTCTCACATGCCTTGGGTCATAAACCCCTCTTCAGCGCAGCTCTGCCTCGGAACCCCATCCTGTTCCCAGCGCGACACTTCCCTTCATTCCTTTCATGGTCCCAGGCCCTTTGATACAAACCCCCTTTCCTGCGCGCCCGTTTGTCTTCCTCGTTCCCAGGCCGTCACCTGGCCCTGCGGATACTGTTTATTGCCCCCCCCCGTACAGTAGGAAGCTTCCCCCATTAAAGGACCCTCGAGTTGATCAAAGCCCCCACCCTATGAGATCCGATCAACCCCACACATTCCGTGAATCGGCGGAATGTCCAGCTGCGCGATGATCATCACCTGTTGTGACCGGGGTGGGGACTTCTACTGTATATGTGTGTGGGAACGGGCTTGGAGCGGGGATTCCGAGAATGTCTTTCCGTACATCAAAGCATTGCCAAGAATGTGTTGTATGTAATAAAGCAACAAACCTGTGTATAAGAGGCCAGGCCTCAGAGATGCGGTTAGAGCACCTCGTGACGATACCTGCTGTCCGAACTGATGTGTTCTCCTCCGGAGAGAATAAACCTTGTTTCCTGCCTTCCAGTCTCCAGCGCCTGCCTCTTAATTGATTAATATTTTGTGGGTTAAAGAGGCGATACCGCCGGGCAAATATTGGTTGTCCCTGACCTAGTTTTTACACATTGGGTTTTATACATGTACCTGGATTTCTGAATGGCACAAATAAACCCCTCCTGATAAAGACATACAGTTTCCTTTAGAGGGTACCTTAAACATTGGAAAGCTAGATCTCCTAAGGCAAACTATGAATGAAATAAAACTGTTACCTAGACCCACACAGTTCAGGGCATTGAACAAATGAGATCGAATGGCCACTGAGAAGGAAAGTAAGACAGGACAAAGCAAGTAGAAAGCTCATTTAGATGACGGTTAGAAAACAAATGGATTGAGAGGAAAGGTGCTGGACGGAGGATACGATGGATGGAGTGAGAGTTTTTCCTGCAATAGTAAGAGACAAATGACAAAAAGAAACCTGATAAGGGAGAAAAAAACGGAATCATGATTCAGATTAGGAGGGTATTTTTTGTAATGACCTTTTGATTCCCAGACCTGTTCCATATACTGATAGGATACAGGGCCGGGGAACTAGTCCTGGTCCTAGTGAAGAACCAGACATGGGTGCAGCAAGAGACAGTAAGGGTGTGCCAACACAGGTACCAGTCACATCTATTGTTGTGAGTTCAATAACGAGTGCCCCACCTGATACTGCAATGATAACATTGTCGAGTATGTGCATATATGCCTCAGCTGTTCCTTAAATTCAGACTGATTCACCTATTATGACAGCTGTGGTCGAAGATATTCTTTCAAAGAGAACCATTGATGTTTGTCTTTTTAAAATTGAATTAGGAGAAATTGTAAAGTGGACGATACGCAAAAAGCAAAAATGTGAAATAGAACTGGAAAATAGATTTGACTCATGATGACTTTTAGGAATTGGATTAATGACTTTAAGAGCTATCATTAATGATTTAATTGAGAAAGCGAGCACGTGGAGTGACTTGAAGAGAAAGATGGAAGAAAGGAATGACAAGTAAAGAGAAGGCAAAGGAGGCAGTAAGGAATGTGTATTGGTCAGTCTGTGGTTTAAAAGTAGGGACAATTTTAGAGTTTCCAATAAAAGAAGTACATGGAGGGAATTAAGTGTATGTGCCTTGGACATGGTCTGATTTTTATGACTTTACTACAGACATACCAAAATTGAAAGAAGAACCTGAATGTGGTCCAAGGAAGTTTATAGCTTGGCTACATTTTCGCAAATGCTGTGGACTGGTTTGAATTTATTATTTGAAATTTTGGTTCCTAGTCATTTGTGGTCTGAATGTAAAGTTGCTGCTGCTTGACCAACTGAAGAACCTGTTAGAGTTGCGCCTAATAATGCTCCCTCCTTCTGATGAGGTAGCTAATAAAAGGATATTAATTACGCATAGATTTTGAGAGGCTTATGCAGACTTTTAAGAAGCATAGTGGTATTGAAGATCCTGAGAAAGATGGTGTAACTAAGCAATTTAAAAGGAATGCCTGGAATCAGTTGATGGGTTCAGACTTGGGATATGTTCAATATGGAAATGCCGGAATGAATGAGATGCCTTTAATGAGAAATGGAGTGATGGAGATGAATGAGATGCAAAGCTGTGGCAGAGGGATGGTGAATAATATTGGAATGAATGAAAAAATTGGCATGTTGAGGAAGAATACTTCTTGTCATTTCTGTGGCAGAATCCAACTCTGGAAACAGGAATGTTGACAGAATCCAGAAAAATATAGAATTATTTTTTTCCCCCAGATGCAAAAAGACACATTGTCAATAGTCCCCCAACAACCATTTTATATGCTGAGTGTGAATGACCAGAAACAATTTTGCATGCCAATGCCGACAGCATCAGTGTTGCAACCAAAATGTAAGAACAATATGCTATATAGTCCGGGGTACCAATAGAACTCATTGATTCTGAGTAATCATTTTCTTCAGTTTTCTGTAGGAAATAGTTCACAGTGACCGTGCCTGAGAGGGGAGGATTACCTGCTTGGAGCAGTCCTTGTATACAGACAGCCAGTATGGTTTTGGAGTGGGACATGATTTCGGTCAACTGTGGTAAAGAGAGCTTGTATGACATCTTCTGGGGATCCCATCAAGTATAGCCTCTACATACATGATCTATTGAAAGCAATACAGTAGCAAAAGCAATCAGCTGTAGTCAAGTACACGGTCTGTGAGACTAAAAAATCTTTGGTCATTCTTCGAAAGTATGCTGATGAGGTGGCTAGATACCATACACTTGAAGATGAAACAGTAATTTAAGAAACTGAGCAAGATGAATCAATGATTACTTTTCTGAAAATTACTGAAAATGTAAATTGTTTCTTCTTCAATTCAATTCACGCTTCTTTGAGCGAATTGAGAGACCTTCAGGAGGAAGCTACAGAACATGAGAAAATTAGATGGGAAAAGTTAGGCTACAAGAAAAATAATCAGGGTTTTTAGGTTACTCCTGAATATAAACATATTCTGCCAATTTATATGTTGTATTCCATGGCATGATATTTGGACAGTCTCAGCCAGATAGAGATTCCATGCTCAGTACTCTCAGAAAATATTGGGAAAATGCTAATTTTCTAAATGTTGCTGATGATTCATGTTCACGATATTTAGACTATCTGAGAAATATTCAGGGAAAGAAATAGTTACAGAAATAATCCATATTGGCAAATCAGAGGACCCATTTTCAAAACTGCAGGCATAATTTGTGGAAATGTCAGTTTACAATGGCTTGCAATACATTCTTGTTATTGTATGCTTGTTTTCTAATCTGAAGAGGATGAGGCTCACCCTACCTGGACATCAGACAGCATGACAGTTGCCAAAACGGTTGCGGACACTGATATCTTGATTAAGCCTCCTAACTTTTATTGAAACAGATTGTGGTTCCCATTTTAAGAATGGATTTTGTAATTAATTTGTACTGCTTTCCAAGTTGATCAGAGGTTCCGTTGTAGATACCGTACTCAATTTCCAAGAGTTGTTAAGAGGATGAATGAGACACTCAGGAACAAACTGGCCAAAGTAACTGCTTCTACTGGTTTCAACCGTAGCAACAAAAGAAATACAGTGCCATGATTTGAACCCTGGTGACTGGATAGTTGTCAGAAGACATATGAGGAAGAGTTGTCTGGTGGGGCCCTGGAAGGGGCCATACCAAGTGATCATGACGACGAGCACTGCCGCTAAGTGTGCCAGAACGCCTCAGTGGACCCAGGCTGCTCAAACAAAGAGATTAAAGCTGGTGGATGAAGAAGTGGTGAAAACAGCCACTGATTCACATAATCTAGCTCATGTTGGCAGCTAAATTTCAGAAGAGGCTAATGAAACTTTAGGTGAAACGTTTGAGAATGAAGTTGATGAAATTAGTGAGGACAACAAGAAGGTCATAGAAGTCAAGGTTGGTGAAAGTGAAAATCCTGGTGAAGGTAAAAGTAGTGCTATCCAGTTGCAAGGTCTGGATCAGAGTCAAGTGCTGTTGCAATGGGCAAAGCCATGAATGACAGCTTGAAGAATTAGTCTCTGATCCAAATAACAAAAGTCTTTGGGTAAAAAACTGAGTCATAAAAACCCCCTGAGGAAGAAAATAGTCACAGTGAATAGTGCAATTGAAATTAATCAGAGTTCAAGTTCATCAATGAATGGAGACACTTCAACAGTAATTTCAGGTTGAAAAGACAGAGCTGAAGAAAACAAGTCACTGAAAAGGATATTCAAAAGAAAGCACTGTCAACACGATCAGTAAGTAATCATCTTTATTGCTCAGTTAATTAAAATCATTGCAATTGTTAGCAAATAAAACCATTAATTAAATACAATTAGTGTGTAAAAATATAAAATAGGAATGACTACATATAAAAAGTAATAATTAGTACAGGAATGTGTGTTTGTTTCGGGCTAAGCATAGAAAAAATAAGGTGAGGCACTTATATAACGCCTTGCTATTTAGCCTTCTAAAGGCAGTCCAATACTCATATCGAGTGATTGATCCCTTGTCAGTGTCCGTTTGGGTTTCGCTTCGTAAATTGGCATCAGCTTGTTTCTGGCCTCTGTCATTTTTGTTTCTTTTCTGCTTTCTCCAAGAATTTGACAACGTGGCTTGCTAGCTGGGTGTTCGTCCCGTCAAAGCAGGACTTTACCGCCTGCCGGCGTGTTCTTATTCCCAGCTTGTTGTCAACACGAACAGTTAAAGTCAATCAATGAAGATTCTTAAGTAATTAAATTAGATTCAGTAAACAGTTAAAGTGAATCCCTAGTAGATAAATGACCAGCAAGAAAGAGAACTCTAAATAGAAAGTATGCACCACCTGAATGGGTATATCTAGCAACAGTATATCAAAAAGAGGAATAGTCAGGATGAAAGATCTACAGTCCGATAATCCGTTGTCAATACAATTTTGGAAGTGAACTGGAAAGTGAATCAGAAGAGGAAGAAAAAACACCTTAAAATGTTTAATGTTAACGACTGTTAAAGACAAAACTAAGTGAGGAACAAATACCAAACCTATAATAGAAAAGAATAATTTAAGAGCATGAACTGAAATGAACTTTTCAAAATTGTGTAATGTTTTGTTTTGATTTTTGTTTTTAAAGAAATAAAAAAGAAAAAACTATTATTGTTTTTTAAAAGTTTTTCTTAACTTTGTGTAGCTCCATGATGATTGTTTGTTTTTAGTTTCTATAGAAAATGGAATACAGCAAATTCAGTAAAATTATTCGTTTGATTGATATTAATAAGGATAATTAAAGTGTTAATCTTAGTTATTGTAATAATAATAATGAAAAATGTGAAAAAAATTGAATGTTGAATATGTGGGAGAAAATGAGTGTGAAAGAAATTGTGTTTTGGAGATTTTCTGAACAGCTGATTCTGAGAGGAATTTATAAGGTGTGTAGTAAGACTATGTATTTTTATTTGCTGCCTAATTGGGTTGGATCATGTTATCTTGCTGTGATGTTTTCTAAAGTCTATCATATGAGTGAAATAGATGATGTGATTGCTTTGAAAAGAGTACATTTTTGACAGTTAGTATTAACCCCTTCACTGCTAGGCCTTTGCCCCTCTTGTGCTAAGCCTTTTTTGGGCTATTTGGGGTAGTGCGCGCTTAGGCCTCTGTAACTTTTTGACCACAAGAGGTATCCACGCCAACTTTGCGTCCTTTTCTTCCAACATCATGGGGATTCTAAAGGTACCCAGGGTTTGTGGATTCCCTTGGAGGGGTCCCAGAAATTAGTCAAAATATAGTAACATTTCTGGGTTTTTTGAGAAAAATGGGCAAAAAGGGCTACAAATGAAAGCGTCTGGGTTTTCCCCTGCAAATGTTATCAAAAAAGGGTTTATGGGGCTGATATCACCATTTTCCCAGCTTTTAGGGAATGACAGTCTTTTGTCAGAGAACCAACATTTTTTACACAGTTTTGGCATTTTTCTGGGACATAGCCCAGTTTTGTTATTTTTAGTGCTTTCAACCTCCTTCCAGTTAATGGTAAAAATGAGTATGAAAGCAATAATGGATCCTAAATAACTACACATTTTAGAAAATTAGACAAAATGTTGAATTCAGAAAGGGGTCATTTGTGTAGATCCATCAAGGATTCTTTATAGAAACCTACAGTTCAATATTAGAAAAATTGAAAATTAGTTGAAGAAAATAGCCTTTTGTGTCAACGTTTTCACCTGTAACTTCTTGTAATTAAGACAGCTCTTTAAAAGCAATATATTGTTACATCCGCTGGACCTTCCTGGTTCTGGGGATATATAGGACTTGTAGGTTCATCAAGAACCAGACGAACCCAGAGTCTAATACTGAGTAGCAATTTGCAATGGCTTTTTATTATGTACCGGGTGTATATAGCAATTATTGTGTGAAAATGTATACATGGAAAAATCGGTATGAAAGACACCTATGTATTTCTGAAATGGGTACAAATTATAGAGTTTAGAAACAGTACACATTTGCACATTTTTTAAATTGGGAATACTCATACTACATGAGAATTATTGGTCACTTTTCAAAATGACTTCTTTTTTACACAATGTCTTTCATTTGGAAGGCAGAAATGCATCAAAACTCAATAGGTAATAACAGTTGCTTTACAAATCTGAATTCCGCTAAGTCTCCCGATAAAAATGGTACCTCACTTGTGTGGGTAGGCATAGTGTCCATGACTGGAAAGGGCTCAAAACCCAACTTGAACACAACACATTTTCACAATGAAAATGTATCCTTTTTTTGCAAATGTGTAGCTGTCGTTTTTTAACCCTAGCTCTGCCGGCACCTAGGGAAACCTAGCAAACCTATACATGTTTGAAAACTAGGCACCCAGGGGAATCCAGGATGGGGTGATTTGTCTGCCTGACACTAGGTTCTGTTACCCAGGATCCCTTGAAAACCTAAAAGATTGTCAAAAAAGCAACATTTTCCCACATTTCTGTGGTGGAAAGTTTTGGAATCTGCGCGGATTCACACATTTCTACCCACCCTGCGTTCCCCAAAGTCTTACAAGAAAAACGGTATCTCACTTGTGTGGCTCGTCCTAGTGCCCGCGACAGGAAACGGCGCAAAACGCAATGTGGTCACACCTCAATCTCGCAGTGAAAAATTACCCTTTTTTGGCAAAGTGCCTAGCTGTAGTTTTTAAACCCTAGCTCTGCCGGCACCTAGGGAAACCTAGCAGACCTATACATTTTTGAAAACTAGACACCCAGGGGAATCTAGGACAGGGTGACTTGACTGTCTACCACCAGGTTCTGTGACCCAGAATCCCTTGCAAACCTATAAAATTGACAAACAAACACATTTTCACACATTTCTGTGGTGGAAAGTTCTGGAATCTGAGTAGATCCACAAATTTCCACCCACCCCGCATTCCCCAAAGTCTTCTGAGAAAATTGGTACCTCACTTGTGTGGGTTGGCCTAGTGCCTGTGACAGGAATCGGCGCAAAACACAACGTGGTCACACCTCAATTTCGCAGTGAAAAATGACCCTTTTTATGAAAAGTGCCTAGCTGTAGTTTTTTAACCGAAGCTCTGCCGGCACCTAGGGAAACATAGCAAATCTATACATTTTTTAAAACTAGACGCCCAGGGGAATCAAGGATGGGGTGACATGACTGCCTCCCACCAGGTTTTATTACCCAGAATCCCTTGCAAACCTAAACAATTGTCCAAAAAAAACCACATTTTTTCTACATTTCTGTGGTGGAAAGTACTGGAATCTGCGGGGATCCACAAATTTCCTTCAACCTTGCATTCCCCAAAGTCTTCCAAGAAAGATGATACCTCACTTGTGTGGGTCGGCCTAGTTCCCGCGACAGAAAACGGCGCAAAACGCAACGTGGTCACACCTCAATTACGCAGTGAAAAATGACCCTTTTTTGGCAAAGTGCCTAGCTGTAGTTTTTGAATCCTAGCCCTGGCGGCACCTAGGCAAAGCAAGGAAACCTACACATTTTTTTAAACTAGACACCCAGAGGAATCCAGGAGGGGGTGACTTGACTACCTCCCACCAGGTTCTGTTACCCAGAATCCCTTGCAAACCTAAAGAATTGCCCAAAAAACACATTTTCCCTACATTTCTGTGGTGGAAAGTACTGGAATCTGCGTGGATCCACAAATTTCTACCCACCCCACGTTCCACAAAGTCGTCCGAGAAAAATGGTACCTCACTTGTGTGGGTCAGCCTAGTGCCTGCGACAGGGAACGGTGCAAAACACAACGTGGTCCCACCTCAATTTTGCAGTGAAAAATGACCCTTTTTTGGTAAAGTGCCTAGTTGTAGTTTTTTAACCCAAGCTCTGCCGGCACCTAAGGAAACCTAGCAAATGTATACATTTTTGAAAACTAGACACCCAGGGGAATCAAGGATGGGGTGACATGACTGCCTCCCACCAGGTTTTATTACTCAGAATCCCTTGCAAACCTAAACAATTGTCCCAAAAAAAACAAATTTTTCCTACATTTCTGTGGTGGAAAGTACTGGAATCTGCGGGGATCCAAAAATTCCCTTCCACCTTGCGTTCCCCAAAGTCTTACGAGAAAAATGATACCTCACTTGTGTGGGGCGGCCTTGTTCCCGCGACAGAAAACGGCGCAAAACGCAACATGGTCACACCTCAATTTCGCAGTGAAAAATGACCCTTTTTTGGCAAAGTGCCTAGCTGTAGTTTTTTAACCCTATCTCTGCCGGCACCTAGGGAAAGCTAGCAAACCTATACATTTTTGAAAACTAAACACCCAGGGGAATCGAGGATAGGATGACTTGACTTTATTCAGCCCCCGTTGTTTTGAAGGGAGCTCTCCTTGCCTTGGCCGTCTGGGACTTGCTGGGTACCTCGGAGGGTCTACATATTCCTTCTGGCCCCCTGTTATTTAATTGAACAGCACCACGGTCTTAGGCAAAGTGCCTAGCTGTAGTTTTTGAATCCTAGCCCTGGCAGCACCTAGGGAAAGCAAGGAAACCTATACATTTTTAAAAACTAGATACCGAGAGTAATCCAGGAGGGGGTGACTTGACTGCCTCCCACCAGGCTCTGTTACCGAGAATCCCTTGCAAACCTAACAAATTGTCCAAAAAACACCTTTTCCCTACATTTCTGTGGTGGAAAGTACTGGAATCTGCGTGGATCCACAAATTTCTACCCACCCCGCATTCCACAAAGTCTTCCGAGAAAAATGGCACCTCACTTGTGTGGGTCAGCTTAGTGCCTGCGACAGGGAACAGTGCAAAACGCAACGTGGTCACACTTCAATATGGCAGTGAAAAATGACCCTTTTTTTGCAAAGTGCCTAGCTGTAGTTTTTTAACCCTAGCTCTGCCAGCACCTAGGGAAACCTAGCAAACCTATACATTTTTGAAAATTAGACACCTAGGGGAATCCAGGATGGGGTGACTTGACTGCCTCCCACCAGGTTTTGTTACCCAGAAACCCTTGCAAACCTACACAATTGTCAAAAAAACACATTTCCTCCATATTTCTGTGGTGGAAAGTTCTGGAATCTGCGTGTATCCGCAAATTTCCTTCCACCACGCGTTCTCCAAAGTCTTCCAAGAAAAATCGTAGCCCACTTGTGGGGGTCGGCCTAGTGCCTGCGACATAAAACAGCACAAAACGCAACGGGGTCACACCTCAATTTCGCAGTGAAAAATGACCTTTTTTGGCAAAGTGCCTAGCTGTAGTTTTTTAACCCTATCTCTGCCGGCACCTAGGGAAAGCTAGCAAACCTATACATTTTTTAAAACTAAACACCCAGGGGAATCGAGGATAGGATGACTTGACTTTATTCAGCCCCGTTGTTTTGAAGGGAGCTCTCCGTGCCTTGGCCGTCTGGTACTTGCTGGGTGCCTCGGAGGGTCTACATATTCCTTCTGGCCCCCTGTTATTTAATTGAACAGCACCACGGTCTTAGCGAGCTCCCCTTGCAGTCCACCTTGACTAGCCCCTTATTGAAATCGACGTCCCCTTTGAGAGAATCTTTAGGGCACGTTTCCCTGGATTTCAGGGGGCCTCCTGCTATATTGATTAGAGGCGGGTTGGATCTAGACCTCTTGAGACTGTATATTTTCGCTATTACCAGCTTCAAGAAACAGCCCTTGTGATTTTGGTATCTCCTATTTAGGACTGATTATTTGAAAATTGAAGAAATCCACGCCTTCAAGATATTGTATATATGATATGGTTTTCCTTGTGCCCTGACGAAGGAACTGTGGATATTTGTCCTTTCCGAAACGCGCTCTTTTGCTTGTATTATTTTGTTCCTTTCCCTGTACCTTGTTTGGTTATATTCGTATTGTTTTCGTGTTTTTGTGTATGGCGTTGTGGTTGCTTGAGAGGATGCCTGGATGTATGAGTATGATTGGGGGCTGTATGATGTTCATTTGACTGAATTACATTGTATATATATATATATATTTTTTTTTTATGAAACAGTTATCATTGATGGATTCCAAAGAATAAAATAATATGTTTTCTAAAGAATCTTGCTTGTGTGGGACTATGATGGTGTATATAAATTAATGTATATATTACCTATAGATTTATAATGTTCTAGGAGAGGTCTTCTGTGTTTTTTGATAGTAATTCCCTGCCTTCTTCTCCTAGCATTGTTTAATTAAGGGACACTCGCTTGTTTTTTACTAGGGTGACTTGACTGCCTCCCACCAGGTTCTGTTACCCAGAATCCCTTGCAAACCTAAAAAATTGACAAAAAAACACATTTTCCCATATTTCTGTGGTGGAAAGTTCTGGAATCTGCGTGGATCCACAAACTTCCACCCACCCCGCGTTCCCCAAAGTCTTCTGAGAAAAATGGTACCTCACTTGTGTGGGTCGCCGTAGTGCCCATGACAGGAAACGGTGCAAAACGCAACATGGTCATCCCTCAATTTCACAGTGAAAAATGACCTTTTTCTGGCAAAGTGCCTAGCTGTAGTTTGTGAACCCTAGCTCTGCCGGCACCTAGGGAAACCTACCAAACCCACACATTTCTGGAAAGTAGACACCTGGGGGCTTACAAGAAGGTATGGCTTGCGTGGATCCTCCAACGTTTCCTTACCCAGAATCCCTTGAAAACCTCAAATTTAGCAGGAAAAATCAATTTTTTCACACAATTTTGTGTGGGAAAGTGTGGCATCACCGGGCTCACACAAATTTCCTATCACCCAGAGTTCCCTCAGGCCTCCCGATAAAAATGGTGCCTCACTTGTGTGGGAGGCGCAAGTACCCGCGACAGGCAAGGGCCCAAAATGTAGTGAGGCGACATCAAAATTGCCTATCTCAAAACCACCTGCTTTTGCAAGGGGGTCACCTGTGTTTTTGGCCCCGTGCTCAGCGGCCATCTAGGGAAACCTACCAAACCCACACATTTCTGAAAAGTAGACACCCGGGGTCTTCCAAGCAGGTATGGTTTGCGTGGCTCCCCTAACGTTCCCTTACCCAGAATCCCTTGCAAACCTCAATTTTAGCTTAAAAAATCTGTTTTTTCACACAATTTTGTGTGGAAAAGTGTGGCATCACTGGCCTCACACAAATTTCCTACCACCCAGAGTTCTCCCAGGTCTCCTGATACAAATGGTGCCTCACTTGTGTGGAGTCCCAAGTACCCGCGACAGGCAAGGGCCCAAAACGTAGTGAGGCGACATCAAAATTGCGTATCTCAAAACCACCTGCTTTTGCAAGGGGGGTCATCTGGGTTTTTGGCCCCGTGCTCGGCGGCCATCTAGGGAAACCTACCAAACCCACACATTTCTAAAAAGTAGACACCAGGGGGCTTCCAAGGAGGTATGGCGTGCGTGGATCCCCCAACGTTCCCTTACCCAGAATCCCTTGCAAACCTCAATTTTAGCCGAAAAAATCTGTTTTTTCACACATTTTTGTGTGGGAAAGTGTGGCATCACTGGGCTCACACAAATGTTCTACCACCCAGCGTTCCACCTGGTCTCCCAATAAAAATGGTGCCTCACTTGTGTGGGAGGCACAAGTACCCGCGACAGGCAAGGGCTCGAAACATTTTGAGGCAACATCGACATTGCCTATCAAAAAATGTTTTTGGCCCTTGCCTTTCGCGGGTACTTGGACCTCCCACACAAGTGAGGCACCATTTTTATCGGGAGACCTGGAGGAACGCTGGGTGGCAGGAAATTTTTGTGAGCCCCGTGATGCCACACTTTCCCACACAAAAATGTGTGAAAAAACTGATTTTTTCAGCTCAAATTGAGGTTTGCAAGGGATTCTGGGTAAGGGAACGGTGGGAGTTCCACGCAAGACATACCTCTTTGGAAGCCCCCAGGTGTCTACTTTTCAGAAATCTGTGGGTTTGGTAGGTTTCCCTAGATGGCCGTCAAGCACAGGACCAAATACCAAGAGACCCCCTTGCAAAAGCAGGTAGTTTTGAGATAGGCAATTATGATGTCACCTCACTACGTTTTGGGCCCTTACCTGTCGCGGGTACTTGCGCCTCCCACACAAGTGACTTTACACGAGAAACAAGAACCCACACTTCGATGAATTTCACACCATATGTTTTTTAGGGATGAAAAAAGATAAGCACTATTTAATGTGTTTACCTTGGCGATTAGTTGCGCCAGTTTTATTCATCAATATTCACAAAAAGAGAACATGTCACTATAGTCAAGAGAAATATCAAAGCCTTAAACGTAATGGCCATTTAGTGTCCAATATTTACAATGAAAGATTCAATATTTACAATGCAACGATGTGATTTAAACAAAAAATTAACAAAACATACATAAATTGTGAAAATGTGCAAAAGTAATACACAACCGTCCTTATGTGATATCATTTCACAAATAAAACGAGGGGAAGAATTATCTACATCCCTAAAAAACATATGGTGTGAAATTCATCGAAGTGTGGGTTCTTGTTTCTCGTGTAAAGTTATTGGGCCCTTACCCCACTTCTGTCCGCATGGGCCATACTCTCCCCTTTTTTGAAAAATCCCACACAAGTGAGGCACCATTTGTATTGGGAGACCTGGGGGAACGCTGGGTGGTAGGAAATTTGTATGAGCCCGGTGATGCCACACTTTCCCACACAAAAATATGTGAAAAAACTAATTTTTTTCAGCTAAAATTGAGGTTTGCAAGCGATTCTGGGTAAGGGAACGTTGGGAGATCCACGCAAGCTATACCTCCTTAGAAGCCCCTGGGTGTCTAATTTTCGGAAATGTGTGGGTTTGGTAGGTTTCCCTAGAAGGCCGTCGAGCACGGGGCCAAAAACCCAGGTGACCCCCCTTGCAAAAGCAGGTGGTTTTGAGATAAGCAATTTTGATGTCGCCTCACTACGTTTTGGGCCCTTGCCTGTCGCGGGTACTTGCGCCTCCCACACAAGTGAGGCACCATTTTTAAAGGGAGACCTGGAGGAACGCTGGGTGGTAGGAAATTTGTGTGAGCCCGGTGATGCCACACTTTCCCACACAAAAATGTGTGAAAAAACAGATTTTTTCAGCTAAAATTGAGGTTTGCAAGGAATTCTGGGTAAGGGAATTTCGGGGATCCACACAAGCCATACCTCCTTGGAAGCCCCCGGGTGTCTACTTTTCAGAAATGTGTGGGTTTGGTAGGTTTCCCTAGATGGCCGTCGAGCACGGGGCCAAAAACCCAGGTGACCTCCCTTGCAAAACTAAATTGTTTTGACATAATTATGGGTTCATTTCTGCAGCGTGAGATTTTTGGCACAATATTGCATGGAAATTGAGACAGACATTTTTAGGTTTGCAGGACATTGTGGATAAAAAAATAAGTTGGAATTCACAAGAAAGACATCACCATGTACTCCCATGGGTTAACAATAATATCTACATTTGGTAGGTTATTCTAAGATGGAATGTACACCTTGACAGAGAGACTCAAAAGACAAAGATTCAAGGACAGCTATCTATTCCTCAAACACACACACATACTGGTTGGATTTGGCATGAGGGCGAGTGATGGTTCAGTACATAACATTTTATTAACAAGAGATTTCACAAAAATGAAATGCACTGTCAATAATTAAATGCATAAAACTGAACCAGTGTCTCGCAACTCGTAAAGCCACGACAAGGCACCAACCATTTTACAGGCCATTCACGCACCTTTCATACCTGATACACACAAGACCATTCACACCACCAGGCACAACACCAACACATTACAACATTCACAAAAAGGGATAAAGGTACACCCTGCTTCAGAAAGAGAAGAGAAAAAAGACAAATATTACCTCACAGCCATCTAATCCTCAAGCACACACATGTACTGGTTGGATTTGGCACAAGGGTGAGTGATGATTCAGTATATACAATTGTATTAGCAAGTCATTTCACAAAAATGAAATGCACTGTTAATAATTGAAAGGACGAGAAACTGAACCATTGACTCACAGCTCGTGAGATGTAAAGCCACGTCAAGGCACCAACCTCTTTACAGGCCATTCATACACCTTTCATACGTGTGACACATACAAAACATTCACGCCACCAGCCGCGGGCCCATCACATTACAACCATCACACCAGCAGACAGCGCCATTCAAGGGCCCATCACTTTCACATGCCCACATTCCTGACACAGCAACTACAAAAAGTGATGGACTGTGTGGAATGGCGGTCAGCTAGCAGTGTGTGTAGTGACCAACAGAAAGCAACTACTCACACACCGCCAGCCGAGAGCCAGTCCACCCACTCCGCCAGCCAAGCGCCAGTCCACGCACACCGCCAGCCAAGTGCCACTCCACGCACACCTCCATCCAAGCACCAGTCCACGGACACCACCAGCCAAGCGCCAATCCACGCACACCGCCATCCAAGCACCAGTCCACGCACACCGACAGCCAAGCACCAGTCCACGCACACCGACAGCCACGCACCAATCCACGCACACCGCCAGCCAAGCACCAGTCCACGCACACCGCCAGCCAAGCACCAATCCACGCACACTGCCAGCCAAGCACCAATCCACACACACCACCAGCCAAGCGCCAATGCACGCACACCACCAGCCAAATGCCAATCTACGCACACCGCCAGCCAATCGCCAGTCCACGCACACCACCAGCCAAGCGCCAGTCCAGTCACACCACCAGCCAAACGCCAGCCAACACACACCGCCATCACATTTACCATTTTTTATACAAAACAAACACAAACAAATTGCAAATAGATTCAAATCTACTCACACAAAATCTGAAACTAAATACATTGCACTAATGCCAACCTTAAAACAGAATACACATTTTTAAACAATACCTGACAGGCAGTTCATTTTACCACTCATGGATACTCCCAAAAATGATTTTGCGTGTGGTACGCTCTATAACAAGTAGGCACACACAGCCCAGGGTTAGAAGGACACCCGGGGCAGAAAAGACGAGTCTCCTTCCGCAAACCTCTTCGCCAACAGACTCTACATCCCCTAGTGGGAAAGTCTTTTGTAGATGTGGGAGGAATGTAATTAGGAAAGTGGCGATCTTTCAATCGAGCCACATCTTCCACCACTCCAAATCTAGGAACACTTACCTGTTCCACAACAACAAGGCTAGCTATCACAGAGTGCTGAAACTGAGGAAATGTCAACATTGACGCAGGAGAACACTCCTTGAACACAATAAAAGCATTGAAAGTTGCTAAGTTGAAAAAATGGATGGCCAACTTCCTATACCAAACATAGGCCTTCCGAATAGCAGTGTAAGGTTCCAACCTCTGATCTACTCTGTCAACACCGCCCATGTGCTTATTGTAGTCTAGGATGCACACAGGTTTGTGCACTTCAGCAACCTGACCCCAAACAGGCACAGGTGAAATACTCTCATCATGGATGGTAGTCAGCATGTACACATCCCTCCTGTCCACAAATTTCACAGCTAGTAGTTCTTCACTACGCAAGGAACTGCACTGACCCCTCTGAAATTTTTTGCAAACAAGCTCTTTCGGATAACCTTTGCGGTTAGAGCAGATTGTGCCACATGCAAAAGTGTCCACTTTAAACAATTCCTTAAACAATCGCACAGCAGTCTAGAAGTTATCAAGGTACAAATGGTGGCCTCTGTTGAACAGTCTTCTAGCAAGATCCCACACAATTTTCTCTGAAACTCCAAAAGTGGACGGAAAACCAGGGGGCTCAATAGTGGAATCTCTACCAGTGTACACACGAAAATTAATAACATATCCTGTCCTACTCTCAGACAACATATACAGCTTAATTCCATAGCGTGCCCTCTTACTAGGGATGTACTGCCTAAAAACCAAATGACCCTTGAACAAAACCAAAGACTCATCAATAGATATTTCTTTCCCTGGAATGTAGATCTCTGAAAATCGATCAACAAAGTGATCAAGAACAAGCTGAATCTTGAAAAGACAGTCACAGTCAGGATGACTACGTGGCAACGCCAAAGAATTATCCACAAAATGCAGCATGCGTAGCAAAAGTAAATATCGATCACGAGTCATAACTGCAGGAAATATGGCTGTTGCCATCAAGGGGCTGTAAGACCAATATGAAGCCAGGTTTGTCTTCCTTACCAAACCCATCAATAAAGTCAAACCCAAAAACTTCTTCAGCTCTTCCAGATTTGTGGGAGTCCACTGGGTAGCTCTAGAGTGGGGTCTAAGTTTGTCACTGTTGTCCCTCAAAAACTGTTCAGCATACAAATTAGTCTGCTCAACAATTTCACCCAAAAATATATCGTCCATAAATAACTGAAAATAATGTATAGGCAAAAAAAATTCACAATCCACTCTACACCCTGCATCACCGCTAAATGCAGGCAACACAGGCTGCACCATATTTGGATCACCCAGAGTCTAGCACTTACAGTAGGAAGCCTAGCAGCCTCAGGCTGCAATCCAGATGGCTCTTGCACCATTGGCACATAAGTATCCTGCTCTAAAACAGGCACTTCATCTGCACTGAGAGAACCTTCATCATCTGATGATTCCATGTGGAGAGAAAACTCACTGCCAGAATCTTCCCCTCCCTCCTCTCCCTCAAATGCACTGTCAGTCTCATAATCCGGCTCAGAGGAAGATTCAAGAAGTATACCAACCACCTGCTGAGCAGTCATTCTACGGCTAGCCATAATGATTACTAATAAAGTTAACTTGTCAAACAAGTCAACAACAACAAACACTATGTAAAATAAGTAATGAACAAAATTCACCTTTATCAAAAATACCTATACAATCCAAAACGATACCACTCACTTGCCAGAAGCAGCTAAACTCACCACCACGTACTCTGCACAGACACAGTATGGATCAACAATATCCCACTAAATAAGAAAGAGAAAAGAAAATTACAAAAGACATAAGACAATGCAAAACACAACACAAAGATTTTCTTGCTCAAAACACTAACTAAATATGCTGCCACTATGGGACCACTTACAAAAAAAATAATTAGTATATTACAATATACTAATATGGAGCAAATACAACACTAATGTTTTACTTACCAAAAAACTGCAAGTACGCAAAACTGCAGAACAACCACTGTCGAAACCACAAATAGGAATCAAAAGCTTTACACTAGAATAAAAAGGAGAAAAAAACATTACAATCACATATGCAAACAATGCACCAAACCACCGTCCAAGCTAAGGGGTAGGTGGGCCTAAGAGTATAAATTAAATATTCACCCCTGTAAAAGGGAAGCAACCCTTGCCCTTGAGGCCACCCCCAAAACAAAAATTTTAAAAACTCTGGTGTCTAGATGCTTCTGCCCCCCTTAGGGCAGATGGGCCTAAAAACATACTGCTACTAGAATTGGTCACAATCATCCTCCCATAAAGGGGAGTAGCCCATGTCCAAGGGGCGGCTCCCCACCATTAAAAATAAACTGTGGCGGGCTACTGACTCTACACAAACAAAAATATGCCGAACTGCCCTTCAGGGGGATATCAAAAGGGATGATGGACGAAGCACTTCAGCAAATCTAACTCTCACCCCCCGTCAACTGATCTGAGTTTAATCCATCATCATTCTTTAGCTCACTCCACCACCCCAGTACAGACATGGCCATATGCAAATCAGTCTGACCCGGTACGCTTTGATTGCCCTAAGTTGGTAGGGTATGCCCAGACATGGGTCCCTTTGCCACTGGACTCAAGCTAGCCTGCTGATGACTGCTGATTAGCCATAAACCGGTCCCAGGATAGTTGTTTCCGGGCCAGGGAAAACATGGTTTTGCAGGACTGTTCCCATGAGGCACATGGTCACATTCATTTGCATATGGCCATGTCAAAACTGGGGTGGTGGAGTGAGCTAAAGCATGCTGATGGAAGAATAATTAAATCTACCCCCTTCCCCCAAGGGGACAGACAAAGCCAAAATGTATGCCCCCAAAAGGGGAGTGACCCTTGCCCAAGGGGCCACTCCCCACTACATTTATTCAGTTGGCCCAGTGGGCCGAATACATCTATTAAAATTTATATCAGCCCCCCCAGGGGGGCAAACAAAGAAAAATTATAGGCCTCCAAAAGAGGAGCGACCCTTGCATAAGGGGTAACTCCCCAAGACTACATTTTATAATATGGGCTCCCTAAAATGGCCCCCATGGGAGTGACCCTTGCCCAAGGGGCCACTCCGCAGCACATTGGCCCAATTAAAAAAAAACACTTAAATTCTGCCCCCCTCAGGGGGGCAAACAAAGCGATCTAGCATTGCACCCAAAAGAGGAGCGACCCTTGCCTAAGGGGTCGCTTCCCAAGACTAAAGATTTTGATATGGGCTCCCTAAAATGGCCCCCATGAGAGTGGCCCTTGCCCAAGGGGCCACTCCCCAGAACAATGGCCCAGTATGCCGATTTAAAAAAATATATATTTAAGTTCAGCCCCAGGGCAGAAAACGCAATTTTTATTGCCGCATAATGGGGAGGGACCCTTGCCCAAGGGTCCGCTCCCGCAACAAACAAACAGTGGCACCTTTAAAAAAAAAAATCCCTGGCGTCTAGTGGGCATTCCTGCTGCACGATCGCACAATAGTGTAGCAGGAATGCTCAAAAGAGGCATTGAGGGAAATACATGCATTTTATCACGGCTAGCCTCTGCTAAAGTGCATGTGCTCACTCCTTAAAACATGGTAACATGGGCTTCTCCCAAATTGTCATAATTAATTTACTTATAAGCCCCTAGTAACGTGGTACTACATGTACCCAGGCCCTGTACATTAAATGCTATGAGCGGGCCTGCAGCACTCGTTGTCCCATCGCCTAAGTAGCCTTGCAAACCTGTCTCAGGCCTGACATTGCAGCCTGTGTGTGCAGTTTTAACCCCTTCCAGGCTGATGACGAGCTCAGCTCGTCATGAGCGTAACCTGCCGCGCGCTGATGACGAGCTGAGCTCGTCATGTAACGCGGTATTTTAAAAATTGCCGCGCACAGCGGGAAAAGACGCCGCAGCGATGCGGTTAAACTGCATTTTCAACTCGCAAAACAAACCTTTTGCCAGGCCCAACCCTTACTTTTTCATACATACAAGCCACATTAGGGTAGACATTGAACAGCCCAGAGGCAGGGTGCAGTGTATTTAGAAAGTAGGATATGTACTTATAACTTTTCCATTTCTTGATAGTGAAAACTCTTACATTTGTTTTTCACTATTGCATGGCCTACCTCTCCCATAGGATAACATTGGAGTAACCTTATTACATGTAATAAGCTGTAGTTTCCAAATGGTAACAGTTAAACAATTCATGTTTGGTGTCTTTGGAATTGTAATGAAATCCCTCCTTTATGGTGAAGTCAGATTTTTTATTCCAATGATGAAAATGACACTATTAGAAATGTTGCATTTTCCTACCTTAGCAATTTAGTGCCTGCAGCCTGCTTCTGAGTTACATGTTAGGGGATAAGTGGCAGTTGGACTTTGTGTATTCCTCCTAGACAGTCACACACAATAGAGAGCTTAGGGGTGTCTGGATGGGCCATTACTGGCTGGATAGGACGGCTGACCTAGGCACAGCCTCACTTACACCTGAATAAGCTGTGTCCTGCCTTAACACAAAGTCTTGCATACACCCTGTGGTTAGTCTGGAGTCATGGCAGGAGAGGCATGAAAGCTATGCACTCAAGAGAAACCTGTAGAAGCTTCACACTTCAAAGTAGGGAAAAGGTATAAATATTGGTCCTCAGACACCAACTCTTCAGTACACTCCTGGACTTAAGGATACTACAGAAGAAGGACTGCTGTGCTGCTTTGCTGTTAGAAGGACTACCACTCTGCTGCACTGCTGCTCTCCTGCCTGCTTCCCTACTTGCCGAGAAGGAAGAATGGACCTGCATCCTTCTTCTCAGGAAGGAGTGACTCGCCAAGAAGGAAGAATGAACCTCCATCCTTCTACCCTGGAAGGAGTGACTCCAAGGGTCTGCCAGGCCTCCTGTTCTGAACTACAGGGACTTATCAAGCTCCAGAGGCTCCCTGCAACTGCTCAGCTGATTTGCTGCCTGGGCCTGCAACTGGACTTGTCTGAGCCCTGCTGGCCTCTGCTGGAATGAATTCCTGACCCCCAAGTGGTGCCCCTCTAACGTGGACCCCTGGTGTGGCTCAGTTGAGCTCTTCTGACGTTTTTGGACTCTTTGCGAACGGGCCCGTTTGTACCAAGACTACGCTGACATTGGTTACCAGTAACACAAAGTTCCTGTGAACCAACTCTTCACGCCACAGCATTGACTGCCGCAGTGACTGCCAATGTGATGCTCCAGCCACGACCATTAGCGATGCCAACAGGATCTTCATGCTACAGCAATGACCATCTGTGATGCTTGGCCGGAGCTATGTGCTACTCGGACAGATATCCGTGACACTCTCCCTGCTCCTCAAGGCCCCTTCCACCATGAAGGAAATTGAGAAGGTAACTTTTTCAGCAATACTAACCTGGTCCCTGTATCTGACCTGTGCTCTATCGCGGTCAGCTTGAACTTGTGGCTTTCTCTCGGTCTTGTACGACCAGATAGCCACAAGTGGCGCTCTGTGCTTCTAGGAGCTATTTTCACCTAAATCTTCAAAACTGCATTCCTCTGGTTCTACTGAGTGTATTTTGTTATGTTGGTCTAGTTTTATTTAATAAATTCTACTCAATTTTTCTAAATTGGTAGGGACTTTTCTTGTGTTGTGTATTCACTTTATTACTGTTTGAAGTGCTGCATAAATACTTTATGGATTGCCTCTAAGTGAATCCTGACTGCTCTATGCAAAGCTACCAGAGGGTTGAGCACAGGTTATTTTATTTATTTATTTTACAGATTTATAGAGCGCATGGCTGCCCATGGGCGTCCCAGCGCTAATAGACAAGAACCTAGTGAGAACCTAGTGATAACCTAGTGAGAAATGTTTTATGGGAAAAGCCATGTTTTAAGTGCTCTGCGGAATGAGAGAAGGTTAGGTTGGGCTCTAAGGTTTGAGGGGAGCGAGTTCCATAGTTTAGCCGCGTTGAATGAGAACAGTCGGCCGCCTGAGCGGGCTTTTCTGATCCTGGGTACTGAGGCTAAATTGCAGTTGGAAGAGCGGAGCGTTCTTAAGGTGGTATGAGGTGAGATAAGGTTTTGGAGTATGAGAGGGGCCTTGCCGTGCAGAATCTTATGGGTCGTGCAGAGTGCCTTAAATTGTATTCTCTCTTGAATGGGGAGCCAATGGAGGGCCTTCAAGGATGGTTTGGCTGAACATCGGCGATGGGTTCCTGTGAGAATGCGGGCTGCTGCATTTTGAGCCGTTTGAAGTTTTGCTAGAAGTTTTTTTTTTTTTTGGGGGCCCCCAGGTATAGGGCGTTGCCATAGTCCAATCGGGAAAGTACAAGGCCGTGGATGAGGAGTTTGCGGGATTGTGCCGGAAGCAAGGGTAGTATTTTCCTTGCTGATCTTAACAGGCCATGACAGGTTCCAGCAGTTTTCCGCGCTTGGGCTGAGAAGTTGAGCTCTTCATCTAACCAGATGCCCAAGCTCTTAATTTCTGGTTTGGACACAGGGGGAGGGCCCATGGCTGAAGGCCATACGGAAATGGAGCTGTATAGAGATTTGTTACCTAAAAACATTATTTCGGTTTTTTCGTTGTTTAACTTGAGGTGGGAACTACTCATCCATTTCGTTATTTCGATCAAACAAGTGTGAAGGTTGGGAATGGAGTGGTCTTGCTGGTTGAGGGAGACCACCAGTTGAGTGTCGTCGGCATAGGTCAGTAGTTTGATACCGTAGGGGGCGACGACTTTCTCGAGGGGGGACATATAAACATTAAAAAGGGTTGGGCTCAGGGATGAGCCCTGGGGTACCCCGCAGTTGATGGCTGTAGGCCTGGACGTAAAGGTGCCCTCTGTTACCTGGAAGGATCTGTTTGTGAGGAAGGATTCTAACCAGGCCAGAGCCGTTCCTGTGATTCCAAGATGTTTGAGTCTTTGGATCAAGATTGAGTGGTTGACGGTGTCGAATGCAGCGCTGAGATCCAGGAGGATCACTGCCACTGATCCCCCTGAGTCCATGATCTTCCTTGCCTCTTCGACTACCGCCAATATTGCGGTCTCGGTGCTCTGGCCTGGCCTGAATCCCGTTTGGGAGGGTTCCAGTAGTTTGTTAGATTCGAGGTATTGGGAGAGATTTTGGTTGACATGTTTCTCAGCTATTTTGCTGATACCTGGGAGTAGGGAGATCGGCCTGTAGTTGCCGAGTTCCAGTGGATCGAGGTGGTTTTTTTTTAGCAATGCTTTCACCATTGCTTTTTTCCAGCTGGGAGGGACGATGCCTAGGGTGAGTGAATTGTTAATAAGTTTTGTCAGATAAGGTAGAATGGTAGATCCGACTAGTTTCAAAATATTAAGTGGAGCAGGGTCAGTTGGGCTACCACTTTTGATGGAGCTGAGTGTTAGGAGGGTGGTGTCAGTTGTAAGCGGGGTGAAGGCTGACAGCTGAGTGGTGGGCAGGTTGACGTCCGGGGGGGCACTAAGGGCATCCGGGGGGGTAGGGGGAAGTGATTTGATGATGTTAACAATTTTTGAGTTAAAAAATTCTGCAAGTTCATTGCAGCGAGTAACTGAGGGTTCCACCAGGGGGGGGGGGCGGTATTTTGAGGAGTTTCCTAGCTATTAGGTACGTTTCTCGGGCTGAGTTGAGAGATGATTTAATTTTCTCCTCAAAATAGTGGATTTGTGCAGCTTTGATTGCTTTTTTGTAAGTGAGAAGAGTAGTCTTGTATACGATTTTCCTGGTGTGGTCAAAATTTTTCCTCCATTCTCTTTCTGATCTTTTGCAGGCTTTTTTTAGGAGTCGCAATTCATCAGTGAACCAGGGGGAGGTGGCTTTGTTCCGTGGATTACAGGAGATTTTTTGGGGGAGAGTTTTGTCTAGAGTGTTGCCTAGGTTAATTTGGGGTTTGCTTGTGACTTCACCCTGACAAGGTATGTGGTTACTGCTTGAGTATGTTTTCACCACTCTCAAACAGTAAACTAATGTCTTATATCCTTCTTGTCAAGGAAGGCGGTGTTTGCAAGGTACTGAAGATTAAAAGATGCTGCACCTTCATGCCTGTTAATAGCAGGGTTATTAACGCTTATATAAACAAAGTGAACTTCAAGCTTTAGAAGAGCATGGCCTGTGGGAGATTGTAGGTTCCTGAGTTAGTGAGATAGGCAAGGGTTTTAGCAAGGTGCGTGAAAGGATTTATAATATGGAGGTGAAACATTAAGATTAATCTTAACTTCTTTGATTATCATAATGATGTGTGCAACTGTTGTACTCCTTTTATAAAAAAATTCTGGGTGTCTGTTAAAAAATTTCTGGAGTCAGGGAGGAAGAAGATTTATAAAAAGAAAAAGGAAACTTGAAAAAGAATTTGAGATGTAGAATGTTAAAGATCGTGTTTACAACCAACTGAAATTGATAGAGGCGAGTACTAGAAAAAAACAGAAAGTGATGCTGACTGTGCTATAATTTCCTGATTTATATATTATTTGCTTTTTTGTGTGATTATAGAATAATGAGTGGTATTTGTAAAAGAATGTTAGGTATTTATATTTTTTGTGCATTATTAACAATGTGCAGTATGCATTTACACACACAATTTGATATTTGCAGACTCGCTTAAAACAATTGCTTTTTAAACAAATTTTCTGTGATTTGTACAAGTATGTTTTTACTGAGATTTTAGTTTGGAACATTTTTATGCAAAATGCCATTTTAATTAAAATAGAATCCATCTCTTTCACTTCTTCAGTGCTTCCCCCACATGCACAACCTCTCCCCACAAGCTCCAGCTTGTGTCAATCCAGGAGCAACACTTAGCCAGAGCCTTCTCTGGATATTATTTATGAAGACAATTCTATTCTGGAGGAGGTTTAGGCAGGCTATGGGCGCAATAGAATTACTATGATAATCTTGGTATTTATATTGAATGACCTGTGCCTTGCAGTCAGTGTCAATAATGTCAGTGCCCTGATTCTCTCAGGTCTATCAGCGGTGTGTGACACTGCTGACCATGCTATATTTTTAGAATGGCTACCTCATATTGGTCTTCAAGGCATTGCTTGGAATTTGATTAATTTCTTCCAATCAGGCTGCTAGCAGAAAATGTTCCTCCTCCTTTCATGTCGAAGGCAAAAGAGTGTGGCTTTGGAGTTCTTAAAATTCAGCCTCATCTCCAAGCCTTATCAATGTCTCTGATGCTAATCTGACAGCTTTGATCAAATCTCGCGGCATTCAACGTTGCTGATGACACCCAGATCCTCTTGAAAATGTGTTAAAGTGGTCTTTCTGCATTTGCCCTCCAATCGTGTCTCATTGAAGTTAGAGACTGGATGCACACCAATTGGCTGAAGTTCAATTCAGAAAAAAATGGGTTCTAATTGTTTGCGGTGAGCTGTAAACCAGTGCTTTCTGGTCGAGTGAAATAAGACAGTGTCGTGTCCTAGTTCTGTCAGCAAAACGAATGGGTGTTAAAACTGATGACCGGCTCAAGCTAGTCCCCCAAGAAGATGCAGCAATTTCAGCTTGTACCTCCCAACTTAAACAACATACCATACTTCTTTTCTTCTTTTCCTCTGAAGGGTGCAACATGGCTATTCTGGCCTTGGTAGGTTCCAAATCAGATTACTGCAATTCTTGTTCTTCTCCTGACGAAGCTGCAAGTGGTCCAAACCAAAGCTGCCAGTACAGCTTCTTGCCAGCTAGATCTACCCATGCTAAACTTCTGTTGTATAAGCTACACTGGCTCCTGGTCAAATTAAATTTAAAGTCTTTTGCATAGTGCACGAAGCACTTCGTGCCAAGACCCCCTTCTTTTTTCAACTTCGGCCATTGCAGCACATCTCCAGGAGAGCCCTTCATTCAGTCTTCAGTATCCTGGTACCCTGTCCTTGATCGAGGAAAGTAAGAATGGGTTGAGACTCTTTTTCAGAATTTGCATCCTAAATGCTGCAATTTCTTATCAGCCCGACTTCGTGCTACCCTTTACTGCCTCTCCTTTAGAAAGGCCCTCAACAGGTTACTGTTCCCAAAACTTGTTGATTAATTAACTGCTTCGTAGGTCTCGCGCTGTGAGAACCTATTCATGAGATGTGGGCTCTCTAAAAAAAATAATTAACATTAGCATTACCTAAGTTGCTGGTATGGTGAGTTGCTCTACACCTTACATGAAAGAAATGTGTCTTGTGCTTTGCTAAACAGCCCACACAGAAAATATAGGGCATGTAGTTGTTCTATAGACGAGAGGAGGAGATGCTCTGAAGAGTTTATTCGATGCCTATTGTCAAATGTGTGTGTCTGGTTGTTTATTTACTAGACCCCTTGAAAGTTGGTGGTTAGGTACTTTGTGCGACAGCCTATGTGATAAGAGCTGCTGGACTAACGGTGTTTTGTATTGCTTATGTGAAAATTGCAGGTTTGGACGAAGTGTGGCTGATGACCAGAGCTGCCGACTTTGGAACTGAAGAATAAGGTTCGAATCTGGCCTCGACTCAGCATCCTATGGTTGTGGGCAAATCACGGCATATTCCCATGCATAAAAATGTGTAAGTAATTTGGTTCTAGTGTAAAGCGCTCTAATGCAGTTGGGCCAAGTTTGCTCTATGGAAAACCGCAAAAAATAAAATAAAACAAGTGTATGGGGAGTTTGCTCGACAGCTAACGGGCTCGAAGTTGGACGCGCAGAGTCAGTTTGCCATGGGCATGGGTCGATTTATTAAAAATCCACCCTCAGAATCATCAGTCTGAGCAGAGTGAATGACTATGAATGAATGTCTTTTGAAGTTTAATTTGTGCCTGCGGCCAATGTTAGAAGCTCTCTCTGCTACCGACGCCCCCAGCGCGCGCACTCACGAATCTTTCACGAGCATACATTTACAGCCCAAAATAACACGCGTTCCCGCAGGCGATTTTTGCTTCGGTCGTTCAAAAGCAGACATGCCTATACTAACGTCCGTCACCGATGAAAGCCGATATTACACGGATGAGTAATGATTCAGCATGGCGTAATGATCCATTCACTGTCATCTGTGTCGTTTTTAGCACAGCTTCAGTGCCATTATTGCAAGAAAAGCACAATTTTCTCCAAAGCTCGTCCATCACTCCGTGTGCCCCTTGTCAAATACCAATTTCCATGTGTCATTGCCTGCCCAAGGCACGCGCTCCTCCCTCGATTCTCTCGGAAACTTCCCAGAGCCAACAGACTTAAGTGCTGTCACACAAAAACGAATGGAAACGCTGGTTATTTAGCGTTGGACATCTCCCGTCAAAACTGGCAACAGGGATGAGTGCCTTAATTGCACGCACTGCAAAGATCTGTAAGTAACCTGCAGTGCCAGAGTACAAGAACAGTTTTCATGAACCACAGTGCCTGGCACCACCCATTTGACCAAGCCGGCACTACCTGTATGCCAGTGTCAGCTCTACCTATCATACCCTACTAGTGGGACAATTTGTACTGTTTAAGATCACCTTACGCTGAAATCATGGAACTGACTTTCAGTTTTTTTCAAAGAAGGTTAAAGTGTTGAATGCTCTGCTCTGTTAAAAAGTAGTCAGGCAGCACCACCTGGCGGTAGACTGTCATAAGTAAGTGGCTATGTTTAGAAATAAGTGCCACTGCTCAACTCTGGTAAACACCAGCACAAATGAACCACTAGTAACCTGTATAATACATGTTGAATTTATGGCTAACCAAACTCAGGTTTGCACCCTTTTAAACGTGATACAATTAATATTATTAAGGTACATACACTGTGCTAAAATATGCTATCACAATTCTTTGGTACCCAGGGCTTAGGTACTACACATTACATTACAGTGAATACAACTCTAATGTTGGTTAGGTTGCACCTTCCAGCTGAAGAGCTTAGATTTATCACTATTAACTTTGGCTAGCTTGATTAATTTGTATAAAACTGCATATAAACGTATACATGTGCCTACATATGAGCCTGGAATGTCTTTGATCCAGGGCAGTTTTTATAGGATAATTTTGTACAGTTCGCAATTAAACTAAATATTTGGGAGTTACAAAAAGAAATTTGCTTTCTGGACATTTAAAAAGCCCCAAAAAAGTACATGCTGTGCACAGGGTATGCCATCAATGTCCGCGAACCATGCCACTTGGGTACTGACAGTACAGGTACTGGGCTGCAATGGGCTACGGTCAATCTCAGTGCCCAGTGTGTAATGAAGATGAAACTGGAGACTAGGTCTAAGGCTCATGTTGTAGGTAGTATGCCTATTGCCTAGAGGCCACAGAGGGAAGATGCAATGTATGGCGATATGGGCTGTTCCCAATGCAGGTACCATGAACAGGCCAACTTTGGACGTTATCAAATTTGGTTTGATTATTAATTCTTTCAGTGCATGTTGTTATGTTATGTGTATTTGTAAAACACATTACCACCCAAGAGGGTATCCTGGTGCTGAGCAGGAGTCTGTTCCTAGCCCCACCTATGGTTGGTTGGTTAATTGAAAAACTAGATCTTCAGATTATTGTGGAATTCAGGAAGAAAGAAGGGCCCCCTGTTGTGGAGTGGGAGGCCATTCCATGCTTTAGGAGTGTTGTAAGTGTATGCCTGTCCTCCTTATCTGGCTCTGTGTATGCGTGGGATGTGTATGAGTAGGAGTCCTGCGGAGTGGAGGTGTCTGGGTGGTTGATGGAAGGAGATACAACTGCCCAGGTAGGTGTGAACTAAGTTGTGTAGTGCCTTGAATGTGTGTGGGAGGAGTTTGAAATGAGTGCATTTGTGTATCAGGAGCCAGGGGAGCTGCCTGAGGTGTGGTGTAATGGGAGTTATCTGTGAGAAGTTATAGGTGAGCCTGGCAGCCGAGTTCTGGATGGTGTGTAGTATACTGTTGAGTTGCTTGGTGATGCCAGGGTAGAGGGTATTCCCATTGACAAACTTGTTGGTGACTAGAGTGTGGGTGGTGGTTTTTAAAGTGCTGCTTGGGAGCCATTTGAAGCTTCTCCTCAACATCTTCATGGTGTGGAAGCAGTATACATTGATGGAGTGGACTTGTGCGGTCATGTCCAGTTTGCCGTTAATGATTATACTGAGGTTCGTGGCAAGGGTGCTGGGTGTGGGTCCGAGTTCAGCCGGCCACCAGTTGGAGGCCCATGGTGAGGTGTTCTTGCTGAAGATCATTATCATTACTTCTATCTTGCTATTGTTGAGCATGAGACAGTTGGCTTTCATTCAGTTAGCGACTTCAGTCATGTCAGCGGTGAACTTGTTTCTTTTGCTGGGGGTCTTGTCGAAGAGAAAGAGCACGATTTGCATGTCGTCAGCATAGGAGAGGATATTCTTGACGTGTGGGGGGGTGACGTTAGCCAGAGGGATCATGTATTTGTTGATGAAGGTAGAGCTGAGTGATGAGCCTTGGGGCACTCTGCCCATGAGTTTTAGGGCTTTCAAAGAGTAAGGTGCCAGGCTGACAACTTGTGTTGTATTTGTTAAGAAGGAGTACATCCACCTGAGAATGGGTTCTTGGATGCATTTCAATTTCGTGGAAGATCCAGATGAGGATGGGGTGTGAGACAGTATCAAATGTTGCAGAGGTTCATGAGAATGAGGGCTGATGTGTCCCCTCTGTCAAGGGTCATGCTGATGTCCTCTGTGGTTGCGATGAGTGCTATTTCTGTACTGTGGTAGGGTCTGAATCGGACTATGTTACTTCGAAGAGCTGGTGTTTGTTGACTTTGTTGGTGAGGCATCAGTTGAGATCTTGGCCAGGTATGGGCAGAGGGAGATGGAAAGCCTGGCTGCATCAGCGGATGGTTTCTTGAGTAGGGGCATGATGGTGGCATGTTTCAAGATGTGCGGGAATGTGGCTGAGTCAATGAAGGCGTTGACAATGGGTATTAGTGTTTTGCTGATCAGTGGGGGTCCTTTGGAGAAAGAATGATGGGGGCAATAGTCACATGGATCCCCCGAGTGGATGGTCTTCGTAGTAGGGATTTTGACAGTGTGACAGTGTGCCATGAGGTCTGGGTTGATTCTTCAGCCCTGATGGAAAGTTGAGTTGTGACGATAACGAGGTCTGGTTGAGTGTCAAAGTTGCTGTATGGGAGATGATTTTGTTATAGAAAAATTCAGAGAGCTTGTTGCCAAGGTCTTGTGACTTGTCTGATGTTGCTGAAGGCAGAAGGAGGCATGGTGAAATCATTGATGATGGCGAAGATTTACTTGATGCTGTTAGTGCTAAAGTCGATGTGATAGCAAGATCTATGCAACTGGTGTTCCGTATTTGTTGGTGATAGCGTCTAAGGGCTGATTTTAAGATTCCTTTATCTGTAGTGTTTTGACTTGTTCTCCATTTATACTCCAGTTTCTCGCAGTGTATTTCGCTAGCATTAGTTACTCTGTGTACCAGCTGGCCTGTGGTTGGACTCTGCCATTAGGTTGCACTTGAAAGGAGTCAGGGTGTTGGCACATGTGGTAATCGAGTTGCTGAGGTTCTTGATAGCTTTCGCAAGTTGCTGGTGTGCTCGGGCTGGTGCAGAGAGAGGACAGAGGCCCACTACACTTCTTCATGCTTTTCCAGATGTGCAGCGCAATTCCGGTGGTGGTAGGTTTGTGGTGATGCAGGGTGTATATGCTAAAACCGATAAGGGTGTGGTCTGTCTTGGTCAGGGGTCACTAACCTTTTCTGTAATGAGAACTACTTTTTATCAGTGAAACTCGTTGTGAGCTACTGAAGGCCAAGTAACTTGTGCATTGTTACCAGACACCCCCTCGCCCAGCGTCATTGACTTCAAACCTAATGTCCATGGAGCCCAATACTATGGTTTGAATAAAATACTTTGACTAGGGGTACTATGATAGGGCTGCCATGTGCGTTAGTGAGTGCATGGTCTGTGGGAATATATGAACATGTGTGTGAAAGAATGGGGTATATGTGTATGGAGGACTGAAAGCCTGTGTCATGTGTACTTGTGGCACAGGACATATTGTTCACCATATGTGGCACTGTTACATGTACAATACAACATACAATCATTCTTTTTAAAACGGGAGAAATTTAAACTGCAGAAAAATGTTCTGCAAAACTGTTCAGAATAAGGAAAATGTTTCTACACTTAATGGAATATTTACTTTAAAAGTCTCCCATTTGAAAAAATGGCTGTATTTTTCCATTATAACTGTGGTAACGTGTCTACCAGCCACTGGTAGAAAGATGCCGGCTGAGTGCAAATGTGACACTTTGAAATGGGAGAAAATTCAACTGAAGAGTTAACTTTATGTTTATAGTATATGCATGAAATAAACTCATAATTTTAATTGTTCCAATGTCATTGTGTCTTGAAACACAGCAGGCATCTTACTCCCAGTGGCCTGTAGCCAAGGTGCCACATTTATAACAGGAAAATACAGTCATTTGTCTAAATGTGAGGAATTTAAACTGAAGAAACATACTTCATAAAACATTATGACTTAATTAGCTTAATTTAAAGTAGAGAAAAACATTAAGACAATGTGTTAGAGAAACATTTTTCTCCACTTCAAATTTCTCCCATTTAAAAGAAAAGGATTGTGTTTTTCAGTTATAAATATGTCACTGTGTCTACCAGCCACTGGGAGCAATATGCCTGCTGTTTGTAAATGTGACAATTTACAAAAGGGAGAAAATTAAAATGAAGAGTTTACTTAATCATTAAGATAATACTTAATTTACATTTTGTCTCAATTAAAAGCATTCAGAAATATAATTTTGTTTTCATGCTCCAATATTGAGTTGAGAACAAAATTTATTTGAGTTAAATTACTCAGTGCTTCCATTGTGAACCTCTGTGACCCGCATGGGTCATAAATCTGAGTGGAGCACTGCACATTATCAGGCTCTTCAACCTTCATCCTGATAATAATGTAAACTAAACAAAGCCTTACTTACTAACTGCAGTTCTTAGTTAAACATTAACTCTAGGCTACATTATAGTTTCTGGCTTGTTGACTGTCATGTTGCTGATTGAGCAGAAAATCAAGGCCAATAGGTGGTGAGGGCAAGTTTGATAACGTGCTGGGGTGGCCAAGGTTTTAGAGGTTTTCTAGAAGGGCTGTAGAGTTTGGGTCGGTGCAGGTCTTCTGGGTGAAACTTAAGGTCTCCAAGGAGGGTGAAGGTGCTGCCGTTGCTGATGAGGGTGAGACAAAGTCCATGATATCCCTGACAAAACTGGTGGTCTGTATATGAGGGTTCCACCCAAGGAAATGTTGGCTTATCTTATCCTATCTTGAACATGAGATATTCCGTGTAGCTGGTGGTGGTGTCCTTGTAGCTGATGCAGCTGATGGTATCTTTGAATATGTTGGCGACTTCACCCCTGGGCTTGTGCTAAGTGTGAGTGGGTGGATGGTTTGTGTTAGCAAGTTGGGTGTTGGGTGCTATTGGTGTGGCTGTGGTGGGTGTAGGATTTGGGAGAGTGCATGAGAACTTACATTAGACACATGTGAATGCTCCTTCTGTGTTGCTTCTGTGTTGTGTGATGCAGTGTGGCAGCAGTACAGCGAGTAGTGGCTGGGGTTAAGAGCACAGAGGAGCGTGGCAGGGGAGTGGTGGGAAATGGGGAAACCAGGGTTTCTTGCCTTGAGTGTGCTTGCTGTGTGCATCCGTAGTGCGTCTGTGCTACTGGCGCCAATAATTATGTCTTGGGAGGAGGAGGAGTGCAGGGTGCCATTAAGGGAAACCAGTGATATCACTTGCTGGACAGGTGTCACTTCCTATGCAGATGGGTAATGGAAAATAAAGTTTATCCAGTATTAGGGTATCTTTCATAGATTCACATGTCTGAATCATTCCCCGTCGTCGAGGCGGGAGTCCCACGGTAAAAATTATATATAATAGCAGTGCCTAAAATTTCTTGTAGTAGGCTGGAAAAGCCCAAAGGCCTAACTAGGCCTCAAAACTTAGCAGCCTATCTACATCATTATGTAAAAAGACCTGAAATAGTAGCCTCAGCCAATCAGCTGTCCTCACCCTCTAGAACCTTCCCAGCCCAGGCAGTTCTCCTCAGATTTTCACCGCACTTCGTGTGTAAGGGAGTCTCCCTGAGTGCCTACTCAGTTTTTTGATCTTCAAACCTTAAAATGTCGGAAAAGAAGGCTCTTTTCAAACCTTGTGGGACCTGCTTCAAGAAGAGAGTCCATGTGGATGACAAGCACTCGGACTGTATTTATTGCCTGCACCCTTCACATGTGGTGAAGGACTGTCGAATTTGCCGTACCTTCCCTCAGAAAACCATCAGGGATAGGGAGGCAAGGGTTCTTTTGTGGTTGAAGTCTTCATCCACAGATGATGAGGACAAAGCCTCTACTTCTAGCAAGAGAGCTAGATCCACAGAGAATGCTTCTCCTGAGAGACAGAAAAAGTTTAAAACCTCTCAGAAAGCTTCAGAACCCTCTAAGAGTGCACCGGCTTCTTCAACTGTGAGTACAACCCAGGCTAAGACTATCTCTCTGGTGTCTGTACCTACTACTACTTGGACTTCTACCTCCTCTTCTACTTCTATGGTTACCACTTCAGCTATTACGTCACCTTTGATGTCTGTACCACCATTGCTGTCTAAATCCAAGTTACCGTCGTCGAAATCCTTCTCAACGAAGGCCCCGTCGACTAAATCTACTGCTCCGTCGACGACCACAAGGCCGTCGTCGACGAAACCATTGACGCCAAAGGACTCGTCGTCGAAGCCACCATCGACGGCCTCGTCGTCCACGAAGACATCATCGACGGTCTCGTCGACGAAAACTCCAACGTCGGACCCGTCGACGAAGGCCTCGTCGACGAAGACACCATCGACGGTCCCGACGACGAAGGCCTCGTCGGCGAAGACACCATCGACGGTCCAGACGACGAAGGACTCGTCGACGAAGATACCATCGACGGTCCCGACGACGAGGGACCCGTCGACGACATCATCGACGGTTCCGACGACAAAGGACTCGTCGACGAAGACATTATCGACGGTCCCGACTACGAAGGACTCGTCGACGACGATACCATTGACAGCCTCGTCGACGGCAAGATCTTTTACATTGACAGGACCGTCGACGGAGAATCCGTTTACCGGGACTTCTGCTCATCGAATGCATGGTTCCCCTCCAGCAAAGATACAATTCACTCATTTTCAAATGAAAACGTATAAAAGGCAGGATTATTCCCATATTTCTCCACTTTTGCCATCGCACATTTTGGAGACATACATGCAAGAAGAGTCGGATGAAGGGGAAGAGGATGATGGTCCCTTTGGGATTTCCCGTCACCCTTCTCAATTAAATATTAAATATCAGGAGGATGATGAAGAGGAAGTTCAAGAACAATATATGCATGACGTTTATTCAACACCATATCAGTCACCTCATACTAGACCTCCTCGGTCTGAGGACACGACACATTTACCAACTTCCTTAATACAGGATTTGCAGGCTATGTTGGCAGATTATCGCCAGAGATTTCCATCCAATGACGGTGCGCCCGCTGGGTCACCTGTTCCAGTTACTGTGCCAAGGCCTCCGTCGCCAGGAGCTCCATTGTCGCCACAACAACATACTGCTCCACTTCCTCAAGTTGTAGACAGTTCTTCCAATGATGGTGAAGACAGCAGGGAAGAGGGAGAGTTACCGGATAACACTCCGGTGGATCCTTGGGAGGATTATATCATCCCTACGCCTTCTCCACCTCCTCCCCGTCCTTCAGACTCTCCACCTGAAGATATTGGGGGTTTCCACAATATTATGCAGAGAGCTGCTAATCGATTTGAGTTAGTTGTCACAGTTGAGCAGTCGGACTGCTTTTTACATGACTTTAAAGAGGGATATCGGAGAGTGGTCAGGGCCATACCTATTATTGATTATATATGGAAGGAAGGTCTCAACATAATGAAAACTCCAGCTTCCATTCCGGCAGTCTTGCCAAGGATAGACAAAAAGTATCGAGCACCATCTGATACTCCTGCTTGTTTAATCGGTCATCCTCGACCGGATTCGGTCATTTCTCAGGCTGCGCAGCAGAAGTCCAAAAATCCTTCTGCTCCCATTTCAACGCCACCTGACAAAGAGGGAAGAAGGCTTGATGCAATTGGAAAGAAGTTTTCAGCAAATGCAGCAGCATCCATTAAGGCTGCTAATTCATTAGCTATCCTGGCTCGTTATGATAGACAAATGTGGTCTGAGCTCACGGAATATCTTGAATTGATCCCGGAGGATCAACAGATGGAGGTGCGCAGAATTGTGCAAGAAGGCGAAAGGGCGGCATCAGAAATTATTGATTGCGCCCTGGACATTTCTAATACCAACTTTAGACAATTGGCTGGAGCAATTGTGCTTAGACGTCAAGGTTGGCTCAAGGCAACCACTTTCAGACCTGAGGTCCAAACCAAAATCTTGGACATGTCATTCGATGGTGAGTCATTGTTTGGGAAGCACATTGATGACGCTTTATTGGCTATTAAAACTGATACCGATACAGCTAAATCTCTTGGAACCCTGCAATACAAGAGGGGGTCCTTTAGAGGAGCAAGAGGCCGTGGATACTCATCAAGAGGCAATTATTCCAACCAACAAAATCGACAGTATCAATCTAACTACAACAAGCCCTATTACCAATCTGGTTCTTTCTCTCGGCAAGGAGGGAAACGATGCTCAGGCAATCAAGGGCGAGATTCTAACAAGCGCCAATGAGCTTTGCCGGATGTCAGCCACTCACCTTTCCCTTCCCGTGGGCGCCAAGATTTCCGCCTTTTACCACCAATGGCGGAAGATAACTTCAGATCAGTGGGTCCTGGATTTGGTCAGCAAGGGACACACTTTGGAGTTTTTGCAGAAGCCTCCAACAACGCCGCCCAGGGGTCCCCCTCCCCCTCGTCTGCGCTTACTCTTCAAAGAAGCCTTAAAGATGCAACGCAAGAATGCGATAGAACGAGTCCCTCCTTCTCAAAAAGGGATGGGGTTTTATTCTCGCTTCTTCCTCGTGGAGAAAAATTTAGAAGAGTGGCGTCCGATATTGGATCTGCGCAAACTCAACAAATATCTAAAGAAACAGAGTTTCCGCATGGTGACGTTGAAGGACATTCTGAATTGTCTCAACGAAGGGGACTTTCTGGCTTCTCTGGATATGCAAGACGCATATTTTCACATCCCTATTCACCCGAACCACCGCAAATTCCTAAGGTTTCAAGTGGCCGGCGTCCATTTCCAGTTCAAAGTGCTCCCGTTCGGCCTAAAATCGGCCCCCAGAATATTCACCAAATGCCTGGCTCCAGTGGCTGCAATGTTGAGGTCCCTGGGAATGCAGGTGTTCCCATACCTCGACGACTGGCTGTTAAAAGGTCCAACCAGAGAATCGACAATGGAAGCGGTCAGCAGAACGCTTTCACTTTTCTCGAATCTAGGACTGACCCTCAATTCCAAGAAATCTCAGCTCCAACCTCGTCAACAATTGACTTTTCTGGGTGCAGTCTTGGACACATGCCAGTGCAAGGCATACCTGACACAGGAGCGACAAAACAAGCTCGTAAAACTAGCAAAACAGATATCCGCAAAAAAGTCACTTTCAGTTCGGATATATGCTTCCCTTCTGGGGATGTGTTCATCTGCGATCAACCTCATTCCTATGGCAAGACTCAGAATGAGACCGTTGCAGGAAGAGTTACTTCGTCAGTGGAAGCAGGTCGAGGGATCATTCGACGACCGCATCAAAGTCACTGTCAAAATTAAACAGGCTCTTCTCTGGTGGTCAAAGGCACACAACTTGTCCCCGGGCCTCACCTTTCTCCAAGAGATTCCGGAGTTTACCCTGACTACGGATGCGTCCATGGAAGGTTGGGGAGGTCACCTTCAGGACCTTCGGATCCAGGGAAGATGGTCTCATCAATACCAACAGATGCGCATCAACATCTTGGAACTAAGGGCCATTTTTCTTTCCCTACAAGCTTTTCTACCAAGGATTGTGAATTCGTCCGTGCTGGTGCGTACGGACAATACCACCAGCATGTTCTACATAAACAAACAGGGAGGAACGAAATCTCTTACCCTGTCACTGCAAGCTCAGGAGATGTGGGAATGGGCCCTAAGTCACGGCATATCCCTCAGGGCAGAGCATGTACAAGGGGTTCGCAACTCTCTAGCAGACAGTCTCAGCAGAACGTTTTTGGGCTGTCACGAGTGGGAACTCGAACAACATCAAGTAGAGAAAAATTTTCGGCTTTGGGGGAAGCCGACGCTGGATTTGTTTGCCAAACAGCAGAACAACAAGTGCCTGTTTTATGCCAGCAGATTCCCAGGACGGGGGTCAAGAGGAAACGCCCTCCTGATGAGATGGACCGGAATGTTTGCGTACGCTTATCCTCCGATTCCGCTCATTCCCAGGGTGCTGCAAAAGATGAAGAGGGAACACTGCACTCTCATCCTCATTGCTCCACGTTGGCCAAGGCAATTTTGGTTTCAGGAGCTTCTCCTACTATCTCAACAACCTCCGTTTCGGCTCAGACCGACAGTGTCGATGCTGACAAGAGAGGGAGGTCAAATCCATCATCCAGATCCTCAATCGCTGCACTTGCACGCTTGGCTCCTGACTTCCTAGAGTTCAAAGACCTAAACATCTCCTCGGACTGCAGGGAGATATTGTCGCAAGCACGTGCGCAAAGTACCATCAAAACATATCGTTTCAAGTGGAAGAGGTTCTGTTCATGGTGTGGAGATAATGAGGTTCATCCACTTCAGGCTCCTCCTGAAGCCATCCTTCCATACCTACTGTCATTGGCTAAGTCAGGTCTAGCCTTTTCTTCTATTAAAGTACATCTGGCAGCAATATCCAGATTCAGGAAGAATTCCAACAAACCATCCTTATGTTCATCCTCTTTGATCAAACAATTCCTTAAAGGACTATTCCGGGCTTTCCCTCCAGTTCGTCCTCCTCCTCCGGAGTGGGATCTTAATGTTGTTCTTTCCCAACTTCTGAAAAGGCCTTTTGAACCGATCCATAAAGCGGAACTGAAGTTTTTGACTTGGAAAGTTGCAATCCTGTTGGCTCTTACTTCTGCTCGCAGAGTTAGTGAAATACAGGCATTCACTATTACTCACCCTTTTCTGCAATTCTCTAAGGACTTTGTTACGCTTAGGACCAATCCAAAATTCATTCCTAAAGTGCCCACTCAATTCCACATTAATCAACCAGTCAAACTCAGAACCTTTTTCCCGGATCCAAAAACTCCTGCAGAGAGGGTTTTACATTCTCTGGATGTGAAAAGGTGTTTGAAATTTTATCTGCAGAAAACAAAAGACATCCGTAAATCTACACAACTTTTTGTTGCCTATGGAAGAACCACCTTCGGTCAAGCTGTCACAAAAGCAACTATTGCCAGGTGGTTGTCTTCTACAATTACCTTCTGTCATGACAAGGCCAACAGACCTTTATCAAGGAAGGTCAAAGCTCATTCCACAAGAACAGTGTCGACATCTACGGCCCTTTTCGCTGGAGTGACGCTGGAGAACATTTGCTGAGCTGCTACTTGGAAAAGTGTCCACACTTTTACCGAACATTACTGTCTGCAGTCGGCGGTTCAGGATGACACAGCTGTTGGTGATGCAGTGTTGCAGCATCTTCTTCATTAAGGTTGGATAGCTTATAGTCTTTCTTATACTGCTTTAAAGTTTACATATTTATAATGCTGTCCTATCAGTCATATTTTGAAGGTTTTGATGCATATGTTATGTTAAACAGGTTTTGTACTCTATTACCTTCCTGGTTGAGTGGGGATAGATATATGTTTTTTCTTTGTCTCCCACCTTCCTCTATCGACAGACATGATGTTACTGCTTGCTATTCTGATTCAGGCATGTGAATCTATGAAAGATACCCTAATACTGGATAAGAAAACGAGTTACTTACCTGTAACTACGGTTATCCAGTATTGGTATCTTTCATAGATTCACATGCACCCACCCTCCTCCCCGGTAGGGCAGTTCTTTCTATGGATACTAATTCTCACTTGTGCTGGGAAAATCTGAGGAGAACTGCCTGGGCTGGGAAGGTTCTAGAGGGTGAGGACAGCTGATTGGCTGAGGCTACTATTTCAGGTCTTTTTACATAATGATGTAGATAGGCTGCTAAGTTTGGAGGCCTAGTTAGGCCTCTGGGCTTTTCCAGCCTACTACAAGAAATTTTAGGCACTGCTATTATATATATTATTTACCGTGGGACTCCCGCCTCGACGACGGGGAATGATTCAGGCATGTGAATCTATGAAAGATACCAATACTGGATAACCGTAGTTACAGGTAAGTAACTCGTTTTCATACTTGCTTGGCTTCTTCTTTAAAGAGGGTTTTGGATGGTAACCCGAGATGTCACTTCCTGTGCCAATGGATGATGGGAAATCCATTGATGCAAAAGAATCACGGACGGAATGCTGGACAATCCAAACATTCACCCCCAGTTACAAAGATCTGGGTTTAACCCATCATTCTTTTGCTCACCACACCACCCCAGTTTGGACCAAGCCATATGCAAATCAGTCTTGACCCTGTTCCTTGTGGGAACAGTCCAGCCCGAACTGCCAAGCCAGGTCCTCCCTGGACCGGAAACATGTATCCTGGGACCGGTCTGAGGGCATCACCCTTCATCAGCCAGGCTAACTTCAATCCAGTGGTGTAGTGAGCACGGGACCCACGACTGGGCATACCCTTCCCACTTAGGGTGACATATGCAAAAGAAACAGTTGATGGACAGAATGCTGGACAGTGCAAACATTCACCCCCAGTCACAAGGATCTGGGTTTAATCCATCATTCTTTTGCTCACCACACCACTCCAGTTTGGACCCAGTCATACGCAAATCAGTCTTGACCGTGTTCCTTTTGGGAACAGTCCAGCCCGAACTGCCAAGCCAGGTCCTCCCTAGACCGGAAACAAGCATCCCTGGACTGGATTCAGGGCATCACCCTTCATCAGCCAGGCTAGCTTGAATCCATTGATGGCACTTCTTGTGCAGATGGGCGATCAGAAAAATAATTCCTATTTAAATAATGCGAAATTAAAAACCTACGGAATAAACAGTGTAAAAAACACAGTTTCTTTCAACCAGCAAAGATGTGCTGTAGAAACGACCAAGAAAGATGGGCACCTACAGAAAAATGGTGGTGAGGGCACCATGATTGTATTCATTATTCATTGAAGTGAGTATTTGTGTTTGGTTTTACAGTGGAAGAGGCGTGACCAGTGAGATTCCACCCTTTGATTACGAATCTCTTAGATCAAAGAGATGCCCAGAAGTTAATGTTAGTTTGTGTCTGGTCTTGCTGCCTATGTGGCATGTCTGACCTATGTTAGTGCTGCTTGTAATACAGTGATGCTTGGTGAGTGCAAAATGTGGTGGGGCATAAATTCATACAAAAGATTGCACTCTTCTAGCAAGAATAGTAAGTGGGACCAATCTTTTTAGAGGTGGCTGTTTTTGTCCCCTTAGTCACATATTTGAAGCACAGCAGGTGATTGCAGGAAGTTGGCTTTTTATGTAATGTTTCAATGTGGGGGCACACAATGCAAAAATTCCATATGACCCATATTGGTTTAATGGGCTTACTTGATTAATCACAAGTGCTTTATTTATGGTAGTGTGGTCGAGCAGCTTAGGCTTATTGTGTTAAGCATTTTGGGCTGATTTTGACCCTACTGTCCAACTCCCCTTAGGTTTGGATATCGAGAGTTGGGGTGGGTGGAATTTGCGTAGTCGCGCTACGCAAAACTCAGTGAAACGGTAAAAAATCTCTGTGAGCACGCAAAAGTTCTGCAAACACGCAGAATTGCTTGTTCCGCCCGTTCGCGATGCTTTTTTCCTGTTAGCGAATGCTGTTTGCGTGCTCGGGGAGAAATATCTCACGAACACGCATTATGAAAGAGCGAACAAGCAAAAAATTCCGCGAAGCCACAGATCGCCGCCCAGGCCTAATCGAGAGTCTATATACGAGCATTCCACAGGACGATACCTTACAAATGCTCAGGAATATGGTCTATGAAACCACCTTGGAGCATACAGCACAGAGAGAATTTATTCTGCAGTGTGCCACCCTAGCACTTAAACAAAATTATTTTGAATTTGAAGGAGAGTTCTACCTGCAGACGAACGGGACGTCTATGGGCAGTGTTTTCGCCCCAGCGTAGCTGGCCTCTAAGTATATATGTTTGAGAAACAACACATCCTGGCAGCTACCCACCCAAACAGCACCAACATCTAATTTTGGCGATGCTACATTGACGATATCCTCATGATATGGACAGGGCCGATCAACACCCTCCACAATTTCCTGATGTGGCTTAACCAGAGGGATCCCTTCCTACGGTTCACAAGTAGTGCTAGCAACTCCAAGACAGCCTTCCTGGACCTAAAAATCGAGGCAACAGAGGGTAAACTTCAGACTAGCACATATCACAAACCTACATCATGTAATTCCTTACTGCAGTTCGGTAGCTTCCACCCGAGGCCCCTCAGAGAAAACCTACCATAGGGCAATTTCTACGGATACGCCGTGACTGCAGTCTCACCAGAGACTACAAACTGCAATCCTCTGAACTAGCGGTTGAAATACGAGCACGCGGGTACCCGGAGAAGATAATCAGTACCACCAAGAAGAGGGCCCACAACCAACAGAGGGACGCCCTCCTAGAGGACACCACACGGGACAACACCATGATACGTTTGACCTGCGTCACCACCTACAATGTGGCCTCTAATCAAGTAGCCAAGAACAAGAACTGGCACACAATAAATAATGGCACCATGAAATGGAAACGCCCACTTTTGGCATACAAAAAAGCAGGTAGCCTTCGAGACCGCCTGGTCTCCACCAGACCACCTATACCCAGAATTCCAGCACCTAACACTGTACTAAATGCATGGGGGTTCCCCAGCATTAAAGGTCACTACCCCTGTGGTGACTGCAGTGTCTGCCACCTTACAAAAGCAACAAAAAGCTTGAGTCTGGAGACAGGAAAAATGTGGCAACAGCTCCACCACACTAACTGCAACTCCAATAATGTCATCTATTTGATCACCTGCACATACCACCTACGTTATGTAGGCATGACGAGTCGCAAAGTCAGAACCCGAATTGTGGAACACCGCAGCACCATACGGTGTTGAAAAAACATAAGTAAACTGACAGACCACTTCATCCGAGCAAACCACACCCCAAATGACCTAAACTGGACTGTATTAGAACATATCAACAGCCAGACCCTTTCAAATGACAGGATCCTACTACTTAAGGAGCAACATTGGATCTATTGGCTTTCCACAAACGTCACAGGGTTAAATGACAACATACCTTGGAATAGCCTGAATCCAACTTGAACCACAGCACCATGCGTCATATAATCACCTCAGTGTGAGCAACACTGCCTGTTTTAACTTCTAAACAGGCCACCCCAAAATGAGAAATTATATAACCACCTTAGCGTCAAGAGCACCACTTAACCTAATAAAAGAAACATCCTTTTTTCACACAACAGTGTGAATCCAAGTGTATGCCTACACTACACTCAACCTTTCTTCTCTTTTGTGATGTTTCCAAATTAACACGAAACATTCCAGATTTTTTTAAGCCACAATAAGTAGGCACACTTGAATTGAGAATAACAACACCTGCTGAATTTAGCAGTGCCTCTGGGTCTTTTTATGAGTTAAACTTTAGTTTAGTATATTTTATTTTTTCTGACACACAAGCACTCGACACGTCCACAGGGGCGTGTCTTTTCTCTATGTCTAGGGTCGAGTCTTTTTTCTATGCCTAGTCTCTCCTGCAGACTCATCAGAAGACAGCCTAAACTAGCATCTGAAACCCATTGAACCAGTCACAGCGGTTCCCAGCCCAGCTACACTCATTCTACCACGGAGCTCCATGGCGACTGAAGCAGGTACTGAGAAGGGTCCTAGACCTTGATGAATTAAGTGGGAACATCCTAAGGGGGTTATGATTTAACACTGCCCCTCCACCCCGCTGTTGGCATTCTCTCACAGCCAAGCATGCGGGTAAATTTTAAATCGCATTTGTCTCCTCTTTTAATTTTTGTCATATGTTACTACAGTTCGGGTCCCCACATGGAACTTATGAGGCACTTTACGGATATTGTCTGAGTAAGATACTTTGCTTTTTTCGCTTTTCGTTTTTAAGTTACACGATGCACCACATAAGCACATCTTGATTACCACTCGGTACAGCATAAATTACCAGGCGTCTATTATAACTAATTACACCACACCCCGTCCTCACTGCGCCCGCATAAGAGCACGGACACTCCACTCCTGAAACAACTACACCAGTATGTTAAATGTTTCTCTGTTTCTTTGTTTGTCTTTCCCTTCCCCACAGTAAAGCGCCACTAGAGGAAATTCTCCTCTACCACATATCACACCTTAGCGCATATGCGACATACATGGTCTTTTAATAACACATTTTTAGACCACTCACTTTGCACTACACATAGGTCCTGAAGAAAGCCATACCACTAAGAGAGTATGGCTGAAACATGTTGACCGACTAGGATATTGCAGTTACCTTAAGATCTCCTTAAATATCCGACTCTCGTTTTTATTAACTGCCAAGGGCCCACTCATTAATATAGTCATTTTTTATCTCAGGGACCCTTAGGACAGCATTTTTAACATTCACTCACTTCCTTTCACTGCACTCTCATGGCACAATACCAGCTCTGCTGTATCCAGGCGTCGTAGCACACCCAAGGTGCACTCGGTGCCTTGGGTGGGGCCCGATGATAAAGCATGCCACCAACTAGGTTCGTGAGTGAGTGCCTTACTATAAACATAATGTGTTTCCTTTCCAAAACAAACATACGCTAGGAGCACCAACTCCAGAGCTAGTTCTCTTTGATAAAACATATATACAAGGGGAAGTGAACTGGCTCCAGTACCTTTCCTCCCTCTCCTTTTGATTCTTATCAAGCATTTTCTGCACACACAAAGGCAATGAATGAGACATACAGGTAAGAAGAAATTCGAGACCAATTTAGAAAGTTAGTACAGTTTTTTATATAATTTTGGACACCAAGATCATCAGAATCAGGTAAGTACTTTCAGAGATATGGATTTTACAGTAAAACCGTAAAATGCTCAAATAACAGATTTTTAGGTATGAGCCTCGAATGCGGTAATGTTATCTGATTGGAGAAACATACACTACATTCATATACTTGTGAATGGTTGTTGAGGGTGCCCTCTAGGATTTAAAGTGCTTTGGGGCCAAGGTAGTTCACCAGTAGTTCAGTTTTACTTGCTCTGGGGTGTCTGGGTGCTGAGGTGCTGGTTGCGTTGGTAGCCTCAGTGCGACACGTTAAAGTCAATGGAAGGATACTGGTAACAAAAAGTCTGCAAGTGAGGACTTGGTGACAAGTCCGGCAGAACCCAAAGGGAAGTCAGCTCCTGAGGGTCTCTGGGGCGAAGGGACGCAGTCAGTTTCTGTGGATACGGGCTAGGGGCTCAGGTGCAGAGGTGTTTTGTCCAGCGCGGCTGCTTGAGTTAAGCTCTCATCATTTCTGGGTGGACTGGAAAGGGGAACAAAAGAGGGCAGCAGGGTCAGTCTTGGTGTGAGCCTCATCGGTCCTGAAATCCCTCATCATCAGGTCAGTTTTTGCGTTGGTGGACACTTGGTTGCGATAAATGCTCCGGTACATAGGGTATTGGTGCTGGGGGACTCCTGGAGGGTCTGGCATCTCGAAACTCAGTGGAAAGGTGGAGCTAGCCTCCTGAGACCATGGTGACCTCCAGACGAGATGCTCCCTTGGCAGGCCTGATGGGCAGCAAAACGAAGTATCGAACAAGTACAGACAGTGTCTGCAAATAAAGAGGGATGGCTTCTCCACCCCAAATGAGATGCTGTGAGGTTGTTGAAGCACTGGGCAGTCCTCCAAGGGCTTTAGGATGATGTGCAGCTTCTGGACGAGTCGGTCAAGAAATTGTCGAGGTTACCAGCAGCCAGGCGGGGATTGGCGCCGATTTCGGAAAAGGTCCTCCGTTCTTGCAGTGTCATGTCTTTGTACCTTTTCTATTCCCAGTAAGATGAATTTGTCGCTCTGGTGTCAGAGGACCCCCAAATACTGAATTTAGGAGCATTTAGGGGAGGCTAGCGCAGTAGCAATAGGCTACCTACCCCTGGGGTGTCTACACCTCCTATATTACCACTTCCGGTGAGGAGCATGAATAATCCTGACCCAGAGTTTGTAGTTTCACCCAAACCACAGATGGTGAAACCCTTCTTCCACTGTCCACTTCAGGTGGTCCACTTTAGGGGTGTGCCTAGCCTATAAGTGGACACACCTTCTGACTATCTAATCTTCCACCTGCTCTGGGGCCAAATGGGCCTCAGGGCAGGGGGTGGCATTCCCTAGGACTGGGGGAAGCCAGGGTGCATATCAAAGGTGGCAAAGCCTTTGAAGCCTCTCATTTGATATGCTAAATTCACTAGCCATCCTGCTGGAGGATGCATGATCACCTTCCTCTAGACAGGCATTGTCCCTGGCCTCTGAGAGTGCAGGCTCTCACCTGCAAGGGGTCAGAAACTCATCTCTGGTGGCAGGTTGGTCAATACCAGTCAGCCAGCACACTAAGAGACTAGTAGAGGTACAGGGGTCACCTCTAAGGTGCCCTCTGGGTGCATGTCTTTATTATTTTGGCACTGGCATCAGTACAGATTTATTAAGACAATATGTTTGATACCAAATATCAGCTGTGTCAGTGAAGCCATTATGTAGCTGGGTATCTCGTATGACCAGTGATCAGTACATACCTTAAACATGGCTTCCTGATCACTTGCAATGTGTAGCAATTGAACTAGACATCACAGGGACAAATATACTTCTGCAGATGCGCCAGCACATGTATTATAATACATTCTGCCCTGGGGCTCAGAGGCCTGCTGTAGGGGTAAATTACATATAGTACATGCAGTGTACTTGGGCGTTGCACACAGGGGGGTGAGCGATGATATGATTTTGGAATGGCTTGCACAATTTCACACATCCTGCAATGGCAGTCTGCATGCAGTTTGTGTGTGGGTCCCTTGGGGTGGCATAATACCTACTGCAGCCATTAGAGACCCTCTTTAATACCTGCGCCCATGCCCTAGATACTAGGCGTACCATGGGTACCATTTAGCAGGGACTTGCAGGGATGCTAAAGTCCTCGCCAGCTGGGTTACAATTAAAATGTGTATATTTTAAGACAAGGAACAATGGCACTGCAGCCAGTTTAGCAGGTTTCAATGCACTGGCTGAGTCGAAAACCAGCTTCTAGTTGTTGAAAACGAGGGAAAAATTGGGGAGACATCGCCAAAGAGAAGTCCTTTTTCCTACAGTGCACTTTGTCTTTTAATCTTTGGAGCTTAAAATTAGAACTACTGCATCAGTCTATCTTTCAGACCTGGCTAGATTATTCAAACATTGACCAATATTTAACAGGCTTTGGTCCACCAACACAATTTCTTACACCTATACACATTATTGACGCACACTCACTTACCCACATTCACCAATTCTGTCACCGTGCCCCATATTTCTTCCTTTACATATCGACTCACATTCACACACCCACAATACACTTCCCACTGCCAGACCACCGTGAACAGGCTGATTGTTGACACTCGAGGATTCCTGCAGTTTGGTGGTTACCGACGGAGAAGCAGTAAGCGTTTTCAGCGGGCTCTATGTTCAAAACCCTAGCGGGGAGGGACTGCAGCTGTGGCCAAGTGCAGCCGGTGGGAGTTTTCTTTAACTACGGAAAGGATTACTATGCCCGCGGTGAGAGTTTGTTAGTCTGGATGTTGGCTTTCAGCGTTATCCTGCAGCATATTCAGAAAAGAACTAAATACGGAGACACCTTTTCAAATAGCACGCCAAACAGAACAGCGAGTCGATATTCCTTTATTTAAATTAACTGTATTTAACTTCTCTTCCGCTCAATGTGACAGGTGTCGGGCCTTGTGTCGCATGTACGCAGGGCCGCTAGCACTGCGCCGGACATAAGGACCCGGTACACCAAGTTGCTGATCCGCGTGGTCCGAACTAAACTCGGGCCACGTCTCCTTTATTTTATATCGTACGCGGGTGACGTATCACACCCACGTATGCGCACGTCTGCGTGCGCGATCAACTGGGCTGCTAACCCGCAGTCCACGGACATTACATTCCTTTTAACCTTTATTTGAACAAAAACACAAAAGTCACCTGGGAGTAATTATGCAGATCTACACTGATAAAATAAACAAAGGCCATCCGGCCTGTTACCAGTCCGGGGGCTGGTCATTCTGGTCTCAGTCCACAGCAAAGTCCGCCAGTTGTGAAGATGGGGCCGGGTTTCTTCTCAGTCCATAGCCCGCTGCTTCTCCGCGGAATAGGGCTCTCCGCGGGGCCTCTTGTTGTGGTGTTCCAGCAGGCCGGGGCCCCGTAGGGAAGTGGGGGCTGGTGGTTCTTGGCGTCTCCGCGGCCGGGTGACTCGCTGTGGGGCTGTTCGCTTGGGTTCCGTGCTCGCTTCCTGGCAGACTGTTATTTCCTTCCGGTGAAGTAGGTATCTCTTGGTTTGGCTCTTGGAACGGGTGATCACCTGGTTGGATGGCGGCTTTCTTGAAGAAAGAGACGTTGCGCGTGACAGTTTCTCCGCTCCTTTGAGCTGTCACCATGGTGCCGGTCCAGGGTCTCGCTTCAAATGGGAGCCTGAACTTGCTCCCGGGGTATCTGTCTTTCACATAGACTTGATCTCTTTCCCGAATGGAGGGTTCTTTGGCTCTGCGTCGGAAACTGGCGTAGTCATTTGATCGCCTCCTGTTGATCAGAGTCCGTCGGGGGCTCACTTTGTTTGGAGTCCAGGTATGATGGTTGGGGAGTGTGTCTCGGACTATCCTTCCCATTGCCGACGGGCCTGGGGCGGCTTCAGTAATGCGATGGGGCGTGAGCCGGTACTCTCTCAGGAACGTGTAGATAGCCCTCTCCAAAGGGGCTTCTTCAGCGTGGGCGATGGACTTTGTTGAGAGTGCGCATAAACCTCTCGACTTACCCATTGGCTTGAGGCCACCGGGGGGGTCACTTTCCGGTGTTGAATTCCCCATTCCTTGAGGTAGTCTGCAAACTCTTGTCCCTGGAAGGGCGGTCCATTGTCGGTCTTGACTCGCTCGAAGATGCCGTGTGTGGCGATGATCTTCTCAAATTTTGCTACGACTTCCTTGGCAGTGAGCGTTGTTACTATCTCCACCTCCGGGTATTTGGTGAAGTCGTCAATTATGACGAGCATATATCTGCCATCTGGAAGGTGCCCGAAGTCTGCGCTGACTTGTTCCCATGGCCTCCACAGATTGTACTCGGTGATTACTGGGGGCGGGCATTCGGGTTGCCCGGCTGCTTTGCACCATTGGCATTCTTTGACAGTCTGTTCCACTCTGGTGTCCATGTCCGGGAACCACACTTTTGCACAGAGTCTGCTCTTGGTTTTCACCATCCCTTGGTGCCCGCGGTGAGCCAGCTCAATTGCTTGTTGGGTCAGGCTCGTTGGCATCATGATCCGTGGTCCCCTCAGTAGGCACCCTTGGCTGTCCACGGACAGCTCCTCCCGTACCTTTAGAAGGGTCTCTAGGGCACTCTTTGCCTGGGGTGTTCTCTTACTTAACGATGCTTGAAGAGCTTTCCACTCGTTGGCCTGTACCGCGTGTACCACTAGTTGGAGGACTTCATCGCTGCGGGTTGCTTCGATGATCATGTCTATGCTCATGGGTAGGGGTCTTGACCTTTCCAGTACCACCTGTACGTATTCCTCTGTCTCTTCAGCGTCTTCCTTTTCCTTGCTAGTTGCTCCTCTGGGATGCCTCGAGAGGTAGTTTGCCGGGTTCGTCGCTCCTGGTTTGAATTCCAGCTGGTAGTCGTACTCCTGGAGTTGATAGATCCATTTCTCTATCCTGGGTGGAGGTTTGGAGACAGAACCTCGTAATAGGGGGATTAGAGGCTTGTGATCTGTGGAGACGGTGAATGGATGTCCATACACGTATACATGAAAATGCCTGCAGGCCCAGTGGATTGCAATCGCCTCTCTCTCGATCTGGGAGTACCGTTGTTCAGTCTCGGTCAGTGACCGGCTGGCATAGGCGATGGGTGCCCAGTCTTCACTTCCTTGGCGCTGTGTCAGCACCGCTCCCAGGCCGTACGGGCTGGCATCCACGGCTATGTTGGTCGGTTTAGCCGGGTCGAAGTACGACAGGGTCTTATCCGCCGATAGTGCTGCCTTGGTGTTCTGGAATGCAGTGTTTTGTTCTTCTCCCCACTGCCAGGGGGTGGTGGACTTGGTGAGTTCCCGGAGGGGCCTAGTGAGGTTGGACAAGTCTGGGATGAATCTCCCGCAGAAGTTTACCATGCCGAGGAAGCTTCGTACCTCCGATATGTTTGTTGGCGCTGGGGTCGCTTGCACGTCCCTCACTTTGTCCGGGTCCGGAGCGATCCCTTGGTCTGAGAAGGTGTATCCAAAGAAACTGATTTTGTTTTGGAGGAATTGGCACTTCTCGCGGTGTAATGTTAGGCCTGATTCCTTGATTCTCTGCAGCACGCCTCTCAGTCTTTGGTGATGTTCCTCGACTGTGTTCGCGTAGATGAGCAGGTCATCGCTGACGTTTAGGACTCCTGGGAGGCCGCTCAGGACTTCCCTGATGGTGTTTTGGAAGACTTCAGCGGCGCTCGAGATCCCGAAGTTGAGTCGTCGGTATCGTCTGAGACCCACATGGGTGGAGAAAGTGGTAATGTATCGGGAGTCCGGGTGCAGTGGCAGCTGATGGTAGCTTGACCGGAGGTCCATTTTGGAAAACCACTTCGCTCCGTTCAACTCTCTCAGAATGTCGTCGATGGTGGGTGTCAAATGTCGTTCCCTCTTTACTGCTGCGTTGGGTAGGCGCATGTCGACACAGATGCGGACCTGTCCCGGTTGTTTGGGTTTTCGCGCCACCACTATTGGCGATACCCACGGGGTGGGCCCGCTGACTTTCTCGATGATGCCCTGTCGCTCGAGAGCTACGAGTTCTTGTTCCACCTTCTTCCTCAGGTGGAACGCTATTCTCCGGTGCCTGAGGGCTACCGGTTGGGTGGATGGGTCAATGTGGAGAGCCACCTCTTTTCCTTTTAGACACCCAATGCCTTGGAACGTGCTTTTGAATTCTTCGAGAATCGTGTCCAATTCTTCTTCCAGCACGGCCATCACGAATGATATCAGTTGGAGATCTTCAGCAGCCTGTCCACTGAGGAGCATGCCGCTGCCCTCTTTGGTTACGTAGACGGTTGTAGGGACCTTCCGGTCCTGGTGCTGTAGTTCAGTTTGGAAGCATCCGATGAGGGTAATTGGGGTCTTTTGTCCGTAGGGGAAGACTCGGATCTTGGCTGTCTTCAGAGCCGGCTTTTCTCGCAGTTGGTTGTAGACATTTGCCGCCATGAGCTCAATCGAGGCTCTTGTGTCGATCGTGGCCCTCACCTCTTGGTTGTGTATTCTTATGCGGCACTTTGGGAGGCGCCTCTTCTTCCTCAGTGGCTGGTCGATGGCGAATACGTAATGGACTGGGTAGTCATTGGAGTCATCGTCCATGTCTTCACTGTCTGGGCTTTCTCTGATGGCATGGGCTGCTTCGGGTTTCTGCTTGGATGACCTGCAAACTGCTGAAAAATGGTTCATTCGCCCACACGAGCCGCATTTTCTCCCCCGCGCTGGACAGTCTTGAGCACGATGGGGCGTGCCTCCGCAGTATCCGCATTCTTTTCGGCGCTCTTGTGGTTTTCTTCCTCCAAACAGGCGTTGTTTCGGTCGGACAACGTTGATCTGTTCGGCCGTGTTTACTTGCTCCACTTTGACTGGTCTATGGAGTGCCGCTTCCATGTGTGATGCTCATGCTTGTGACAGTTCTTTGGATCGCCCTAGTTTCAAAATGTCCGCTAGCGGTTTTCCGTCTTCTTGGTGGATCTTTACCCTCAGGTTGGAGGAGTAGCATCCCTGTATTATCTGGCCACGTATTTCCTCTTGCTCGTCGCGGAAACCGCAGGTGCTGGCGAGTTCCTTGAGCCTGCCATGGAATGCGTCAAGTGATTCTTCAGCTTCTTGTCGCGCCTGCCTGAAGATGAAACGCTCATAGTCTTTACTGGCCATCGGCTCGAAGTGCGCGTTGAGCGCGTTGAGGAGCGTGACGTAGGTGTGTGGAGTGGCTTCTACCAGGGTCTTATAAATTCTGTGTATATCCTTCCCACCTAGATGAAGGAGAAGCGCCCTGCGCCTTTCTCTCGCCGTTCCAGCACCCTCGAAATAGAATTGCAGCCGCTCCGTCTAGTCCTTCCAGCGTGGCGCCAGGGACGCCGGTGCGCCGTCAACCATAAATGGCTCGATGGGGGGAATAGCTGCCATTTTCGGCACGTGGGGTCTTCCTGCACCTCGACGGGGATGCTGGAGCAGTAGCAGCTGGTGGCGGAGCCTTCTCGACTCCCCTCGCCGATAAGTCGCTTGAATGCCCTGGAGCTAGAACAGGCCGGCGATGACTGGGCTGCAGATAGGGGCGATGCGCCCTCTGATGTGGGCGGACAGGGTGCGGGGACTTCTCAGGCCAGCCGTAGGCCACGCTTGCCCTTACCCTGTTCAGCTTGTCGAGGGCACAGTCTCAGCCTTCTCCGCCTTCTGAGGGCTTCACTCGTCGCCACTCTCCCATGTTCGGGCACTGCTGCGGGGGCCGCCGGCAAGATGGGCCGTCATGCGCTGACTCTCGCGACCGGGACAGACCGTCCTGATCAGGCCCACAGCACACGGGGCCTCCGATGTCATTCGCGCAACAGCGCGCCGCCGTAGGGCAGACTGGAGCGGCAGGCGGGGTTGAGCATGGGTCCGTTCAGACCCTCGTCGCCATTGTCGGGCCTTGTGTCGCATGTGCGCAGGGCCGCTAGCGCTGCGCCGGACATAAGGACCCGGGACACCAAGTTGCTGATCCGCGTGGTCCGAACTAAACTCGGGCCACGCCTCCTTTATTTTATATCGTACGCGGGGTGACGTATCACACCCGCGTATGCGCACGTCTGCGTGCGCGATCAACTGGACTGCTAACCCGCAGTCCACGGACATTACAACAGGTATAGCAATTGTTACAATGTGTTGCTACATTGTATCACCTTCAACCGCCTTAATTCTTTGAACTCTCCAGGAGGGGCTATCGAGGCTTTGACGACTGCGAGTGGTAGCTTCTGCAAGCCTGACTGAGTGAGAGGTAGAAAGGAAAAGAAACCTAGTGTTTTCATCCTACACTGAGAAAAGGCAACTAAATTGGTTAACTTTTACAGTAATAACGGGGACTTTTTTGATCATTTTTTACCCCCTTTACACTACCCTGCCACCACCCAACTGCTCCTGCTGGGCGCTGGGCTGCCGCTAACACTCCTGCTACCCTAAGGACACGGACGACATACCCTGGTGGGACTCGCTGTCCCAGGGTACTTAATTTTGCCCGTATTGCTTGCAGCTGCCGCTGGGGGAGAAGTGGTGATCGCGCTACAAAGCTCTGGGGCGACCCCCGCAGCGCAGGTCACGCCCGGGCAAAGTCGGGGCCAAGGGCGGGCCCGCCTGCGCCCGTCGGTAACCGTAGGAGGCCGGGCTGGCCCCCCTCTTTGGTCCTGCCTTATCATCTTACGGCTGTGAAAGGTTTGGTTTGGTGAGTACCTGAATGCCATTCGGCAAGACTAGCTTGAAGTCCTCACTGTCCGGAAGCCTGCTAAAAAAGTTGTCGACCTTTAAGAAGTTTCCCGATAACTTGGTGTAACTAAAACCTGGTGACCCGCTGAAAGTATTACAGTACTACTTTGCACTACCAAGATGGGGAAACAAAAGACAGAATCTGGTAAAATGCAAGTGAAAACCCTGGCTTAAAAAAAGGACCCTAAAAACTGTACCTCTCTACTGAACTATCTGACGGGGGCCGTGGGGGCAATTGAAAAGCAAATAAGCACAGTGGAAGAGACACTTAATGCAGAAGCCAGGGGAGAGACACAACCATCAAGTACTCAGGCTGAAATGGGTCATGTAGAGAAATCTTTAACAAAAACACCACCTAGAAATGGCTGTGTCCAACTAACAACAGGCCAAGTGTGGGTTAGTGATGAAGACGAGGAAGGGTATCAACCGCCCTCCAAACGTATGAAAAATCCTGAGGGTGGGAATGGGTCTGAAAAAGGGGATTTTCCATATTCTAATATAACCTCTTCGACAACAGAAGAAAGCACCGAAAACAAAAAAGCAAACAAATCAGCCCCAAACAAGACATTCAGGGAAAAAACCCACGCAGAAGGAGCCATGTCATAGTCATAGTAATAGCAAGGCAAATGAATTTCCATCGCTAATAGTGGATTTACAAACGGTAATCAAAGAAACACTGAGTAAAATGGATGAAAGATTAAAAAAGATCGAAATAATCCTAGAGAAGATTCAGGGGAAAAATATAGTATGTAATGACCAGGAGAATAGTAAAATTGAGGCTACAAGGAGACCTAGATTGCATGAAATAGCAACAACGAGTTCGCCAGTAACAAGCACCTTAGTAAATAAGAATAACACAGACACAAGAGAAAGACTTGATCCAGGAAATGACAGGCAGTATGACTCCCCGGGTTTTAAGGAACAAAGAATGCCAACAGCCCAAAGTTTCCCACCACAGCATATCAGGAGACAAATAAATGATGGGCATAATCTGCCGAGTACCAAATTGAGAGAAGCTTCCACACATTACCCCCGAGCTAGCCAACCCCTACCATGCACTATACAGACTAATTATGGGAAAAATATAAACCGCTTAGAACTCCCTCCAGAAGCAACTCCATATTCTATAATACTAACAAACGTCCCGCAGCTAAAGAGCCAAGAAAGAGAATCTTGGGAGACCCTGAGAAATAAATCCTTACACTGGCTAAATACAAGGACAGGATTGGATAGAGTGCTGTTTCTGGAGTTCAAAATGGCGAGAAGAATAGCATGGGTAGGGAAAAATCCTAAAAACCTAGAAGGGGATTGTATAGTTCTAACCTTTGCTTCAACACATTTGGTACAAACAATACTGGAACGCCTTGGAAGCTTTCCGATAAATCCACAAGGCATAAATGTGGTCCCACTTGGGTATTTCTATAAAGCACCCCAAGAGCGGGAATTTATGAACTGGGCTCATCCGATAAATTCTCGTTACAACATTACAACCACAAATAGATTTGAAAGTCTTTATGGTTTAGACGATCAAGATTGACTCAAAGAAAATAGAGTATCACAAACACAAAGTTTAAACATGCCCTCAACAGATATACCGGCAGACGGTTCTTCTGCGTTAGAAATTAAGGCTAATAACTCCGTGGTTGAGGCAGACACATTAGATGGAATATGCACTGATCATAATAAGTTGCTAAAAGTGACTTTCTGGAATGTGGCAGGCCTACAAACCAAGTTAGAAAACCCAGAGTGGCGAAAATTTATAGATGGGTTTCAAATTATGTTTGCAGGAAACTAGGCTAAAAGAGACCGCACATCTGAGTGGTTATCGCTCTTATCTTATGCCCGCAGTTGGAGGAAAACATGGGAGGGCAAAGGGTGGGCTCGCTATCTATGTGTCTAACATGCTAAGTATAGGGAAAATTACATTGAAACTTGAAGATGTCAATTTTCAATTGCTGGAGATATGCATGGGGAACAAGCAAAGATTGATGCTGATAAACTTTTACAACAATGCACCGTCAGATAAAATAGCTGGAATATACTCAATATGGGAATGTTTTAAATGAAGTGGCATGTGAACTTGACTTAAGCTATGCAAATGAATTAAGTAAAAACTCGGCGCCTTTTAAAAGTACATTCCACGGGAGAGGGTGTTCTACTGTGATAGATTATATTTTACTCTCTTCTAATTTGGCGTCAAAAACATTTCAATTTGCTACTCAAGATGTTACTTTGAGTGACCATTTCCCCTTGAACTTATCGCTGAACCTGCGGACTAGTAAAGCTAACTATGATCTCAATAACGTCTACTCCCTTGATCAATTGGCAATGATCAGAAAAAATGGATAGCCATTAAAATGGCAGCAGGTGGATCCACTAGAAATAACACAAAAAGTAGTGAAAAAAAGCATTTCACCTATAGAAGCCATATTAAAGGCAAATGCAATGAATGAGTCAGTCCTGGCATCATTCCAAGAGGTTACCAGAGTAATACATGAAGTGTTATGGAGAACTAGTAATAACTCTGAGAAAAAAGCCAAAGGCTGGTTTGACTCAAAGTGCACTAAAGCATATTCGAAACTGAAAAAAGAGACCCACAACATCCAGAGTAATCCAATTACATTGAGGGAGGCAAAGAAGGGCTATATAAATGCTTTAAAAGAACGCAAAAGGGAACTCAAGGAGGAGCACTGTCAGACCCTATAGAAAGCGGCTAAATCTAAGGATGGGGCGACTTTCTGGAGGGCTGTCCGGGCACCCTTTTTGGACCCAGTGGACACTCCCAAAATAGAAATAGCCATAACAGAAGATCAATGGGTAGATCACTTTGCCATAATCTTTAATACCGAATCCTCAATACCGATTCGGTAAATACCGAATCGGTAATTAAAAAAAACGGTAATTGTGAAATCAGCCAATCCTGTGCATCTCCATTACCTCCCAAACAGGGAGTGGCCACTCCCAAGCAGCTGCACTGAACCTGGAGCTGACTGTGAGGCAGGTAGCAGAGCAGAGAAGCCAGGAGCAACACAGCTGTATTTTGCATCAAAAACCAAGCAAAATGGCAAACCAGGAGAGTGAGAAGGAGGGAGGTGAAAGGAAAAGGAAATAGAAATTCAGCGAGAGGGAGCTGGAGATCGTCATTGAAGATGTTACCAAGGACCATGATAAGTTGTTTGAAAAGCAGTCCCTGCACGTGCCAGAGTCTCAAAAAAGGCAGATCTGGCTTGCAATACAGAAGAAAATCAATGCCATCGGAGTCACCCAGCGCTCCATTGAGGACCTGAAGAAAAGATGGTATGATTTGAGGAAGACTGCTAAGGAAAGAATGGCAGAGAGGCAGAAGCAGGCCAACAAAACTGGTGGAGGGAGGAACACAGCACCTGCACCAACTGCTCTGGATCTCCTGGTTGAGTCCACGCTCCAGCCGGAGAGTGTGAGTGGGGTTGGCGTTGCAGACAGCTCAGCCAGAGCTGACAACAAACAAGGTAAGATGCATTCACAGCATGCTGTGCACCCCCCCCCTACCCCCAATTCCCAGAGAGGCATAGGGACTCCCACTCCAGACCATGTTTTACTCATAACCTGCAATGCATTATGGGAGATGTAGTCAGAAGTAACACATGTCAGAACAGTCAGTCCACCAAACCCAATGGCATGTGACACCAATTAGCAATTAGCAAGCAGAGGACAGTCAGTGTGATTGGCAGGCATTACATTTGGAAGGGAGCAGAGGAAAGGCACCCAGGCCAGAGAGGAGGCAAGAGGAGGAGTACCAGTTGCCTGCAGGACACACCACCCCACCACCACCACCATCACCACCGCCACCCTCAACGCCACCACCACCATCAACACCACCACCACCGACAGGCAGGAGGCGTGCAGTGGCTACCCTCCAGCATGGAGGTGTCCGAGGAGGACAGCACGGGGGACAACAGTCTACAGTGGCTGAGGACAGTGGCGGCTGGTGAAATTTGAAACTGGTGAGCCGTATGCAGGACAAGTCAATGTATGTGAGCGCAGCAAGTGAGCCCGACGGCAATAAGGGGGGGTTCCACTGGGTTAGATGCAGACTTCATACATACAATGTGGAGTTGGCCCAGGTTAGAGAGATATATTGGAGACAGTGCTCAAATCCCTAAATTCACCCACAGGTTGGTCCACGCCCAGAGAGGTAGGACAGTGTCTGTTAGGTCGGATTCCAGTGAAAAAGAAACTAAGGAGGAAATTTCTTCTGCTGGGGCTCATACTGGCCTATTGCAGAATTGCCATTAGGTGGATGTCCCCAGTAGTCCCTAGGACTGAAGAATAGCTGAATGGGCGAATGCAGAAAAATGTCACATGCGCAAAACACACAGGGACAATGAACTTGCAGATGATTTACAGGCCTGCGTGTCGATTCTCTCCGGACTATTGGATCCCCCTGATGCACTACCCCCTGAGCAAGATTGTGGAAGTAGGTAGGGGGACACACACTGATCAACTGCTGGGGGAACTAATGTAAGCATCATTTGAATGTAGAATGTATCTTTATTTTGCCTTATCTCTGTATATGGTGCAATGTATGATGTTTGAAAATGCCCAAACTTATGGGTTGGGGAACTGGGATTACAAATGTCTTTGTAATTCAGTACAGTACCCTGTACGGTCATAACAGTATACTATTCTTTTTTTATTAATTCTACAAGTGCAAATAAACCCCCCCCCCAAAAAAACAGTTTGTTTCTCTGAACACTAAGCTCCAAATTGTTCACAAGCACCCGCCCATATTGCACATGTTGGTTTTCCCCTGTGACATTGATTTAAATGTAAGTAAATGGGCCAAACCTGCCATAAACAGCATCCAGGTATCCGCTCAACCATTGATTCTGTTTCTCCATGTCTCTCATTGCTGCAGTGCCTCATGGCTAGGCTCCACCCCACACACCCACACAGCACAGGCGACGAGGATAGTGTGGCATCCCTAGACAGTGACCCACACACTGACACCACTGCCAACATGTCAGTCACAAACAGCACTCCAGAAGCTGCTGCTGAAGAGACGCCTCATTGTAATAGTGGAAACAGGGCCAGGCGCACTGAAACTCCCACCTCAACAATCGCAGACTGACAACGGTGCATGTACCACAGCAAGGCACCGGCCACAACACACTACTGTGTGCCTTTGGTGAGGTCACCACAGCATCACCCACTACCAGTAACAAATGCTCCGGGCCGGACACTGGATAAATACAATACAGCACATCTGGGAAACCGCCCACGAGATGAATACTTGTTTCAGACCAACACCTGCAGATTTCATCATTTTCAACCCTTCCTAAGGTGGGTGAGAGTGACCTGAATCAATTAAAACAACTCACTAATACTGGACAAAGCAAGACCATGGAGGACACAGCACCAAATAAAGCAAAGGTTGGCTACCACTGAGAGCCAGAAAAGAGATTCACAAGCACCATAGCCTGCAGTGCCAGGGGGCTACATCACACGCACATCGACGTCAACTAAGACATAGTAAAAAGTAAAATGCTCCATAATTCTGATAAAACATGCCTATTAGTATGATGACTGATAACAGGTTACATAATTCTATCAGCGGCCCCTTTGAGGCTTCATAGACTGGGATGGGCACACATTTCAGCAAAGGCTCTCTGCCTGGACGCTGTTATATATTTGTAGGTAATCGACGAGGGCAGAGCAATAGAAAAGTCTAAGTTTATTGCCATCCGGGCTTGGGGTGGCCGGGCCTCTCTTGACTCCCCAGAGCCTCTGTTGCTAGTGATGGCACGCCGTTCTCTCCTTTAACATCCGTAATAATCTACACATCGCGACACTGACTATCGCATCACCAACACGCAGAGTTGGTAGAGAGCTACTGGGGAGTTTCATTACCACGCACATTAGTCTATGTCTTCATGAGTGTTCTAAGGCTGGTTCTAAACTAGGAGTGTCACTTTGCCCTTCACAAACATTGTGGGATGTCACGGCTACTCCAGTCGCGCTCGCGGGGAGAAGGGGGTGGTGCGGTGGGGGGAGCGGGGAATTCAGTAGGAAATTGAAAACTTACCTCACAGCCGGTCCGCGCCACCTCTGCTCCCCTTGGCGCCTTCACGAACAGCACTGGAGCGGACTGGCAGCCCCTCTCAGCCAATCCAGGCGCTGCCAGCAGCGCAAGGATTGGCTTGGGGCACAGGTTACTCTTCGCTCGCAGCATGCCCATTAGGAGACCGAAGGGCAAAAAAGTGCAAACACAAGTGCGCATGAGTGGGCCTCCGTCCCCACTCATGCGCACTTGTGTTGCTGCCTGTTGCCCTGGTGATAATCATGTCAGTCAACATGACGCCAGACCGCCCACCCCTTCAGACTCTGAAGGGGGTGGGCGGTCTGACGTCATGCATCTGACTGACATGATTGTCAGTTCTCCCTCGGCCTCTTTGAACTTATACTTAAGTTCAAAGACGCCGAGGGAGCTGCGGGCGGGGGCTACGCCCCCACACTCCAATGGGCCCACCGTGCCTGGCTGAGGATGCCAATAGGGCAGAATCACAGTCCCCCACAGAGCGCGCCCACAAAACTTCCAGACGCCGCAGGGCAAGGGCAGCCAGTCCTCACTTCCAGGGCAAAGATGACCGAGTTTGCTGGGATTGAAGGTAACATGCTGAAGGTCCAGCGCCTGCAAGGAAGAGCAATAAGGTCAGTGCAGCGGGAGATGGCGCACATGAATGCCCACATGCACTGCATAGAGAAGGGCATCAGTGCCATGAACACCACCTTGGCTGAGGGCATGAGTGATGTGGCTGCGGCTGTGAGGCTGCTGTGCAGCAAGTTAGACGAGGACCGTCTGTCAAGGCACAGGGAGAGGCAGAAACTTGATAATTACACCAAGGCGGTGAACCGCCTGTCCACTGCAACCTCTCCCATGTGCAGACGCTCGGTGGCCATGCAGGAGGAGATGGCACACTGCAGTCGTAATGTGGCTAGGGGGCTGGTCACAGTGACCACTGCACTTGAAGTACTCCAAACAGACAAGGTGGCCACTACAGCTGATGGGGGAAAGTGAAGAGGCTACTAACCGTAGTAGCATCACACCCCCTCCCACAGAGTCCAGGAGGCACAACAAACGCCACAGCGCTGGCTCTGGACAGACTGGCAGTGCGGACAGTGGGGCAAAGGAACGTGGCAGTGCAGCGCGCGGGCGCAAGAAGTAGAGCCAGCCATCATATGGTGGTACTACAATGGGTGATGTAACCCATGTTTGTATGGACACTGCTTTTGATCTTGGTGGTGTGCTATGATCATTAAACACCATCACTCAAATACAGTAACTGGCTATGTCTCCTTACTTACTCAGAAATAGTTGCGTGTTATCTCAGCCCATCTGTGTCTCCCATCCGGTGCTGCTGCCACAACTGCTGCGCTGTGCTCTGGCTGTGGACAGTCCTCACCCTCATTCTCAGAGTCAGTTAGTTACATTGCTGTTCCTTTCTTTGTGGCAAGGTTATGCAGCATTGCACATGTTGCTATTACTTTGCAGCAGATGATGGGGCGGTACTGACGTGCACCTCAACTTTTGTGGAGGCAACGGAACCTGCTTTTTAGTAGTCCAAAGGTGCGCTCCACAACATTGCACATGCTTTTATGTGCCACATTGTATCTCCTCTCACTTGGGGTGGATGGGTTGAGGTATGCAGTTAGGATAAAGGACCTCACTGCATATGCGCTGTCACCTTAATGGGAAAGAAAGTGCAATTAATTTGAGTCACCAATACATTCATCCAAGGTATACATCAGGGTGTGTCACATTGGTTTACCTAGTAGGTATCCTTCTCTGAATTCACCAGCAGCCAGACGTGTGTAGATCCCACTGTTCCTGAATATGTAGGAGTCATGGGTACTCCCTGGAAATTTGTCCACCATGTCAGTAATGATGTAGTCTGCATCACATATCACCTGCACGTTGATGGAATGCGTGGATTTGCGGTTGCGGTATATGTATTCTGTAGCGGCAGGTGGGCAGATTGGTATGTGGGTCCCATCAATGCACCCTATTACTTGTGGGAACTGTGCTTTTTGGTAGAAATCCAGCTTTGTCTTCTGCAGTTCTGCCTGTGTGCTGGGGAAGAGTATGTAGTGATGCATTCTCTGCATTATGGCATCCAAAAAGGAGTTGAAGAAACGGGACAAGCAACTCTGTGACACACCACCTGCCGTAGCTATCACACCCTGGTAACTTCCTGAAGCGAGTAGGTGCAGGCTACAGAGCACCTGCACATGTGTTGGTATGGCATGCGCCCTTGGTGTCTGATGCTCCAGGTATGGGTGCAGGTCCCGTATCGTGTATAAGATGGTTTGTGGGTGTAGCCTGTACCTCTCATGTATTTCTGCCTCAGTCTATTGGAACAGTGTGACACGCAGTCTGTATACATGCTCTTCCCATCTCCCAACACTCAGTCCTGCTGCTCGCAAACATAGCCGCCTTGCTATGACGTAGAGGACCGCCATTGTGTTCACACTGTTGCATTTTAGGGCTGTTTTATGCAGTGCTCCTGATTACCACCTGCTCTGGGTCAGTGGTAATTACTGATTCTTAAATACCGATTTTTGACAAATCGGTATTACCTATTTTATGTACATCACATTAGTGATTTCTTACCGATTTCTTATTTACTGAATCGGTATTTTGGTGTTTCGGTGTCTGCCGATCGGTAAATAAGGAATCGGTAACTGGTTTCCCTTATTTTTATCGATTCATTATTACCAATGGCATCCGGTAATACCTACATCGCACATGGCTAAATACTGGTCAGTAACGCTGGAATTTACCGAATTTCAGCGATACCGACCGGTATTAAGCCACCTACATCTGGCCGTTAGTGGCTTTTTTCGTGCTGGGTTTATTTCCAGTCCAGAGTACATTTGTTTAATGTCACAGTGAAATATGCAGATGTCCCACCTTCACATTAAGCAGCTAAAATATGAAGCATCTGCAGTCATAACTATTGCGCAATTAATACCAACCCTGTTGAAGTTGGAGAGATAATAGCAATTAGATGGGGAAATGGGAGAGAACAGAGAACAGATTTATACTTTTTCTTCCCCTCACGTAGCCACTGAAAGGTTCCAACTTCCATGGGATTTTCAGACCTTGCACTGCACGGTGTATTAATGAAAACTGTGGATGGGGTTCCCCTCAGATGTTGCACACACTAAAGAAAATATAAACATGACCTTAACACCGGATTTCTCATCTTATTAGAGAGTAGGTTGCGTTAAATAATATTGCGATCCTACCCCATCCTGTGACAGATGGGAAAGGGTGGTGTTAAAAAGAGTGCAACATGTAGGCTGAGTGACATGCAGATTTTTGTAATACAGGCGCAAAAATAAAATGCCCGATGCTGCTCATTATCGGAGCACCAGTAGGTAGGAGGAGATTGGCAAGGGACATCACCACACTCATTAGAAATACAAGTGTATGCATGGGCAAGCCCTATCAATGCTCAAGCGTCACACTTAGACAGACACAGTATGAGAAAGTATCAGAGCAAAGGTCAGGCAACGTGCACTTATTCTAATGTGACTTTAATTAAGTGAATAAGGCCACAAAAAGGTTGGGGTGTGGGGCCACTGGGCCATTCACTTTGTCTCACTTTATTTCCTTATATTATACCTCTGGTTGATTTACTTGGTCCTCCGATAGATCTTGAATCGTGCCGAGAGGGGTCGGATATGGGGGATCCAATCCAGTTATTCAATGAGGACCAAGAATTGGGAAACTGACCTACAAAATTGTAATTAATTCATATTTTTCTTTTGTGGTTTTATATAGCGCAAACTTGACCCGAAGGTATCAAAGTGCTTTACATGAGCACCAGTCTCGTTACACAAGGGCACATTAATTTTTGTTTGTAAGCAGAGGGAGATTAAGTGATTTGCCCAGAATCACAGGATGTTGAGCTTCATTGCCGAGACTTGAACCCGGTTCCCCAGATTAGAGATTGGCAGCCCCAGCCCTTAGGCAACTCTCAAGACTAAACAATACAAGTACAGGATTATCACTACTAGACCAAATGTCCTGAAGAAATTCAGTCGGACTTGAATCATGCAAATCAATAATTCAGTTAGAGCAGTGCAGAATAGTAATATTAGTATCAGCTGACCAGAGATCTCAGTATTAGAATTCCCATCCCTCATTAATACTCAATTGGAATGCACAATCAATTATTGGAGACAAGGCATGGGGAGACAGAAACAGGGTTTACTTAAAGTTAGATTTTTATCAGTAAATTAATATCAGGCATTAAATTTAGGAGTGCAGAATATTCAAGTTAATCTCTTGTGGGCCATCAATTACCAAATCTCTAGAAAAGTTCAGGAAGGGGCATGAACCATAACAGCTCAAAGGTTCTCTCCTAAGAGGAAAAGAGGTCCTGGAATAGCACACACAGCGTATGCGTCAGCCAAGGAAAGCCAGTAGAGTCTGCAAGGAAGCAAATGATGTGTCTCAGTCGCAAAAGACCATGGTCTCCTAGGGCTCTCTTCGTGTCGTTTTGTCACTTAAACATATAATGCAATTTCTCAAGTTCCGGGGTGACACCTCCTGGGCCGCCTCATCTGGTCACACCACTCAGTCCATTGGTCAGTTTGTATAGGGTGATGTCATGAAGTATCAAGAACACACGTATTATAGCAAAAAGGTGGTGATCATCATGTAAGCTGTTGAACTATCCAGTATGTATAATTCTAAACAATCGTTTTTTAACATAGGCACATGAGTGAGTTCATAAAAAAACAGTTTTTCATGGCAGATACGCCAAAGTAATGAAAATCTTGCAACAGTCCAGCCCGGGAACTTTCCCTATGAGACATAGTTTCTGTTCACATTGTAAATTTGAGAAGCCTTTCCATGAGAACAAAACCAAGCAAAGTAAGGGTAAATGCAGGCCTACATTGAATTGGTTCATGAAATATAGAACATAAAATATTGGAAATATGCATTTCATTTAGAATCTTTTAAAACCTTACACATTCTCTTCAACTTATTTGCACTCATAAAGCATTTTAGTTTCTTTGTAATTTGCATGTGTAACTATGACATTTTACTGCAATTTCAATGTATTAATGTGTAAAATTATTTCAAAACATAAAATAGTATTTTGTTTCTAGTAATTCTCTTTAGAACATATATGAGGTTATTCTCTAAAAGTTTCAAAGCATAATCAGGCACATGCATCAAAGCTTTTTGCGATCGCAAACGGTGAGATTCGCAAAAATCGGCCATTTGTGATCACAAACTTAGCTTTTGCGATGCATTAAGGGTCAAGGCCCTCGCAATTTGAGAATTCGCAATAACTTGCGAGTTCTCAAATTGCGATTGCATTTAAGGAATCGCATTTTGCTATTCCTTAAATGCAATGCAAGAACCACTTTGAAGTAGCGATTTCACTACTAGGGGTCGCAAATTACCATAAAGTTGAACTTCATGGTAATTTGCAAAAACTTTGAAAAATGCACTAAAGTGCATTTTTCAATGTTGTAGGTTACACACACACATGTCCTTGGGACATGTGTGTGCGCAACATTTGTGCACAGATCAATTTCAGGGGGGTGCAACAGGGTGCCCTTTTGACACCCTTGCACCCTTGAAATTGCATGTGCAATTTGCTAGTACCGCTTTAGTAGGATTTACAAAACATTGTATAGCTATCTTGCATGGCTCTGCGTGGCATGGTAAGTTCAGAGTAATGCATGGTAGTGCAAATTACTCCCTCGCATTTCTCTGCATTAAGAGGCAATTGTATGGGTGGAGTATGGGCATTCACATACATCCACCCATGGATGTTGATGCATTCCCAGATTTACAAACAATTGTAAACCTGGGAATGTGTCAAAATAGCAGGCCACCCAACAGAGGCAAAACAAGTAGAAATGCCTTTATTTCTCCTCGTTAATTCCCCTTTCTACATGTGCTGCAATATGCAACACATGCAGAAAGAGGAACATGTCTCAAAGAATTGTTTTTGGGCAGAAAGGTGCCCCTTACTGCAAAAAAACAACCTGCCTGTAATGCAGGCACCCTTGCATCATGGCACAAGGTTGCATGTATTGGTGCTAGGGATGGAGCAGGAATGCATCATATTTTATTAGATATGGGGCCAGATTTACAAAAGTGTCACACAATGCAGCGCAGCAGGCAAAAATTCTCCTCTGTGCTGCGTGACTTGGAGAGAGCAGGAGAGCGCCACACCTACAGAGATTTGGTACTTACCTCCTCTCTCCCTAGCACCAGCACAGACTTTTGCGGCCAAGCGCCATGCACACACCTTTACGCCATGGAGCAAGGGTGAATGTGTGAGTCTAGCATAGAATTGTACTGGACGGATTCCCTTACAGTACAAAAAAAACCATTGTTCCTAGAAAACCTTTAAAACTTTTCCTACTTTCTATGTGTGCTGTACGTTGCAGCACACGTGCAAAGTCGGAAAAGAAAGAAGAAATTAAAACATTTCTCCTTTTAACGTCTTGTTACAATTATTTTGTCAGCACTGCAAAGCTGTTTGTGTTGTTGTTCTCGTAGACTTAAGAGCTTGGAATTTCCAATATTAGTTTAGGGTTCATGCAGTGCCTTATGGTGTGGAAGATGTAAAGCTTCTTTAGTTTGGCTTTTGAAGTAGTTTGACTTAGTAGCTAAGGTGAGAATTTTATGGCTTTGCATTTTGAAGGCAAGGAGTGATTCCGAGTACTTTGTTTTTTTCTAGAAGTTTTCTAGTTTCTTTGACATTTGTTGATCAGTGCCAAGCTTTTGAGAATCATGAGGAGAGTGGTTTATCCTTGGAAGATTTAGCTTTTAGGGGTTATAGTTTGTTCAAGATGTTCATGGTCAAGCTATTATAGCGGTTATGAAGTTGTTTGTGGAAGGCGATAGGATTGGAGAATGAGTTACAGCTCTGCTTTCTTATAGAAGTCTTCTCCAAATTTTCATTGGTTTAGTTTGTCCAGTTTTTATGATTTCTATTTGCAGGGTGGTAAAGGGATTCACCAGGTGACAGTCCAACCACTTGTGGAAAATTAGTACGGTCTGGTAAACATTATCTGCGCCATCTTGCCTTTTTCCCTGATGCCACACTTTTTGTCGTGCGCACCCGCCATTTTAGGTGCCTCGATCAGAACAACCCTTTTTGCATGCCACTGGCCCCCAGCATAGCCCTCCTCCCTCACAAAGCCCGCACTCTGACAACCCCCGCTCGCACATGCCTTGGGTCATAAACCCCTCTTCAGCGCAGCTCTGCCTCAGAACCCCATCCTGTCCCCAGCGCGACACCTCCCTTCCTTCCTTTCATGGTCCCAGGCCCTCTTTGATACCAATCCCCTTTTCCTGTGTGCCCGTTTGTCTTCCTCGTTCCCAGGCCGACACCTAGCTCTGCCGATACTGTTTATTGCCCCTCCCCATACAGTAGAAAGCTTCCCTCATCAAAGGACCCTCGAGTTGATCAAAGCCCCCACCCTATGAGATCCGACCAAACCCCCACATTCCATGAATCGGCGGAATGTCCAGCTGCGCGGTAATCATCACCTGTTGTGACCGGGGTGGGGACTTCAACTGTAAATGTGTGTGGGAACGGGCCTGAAGGGGAGATTCGGAGGATATCCCTCCGTACATCAAAGCATTGCCAAGAATGTGTTGTATGTAATAAAGCAATAAACCTGTGTATAAGAGGCCAGGCCTCAGAGATGCGGTTAGAGCACCTCATGACGATACCTGCTGTCTGAACTGATGTGTTCTCCTCCGGAGAGAATAAACCTTGTTTCCTGCCTTCCCGTCTCCAGCGCCTGCCTCTTCATTGATTAATAATTCGTGGGTTAAAGAGGCGATACCGCCGGGCAAATATCGATTGTCCCTTGACCCTAGATTTAACAATTGGCGTCCCAAGCGTGGGGCCCATCAGCGACTCGTGGATCCAGTGGGAGAGGTCCTGACGACAGAGTGAACGACTGCAACGATCGGGAGAGCTCTTGCCCAATAGACCCTCGTCTGGCAGCCGATCATCCGAACTTCACTGGTTCCGAACAGACCTCTCCCGAGTGATCTACGGTCCTGACTGGGAACCATCAGGAGTGCTGCGAGGAATACAAAGAAAAGAGGACGATCGGGCGCTGGATTCGGAAGACAAGAAACTGTCCATACGGTCCGGGTAAGGTCGTGTAGACACGACGAATCACGAAATAATTGTTTAATTGTTCAGAAAATACTAGTATTACTCTTTGTTGACCTATTTGGAGATTCACTGTCTGCACACGAAGAAACAGTAGGCTCTTTCTCTTTGCAAACAGTGAAAGATAGGTAACGCAGCCGTCGTGCCTATCTTTCTCCCCCACTGATTAATTATTTATTAACGGACACTGATTAACTGTTTTTGACCCCGAGCTACTGTTCGCGGATTGTTTTCTGGAGATTCTCTGTCTACAAACAGGAAAGAACAGGTTCCCCTTTGCAGATAGTGAAAGGGTAGAGGACGCAGACCTTTTTGCGAATCTACTTATTCTCCCCACTGAATTGTTTTTTTATTTTTATATTGGTTCATGAGGTATTCACTGCCTGCAAACAACGTAGAATAGAAATATTCTGTCTAGTCTTTGCACACAGTGATAAGATAGGCAGTGCTGACTTTTGTCCCTCGTTGTGAGCTGTCATGTCTGTCTTCTCCCCACTGGTCGATAGCTGGTTCAGCCCGGACCGTTTATTAGAGGTGGATCATCTAGCTCCGCTGGAAGGCACCCCTAATAAAGACATGTTCATAAACTATGGATTAGTTACCATAGCCTATAGTAAACTGTGGCACAGGTATACCAAAGAAAGTCAAGAGAAACAGTGGCCACTGATAGGATCCTTCGATCTTGATAAAATAGAAACGTTAGAAATAGCCCTTCGTGATAATAAGACAACGCCTATTATGCTCGACTGCCTCGGTATGTGGCGCAAAGAAGCAATGCAACGAAAGAATAGAGACGAGGACAGAGCAGGTAAAGGAACATATCGACAGGACGACCCCAGAACACAACGTCCCGAAAGTAATCCCCCGACACTACGCACAGGACGGCCAGACTTAGGGCAAAACCAATGTGCTTTTTGTAGATATGCCGGGCACTGGAAAGCCCAATGCCCGACTCTACTGAACGTGAGTAGGAGCAGAGGACCGACAGGAATAACAGGCCGGCAGAAAGGGAAAAGGCGCGAGACAAAGATGAATCAGACTGACTTGGACAGGCCAGATAGAACCACCACGTTCGATTACGCCCGATGGCACAGATTTCGCCAAGCCGATTTCAGCGACATGTTCGAGTCCTCATAGATCAAACAACGATAAGACGGGAAAACCCAGTGTAGCTCTAAATTGACAGACGACAAACCCCGAAGAAACCAGAAAGAATAATGTACACACATGATCAAGCATCCTTACCTTTAGCCAAGTAGGGAAAAGTTTAGGGTATTTCGAGGTAGGGGTTACACAAGTATCCTTCGCCGAGAGGACTAGGGATATTGCCAATGTCTGAAAACCTACTACCTCCTTTCTTCCGCATCCTTATAGGCATATAACTAAAGCCTGCCCCATTGCTCTAACAAAAAGTATGCGCAGCATATAGAAATAAGATAATTATGGCCAATAACTGTTTTATGTTTGTCTTGGGTCTTTTTATATAATATTTGTACTGTCTCCCCGTCTGAGTTTGTGTGTACGTGATGCATGAATCTGCGTTATCCCTCTGCCTGTGTTACCGTGTTACTTAAACTTCTGTTAACAGAAGCTTTAGCATGGAACAACCTGGAAAGCAAGGAATGGGAAAACGAAATCCGTAGGCCACTGATGAACTTGAACTTTTATTTAACATAACGAACAAGAAACAAATAACAGTACGTAATAATAACACCTATCAATGCACTAACAACAGAAAACGTTTGAAACAAGAATGGTAAACTAGAAAATGAAAGTCAGCAGAACATTCGCCCCCCCCACTCTGGAACCTTCCAAAGTAGGGCAGGGTTACGGCTACGCCCAGCCGGCAGCAACCCATATAAGGCGGGTCCTGCTGCCAACAGTCGGCCAGGAAATCGTAACATAGGGTGGAGCCGGAGGAGAGACAAGGGCCAGCGGGACCCAGCCAGGGGATCACCTTGACCACATCGGAGAGTTGTAGGGGGGGGAATGTCTATGTCCTCGACCCCCCTCTCTCTCTCCCCCAGTCCGGCCACGGTGGCGCGTGGGAGTTTCAGGTAGTCCCGCCACATGTCTTCCCGGTCCGGCCACCAATGGCCGGGGACTGGGGCCAACTGGATCCGGCTGCAGCCGATGAGCCAAGGAACCCGTTCATGGGGCCAGAGCAAAGGGCGTCCGGCCGACATCCACCGGAAGCCCGGCCCAGAGAAGGACGGTACACTTCTTTCTTTTCCCCTCCGTAATGGCCGCAGCAGCACGCCCGGCGCCACTTGAATAATGGCTGCGACAACTCTGGGGGGAGGGATGTCTTGTACATACCTCCGCGAAAATTAGTCCAGGTCGGGCTGGGAGGGAGAGGCGACGCGGACGAGCCTCTCCCACCTCCACGGATAGGAGGTTTCCCAGCCCCCGGCCCGGCGCCGAACTCCTCCAGCCAGGCGGTGGTGCCAATACCTGCGTAGCACCGAACATACCATGGTGGCGCCCGAGTACTTGCGCAGCACCGAACATGCGCCGCAGGTGGCCATACTTCCGCAGCACTGGGCATGGGACTTGTGGAGCACAGGGTGTGGAGAGACCATCGTGCATGCCCATGAAAGAGAGCGGCATGGAGTGCACCGGGAGAGGGAGACGGCGCGAACGAGTCTCCCTCGCCCCCCCCCCAGGTGGGGGGCACCACAGCTGCACCCTAGCCGAATGTCCTGCTTCCACAACACGGAGTTCTATTTCCTTTTTGTCCCCAAAAGGGTCTCTTCCACTCTTGCAGACTCAACGAGGGGGGCTGCTGCAGGCCTCAAAATGGCGTCTGGGCCCCCTGGAAGGCGGGTCTCGGCCGCTAGAGTAACTTTGAACAACAACGTAACTCGGGCGCTTGCCCACCGGGGCACGAGCCCCCACCTCCGACAGCACCTCCACAGCTTTGAAGAGCCCTCGGCCCCTGCAGGCTTCCGGTGAGGAACAACTGCCTTGATCGCTAGCGAAATAAGCATGACATAGCCACTCCTTCTGTTAGCATGAATTCTCGAACTGCCGAAAAGGACTCTGGTCCAACTGCCGGTTGTAGGAGACATTTTTTCCCTGACGCTACTTCCGGACTAACCCGGCCCCGCCCAAAATGGCGCCGGTATCAATAGGAACTCACGAACACCTCGTGGTGTTTTTTTAGCTAAAAAGACTCGATGTTCTGAAAAATGTATATGATCCTTTGTACACTTGACGAAAAAGAGGGAGGGTTCACTCGATGAACATGTAGAAGGGCCCCATGAAAACAGTTTTTTCAATGTACGATTCATTATGATATTATCATGTAACCTCGCTTATAACACACACCCATGGTATACCTATAGGAATTTGATTACAACTAGTCCAACTGTGTTTCCAATTATGAAATGAATGCCCCTTGGTCCCTCAACTATTCGATAGACGTTTTTAGTTCCCTGCAAATGAATGAATGAACCTTTTTAAACATGTTTTTAATCCTACAAGATAGCCCCCCCCCCCCTCTACTGTACGCACTTTAGCCATTGCCGTATCCGGCCAACCCCGATCACACTGTCCTATCAACATGCTGAACGATTGTGCAAATAAAGGTTTTCGAAACTATGAACGGGTATTGCATGCTTTATTTAAAATGTGGGATCGGCGGGAGAGTTTTTTTCTGTGCACCCTACTCTGCTCTCTCTTTAAGGTTAATAGAAGTGGTTGCCCAGCCCCGGATGGAGGATCGAATCTAAGACACGACACTCTGCCGTCAAATATGCGACTGACTCAGGGACTCGCGCATGGAGAAAGACCTCGATTTCTGGGGTTGGGTAAGGCGAAACGGTGTAAAAGATGGAATATAAAGGATGGGTAAAGTGAAACGATGTAAATGATAGAATATTATAAAGATACGACACTCAAAGGTACTAGGGAACAGAGTTGACCGAAGAGCTGATAAACCTTAAAACATCACAGCGTTGGAAGAGATTTAAGGACCCCGATAGCTAAATACACCTACCAACTAGAAACCTCGCGCTAAGTGCTTCTGATTCTCTAACGTTTTCCTACTCACAGCCTATAAGGACACAGTGCCCCCCCCCCCCCCCCTTGGCTCCAGAAACCACAATCCCAGGGATTCTATCCCGAAGAGATAAGACGAGTATGAGGTAAGTAAAAGACTTTCGTACCCGTGCTTTTGATATGCTCGAATGTTGTCCCCCTCCCCTCCCCTCCTTTCCCCCCCCTGCAGGCCACATCGGAATCACGACCGAGGTATGGTGAAGATCTGAAGCCTCGCCATGTCTGATACACGAAGCGGACTAACACTGCCTGGTGGCACCTAAACACACCCACGAACTGCTCTTGTACCAAAAGAGCCAATAAATTGTATGACATGATGAAAGCGATCACCCTTAATCCGTGTTGCGTGAATGGACACCTGTCACGTATGTCTGAAACTATGAGATGATGTTTGTGTATGACTGACGCGTTGACTTAACTGGTTAAAGGACCGAGAATGCAAGAAATGCGACACAATGGTGCCCTTTTTACTCGATGCATGTCCCCTGTACCCGGCCTAATGCTCGTCCATCCCAAACTGCATGCTTTCAACATTCTAACACGGACCCGTAACGTCTTATGTTGTGTAATGCGCTGAATAACCTATCTTAATGCACGGCCACTCCCCATGTTGCACGTGTACTATTTAGCCTGTTGTTGCACATCTCTCTCTCTCTCTCTCTCTCTCTCTCTCTCTCTCTCTCTCTCTCTCTCTCGCTCTTCCGAACGACTAGCACCTAAATTGGCAAACCGCCACCCCTAGTGCACCACCCAATTGGCTCCAAATACCACAAGTATTTGCTCAAAATTTATCCTAAATAAAAATCACCCTGACGCCGTGTCACTGCCTCTCCTTTCTGCTAAAAATTGATGAAACCGAGATTTGGCCATTAGGGAAAGGACAGGTAAGACGACTGAGGTTCCCTAATCTGACCCGAAATAAGGGAACTACATGTCAGCGGCTCCTGTGTTATAAAAAGATGCCTCAGATAACGCGACCTTCCCCGTCCCGAATTGTCGCAATACCCAAACAGTAAAGGTGATCGAAACATCCTCATGTTCCCGGAACGCCCCCTGTTTCGTATCAGCTGCCCCAGACGAGGGTTATAAAACTGTCCCTCACCCCCGGTTGTAAGAGATGGGTCTATTTACGCCCTTACCACAGTTTTCTATGTCCCTAGTTGTTTCCCATAAGACCCCTGTCTTTTCTAATTAAGTAGTCAGGCCGTAAGAGGCTACGTAGGAACCAGAATGATGTTTTACAAAGTTAAAGATTAGACCGAAGCGAAGAAATCATTGCAATGAACCCTGTTGAAAGCGAAAATGTTTAGTTGAAAGGCAGGATGCATTGATAGAATGAAAAATGTTTAGCCTATGTTCGTCCCTCAGCAAGATACCTGTCAGACCATGGTGATAGCACACAGCACCCTTTTTAAATATAAAGCCCTGGAGAACGGTATAGCTTCGTAAGGCTCGTATTAAGAAGGTGGGTCTCCGTCAGAAGAACTGACGTAACTGTAATGCAATAAAAGGTGCCAGATCTCGTCCCACGACCAACAAACACCAAAGAAATAGCTGTGAAGGAAAGTTATAGTAAATCCAGCAGGGCCATCATCAATCATTTATATGTTAGTTGCGAACCCTAATATAACGGACGTTTCCATTTTTGCCTGGAGCTGGGAGAGAAATAGACTTATGTGATTACCTTCCTCTGCCAATTCTCTAAAGACTGTCTTTTCAAACTCATTTAAGGGTATGACTGTCGGAGGAAAGAAGGACCGGATGTGGGAGCACGTGGCCTGACTACAGATCGTGGAACATCTGCGACATTGGCCAAGGCGAGACCGCGACAGAAAGGAGTTGCAGGACGAGGCACTGTTTCCGTCAAAGTGAGAGGAAAGGGCTGACCTGATGCCACTGCTCAATGTTCAATGTGTGCCGAAAAGTCCCCGCTCTCTGAATTCGGTCATGAGCCCGCCTACCTGAGATTTCCGCCCCCCTGATCTGTTCCCGATTTGGCCCAGCTCCATCCCCCCTTTTTCTCCGACCTACCCTATGGACTACACACTCTTCTTCCATCTGAACCTTTTTGACAATCAACTCAAAGGACACAGGGCGAAAAGGACCTTTTTGACCAGAATCGCGAGGAAAAGGTCGTGCCCTGCAACGCGGGACCTAGAATAGAGCTGGACCCGTAGCTCCACCGCCGGTGCTCCACAGCGCCAACAAAAGACGACAAAGAATGCTGAGAACTCATTAACTTCGAACGTTGACACCCTCAATTATCGTTTCTACTACGTCTCATTTCTCTCCCAGCCACCATTGTATTAATTATGCTCCAACCAAACATGAACAGAACTCACATATGTAATGACCTATCAATTTACATTCCGAACGACTATAAGTAGCTATGAAATGTACCCAATGCTCACACTACAGAATCATCTTTGTCTGTTATTGCATTACTATGGCTTTCCTGCAAACGAGTTTTTTTATCGATAGACCCGCCTCCTAAGATGAAAGATTTTAAAATGTAATGTTTATAACTCCTTCACCTGGGTACCTACTTCTTTTCCTATGACCACCACAGTCGACATGAATTGGAAATAGGCCAGCAAGATGTCTTGGATATGTTAAAGGGAGGACTGTGGAAAATTAGTACGGTCTGGTAAACATTATCTGCGCCATCTTGCCTTTTTCCCTGATGCCACACTTTTTGTCGTGCGCACCCGCCATTTTAGGTGCCTCGATCAGAACAACCCTTTTTGCATGCCACTGGCCCCCAGCATAGCCCTCCTCCCTCACAAAGCCCGCACTCTGACAACCCCCGCTCGCACATGCCTTGGGTCATAAACCCCTCTTCAGCGCAGCTCTGCCTCAGAACCCCATCCTGTCCCCAGCGCGACACCTCCCTTCCTTCCTTTCATGGTCCCAGGCCCTCTTTGATACCAATCCCCTTTTCCTGTGTGCCCGTTTGTCTTCCTCGTTCCCAGGCCAACACCTAGCTCTGCCGATACTGTTTATTGCCCCTCCCCGTACAGTAGAAAGCTTCCCTCATCAAAGGACCCTCGAGTTGATCAAAGCCCCCACCCTATGAGATCCGACCAAACCCCCACATTCCATGAATCGGCGGAATGTCCAGCTGCGCGGTAATCATCACCTGTTGTGACCGGGGTGGGGACTTCAACTGTAAATGTGTGTGGGAACGGGCCTGAAGGGGAGATTCGGAGGATATCCCTCCGTACATCAAAGCATTGCCAAGAATGTGTTGTATGTAATAAAGCAATAAACCTGTGTATAATAGGCCAGGCCTCAGAGATGCGGTTAGAGCACCTCATGACGATACCTGCTGTCTGAACTGATGTGTTCTCCTCCGGAGAGAATAAACCTTGTTTCCTGCCTTCCCGTCTCCAGCACCTGCCTCTTCATTGATTAATAATTCGTGGGTTAAAGAGGCGATACCGCCGGGCAAATATCGATTGTCCCTTGACCCTAGATTTAACACACTGATTAGAAAGCTCAGTTCAGTTCAAAGCAAAGTTTATTTGGACTAAACAGTCATTAAACATAAAAAATCGTCATAAAAACAGCTCCTACAAATCGCAAAATTTTACATTAAAACAACATCATTCAATTCATATTCAAAATCCTTGGTCCTTACTTCAGTCCATAGAATATAACTCATATCATAAGATAAGGCAAGCATTTTATTATTAGACCCATTTCAGGTTTTCTTTAGCTTATTGAATGAACTTCCCTCGAGCACAAACTATAAATACATCATCATACAATTCCGGATAAAAATCATTAAACCTTTCTTTGAATCCTATATCATACTCATATCATGCAAACAGGGAAACATTTTGTATGCTAATCATATTTCAAATTTCCTTCGGCTTTTTGGATAAACCTCCCCAGAGCACACGCTATATCCAGATTCCTCATTTCTAGTAAAAGATCTGTTGCCTGTACCCTATTATTTATGCTGTATTTTTTTTTTTAAATTGGACTCAAAATCTCTTTCCGTATCTAAAACCATTTGGCAATCCAATAAAATATGTAAAATGTCATACGTTGTCCCCAGGGTACAATTGCATTTCCCATTGCTATCAATCATTGCTCTTTTTACCCCATTGTTAGAATAGCAGGGGTTGACACCAATTCTCAGCCTTAAAACTTCTCTTCTCAGCCGTCGGCTGGGTAATCTATCAATAAAGGGGGAAATAAAATTCATTTTGCCACGAAGTAGCCATAAAATGTACAGATTTTTTCCCCATGAGGTACTCATGGTCCTACGCTCGAGATTTTTCTTTTCCCAGGGACTTAAGTTCCCTCCTCTCAACCTCAATTTGTAGAGTCAACGGGCTAATCTTAAGCCCCATCATTGTACAAGCTTTAATCAGAATTTTTCTTACCCCTTTTTCCCATGTTAGATCACTCATCAATATCTCATTTCTGCACCATTGCGAGACTTTATAATCATCACCTGATCCCTGGCGCTGCCAAAATCTCACTGGGGCCATGCCCGCCGATATACTCCATGAGGTGATACCTGTTTCTAGCATTACTGCCTGGACCATTGAGGACTTAGGCAGTGATAATACATTTTTCAGGGCTTTTCCCTCCTCAGCGTCCTATCCGTTTTTGCCACTCAAGTATAATAGTTCGGCTCCATAAAGGAATTGATGTGGAACCATGGGTGTATAAGCTTTTAAAACCGGTGTATCTGATTTTTCCCCGTATACTCCAGTAAATTTCTTTAGACTGCTAACCGAAGCTGATGTCCTTAATTTTAATTCTTCGATATGGGTAGACCAGTTCAGACCTTTCTGAAACCACATGCCCAGGTACCTGTATTCATCTACTATTTCCAACTTTGTGGAACCCAAATACCAGTTGAACCTTATTTTTCTTCTTCCAAATCTTAAAATCTTTGTTTTAACCATGTGAACTACATGTTTTTGGAGCCCACAGTATTCATTAAAATTATTCAGCTTTCTTTGTAGCCCAATCTCTGTTTGGTCTATTATTACCAATAGACCACATATAATAGACATGAGATATGTCTCCGATCTACCTTTGGCTTGGCCCTCCTTTCTTTACCCAAAACAGAGGGTAGATCTGCAATGAATAGGGAAAAACGTAGAGGGGCCAATACACACTCCTGACTCAGCCCATTTCCAATTTGGAGTTTCTGACATGGACTCCCCTCTGTGTTAAAGATTATCTGTGCCCAGTTAGTAGTGTGAAGTACTTGTATCAATCTTAGGAAGTCTCTTGGGATATCATAACCAATCAGCGTCTCTCAGAGCATCCCACGGTCCACAAAATCAAACGCTGCGCTGAAGTCCACGAAGCAGCAGTACAAACTTCCACTCTGCTCAATGGACTTCTGCGCAATGAACCAGAGTGCAAAGCAGCGGTTGACCGTTGAATGTCCCTCCTTAAACCCCCCCTGTCCCGGTTCACAACCTGATTTGCCTCTGTCCACTCCTTAAGTCCCTCTAAGATTATTTTGGCAAAAACTTTTTTGCCTATATCTAAAAGGTTAATTAATCTATAGCTCTTTGGGGTATTTATATCTCCTTTTCTGTGGATAGGTCTTATAATTGCACCTTTCCAGTTTTCTGGTAGAATACCTGTGTTAAGTATCCCCAGGATCCCCAGGAATATTTTTGAAAAGAAATCTGCACACCACTCTGGCCTATTTTTTATGATCACTGCGGGGAGGTTATCTGGGCCAGCAGCTCGAGTCAGGGTTAGGTTAGATATGATTTTTTTAACATTACTGGCGGAGAAATGATCCTTGATTTCCTTTCTCAGTCATGGCCATAATTTTGAGTTTGATCTTACTGTTTCTTTCCGATTTCCATGAATTTCCCCCAGGTGTGTAACCCAATCATCTTCTGGTACCACACAGTTCAAGGAGCCTAAAGATTTACCTGAGCTTTCTTGGACCAATTTCCAGAAGCCTTTCAAATCTTTAGATTCTATCCCAGTTAGCAGTTTGACCCAGCAACTCTCTTTGTAGGATCTTTTTTTATTCCTTACAATCATTTTATATATTCTGCTTTGTTTCTGGAGGCTGTGGAACAATTCTATATTATACTTTACCCTTATAGAGATTAGAGAGCTGTTTAGGGCGATCATGCACGATTTTGGGATAATCAGATTATTGATTTTGCCCTTCTTATGAGTGTGATATGAGACTGTCTGTGTCAGCTTTATGAGTTAGATGCTTTGAAAGAGGGTTTTTCAAAATGTTCCATGGTATTTTGAAATGTTCTATTTATCCAGCCGGGGGGAAAAAACACCTGTTTGCTGGGTGCACGGCAATATTAATGTATTATCCTTTCACATTATTAACTCAATGAATCGTACAAGCTCAAACATAAAAATTAGACACAAATTTCAGTTGATCCGCTTGTTATAATTAAATTGTATCTCTTGTATAACCAAATTCAAGTAGCATACAAAATCATCAATACTTTTTTATTTATTTTATTTTTATTTAAAGAGTTTTATATAGCGCTGGCTAGACCCGGAGGTATCAGAGTGCTTTACATGAGAATCAACAATGTAACAGAAAAAGTTCAACAATTACACAAAACATTCAAAACATAAGCAATACAATTAGGAGAGGAGAGAAGAGAAAGGAGAGAGAAAAGTAGTGGAGAGGGCAGGGGAGGTGACGACCAAGGAGGGAATCCACGGCACATCTCCTGTATAGCTAAACCAAGTAGCTCCATCGGGCATCAGACAAAATAGTTCAGTCTCAAATAAATTGAGAGAGGAGAGAAGGAGAGACATAGTTAGAGGGAGGATGCGGGAGGAGCCGACAGGAGAGATGAAAGGAGGTGCAACAATGTGGTTCAACAAAATACCAGAAAAAAATCTGCCAGTAAACATAATATCAAACAATCAGCAATACATTAGGAGAGGAGAGAAAGGAGAGAAAAAGTAGTGGGGGGTAGGGGAGGTGAGAAAGTGAGGATAAGGGAAGAGACAACCATAGAGACGAAAGGAAGTCTGTCTAAGGACCGACTGGGTAGGTGACGACCACGGAGGGAATCCACGGCCCATCTCCCCTATAGCTAAACCAAGTAGCTCCATCGGGCATCAGACAAAATAGTTCAGTCTCAGTACATTGAGAGAGGAGAGAAGGAGAGACATAGATAGAGGGAGGATGCGGGAGGAGCCGACAGGAGAGACGAAAGGAGGTGCAACAATGTGGTTCAACAATATACGAGAAAAAGATCAGCCAGTAGGTGACGACCACGGAGGGAATCCACGGCCCATCTCCCCTATAGCTAAACCAAGTAGCTCCATCGGGCATCAGACAAAATAGTTTGGTCTCAAGTGGCGGGGGAAGAGGTTCGCAGAAAAACAGGGTGAGGACAAAGGGCAAGGGCAGGTGAGGGAAGAGGACAGAAGCTGGAAAGGGTAGGAGCGGAGAGGGGGGAGGGTAGGAGGAAGGGAGAGGGGGAAGATAAAGTCAGTAGAGACGCAGAAGCGTTTGCCCGAAGTCCGGCTGGGTAGGTGATAGTCAAAATAGGGAGCCAAAAGTCAATCTCCCCTATAGCTCGCGGGGTAGCTCCGCCGGGCATCATACAGAAGTAGCTAGGGCTCAGCTTTCCAGGGCAGGGGAGGAATGAAAACATCATAGAGGGTCCCGCTCCTCTGCTCGTGGGACGGGTATTGGCTCAGCAATGCAAGCAGGAGTTCTTAGTAGGGGAGAGTATGGAGACAGCAGGATGTCAATTGTCTCAAGCGGTGGGCCCTCCAACCTGGAAAAAGCAGTTAGTCCTAGCACACAAAACGTGAGTAGCGGTGATTGTCATTTACAGAATACTGTGGCTCCAAGTACTTAATGTTTTCAAGTAAAGTATTGATGATTTTGTATGCTACTTGAATTTGGTACAATTTAAATATAACAAGCGGATCAACTGAAATTTGTGTCTAATTTTTTATGTTTGAGCTTGTACGATTCATTGAGTTAAAATGGATTTCTAGTTTTTCAGGCTGGCTGCCTACACCCTGGGTTGCACGCATTCTTTGGTTGAACTGATCACAATTGATTCATTGTTTTGATTACTTGTGGGAGTGCTCAGACTTTAAAACATGTTGAAATATTCCCCCAAAAATTGTAGGAATAGTGATTTTACATTGTTGTGTTTGACTAGGAAACACTGCTCAAAGCTGTAAATATTTCACAAGAACAATCAGAATACAGGAAAATCCTCAAAATGTTTCTTGCATTTTCTAATCTGATGCCTTGAATCTTACAACGCTTCCATGCAAAACACTCACATCATTACCATCAAATGTACAATGCTGTTTTGCGGGCTGTTTCTTAAAGGAAAGAGATTCTTACAGAGGCCTATGGTGTGGACACACAGTAAACCATAAACTCAGTATACATTCTAATATAGAACAGGAAACACAAAAAGGTGGTGCACCTGGTATCACAAGAAGTGTGTACACGTAGGCGTGTTTTCTGGTCGGTGAACTATTGTATGTACAATGTATTCTGTTGTACTCTAGAAGTCTGAAGGGACAGTGTTGATAAAAGGCTGTTACTGTTATTCCCATCAACACAATCAGCATTTGTATTAGTTGGTAAGTAACATTTTTGTAGAATCTCCTTCTCTATGCTTCTGATAAGAAAAGTTTCTATTTTACATAGGACTGGTTCCTATTCGGGTTAGTGTTTGTTACAATGTCACAACAGGACAGAATACTGCCAGCGGATATACCATATAATTTTACTCCCTTTGCACATAACTTAGTAAATGCTGCCACATAATTTGGCTCTCCTTTGCAGCACAATTCAAATGACTCTACTTATAAGATGAGCTTGTTTTAGCAAACCACTATCATTAGTAGAATTACAAAATATCCCCTGCATAATAATAACAAAAACATGTGTGGCATGCTTCGTTATGTGTCCCACATATCGCAGATTTAATAATGTAATAATATGCTACCAGGATCCTTTGCCGCTGCTGACAAATTCAAACCAATTCAACTCCAAGGCACCTTAATTCGCTAGCTTTTTTTTAATAATGATTCAGACACGTGACAAAAAATTACACACTAACATAAATGTCAACAGCAGCTGCATTAACCTACTATGCTATCTGAAAATCATAGCTATTCATGAGAAACATCATTTTTATCTGTGTGAATTTCTTTGTGGAAGACCTAATTCATGTGTAGTGGCTGACCATATGCAGCCTGTTATTGGCCCGGCTCCTTGTCACTCTGCCTCTTGCAGCCCAAACTTTTGGTTTCCGGGGTCAATGTTTCTATTTTCAACACTTTAAACATGCACTTTAGTTTGCACAATCAATCAATCAATCAATCAAAGTTGATTACAAACTACATCCCAAGGATCCCAAAACCGTGTCATCATAAACAAAAGCTTCGCCTGCCATTATTTGCTGTGTGAGTAGCTTGACATTTTCTAGTCAGAAATTAATAGCTTATATCGCCCTCTGGCGGGCATCTAGGTTTTCTGCAGGTGTAAATTGAAAGCGTTCTATCTTGACAACAGAGTGCCAAGTAAGGGAATGACCTGCCTTCGACGGGGTCAAACAGGGGCATGGACGTCCGAGGAACACAAAGAGCCAAGCACTTTCATACTCCATTCTAGACACATTTGGCTCACATTACCGAGATTTATCGTTACTCTGCAGCACTTTTCTGCGCGAAAGGCTTTCAGTATAATGGCTTATGGCTGACAGCCAAGATGGCAGATGCCTGGTTTGATGAAGCTTTAGAATCCCGACATTTCAATCTCGCAGCGGCACAGCCTGGCAGCTGGGAGCTGGTGTGTCTGTCCACACCAGTCAGCGAGCCTTGTGCAGCTCCGTGGCTAAACAGGAAGACAGAAGGACCGCGGGGGCCTGATGGAGGCGCACAGGCTTACAGGGAAAGCCTTAAGGCGCACTGGCCCATGTGAAAGTTCGATGGGGCTGGGGTCGGGTCATTCAAGTGTTAGGTGGGCCTTTCAGGGATGCTGGTCTCTTGGACAATTTGTACTGAGAAAATTGATCGTGTTACAGTTGCTGCCCCGGCAGCTTGCTGAATAGTTCCATGTGGATCCATGAATTTTCTAACACCTTTATCATCTTTGAATTATTGGCTGGGCCATAGTAATATCAAGATTTTGCCTTTTATTCAGGCAAGATTAGGAGCCTGATCGAATCATCATACATAAATGAGTCAATATTATGTATATCATCATTTTAATCCTTTTAGTAGACTCTAAAACTGGTTACTTTCCCTTGCTACGTGCGAAAAGCACAGTCCTTGAGGGTGGTGGCCACAAACAAGACAGCACATGGAAGCTGCAAGAAGGTATTTTGCAAAATCTTGCACCGTCAACCAAATGCATAGGTACTGCACACATGCAGGTAGATACACCCGTACAGCGGCACTCTTGCAGGCACTCCATAGGCAATCACTCGCAAAGGGCAACATACACACTCAATTGTGCTTAGAGAGCTGCTCCATGCAAGTGCAAGGCAATCTTTACCCACTAGACACACACTTAAGGAGCAAACTGGCTGTTCGCTGGGGAACAGCCTCCGGCCCTTGGTTTGACGGTGAAAGAGAGAGCCCATGAACAGTGCCAGATTAAACCCTGTGGAGGCCCCTAGGCAGTCGAAATTCCCCCCCCTTCACAAATTATCTCCTAATACTCAATGCACTGGATTTTTTTACAAACTGGCAGTTGCCAGAAGATGAGCTTTTAAGAGACAAACTGCTAGGTGAATGTGATGTCTCTGGTTTCTGAACTTTAAATTATTAATGGGCACATAACATTAATACAGAAATTTCTCCATAGAGTCTTTAATGTAAAGTGTTCGTTTATTTGAGTTGATTCATTTTTTTCTATCTTTTGGAAAAAATATTTAATAAAGCTTGATTGTAATTTTCTTTCAACATCAAATCAATATTATATTGATCTGTTGTCGCGGAGCACCTAAAAGGAGTGGGGCCCATATGCCGGTGCCTATTTGGTCATCCGGAACTGCCCATGAAGAGCACATAGGCAAAAGTTCCGCTTCTATACGTTACGTCCATAAGTTCCACAAAAACGACTGGCACAAAAGATGCACCACTAAACTCAGCTGTTTTGTGGTGCGATCAACATTGGAAACGTAAGATAACCTGATGTGCGAGTCTCTAAATGAGGTGGGAAGACCTAGGGCTTGGCAGGCATGGTAATCTGTTGTGTTTTCAATGGAGGACCCTATCATCAATCTCTGAATCGTGCCGAGAGCCTGGATGGTGTTCGGATCTGAGTAAAGACTGATCTCTTGAGAGCAATGTACAGTCCTTGCTGATTAGTCTCTCATGTCAGATCGAGCAAAGATGGGTGGGTGTGGAGGGAGGAGCCAAGATGGCGATCGGAACAGTCGCATAAACGCTTGGCTCCGAGGGCCCTTCCTCCCCGCACGTCTATCCTGACCATAATCCTGAGTGAGACTTGCTGATCTGAGTTGCTGAAGGGAAGCAATCACTTACCGTCTGTTTCTGGGGCTCCACCGTGCAGTAGATCCGTTGAACCGTCCCCGTCTGCTTGCTGGCCTTCGCGGCACTGAAGCCGGGGCCTCGAGTGCAGAGGTTGCCTGGCAGTGTTCGTAGTGTTGGCGGCCCTTGTTGGGATGAGAAGCCGGTCAGTGGGAGCCTGAGAGCCGCGAGCCGGGAGAGTTGGTACCACCCCACTCCCAATAGTGGGTTGCCCAGTGAACCCGAGATATCGCCGAGCCGGAGAGAGCCCGTGTCGCCCGGTTCCCCTTGGGTGTGACGTCCGGCCATGTTAATAGTCCCGTCCGGGAACCAGTGGTTGGCTCCCGGCGAGCTGCGGGGAGCACACCCGGACTTTTGTTGACTCTCCTTTCTGCACCAAGCGCCGACGGTCGAGATCCTGCCGTGGGACCTGCTGACTCTAATGGTCGGACGGGGCTCGGAGGTGGAGGGGCAGTGAGGGAGAACGAGATGGCTGAAATGGCGGACGGCGCCTCGGAGTGCACCCCTCCCGGGGACAGAGAAACCGTTGTACTTGAGACCCCCGGAGCTCGGCTACATGGGGAAACGATCACGCGTCGCCACGTATTGGCTGCACTGACAACCCTGCGGACTGATCTGCTCCGGAGTTCCAGGGACTTGGGAGGAAGGATTGCCGCCATTGCTGACCCGCCATTTTGTAGCGTAGTGGTTTGCCCCCAAGTCGGTGCCGATATGTCTCCTTCTGCCGCAGTGTCATGTTCCCCGGATGAGTCTATAGTCTTGGAAGCGCTAATAGATTTGGTTCCTGAGCTTATTGTTGTCACGCCTGTTCCGCAAGTTGTTGTCTCATCGGGGCCTTTTTCTGACCAGCGAGTGGAGAAGCTACATCGATCCATGGTACGTGAGGCCCGGACTGTGCCGCGGTGCTTCCCATATCCTGTGCTTTCCTTTCCGTGCTTGGCGGACCTGTTTTTGGACTTGGAACTGTTCGTGGTCTGGGTATCGTTGCATTTTGGCCTCCGCCAAGCATTGTCAGCTGTTTTTTGGTGGCTAGGACCATGTTGGGCGGCGGCGCTACCTTGTCTGCCTGGAACGATTGAACTTTTTGTATCGAATTGTCTCCCGACTGCACGGCTGATTAACATTGCTACCATTGACAAAAGTGGCCAAGGGTAACCTCGCCTAGGACTTGGATGGACTTTTTGCTGGCTAATGGTGATTCAGGGGCACGTTTCGTGGGACTGTAACTGATTGCGTTTTATGTACTTGCTGATCTTTGTACTTTTTATTGCTTCTGTTTATACGATTTAGTATGCGGGGTTGGGAGGGTCTGGGTGGTTGAATCGCCGGCCCCTCTCCTCATGTTTTTCTCTTTCTCTCCTTTCTTTTCTATATTTCGGGTCTCCTATTTAGGGCGACAGGCACGCTGCTGGGGGGGGTAGGCCGTAGCCTTTTGCAGAGGTGCAGGGTGGGGGGTTGGGGGATGGGTTTGTTTTCTGCTTTTCTCTTTTTTGTTTCTATGGCCCTTTGCCCTTTCCTTTTTCGATGTCGTTGTCTTCATGTCTCCCATAGTGCATCCCTTTTAGGGGTGTGGCTTGCATGCCGTGCTTGGTACGTTATTACCGCATTTATCCTGACTTTGATGCTTCTCTCCTTTCCTGTTCACTCTATGTTCATCGTCGGAATGATAATGTGTTTTTTAATTGATTGTATTGGGAGCGGGAATGACACTGTGATGTCGATTCTTTCGTTAATTTTTGGTTATCTAAAAATGAACCGTCTCTATTTCTTGTTAACACGAATTATCTTGATTCTCTGCTGTATCCAGGATGTGGCCTTGTTTTTCGTTACCATACTGCTGTGCTATTGCGTTATAATTTCTGCTCGATTTAAATAGCGGCCGGCCACACTGGTTGTAGGCCCGTGTTTGTAATTCATATTAACGAAAATAAAGGTTCTAAAAAAAGAAAAAAAAAAGAAAAAAGATGGGTGGGTGGATGGACACACAAAGTATATTTTCTACAATGCGTAAATTATATACACATAAGATTAGGAAGCACCTGGGTACCCATGAAATGCATTTGAATGACTTACTTATTTATTTATTACAAGTTTCTGTGTAGTGCCTGCCTAGCTACACCGGCAACAGAACAATTCAGAAATAAAAAATGGAAAAGTACACTAATATTAACCATCGAATGTGATCAAGTAGAGAACAATATTTCCAGGCATTTAAGCATCTAGATTGCTAGGTGCAATTTGAAATGATGGCTGTTTAGGGTCTTACAGAATAATGGTAGATTAGATTAGTTTAAGCTTCTCTGGGAGTTGATAATTTCTATCCCCCCTGGTTCACCCAAACCTCATTTTACTACTATGATGTCCCAAACAGCCCTTTCTAAATTCTTCCCTCATGTATCCCTCCTTTGACTCATCCCAAACCACATGTTACTACTATGATCTCCGAAAAAACACTTTCTAGATTCTTCCGTCTTCTATCACTCCGTTATCCTATTCAATCGAAACGAACAAACTCACGTGTCCACTACTCAAATTAACTCCTATTTCCGTATACTAATACACCACTAATCCTTTTGGGTTCTGGAGTAGTGTGCTACGTGCCGAAAAGCGATTTGACACATCGTCAGCGGTAGTAAGCACTATATAAATACAATTACTATGCAATACAATACAATGTGCGGACTACAAGGTAAAGGAGAGCTCCTTTGATAAATGTGCCCTCTTCTTTGGATAACAAATTGTGACTAAGTTGTTCTATTTAATGACATTTTGGAGGTCCAGAATCACTAACTCATACTACTCTATTGATATACTTAGCTTACGGAAACACTACCGGCGGAGCTCTCCTACTGAAATCCACCCACACTCTTACATCTCTGCTAGTATATCAGCTGGTATACATTCCAATCCTCTCACGTAACAAACCAGGATAAGTGACCAAGTATGTCTCGATTAAGTTCAGTTTACACCCTCTTTTTGTTTTTTGCCCAGTGGGGCGGAACTAGACCGCAAGTGATAAAAAAGAACACCTCTGCTAGTCTGTGCATCAAAAGTAGCTTCATTACCAGTGACTTATCACACTGGACCTCTAACAGACATGTTGTTCATTATAGATATATATATATATATAACTGTGCCAGCGTCCTATAAGCATTGGATGGAAGATATGCTAAATATGACCATGTCGAAGAAAATAATCTACAAATTAAAAGACGGCCACAAGGTTTTTTATGGGGAGTGGGGTGTAGGGCCAACTTTTAAAAAGAAGATAGCTTTTCAATATACTTGACCTGAGAAAAAACAGGCAGGGGCTTCAGCCACATGATATGAAGGTAAAAGATTTGTCGTCAATTTATTCATATATATATATATATATATATATATATATATATATATATATATATATATATTTATATGAATAAATTGACGACAAATCTTTTACCTTCATATATATATATTTATATGAATAAATTGACGACAAGTCTTTTACCTTCATATCATGTGGCTGAAGCCCCTGCCTGTTTTTTCTCAGGTCAAGTATATTGAAAAGCTATCTTCTTTTTAAAAGTTGGCCCTACACCCCACACCCCATAAAAAACCTTGTGGCCGTCTTTTAATTTGTAGATTATTTTCTTCGACATGGTCATATTTAGCATATCTTCCATCCAATGCTTATAGGACGCTGGCACAGTTATCTCACCCGCTCCTTTTCCAATACAAGGTTCCTACTTGGAATACATCACCTAACTCTCTGTGATTTCAAAGCTTGTATCATGTATGAGGACTTTTGCTAGTGTCTTTGGCCAGTCAGTGGTTGCTGGCCCCTCCTCCTGTTGGATATTATCGTTTCCCACTGTTCCTCAGCCACAATATTGGTGCACTCCATTTAAATTTTACTTCTTCCTCACTGTAGTGGAACCAAACAGTTATGGCGTTCTGAAGCAGGTAGGGGGGCTTAGAACCTCAGAAAGTAGTGCAACATAATTGATAACATTTAATAATGCAATGTCTAGTGAGTACTTTACAAGAAAGCAAATGACTTTGATAGCAGGTAAGTAAATCATGATCTTAAAACTACGACGTACAAAGAACACCAGAAGTCTCTAGCACTAGGATATACAAAGAAGTGCCTAGCACCCACTCCGCCCGGGAACAAACCTATGCATTTTTCGAGCCACTACATAACAAGCAGTAGGAATCTGGTTAACCTTTAACCCTTGGTCAATATCAAATGGATTCTTTGAAAGAAATCACGTAATTTTAGGGAATGACACAGAGGTGCCAGGGAAAAGGATAGAGTCTATCAGATTTGGAACTGACACTTATGATCCTATGAGGCAAAGACTGCAGATAAGCCTTTCTACTAAATAATTTGAGGAATGTAAAAGTTCCTCACTGGCCCAAAGCCCACCTACTACACACAGCAGCATCCTGCCTTTGACACATGTTTTCTCCGGGTGCTTCCTGGGGAATCCTTGGTTTGGTGTGTGTGGTAACCCGATGTTCGGTGGAGGGGTATATGTGCAGTTTACTGACGTCCAGAGTCAAGTGGTTACTGAATTCTATGTTGGGGACAGTGGGTGCCAAGTGTGCCAGGACCCACTATGGACCTGATTGCAAGTGGCCAGTCCCGTTTGAAGCGGAGGGAGACACGGGTCGTCTAGAATAGCCACATCGCCGCCATCTTGTGAGTGGTGGGAGTGCAGGGACGAGCTCTAGCACTCTCCGGGATACGAGCCTACATGACCCTATGCTCTACCGGAAGCGCAGCGGACGAGCGCAGTGGGCGCGCCGGCAGCGCGCCGAAGTCTGCGCCCGTCCGCGCCGGGCCTGCGCTTAACGCTGAAAACTATGCTAATTTTCCCAAAAGACAATACTTAAGGTCTGAGCTGCTCAGGTTGGATCAAAATGTTTGTGATCAACCGGTAAGGGCACACCCTGTAGATATATCCATGTCCTCTAGCTGTGTCTCTTGTGATTTCAGACCCTTATTAATCCTCACCACACACCACACAAATCGCTAGACCCGCTTTTGGTTATGGATGAGTGCACCACTCTAAATAATCCTCAGCGGACAAACAACAACCATAAGCATGTGTCAGAGCGTCTAACCAGCAGGAAAAGAATCCTGAAATGTATTCTGCTAAATGCTAGATCAATGTCTAAGCATAAACACGAAATTGAAGCATTGATTACTGACCACGGTGCTCACTTAATGTTCCTTACAGAGACTTGGGCATCTGATGCCTCAGGCCCGGACTGGAATGTTGCAGTTCCTGAAGGCTACTCTGTAGAACACGTAAACAGATCAGGAGCAGTGGGTGGTGGAATTGGGATAATCTACAAATCTCACCTAAAAGTATTCGCTCTCCCGCAATTGGACCTGGAGGCCGAAGCCATGAGCTTTAAAATTAAAGACAACAATTGTTTGATATTCTCGGGCCTGCTGGTGTACCGCCCCCCCCCCGGTCCTAGAGCCCCTTTTACTAGAGCACTACACACCTACCTAGAAACTACCTCAGACTCAACTACCTACACAATTTTGGGTGACTTTAATTTTCACCTTGAAGCAAATAACGACTCTGATTCAACCACATTAATTGATAACTTTCTTAGCTTTGGCATGAATCAATTAATCTTGAATTCCACGCACTCAGCAGGACATACCATTGATGGGATCTTTACAAATAATGACCATATTAAAATCATCTCGGTCCAACCTGTTCCCTGGTCCGATCACAAGGCTATCTTTTTCAATTTGCAATTAAATAACCTCGTAAATTGTCATAGAGGTCTTATGCTCCCTGAAAAAATACACCCCTGGAAGAAGCTTGACCCCAACCTTTTAGCTAAGACACTTGCTAAGGATCCCCCAGTTTTCGAACCCTGTAACATTGAAAATGGAGCGATCAAATTCCATAATTGGATTAACCAGGCAGTCGATGAGCTAGTCCCAATGGTAACAAAAAAGCCAGGAAGACGCTCCGCCACTGCACAGTGGTATTCTGCAGAGGTGAAATCAATAAAACTTAAATGCCGGCGACTGGAGCGCATGTGGCGCTCGGATTACAGTCAGCAAAATAAACTAGAATACACCAAAGTCCTGCATGAATATAAGTCAGCGATAGTCCAGGCCAAATCAGCCTATTTCACAAATAGAATTCAAGAAGCCTCTAACACTTCCAGGGAATTATTTAAAACAATCACCCACCTGGCAAAGAGCCCCCGTGATACTGTCTTTAGTCCCAACCAGAACTTTGTGATGAGTATCACCATCTTCTATCAACAGAAGGTCCAGGCAGTCTATGATGATCTTAGCACCCTAGCAGCAGACACTATTACTGACAACAGTGAGAATACCACTCTGGCTGCTTCCAACTATTCTTGCTTCCCTCCATTAGAGGAATCGCAGGTTAGTGACCTACTCACACAGATGAAATCAGGGTCTCCGTTAGATCCCTGTCCTCCCCATGTACTGCATATGATCCCAGTAGCTATAACGGCAGTCCTGACACCCCTGTTAAACAAGGCTATCAACCTAGGTGAATTCCCCAGTAGCTGGAAGAAAGCCTGTATCCGGCCCGTCCATAAGAAGGATACCCTGGATCCTCCTGAACCTAAGCACTATCGGCCCATATCCTGTCTGCCCTTACCAGCCAAGATTCTGGAGAAAGCCATGAATCAAGAGATAATGAGATATGTAGACCAGAATAAGTTATTAGACCCCTCACAACATAGATTTCGACCCTGTCACTCAACAGAGTCTGCCCTAATCATGGCAACGGAGGACATACACAGGACAATGGATGAAGGTGGCAGAACGGCCCTGATTTTATTAGACCTTACATCGGCGTTCGACACTGTAAACCATTCGGTCCTGTTAAATAGACTAAGATCCTTAGGCTTCACCGGTACTGCTCTGGCCCTTTTAACATCTTGTCTGGATACTCGAATTCAACAAATACACTGGGGAGGTCTTCAATCTGAGGAATTCTCTCTCCCAGGAGGGGTTCCCCAGGGCTCGGCACTGTCGCCTACATTGTTTAATTTATGTTACACCTGTAGCCGCCATAGTCAAATCTCGTGGCCTACGATTAGTGTCGTATGCCGACGACACTCAAATTGTAGTGTCGATCTCCCAGTCAGTAGAAGCTACAGCACAACGGTTCAGGAACTGCCTCCTGGGTGTGAAAAGCTGGATGAGCCATAACTTCCTAAAATGAAACACGGATAAGACAGAAGTAATAGAGTTTGGCCAGAAACCATCCGTCTGGAGCGACCTTTGGTGGCCTTCTGAGGCGGGCTCCTGCCCCAGTCCAGCAGATAAGGTCAGGAATCTTGGCTTTCTGTTAGATAAAGACCTGTCCTGTATGGCGCAAATCAACCAGGTGACTTCCGCCTGCTTCTACACCATTAAGGTTCTCAGAAAAATCTTGCCGTACATCCCGCCTACGTTAAAAAAGACGGTGATGGGAGCCCTGGTAATGTCCCAAGTGGACTATTGCAATTCACTCTACCTGGGCACGGGAGAAAAACAACTGACCAAGCTACAGGCAATTCAAAATGCCGCAACTAGGTTCCTGTTGAACCTGCCAAAGTGTCACCCAACCTCCAAAGCCATACGCGAACTTCACTGGCTCCCAGTTAGGCGTAGAATACAGTTCAAGGCCCTCTGCTTGGTCCACAAATCCTTGTATGGCAAAGGTCCTGACGATCTAGCCGAACTCCTTCCTCGTTACACGCCAGTACGTACCTTAAGGTCAGCCAACCAGGACCTAGTATGTCAGCCCAGAATAAGGAGAGCTTGATGAGGTGGAAAATCTTTTTCCCACCAAGCCTCCAAATTATGGACCGCATTGCCTCCCGCGCTTCGCTCACAAAAATCCAAAAAGAGCTTTAGGAAGGCATTGAAAACCTTGCTCTTCTCCTTGCCCTAACCTGCTCTCACCTGTTATTCTGTACTACAGCGCCAAGACGCCGCGGCAATCGAGCGCTTTAAAAATATTTCAGTCAGTCAGTCAGTCGCATATGATAATTACCCCATCCAAAGAAATCTGACACTGAGGTGTTCGTCATTTATCGGACACAAAAATTATCACCTATACAGGTATTTTGGGGAAAAACATGAAAAGTTTGGTGCTTGACGCACCAAAATGTGAATGTACCTGTAAATACCGGGCTATTTCCCCTTCTTAGCCCCTGGCAGTAAGTAAATAAGTAAGTAAGTAAGTTTAGTATTGTTTCAGGTTATTTAAAACCATTACAACATAAAACAAAAACATCCCAAGCAGTAGAAACATGATAAAACCAAATAAAATCTGAATTCGTGAATTCATATGAGCGCCCTTCAAGAGCAGTAAAAGCAAGATAATATCAAATAAGACCGTAGTTGATCCATTCGAGTGTTGTGTCGTTCGATCAGTTCGTCCAAAAAACATACATTTTGAATAAATTACTTATGTGCATAGTGACTCCACTCAACAGCGCGAATCGTGTGATGCATGTCGCCTTCTCCGTCTAGACCAGACTGAGGCCAGTGGGTAGGGAGCAAAACACTGTCCTACCGGGCTAAAGATGTTAGGGAGAGTAGTCTCTTAGATGAAAGGCTCTGTACAACTTAACAGGGGTTATAAGCAACCTAATTCGTAAAGTGCGATTTACAGTGGCTTATGGCCTGACAGAGGTAACTTATACAGGGCACAACTTGCCCTACGAGCACCGGGCAAACCCCCGGTGCGCCGCAATGGGGAGGTCCGGTTTTAGGCCCCTGGGGGCCGTTTTTGTTACAGGGCCGTTTTTGCAGCATAGCTGCAAAATCGGCCCTGTAACAAAATCTGCCGAAAACCAGCCCAGCACCCCCAAGCTCCCTCTCCCCTGGGGTCCGGCCGAGCACTTTGCCAGGGCCGGTTTGGGTTCCCAGTCCGGCCCTGCCTACAAGACATGAACCCGCATCTGATACAATAAGATTCCAGGGCCCGAAGGACTCCCAATGAAATCATAAAGTACTGGACATAAACGACGGGGCCGGAGGTGGACAACTTAGGGGCATATTCTCAAGCCCCTATCACCACGCGAATGTCACTTTATCTGATGTTCCCGCGGTGATAGGGTCAGCGTCTTATTCTCAAGGCAGCGTTAACCCACTTAACCTGGTTAACGTGGCTTTAAGCCACCTTAAGTTTAACCACAACACCCATTGTGATCGACGCTGCCACCTAATATCAAGGGCCGCGATAATAGGTGGCAGCGCCAAACTTAAGACCAGATAAATCCTGGTCTTAATGGAAAGTATTGGCTTGAAATCAAGACAACAACCCACTCTTTCAACTGTCTGTAGAACTTGAATTAAGTAGCATAATATTGGAGCTTCATTTCCTGAATGCCAAGCTATTTCAGGTTTTTAAGGGACCCTTTGGGAGATGCCTTAAGTTTGATCAATAGCTCAAAAATCGAGCTTTCAACATAACTGATTGTTTGCTCAGTCCAAATTCTAGTCCCATTTGGGACGATGGTATACCAACGGGAAGATGAAACAGGTTTCTGAAGCATCTTGTTTGCACTTTGTCCAACCATATGTCAATTTGATCTTTGAATATTAATAGACCGTAGGTTATCAATGGGGATCAATGGGGGGTACCATAGGTGCTCCTCGGTCTCCAACCGGTGGCCGCGCACCGAAGGGGGCCCTGCTGTGTGCCCCCAAACACACTTTCCGACATGGTTTCCAGATTGGACAGACCCACATCGAAGCCATGTCGGAAACTGTGCATTGTAATCTCAAGAGCGGAAAGTCCCGCCCTTGAGATAACTAATGATTGGCCGGTTTCCTTTCTGACCACCTCCATCATAATGAGGTGGTCGGAAAGGAAACCAAGCGGCCCATTACGATGATGCCTTTACGGAACGCATCGTAATCGGCCCATAAATGAAGATGTACACTTGAGCCAGACTCATTCTAGACCTTCCCAAATGGACCCACATCACCCCTCACCTTAGAGACCTCCACTGGCTACCCATCCAGAAAAGATGCCAGTTTAAGATCCTCACGCATGTATGCAAGGTCTTACACAACCAAGGACCATCCTTCATCAACCAACGTATGAACTTCCACCTGCCCTCAAGAAGCCTGCAGTCCGCCTTACTTGTCCACGCAGGGCTGGCTCTAGGGTGGTGCGATCGGTGGAACCGCACAGGGCGTTGACTTGGGGTGGGGGCGTCAGATTTTAAAAGCACCTGCTGTCACGTTCATGGCCTCCAGCAATTGTCATACATCAATTAAAATGTCAAGATAACTCCAGTGATTAATCGTCATCCTGGAGAAATCTGAATATAGAACATTGAGCTATTAACTATCACCCTAGAGCTGCACGCAAACTGCAGGGTATATGTTAGAGCTATGTGTTTTTTTGCTAAGTCTTTCAACATCCTAATATTGTGAAAAGGGTTCATTTAGGTAGAAAACAATTATTTATATGAAAGAGAACCCCCTAACAATGATGTTACATTTTAAATTCTGAATTTGTGCTTTTCCAGAATAAGGACTCAAACAATATTGCCTACCAGTATCAATGACATATCACTCCTACACTACACTTTGTAGTCCTGTCTGATGTAACATTTCCTATACACTGATTTACACACATATGATTGCCTCTGTGCAATGAGTGTGTGGTGTAAAGTGCTCTGACACCTTACACTGTCATGAGTGGTTCTATAAAACTAAATTAATCTGAGAGACAGTGGTTATGGAGACTTGGGAGGCACTGTTAAAGGGTCCTAATGACGGAATCCATGGCAGAGGTGGTAATTGGGGGGTGCCAACAGTCATTGTTGCACAGGGTGCCACCAGCGCTAAAGCCAGCCCTGTGCCCACACACACACCCCTCACACCCATCGCAGCTGCAGCGGATACCGCTACTTCTCCTACATCACCACCAAGATCTGGATTGACCTCCGCCTCCACCTCCGAACGGAACCCTCCCTGGCAGACTTCAGAAAGAGAATCAAGACCTGGCTCTTCAACGCAGATGTGGTAACCTCAGCGCCCAGATACCCCTAGGGGTGATAGTGTTGCGCTAATCAAATACTGATTGATTGACTAATTGCAGGTTGCAATTTCAGAGTAAGATAAACATCACAGGCCACTTCCCAGGTCCAGATGCAAATCGGTTTCCACATAATATAAATGATAAGGGCAGTATATTCAGCCTCATTTTGTGGCCAGGCCTGGCCACTCAGGGGGCTGGAGCATCTTTTGAAAGTCTCGGTGTTCATCTAGTCATGTGAAGGCATTGTACCCTGCTCGTGTAGCCCAAATTCAATGTGTCCAAGGCCAGGTAATGCTCAAGAGGTTGCTGTGGAATAGACCATATAGGCAGCCATGTCAAGGGGGAATGTTGGTCAGAAATAGGAAATGGGGAGCTTCACGCTGGCAGAGGAAACTTGCTGCTTCAAAGGTGAATGTGTGGGCTGTCTCTTCTTCTACTATACAGACACACCTAGCTTGAGAGAGTGAATGTATTGGGATATGTGTCTGAGATGAACAGCACATCCAAAAGTACTACACCAGCCCTGCACAGTGGAAACCACCATCTTGAACTCCACATGTTGGAAATTCAGTAGAGGCACTATTCATACATTCTCAGTGATTATGAAGGCCAAGGACCTCAGAGAGATGGGACACTGTTTAGGCTTTTTTACAAGGGAAGATGGAAGGCAGTCCTTAGCACTGCAGAAGTAAAAGGGCAGGATAGAAACAAATCGACAACTACTGTGAGTCCCGTTTTGCGTGATTAGAGAGGGCAGGAGTCAATCTCACAGTGCAGGTTCAATTTGGTTGACCTCTGATAAAAAAACACAATTTTAAAGGCAAACATCCAGAGAGCTGGTAGTATTGTCACACCCAGTTGGGGGAAGCACAGGATTGTCCAGAACATATTAGGGCAAAGCACAGAACTGGTGAAAGCTGTGGTGTGGCCCAGGGTGAAAAATGGTTGTAGGACCCCCCCAGCCCAGGAATTTTATTGACCTTGAAAGGATGAAAAGCTGAATAGATAAGTCTGGATTCAAATCTTTAATTACAGGTTTTGCACAGGTGCCTATAGCAGACACGTTAAACAATACCAATTATACACACAAATAAACAATGTGCTTAGAAACAGGTGAAACTGGCTACACAAATCAAAAGTATGTCTTTTACCATGTCATGAGTGATAAAATATGGAGACCATAAGCAGTGCTTGATGGGAGTACAAGTTATATTCAACTCTTTAAAAACGTTAGTTCTTATCTTAATTCAACACTTAGCTACAATGTCATTTTAACCCTTGTTTTTCCAGTGAATTTCCAGCTTTTTCTAAATATACGCTAAGATCTTATTACCATACTTAACCATGGGCTAGATGTAGTTGGGCAAATACCGGTCGGTAACGGTGAAATTCGTTACATTTCACCGTTACCGACCAGTATTTAGGCATTTGAGATGTAGAGAGGATTCGGTATTAAGGAATCGGTAAATACCGATTCCTTAATACCGATTCCTTATGGCCTTGCATTTAAGGAATCGGTAATACCGATTCATTAAATGCAATGTAGGTAGCACTTAAAACAGTGCACCTCAGCCTTAACGAATCGCTATTTACCACCAACTCCAAGTTGGTGGTGAATAGAGATTTCCTTTTAAAAAGCACTTTTTTGCTTTTTGAAATGTGCCATGTGGCACACATCCATACCCTTAGGGCATGCATGTGTGCCACATGTGCACACATGCACATTTCAGGGGTGCAACAGGGTGTCCTTTGGACACCCTTGAAATACCTCCCGGTATTACCAATTCGGTAATACACAATCGGTAATACAGAATGTCTTCACATTCATTCCTATGGGTCTCCAAGCCCATAGGAATGAATGGGTAGGTATCCGTTATTATCGAATCTCAATTACCGATTCGGTAATAACTAATATTAAAAATTCGGTATTTTTTACTGAATTCTTACCTACATCTGGAATACCGATTCCTAAATACCGAATCGGTAAAATTCGGTATTTAGGAATCGGTATTTCCAAGTTACCTACATCTAGCCCTAAATCTTCACTTTGATCTTTGTTTTTTAGCAAATTTCTGTGTTTTTTAAAATCAAATTCAAATGTAAATATATGCCCAAACCCTCAGGTACGTGCGGCATACCCCTGTGGGCAACCAATCCCCTGTCTATTCACTGTACAAGTACTGCACTAACCACCTAAGGTGCCCAACCCCCCACGGTGCACAGTCTTTGGCCATTTGCAAACAAGGTTGGACATTTAAACCTTATGGGCATTCACTCCTCTAAGCACACAGGGATATGGGTGGAGGTAGGCCCACACACATCCTCCCTAAAAATCTAAATCAACATAAATAGGTGCAGTGGCTAAAACGGGCTGAGCCATTATGGTTTTTGCCCTGGTGATAACCCTAGTTGGGCATTAGGAAATTCCCTAGCACAATACTAATTTTATTGGAAGAGGAGGCCTCCCCCACTTTTTGTGGCATGCTTCATCAAAGCCAACCTCTCCCTACCCTGGTTGGATGATACCACAAGGGCAGATCCCATCTAGGAGAAAAGGGGGGAGAGAGTTCTCATGGACAGTGAGTGATCCAAGCAACTAAAAACACCTAGAGGTAACAGAGGCTATCACCTTTATTATTGGCAACCTCTGTACAACTAAAAATAATATTGGCATGGAATATAGGCTGAATGGCTCTATCCACCTATATTACGCCAACATGTTTCTGCCCTACTCATAGCCAATTCAGGTTTTAGGCATTTATGTGGGCCAAGGTATCCCTAACTGCCTGACATATCCTGTCAGTGATCAAAGTGTAAATCCAACCTTGTATTTAATAAATTTTCCCTAAAAAAAAGTAGAACAAGTGTTAAAAAGTAGAAATTGTTATTGCTAAAAGAAAATTCATTTAGAGACATAACACCACTAGGTGAGAACAAGTGACACAGCACTGCACAAAAACAAACATGTGTGTCAAGTGAAATAAATAAATACATACATGTGAGTGTCTGTCTCTTACCCTAATTTAAGGAATAGCATCTTTCCTGGTCTGGGATGAGACGATATCCTCTGTAGTCACACACTAGTAATAGGAAATGGAAGATTATCTTGATTACGATACACATATGAGACATTAGAAGGAACCACATGTGCCTACTGGTTTCATTAGGACCGAAATATACAATGTTTTGTATAAGGGTCCATGGTCACAGAAGTAGGGGCCTGTATCAGTTGGATCCATAGTCTTACTCAGATATTCTATTAAGGAAGAGATGGCAATACATGGATCTTTGTATGGTTGCCGTCATTGATCAAAAGTTTTCTGTCTCAGGAAATAAATTGATCTGCAAAGCAATGCTGCTAAGAGTCATTACTTTGTAAACTAGTCGCTACTTTGTAAACTAGTGATTAGTGGGTTGAATGAGCTCCAATTAAAAGAGATCCCTATGTGAGTACTATAATATTGTAAACATCCTCAAGGACTGCCATCAGGGTCAGGTTATTTCCACTATATCTATTTAGTTTTAGCCTTACGCCTTGTAATCGTTATTAGCAGTGGGAGGTTTCTTTCATTCTCTGTCATTATCGTTGGTGGAAATGGGAGCCGTAACAAGGTATCCTATGTGGGTACTCTTCTCCCTTCAGGAGATAGCATGCTGCTGAAAACAGGGTCCCTTCTCCCCACCCGAAGACCCCACTTCCTTCGTCAAGAGGCACATCGTGAAAGAAACATACCCGTGCTCCTAACTCAACCCCTGGAATGGCTATGAAGGAGACGGAGTTCCCATTGTGTCGATGAACTATGTGACGCTATCCTGGCACGTGACGTCAGTGTGTCATCAATGTGTGCAACATCAGTGTGTCGCAGGCATTGCTATCAGTTTAATGGGAGTTGTAGATGTTCCTTGATAGAAATGGGAGTCTTGCCTTGCACCCTGTCCAAGTAGGGACCATTCCTTCTAGTCAGGATGAGTAAAGTACACACCTAAGTGTGCCTGTGCTCACCCTCTGGTAGCTTGGCACAGACCAGTCAGGCCAAACTACAGAAGCATTTGTATATAACCCACAGTAGCACAGTGAAAATACCCCAAATAGACACCACACCAGTTTAGAAAAATAAAGTATCTTTATCTAAACCAAATAAGACCAAAACGACAAAACTCCAACATACACAACTCAAAATATCACTTGTAAAAGGTTTCTTGCACAAATATAGCTCTTAGCAGACAATAGCTCCAACTGGGGCCATCTCGACGTCGTGACAGGTACCACTCCAAATTACAGCACCAACCGAGAGGTGCGTGGGCCAGCCATGAAGTCACAAGGACCCCCAGAGAAATAGTACCTTTTGTGATGATCCAAACAATGGCATCGCATAACATCACAGGGTGATGTGCTGGGTGGTGAGGTGTTGGTTCCTTACTGCTACGCAGGAGAGGTGAGGCATCGGTTCCTTACTGCTAGGCAGGAGAGGTGAGGAGTCGGTTCCTTACTCTGAAGGGGAGGTGACGCAGTGTCTGTTCCTTACACCGGTGCGGCATCGGACAGTCACCTATGTCTGTTATCAACTCCTCGATGGTAAGCAGGAGACGCTGGCGTTGGGCGGTGTTTTGTACGTTCCAAGAATGGTGCCCTTGGCCTAGGTACAGGCAGATGCCTCGATGACGGTGCTGGAGTGAATGCGGGATGGCGTTGGAAGGCATTGGGGCTGTGGTGTCCTCGTGGTCGGTGCTGCGCTAATCCAGTGAGCAGTGACCACGGTGTCAGTGCTGGCAGCGGCACTGGAACCAGCATCGCAAATCTTCTTTTTGGGTTTTGCAGCCCTCAAACACCTCCAGTGGTCCAGAACTAGGAGTGGCACCACTAGGCAGGTCAGGACTCCCAGCAGTGGAGTTCAGGGATGCTGCAAGTAAAGTCTTTGTGTCCCAGACACTCCCGAACAGGAGTCAAGCTCTAGTTCAAGCCCTTGGAGATCTTCTCAAGCAGGATTCACAGCAAAGTTCAGTCTTTGTCCTTTACTTAGCAGAAGCAGCAACTGCAAGCCAACCCATCAAAACAACACACAGCAAAAGGGCAGTATTCCTCCTCACAGCTCTTCAGCTCTTCTCCTTGGCAGAGGCTCTCTTGCTCCTGAAGCAATATAAAGTTCTTGGGTTTTAGGTCTAATATTTATACCCCATTTTCTCTTTGTAGTCTTTGTTTCAAGAGTCTCTGAGCTCAGTAACACCAGTTCTGTCCTCCCTGGTCCAGCTTCACTCCAGGAGGTGGAGACAGCATTGTTCAGAGCAGACACAGCCTATTCAGGTGCTAGTGAAAACTCCTCCCATCACTCTGGCTGGCTCTGAGTCACCTAGGAAAGTCAGGACACACCTCAACATCTGTGTGACTGTTTAGAGTGAATGCACATCACCAGCTTATGTCAATATTAAAGCAGACAGTAAACACGCAAACAGGCAGAGGCACACAGGATGGTAGAGCAAAAACATTCCCACTTTCTAAAAGTGGCATTTTCAAACACACGATTTAAAAACCACCTCTAATAAAAGGTGTGTTATTAATTCCTGAGTTCAGAGAGCCTAAACTCAATTTCTCCATCGAGTCCCAATGGAAAATTACACAAGTAAGATGTTACAAGGCAGTTCCCATGTTAACCTATGGGACAGACAGCCTTTCAATAGTGAAAAACGAAATGCACAGTAGTTCACTAGCAGGACATGTAACACACATGAGTGCATGTTCTACATTTCACATACTCTGCACCCTGCATGAGGGTACCTTGGGCCTCCGTGAGGGGTGCTTTAAATGTAAGGAAAGGGAAGGTTAGGGTTTGGCAAGTGGTTGCACTTGCCAGGTCGACATGGCAGTTAAAAACTGCACGCATACACACGGCAGTGGAAAGTCTGAGACACATTTGAAAGGCTAATTGTGTGGGTGGCACAATCAGTACTGCAGGCCCACTAGTAGCATTTGATTACAGGCCAAGGGCACACACAGTGCATTTTACTAAGGACTTACCATAAATCAAATATGCCAATCACGGATAACCAATCAGAATTACAATTTACACAGGGAGCACTTACACTTCGGCACTGATCGGCAGTGGCAAAGGGCCCAGAGTACCTAAACCAGTAAAAACAAAGTCCAGCACACAGACAAAAAACACAGGAGACAGAGGCAAAACATCAGGGGAATTCACGCCGAGGATGCTTGGTCTAACGCTCCTATATTTCACTTAGAAAAGTAAGTGGTGGCATATCAAAGAAATCATTTTTTCTCTTGCGTATGTTCTTGATTCTTTTTTATGGAGGATAATATTGTCCCGCTTAGGTCCTAAACATTTATTCTTCTAATCCATTTGTGAATTGACATGGCCTGTCAGATGGCACAACAGTTTGAGATATAGTAAAATTAGTTTGACTTAATATGGAAACATACTCATTTGTTATAGCATTAAAGGTTACCATCCAGGGATATCATTATCTGTTCATGTACACGTTGATCACTTTATGCACTTATTTGTGATGGAATGAAAAACGAATATGTAATTTGTCAGTACTTAAAAGGACTGTGGTAGTTAGAAGGTTCATTTTCCATGTTTCCCAAGATAGTGTAATTCCTTGTAATAGGGCCCTAAGCGGTCTCCCAACTCGGATTTTATATATATATATATATATATATATATATATATATATATATATATATATATATATATCAGCATAACATCCCTCCACACAAGAAGAATCGGAGGCCAGAGGGGGTTTACAGGGTACACCAGGCTTTTATTGGCAGTAGTTGCACGGGTGGCGAAAGCATTTCGGCGTAGGCATTCTTCAGCGCCCTGCCGTGCGAGGTAAGCCATCACAAATGAATCCCAGTCCTGCTACCCTTAATGTCCGGGTCTGGACACTCCTCCCCAGTCAATTGCGCTCACCTGTTGAAGCCCAGAGCTGGTGCACGGACTTCAACTCCCAGAATGCACTGAGTAGGTGCATCTGGGTCGGCGGTGTGGGGGGAGCGCTGGAATGGAAAATCGTTAGTCCAGATAGTGCAGTTTGGGAAGGTGGGCACCCACAAAATGCTGCCAACAGTTACCGGGTCTCCCCTGGGCCCCCTCGGACCACAGCTGCCTCAGAGTCCAGGTAGGAAATTCAGCAGGGACAGCCATTCAGCAAAGCGTCCTAACGGAGGTAAAATACCTCCTACCGCCTGAGACCTTCTGGAAAATGAGGCGGACACCGGATTTCTCGGTCCCCCGAGCAGAAAGATCGCTGCAAGACAACGAAGTTTGTCAGTTAAAAATCCGGGTCTCTTTTTGCTGCAGGGCCATCCGTACTGCCCCTCTGACTGGAGCAGAAAATATCAGCATAACATCCCTCCACACAAGAAGAATCGGAGGCCAGAGGGGGTTTACAGGGTACACCAGGCTTTTATTGGCAGTAGTTGCACGGGTGGCGAATGCATTTCGGCGTAGGCCTTCTTCAGCGCCCTGCCGTGCGAGGTAAGCCATCACAAATGAATCCCAGTCCTGCTACCCTTAATGTCCGGGTCTGGACACTCCTCCCCAGTCAATTGCGCTCACCTGTTGAAGCCCAGAGCTGGTGCACAGACTTCAACTCCCAGAATGCACTGAGTAGGTGCATCTGGGTGGGCGGTGTGGGGGGAGCGCTGGAATGGAAAATCGTTAGTCCAGATAGTGCAGGTAGGGAAGGAGGGCACCCACAAAATGCTGCCAACAGTTACCGGGTCTCCCCTGGGCCCCCTCGGACCGCAGCTGCCTCAGAGTCCAGGTAGGAAATTCAGCAGGGACAGCCATTCAGCAAAGCGTCCTAACGGAGGTAAAATACCTCCTACCGCCTGAGACCTTCTGGAAAATGAGGCGGACACCGGATTTCTCGGTCCCCCGAGCAGAAAGATCGCTGCAACACAACGAAGTTTGTCAGTTAAAAATCCGGGTCTCTTTTTGCTGCAGGGCCATCCGTACTGCCCCTCTGACTGGAGCAGAAAATATCAGCATAACATCCCTCCACACAAGAAGAATCGGAGGCCAGAGGGGGTTTACAGGGTACACCAGGCTTTTATTGGCAGTAGTTGCACGGGTGGCGAATGCATTTCGGTGTAGGCCTTCTTCAGCGCCCTGCCGTGCGAGGTAAGCCATCACAAATGAATCCCAGTCCTGCTACCCTTAATGTCCGGGTCTGGACACTCCTCCCCAGTCAATTGCGCTCACCTGTTGAAGCCCAGAGCTGGTGCACGGACTTCAACTCCCAGAATGCACTGAGTAGGTGCATCAGGGTCGGCGGTGTGGGGGGAGCGCTGGAATTGAAAATCGTTAGTCCAGATAGTGCAGGTAGGGAAGGAGGGCACCCACAAAATGCTGCCAATAGTTACCGGGTCTCCCCTGGGCCCCCTCGGACCGCAGCTGCCTCAGAGTCCAGGTAGGAAATTCAGCAGGGACAGCCATTCAGCAAAGCGTCCTAACGGAGGTAAAATACCTCCTACCGCCTGGACCTTCTGGAAAATGAGGCGGACACCGGATTTCTCGGTCCCCCGAGCAGAAAGATCGCTGCAAGACAACGAAGTTTGTCAGTTAAAAATCTGGGTCTCTTTTTGCTGCAGGGCCATCTGTACTGCCCCTCTGACTGGAGCAGAAAATATCAGCATAACATCCCTCCACACAAGAAGAATCGGAGGCCAGAGGGGGTTTACAGGGTACACCAGGCTTTTATTGGCAGTAGTTGCACGGGTGGCGAATGCATTTCGGCGTAGGCCTTCTTCAGCGCACTGGCCGTGCGAGGTAAGCCATCACAAATGAATCCCAGTCCTGCTACCCTTAATGTCCGGGTCTGGACACTCCTCCCCAGTCAATTGCGCTCACCTGTTGAAGCCCAGAGCTGGTGCACGGACTTCAACTCCCAGAATGCACTGAGTAGGTGCATCTGGGTCGGCGGTGTGGGGGGAGCGCTGGAATGGAAAATCGTTAGTCCAGATAGTGCAGGTTGGGAAGGTGGGCACCCACAAAATGCTGCCAACAGTTACCGGGTCTCCCCTGGGCCCCCTCGGACCACAGCTGCCTCAGAGTCCAGGTAGGAAATTCAGCAGGGACAGCCATTCAGCAAAGCGTCCTAACGGAGGTAAAATACCTCCTACCGCCTGAGACCTTCTGGAAAATGAGGCGGACACCGGATTTCTCGGTCCCCCGAGCAGAAAGATCGCTGCAAGACAACGAAGTTTGTCAGTTAAAAATCCGGGTCTCTTTTTGCTGCAGGGCCATCCGTACTGCCCCTCTGACTGGAGCAGAAAATATCAGCATAACATCCCTCCACACAAGAAGAATCGGAGGCCAGAGGGGGTTTACAGGGTACACCAGGCTTTTATTGGCAGTAGTTGCACGGGTGGCGAATGCATTTCGGCGTAGGCCTTCTTCAGCGCCCTGCCGTGCGAGGTAAGCCATCACAAATGAATCCCAGTCCTGCTACCCTTAATGTCCGGGTCTGGACACTCCTCCCCAGTCAATTGCGCTCACCTGTTGAAGCCCAGAGCTGGTGCACAGACTTCAACTCCCAGAATGCACTGAGTAGGTGCATCTGGGTGGGCGGTGTGGGGGGAGCGCTGGAATGGAAAATCGTTAGTCCAGATAGTGCAGGTAGGGAAGGAGGGCACCCACAAAATGCTGCCAACAGTTACCGGGTCTCCCCTGGGCCCCCTCGGACCGCAGCTGCCTCAGAGTCCAGGTAGGAAATTCAGCAGGGACAGCCATTCAGCAAAGCGTCCTAACGGAGGTAAAATACCTCCTACCGCCTGGACCTTCTGGAAAATGAGGCGGACACCGGATTTCTCGGTCCCCCGAGCAGAAAGATCGCTGCAAGACAACGAAGTTTGTCAGTTAAAAATCTGGGTCTCTTTTTGCTGCAGGGCCATCTGTACTGCCCCTCTGACTGGAGCAGAAAATATCAGCATAACATCCCTCCACACAAGAAGAATCGGAGGCCAGAGGGGGTTTACAGGGTACACCAGGCTTTTATTGGCAGTAGTTGCACGGGTGGCGAATGCATTTCGGCGTAGGCCTTCTTCAGCGCACTGGCCGTGCGAGGTAAGCCATCACAAATGAATCCCAGTCCTGCTACCCTTAATGTCCGGGTCTGGACACTCCTCCCCAGTCAATTGCGCTCACCTGTTGAAGCCCAGAGCTGGTGCACGGACTTCAACTCCCAGAATGCACTGAGTAGGTGCATCTGGGTCGGCGGTGTGGGGGGAGCGCTGGAATGGAAAATCGTTAGTCCAGATAGTGCAGGTTGGGAAGGTGGGCACCCACAAAATGCTGCCAACAGTTACCGGGTCTCCCCTGGGCCCCCTCGGACCACAGCTGCCTCAGAGTCCAGGTAGGAAATTCAGCAGGGACAGCCATTCAGCAAAGCGTCCTAACGGAGGTAAAATACCTCCTACCGCCTGAGACCTTCTGGAAAATGAGGCGGACACCGGATTTCTCGGTCCCCCGAGCAGAAAGATCGCTGCAAGACAACGAAGTTTGTCAGTTAAAAATCCGGGTCTCTTTTTGCTGCAGGGCCATCCGTACTGCCCCTCTGACTGGAGCAGAAAATATCAGCATAACATCCCTCCACACAAGAAGAATCGGAGGCCAGAGGGGGTTTACAGGGTACACCAGGCTTTTATTGGCAGTAGTTGCACGGGTGGCGAATGCATTTCGGCGTAGGCCTTCTTCAGCGCCCTGCCGTGCGAGGTAAGCCATCACAAATGAATCCCAGTCCTGCTACCCTTAATGTCCGGGTCTGGACACTCCTCCCCAGTCAATTGCGCTCACCTGTTGAAGCCCAGAGCTGGTGCACAGACTTCAACTCCCAGAATGCACTGAGTAGGTGCATCTGGGTGGGCGGTGTGGGGGGAGCGCTGGAATGGAAAATCGTTAGTCCAGATAGTGCAGGTAGGGAAGGAGGGCACCCACAAAATGCTGCCAACAGTTACCGGGTCTCCCCTGGGCCCCCTCGGACCGCAGCTGCCTCAGAGTCCAGGTAGGAAATTCAGCAGGGACAGCCATTCAGCAAAGCGTCCTAACGGAGGTAAAATACCTCCTACCGCCTGAGACCTTCTGGAAAATGAGGCGGACACCGGATTTCTCGGTCCCCCGAGCAGAAAGATCGCTGCAACACAACGAAGTTTGTCAGTTAAAAATCCGGGTCTCTTTTTGCTGCAGGGCCATCCGTACTGCCCCTCTGACTGGAGCAGAAAATATCAGCATAACATCCCTCCACACAAGAAGAATCGGAGGCCAGAGGGGGTTTACAGGGTACACCAGGCTTTTATTGGCAGTAGTTGCACGGGTGGCGAATGCATTTCGGTGTAGGCCTTCTTCAGCGCCCTGCCGTGCGAGGTAAGCCATCACAAATGAATCCCAGTCCTGCTACCCTTAATGTCCGGGTCTGGACACTCCTCCCCAGTCAATTGCGCTCACCTGTTGAAGCCCAGAGCTGGTGCACGGACTTCAACTCCCAGAATGCACTGAGTAGGTGCATCAGGGTCGGCGGTGTGGGGGGAGCGCTGGAATTGAAAATCGTTAGTCCAGATAGTGCAGGTAGGGAAGGAGGGCACCCACAAAATGCTGCCAATAGTTACCGGGTCTCCCCTGGGCCCCCTCGGACCGCAGCTGCCTCAGAGTCCAGGTAGGAAATTCAGCAGGGACAGCCATTCAGCAAAGCGTCCTAACGGAGGTAAAATACCTCCTACCGCCTGGACCTTCTGGAAAATGAGGCGGACACCGGATTTCTCGGTCCCCCGAGCAGAAAGATCGCTGCAAGACAACGAAGTTTGTCAGTTAAAAATCTGGGTCTCTTTTTGCTGCAGGGCCATCTGTACTGCCCCTCTGACTGGAGCAGAAAATATCAGCATAACATCCCTCCACACAAGAAGAATCGGAGGCCAGAGGGGGTTTACAGGGTACACCAGGCTTTTATTGGCAGTAGTTGCACGGGTGGCGAATGCATTTCGGCGTAGGCCTTCTTCAGCGCACTGGCCGTGCGAGGTAAGCCATCACAAATGAATCCCAGTCCTGCTACCCTTAATGTCCGGGTCTGGACACTCCTCCCTAGTCAATTGCGCTCACCTGTTGAAGCCCAAAGCTGGTGCACGGACTTCAACTCCCAGAATGCACTGAGTAGGTGCATCTGGGTCGGCGGTGTGGGGGGAGCGCTGGAATGGAAAATCGTTAGTCCAGATAGTGCAGGTAGGGAAGGAGGGCACCCACAAAATGCTGCCAACAGTTACCGGGTCTCCCCTGGGCCCCCTCGGACCGCAGCTGCCTCAGAGTCCAGGTAGGAAATTCAGCAGGGACAGCCATTCAGCAAAGAGTCCTAACGGAGGTAAAATACCTCCTACCGCCCGAGACCTTCTGGAAAATGAGGCGGACACCGGATTTCTCGGTCCCCCGAGCAGAAAGATCGCTGCAAGACAACAAAGTTTATCAGTTAAAAATCCGGGTCTCTTTTTGCTGCAGGGCCATCCGTACTGCCCCTCTGACTGGAGCAGAAAATATCAGCATAACATCCCTCCACACAAGAAGAATCGGAGGCCAGAGGGGGTTTACAGGGTACACCAGGCTTTTATTGGCAGTAGTTGCACGGGTGGCGAATGCATTTCGGCGTAGGCCTTCTTCAGCGCCCTGCCGTGCGAGGTAAGCCATCACAAATGAATCCCAGTCCTGCTACCCTTAATGTCCGGTCTGGACACTCCTCCACAGTCAATTGCGCTCACCTGTTGAAGCCCAGAGCTGGTGCACGGACTTCAACTCCCAGAATGCACTGAGTAGGTGCATCTGGGTCGGCGGTGTGGGGGGAGCGCTGGAATGGAAAATCGTTAGTCCAGATAGTGCAGGTTGGGAAGGAGGGCACCCACAAAATGCTGCCAACAGTTACCGGGTCTCCCCTGGGCCCCCTCGGACCACAGCTGCCTCAGAGTCCAGGTAGGAAATTCAGCAGGGACAGCCATTCAGCAAAGCGTCCTAACGGAGGTAAAATACCTCCTACCGCCTGAGACCTTCTGGAAAATGAGGCGGACACCGGATTTCTCGGTCCCCCGAGCAGAAAGATCGCTGCAAGACAACGAAGTTTGTCAGTTAAAAATCCGGGTCTCTTTTTGCTGCAGGGCCATCCGTACTGCCCCTCTGACTGGAGCAGAAAATATCAGCATAACATCCCTCCACACAAGAAGAATCGGAGGCCAGAGGGGGTTTACAGGGTACACCAGGCTTTTATTGGCAGTAGTTGCACGGGTGGCGAATGCATTTCGGCGTAGGCCTTCTTCAGCGCCCTGCCGTGCGAGGTAAGCCATCACAAATGAATCCCAGTCCTGCTACCCTTAATGTCCGGGTCTGGACACTCCTCCCCAGTCAATTGCGCTCACCTGTTGAAGCCCAGAGCTGGTGCACAGACTTCAACTCCCAGAATGCACTGAGTAGGTGCATCTGGGTGGGCGGTGTGGGGGGAGCGCTGGAATGGAAAATCGTTAGTCCAGATAGTGCAGGTAGGGAAGGAGGGCACCCACAAAATGCTGCCAACAGTTACCGGGTCTCCCCTGGGCCCCCTCGGACCGCAGCTGCCTCAGAGTCCAGGTAGGAAATTCAGCAGGGACAGCCATTCAGCAAAGCGTCCTAACGGAGGTAAAATACCTCCTACCGCCTGAGACCTTCTGGAAAATGAGGCGGACACCGGATTTCTCGGTCCCCCGAGCAGAAAGATCGCTGCAAGACAACGAAGTTTGTCAGTTAAAAATCCGGGTCTCTTTTTGCTGCAGGGCCATCCGTACTGCCCCTCTGACTGGAGCAGAAAATATCAGCATAACATCCCTCCACACAAGAAGAATCGGAGGCCAGAGGGGGTTTACAGGGTACACCAGGCTTTTATTGGCAGTAGTTGCACGGGTGGCGAATGCATTTCGGCGTAGGCCTTCTTCAGCGCCCTGCCGTGCGAGGTAAGCCATCACAAATGAATCCCAGTCCTGCTACCCTTAATGTCCGGGTCTGGACACTCCTCCCCAGTCAATTGCGCTCACCTGTTGAAGCCCAGAGCTGGTGCACAGACTTCAACTCCCAGAATGCACTGAGTAGGTGCATCTGGGTCGGCGGTGTGGGGGGAGCGCTGGAATGGAAAATCGTTAGTCCGTATAGTGCAGGTAGGGAAGGAGGGCACCCACAAAATGCTGCCAACAGTTACCGGGTCTCCCCTGGGCCCCCTCGGACCGCAGCTGCCTCAGAGTCCAGGTAGGAAATTCAGCAGGGACAGCCATTCAGCAAAGCGTCCTAACGGAGGTAAAATACCTCCTACCGCCTGAGACCTTCTGGAAAATGAGGCGGACACCGGATTTCTCGGTCCCCCGAGCAGAAAGATCGCTGCAAGACAACGAAGTTTGTCAGTTAAAAATCCGGGTCTCTTTTTGCTGCAGGGCCATCCGTACTGCCCCTCTGACTGGAGCAGAAAATATCAGCATAACATCCCTCCACACAAGAAGAATCGGAGGCCAGAGGGGGTTTACAGAGTACACCAGGCTTTTATTGGCAGTAGTTGCACGGGTGGCGAATGCATTTCGGCGTAGGCCTTCTTCAGCGCCCTGCCGTGCGAGGTAAGCCATCACAAATTAATCCCAGTCCTGCTACCCTTAATGTCCGGGTCTGGACACTCCTCCCCAGTCAATTGCGCTCACCTGTTGAAGCCCAGAGCTGGTGCACAGACTTCAACTCCCAGAATGCACTGAGTAGGTGCATCTGGGTCGGCGGTGTGGGGGGAGCGCTGGAATGGAAAATCGTTAGTCCAGATAGTGCAGGTAGGGAAGGAGGGCACCCACAAAATGCTGCCAACAGTTACCGGGTCTCCCCTGGGCCACCTCAGACCGCAGCTGCCTCAGAGTCCAGGTAGGAAATTCAGCAGGGACAGCCATTCAGCAAAGCGTCCTAACGGAGGTAAAATACCTCCTACCGCCTGAGACCTTCTGGAAAATGAGGCGGACACCGGATTTCTCGGTTCCTCGAGCAGAAAGATCGCTGCAAGACAACGAAGTTTGTCAGTTAAAAATCCGGGTTTTTTTTTGCTGCAGGGCCATCTGTACTGCCCCTCTGACTGGAGCAGAAAATATCAGCATAACATCCCTCCACACAAGAAGAATCGGAGGCCAGAGGGGGTTTACAGGGTACACCAGGCTTTTATTGGCAGTAGTTGCACGGGTGGCGAATGCATTTCGGCGTAGGCATTCTTCAGCGCCCTGCCGTGCGAGGTAAGCCATCACAAATGAATCCCAGTCCTGCTACCCTTAATGTCCGGGTCTGGACACTCCTCCCCAGTCAATTGCGCTCACCTGTTGAAGCCCAGAGCTGGTGCACGGACTTCAACTCCCAGAATGCACTGGTGCAGGCAGATGCCTCGATGACGGTGCTGGAGTGAATGCGGGATGGCGTTGGTAGGCATTGGGGCTGTGGTGTCCTCGTGGTCGGTGCTGCGCTAATCCAGTGAGCAGTGACCACGGTGTCAGTGCTGGCAGCGGCACTGGAACCAGCTTAGCAAATCTTCTTTTTGGGTTTTGCAGCCCTCAAATACCTCCAGTGGTCCAGAACTAGGAGTGGCACCACTAGGCAGGTCAGGACTCCCAGCAGTGGAGTTCAGGGATGCTGCAAGTAAAGTCTTTGTGTCCCAGACACTCCCGAACAGGAGTCAAGCTCTAGTTCAAGCCCTTGGAGATCTTCTCAAGCAGGATTCACAGCAAAGTTCAGTCTTTGTCCTTTACTTAGCAGAAGCAGCAACTGCAAGCCAACCCATCAAAACCACACACAGCAAAGGGGCAGTATTCCTCCTCACAGCTCTTCAGCTCTTCTCCTTGGCAGAGGCTCTCTTGCTCCAGAAGCAATATAAAGTTCTTGGGTTTTAGGTCTAATATTTATACCCCATTTTCTCTTTGTAGTCTTTGTTTCAAGAGTCTCTGAGCTCAGTAACACCAGTTCTGTCCTCCCTGGTCCAGCTTCACTCCAGGAGGTGGAGACAGCATTGTTCAGAGCAGACACAGCCTATTCAGGTGCTAGTGAAAACTCCTCCCATCACTCTGGCTGGCTCTGAGTCACCTAGGAAAGTCAGGACACACCTCAACATCTGTGTGACTGTTTAGAGTGAATGCACATCACCAGCTCATGTCAATATTAAAGCAGACAGTAAACACGCAAACAGGCAGAGGCTGTAAAGGATACACGATGATTCTGCAGGAGCGTCAGGAATCCGAAGTATAATCCACAGCCTTCCCCTGTAGCCTTCCGACTCTATCAAGCACTAGAGCACAGGAGGCAAAACAGGGGAAAACAGGGGGAAAAAACAAGGAAAGGTTGGGGGTAACAAGTGGGTGTTGAGGGTCTTCAGACTGGTCGTCTCAACCTTCTTGTGGGCTTGGCAATCAAGAGAGACTGTAATGCAAAGGGTTATATTCTTACATCTGAAGAGGACAATCACATTCCCAATTATACAACATAACCTTTCATACCTAGCTACTTGTATATGAATGTTCCTGAATGGATATGAGAGGACCTCTGGACAGGGATATAACTGGAGCTGTAGTGAAGAAGACAATACCTTCATAAGTTGAATGACCTAAAGTATACTTGTATATGGTGTGACTAACAAGATATACTGCTCACTCTGATCTTCTGTCTTAACTGCCACGAAGCACACCCCAAAGGATTAATTGAACATAAGAATTCGGTTGTCATATCCTGGATAGTGGAAACAACATCTACAACAAACAAAACAGAGAATCATACACTGCAATACAGTAGTACTGATACCAATTACAATGTGCAGCGCAAGGATGCGCTGTTACCGTGTTTCTGGAACATGTAGCTGTAGCCCATTCCTCTCTGGTCCACGCAAGATATCAAGTCCAATGAGGTGAAGAATTCACCAGAGCTGAATAACCCCCAAAAGTAAGTGGTGTGTGAAGGGATAAAGAAAAGCCCTAACTAACTAAGGGCAGCACACCTGTAACAACCCGGCCGCCAACGGAGCAGAACCCGGCTGGCAGCGGAGCAAATCCGGTGTGGTAGGAAGAAGGAAGGGTGAAGGTGTGCCCGGCCCGTCAGCGGAGCAAAACCCGGCTGACAAGCGGAGCGGTAAACGAGGCCAACAACAGAGGGAGGAAGCCCGGCTCGCCAGCGGAGCACAAGCCCAGCTGACAAGCGGAGCAGCAAGGAGGCAAAGGTAGGGAGAGGAAATCCTCGCCGGATGGCGGAGTCAAACCCGGCCGCCGGGCGGGATGTCAGAACACTGCACAGCAGCCAAAATAGGGAAATGACACGGAACGTGTCAAATTGCACAAGCGCGGTGGAGAGGCGCTTTGTAAACGAGAGAGGCGGCCCGCAAAGGTTCTTAACCGAACCAACAGAGCCGAAGTCAATCTCACTGCGGGAGAACGCCAGGACGGAGGAAAAACCGGAAGTCAGGCACAGGAAGTCAGGCACAGAAACGAACCCAACGGAGCTAGACGCTAGAACGTGAAGCGTCGCTCCCTGGGTTAAGGATACCTTTATAGCGCACAATTAAAGGGCTAGCGCACTGGGAGGGGGCTTGAGGCATGACAGTACACTCCCCCCACAACACCCCCACCTGGTCTTGGCTTGTCAGGGTATCTTTTATGGAACGCCCTTAACAGCCTGGGAGCATGGACATTGGAAAAGGGTTCCCATGTACGCTCTTCCACACCGTATCCCTTCCAATGAACCAAATACTGGACCGTACCCCTCACTCTACGGGAATCTAGAATAGTCTCGACCTCGTATTCCTCCGAGTCCTGCAGAGTGAACGGAGTAGGTTTTGCTGGCAGTGTAGTCCCTGGCTCAACCGGCTTTATTAGGGAAACATGAAATACCGGATGAATCCTGAATGAAGGCGGAAGTTGCAATCTTATGGCAACGGGATTGATTATTTTGTCCACCTTATAGGGACCTATGTATTTGGGATTGAACTTGCGTGGACTTCCAAGAGTAATGTATTTGGTGGAAAGCCAAACCTCATCTCCTGGTGTGTATATGGGTTCTAATCTTCTGTGTAGATTCGCCCCCTCTGTGTACCTCACCTTGGCCATCTCTAGACTCTCCAATGCCTTCCTCTGTATTTCAAGCAACATCTCTACTCTATCTGCAGCAGCAGGGGTTGGACAGTCCAAATAACAACCAGAGGGCAGCAACTTAGGGTGATATCCATACAAGCAAAAGAATGGAGAGACCTTGATAGAGGAGTGTGTGCTGTTGTTATATGAGATTTCTGCTACCCAAACCAATTCATCCCAGTCCACCGGAGACTGCAACACCTGATTCCTTATGTATTGCTCAAAACACTGATTGACTCTCTCCGTCTGTCCATCTGACTGTGGATGGTGACTCGAGGACAGACGGACGTCTATCTGGAGCAAAGAACACAAACTCTTCCAGAACCGTGACACAAATTGGGCTCCTCTGTCGGAGACCAAAGCAGAAGGGAAACCATGAAGTCTCACTATGTGTTGCATATATATGGAGGCTAATTCAACTGCTGTGGGTAGACGTTGTAACGGTACAAAATGAGCCATTTTGGTGAACATATCCACCACCACCAGCAACGTATTGTTCTTTGCCTTGGTGAGCGGTAGTTCTACTATAAAATCAAGGGACACCGTATGCCAGGGACCAGGAGGAGAAGGTAATGGCATGAGAAGGCCTACAGGGTTGAGGCGAGAAACCTTAGTTTGTGCACACACATAGCAGGTCTTAACAAAGTGTTCTATGTCTGCCAACATAGTAGGCCACCAATAACGGTCACGCACAGTGCTAATGGTTTTCTTAATCCCTGGATGACCCGCTATGGGATGTGTATGATACCACTGCATGACCTGTTCTTGGAGGTTCTTTGTCGGTATAACCACTCCCCCTTGTACACACACAAGGTCTCCCTTCTTGGACGTGTCTTGTGAACTCACTATAGCCTGCATGTCTGCTGACGCTTGACTACACTTGACCTGTGTCAGGAATTCATCCTCTGACCTAGTTCCTCCTACAATATTCATTCTAGGGATAATCGGTGTAGGCTCAATGGGATCTGTAGGCGTATCAAAACCCAACCGCGAAAGGGCATCTGCCTTTCCATTACGTCTGCCTGGTCTGTACTGGACAGTGAAGTCGAACTCACTAAAGAACTGAGCCCAACGCAGTTGCCTCATGGAAAGTGCCTTTGCTGACTTAAGATATTGGAGGTTGCGATGATCGGTGTATACTACCGCGGGATGTCTAGCACCTAGGAGATACTGCCGCCACTCTTCGAATGCCTTCTTGATAGCCAGAAGTTCCTTGTCCCCTACCGCATAATTGTATTCCGCAGGGGAGAGTTTATGAGAGTAGTAGGCCACTGGATGACACTCACCGGACACTGCATCCGCCTGAGATAGAACACCTCCCACTGCCACTTGCGAGGCGTCTACCTCCACCACAAAGGGCAGAGCAGGGTCGGGATGATGTAGCACCGGGGCACTGGTGAAAGCATTCTTTAGCATCTGAAAGGAACGCTCTGCCTCACCGGACCAGACGAAAGGAACCCCCTTTTTCAACAAAGAAGTAATGGGCGATACCAAGTCCGAGAAATTGCGAATGAATCTCCTATAGAAATTGGCCAGCCCTATAAAACTCTGGACCTCTTTGATTGTCCGCAGAGCTGGCCATGCCAAAACAGCCTCCACCTTGGAAGGATCCATGCGCAGGCCACTAGGGGAAACGATGTATCCCAGGAAAGGAACCTCCTGCGTGTGAAAAGTACATTTTTCCAACTTGCAATATAATTGATTGTTAAGTAACCGTTCTAACACGTTACGGACATGCTGTTGGTGTATCTCCAAAGTAGAGGAAAAGATCAGCAGGTCATCAATATAGGCGATTACGTAATCATCAAGAATGTCTTTCAAAACTTCATTTATGAAGAATTGAAACGCCGCTGGGGCATTACAGAGCCCAAAGGGCATTACAAGGTACTCGAAGAGACCATACTTGGTGCAGAACGCCGTCTTCCACTCGTCTCCCTCCTTGACTCGTACCAGGTGATAAGCGCCCCGCAAGTCCAACTTGGTGAAATATTGGGCATTGCGAATCCTGTCAAGGAGGGAGGCTATGAGAGGAAGAGGATAACGGTTTTTGATAGTCACTTCATTGAGCTTCCTGTAATCGATACAACATCGCAGGCCCCCTTCCCGTTTAGGTATAAAAAACAAGGACGAAGAGGCTGGGGATCGCGATGGTCTGATGAATCCCTTCTCAAGCATAGAGTCGAGATATTCCCGTAAATATACATTCTCCTTCTCAGTGAGGGCATACACTCTGCTACAGGGTATTCTGGCTCCTGCCTCGAGATCAATACGGCAGTCGTAGACGCGGTGCGGCGGAAGAACCTCCGCTTCCTGTACATCAAAGACTGCTTGCAATTCGCGGTAACAGGATGGCAGAACAGGACAGACCTCCTTACATTCCGCGGCTGTGTGTGCCTCTCTATTAGAAACCCCTACAACAGGCCCCAGAGCCACCGGAGGAAAGGATATAGTGGATGTTTCCCAATTGATGACAGGATTTTGCGTTCTTAACCATGGGATACCCAGAAGCACCGGGAACTGTGGGGAACTGATTAAATCAAACATTAAATCCTCATGATGATCAGGTGCTATAACCATGTGCATCGGGTTGGTGTGATGAGTAACTGGACCAGAAAGAAGGGGACTGCCATCGATGGTAGTGACATTACTGGCAATCACCTTTTTAGTGTCGGTTATCATATTCTCCCTAGCCCATTCTCTGTCCATGTAGTTTCCAGAAGCCCCAGAGTCCACCATTATCAAAACGTGTAAGCCAAGAGTGCCTTGTGTGAGATATGCTGATATGTACAAATGGTTAGTAGGAGCGTAAGTATAATCGGAAGAAGAGACTGTTGATCCAGACCTACCTGAGTTCCTCGTCTCACAAGAACTCAGGCTGACTAGTTTCCCGACATCTTGGACTGAGCGGGTTTAACTGGGCATTCTCTTAGGAAATGACCCGCTTTCCCACAATACAAACATAACCGAAGAGTTCTTCTTCTCTGTCTTTCCTCGGAAGTCAGAGGGCCTCGGACTATGCCCATCTGCATGGGTTCGCTGTCTTCCGTGGCTTTTTCTGGGGCACTCTTTTTCTCCTTCAGAGCAACATACCGATACTCATGCTTCCCTTTCTCTTTCTTTCGTTCATGCAAACGATGGTCTATCTTCACTACCAAATCTATGAGAGCATTACAGGAGGTAGGAAGATCGACTATTTGGGACAAGGCGTCTTTCAGTTCTTCCCGCAACCCCCTGTAGAACATGGTACTTCGTTTTTCTTCCGGCCAGTCAGACTCAATCACCAACCGGCGGAATTTGGTAATATAGGCCACCAGATCCTGAGTACCCTGTCTCAATTCTAACAATTCGGTATCGGCAGAATGTGTATACATGTGTCGATCGAAGAGTTTACGGAATTCTCGTCGAAATGCTGCATAGTTATGTAGCAGGGGGTCATCTCTGTCTACTAAGGGAATAGCCCAATCAGCCGCAGAACCACTGAGGTAAGATATTACAAAAGCAACCTTAGCCTGATCAGAGGGAAAACATTGAGCCTTGCAAGAGAAGTGTAGTTGGCATTGACTAAGGAAAGCCGCGCATCGCGCTGTTTCTCCTGCAAAACGCTCAGGGGGTGCCAGAGGTATTGAATGTGGAGTGGTCACCTGCACAACCGATGTCCCTCCTCCTGTAGCACCAGAAGCCTGCTGTCTCTGCAGGGTGTCCATTCTGGCCATCAATGTCTGAGTCTCAACCTGCAGGTTACCTAACATACCTGCCACATCCGCCAATGTGACCGCTTCGAGATCCATGACGCTCGGGCAGAACGAACCTCTTGGGCTTCACGTTCTGTAAAGGATACACGATGATTCTGCAGGAGCGTCAGGAATCCGAAGTATAATCCACAGCCTTCCCCTGTAGCCTTCCGACTCTATCAAGCACTAGAGCACAGGAGGCAAAACAGGGGAAAACAGGGGGAAAAAACAAGGAAAGGTTGGGGGTAACAAGTGGGTGTTGAGGGTCTTCAGACTGGTCGTCTCAACCTTCTTGTGGGCTTGGCAATCAAGAGAGACTGTAATGCAAAGGGTTATATTCTTACATCTGAAGAGGACAATCACATTCCCAATTATACAACATAACCTTTCATACCTAGCTACTTGTATATGAATGTTCCTGAATGGATATGAGAGGACCTCTGGACAGGGATATAACTGGAGCTGTAGTGAAGAAGACAATACCTTCATAAGTTGAATGACCTAAAGTATACTTGTATATGGTGTGACTAACAAGATATACTGCTCACTCTGATCTTCTGTCTTAACTGCCACGAAGCACACCCCAAAGGATTAATTGAACATAAGAATTCGGTTGTCATATCCTGGATAGTGGAAACAACATCTACAACAAACAAAACAGAGAATCATACACTGCAATACAGTAGTACTGATACCAATTACAATGTGCAGCGCAAGGATGCGCTGTTACCGTGTTTCTGGAACATGTAGCTGTAGCCCATTCCTCTCTGGTCCACGCAAGATATCAAGTCCAATGAGGTGAAGAATTCACCAGAGCTGAATAACCCCCAAAAGTAAGTGGTGTGTGAAGGGATAAAGAAAAGCCCTAACTAACTAAGGGCAGCACACCTGTAACAACCCGGCCGCCAACGGAGCAGAACCCGGCTGGCAGCGGAGCAAATCCGGTGTGGTAGGAAGAAGGAAGGGTGAAGGTGTGCCCGGCCCGTCAGCGGAGCAAAACCCGGCTGACAAGCGGAGCGGTAAACGAGGCCAACAACAGAGGGAGGAAGCCCGGCTCGCCAGCGGAGCACAAGCCCAGCTGACAAGCGGAGCAGCAAGGAGGCAAAGGTAGGGAGAGGAAATCCTCGCCGGATGGCGGAGTCAAACCCGGCCGCCGGGCGGGATGTCAGAACACTGCACAGCAGCCAAAATAGGGAAATGACACGGAACGTGTCAAATTGCACAAGCGCGGTGGAGAGGCGCTTTGTAAACGAGAGAGGCGGCCCGCAAAGGTTCTTAACCGAACCAACAGAGCCGAAGTCAATCTCACTGCGGGAGAACGCCAGGACGGAGGAAAAACCGGAAGTCAGGCACAGGAAGTCAGGCACAGAAACGAACCCAACGGAGCTAGACGCTAGAACGTGAAGCGTCGCTCCCTGGGTTAAGGATACCTTTATAGCGCACAATTAAAGGGCTAGCGCACTGGGAGGGGGCTTGAGGCATGACAGAGGCACACAGGGTGATAGAGCAAGAACATTCCCACTTTCTAAAAGTGGCATTTTCAAACACACGATTTAAAAACCACCTCTACTAAAAGGTGTGTTATTAATTCCTGAGTTCAGAGAGCCTAAACTCAATTTCTCTATCTAGTCCCAATGGAAAATTACACAAGTAAGATGTTACAAGGCAGTTCCCATGTTAACCTATGGGACAGACAGCCTTTCAATAGTGAAAAACGAAATGCACAGTAGTTCACTAGCAGGACATGTAACACACATGAGTGCATGTTCTACATTTCACATACTCTGCACCCTGCATGAGGGTACCTTGGGCCTCCGTGAGGGGTGCTTTAAATGTAAGGAAAGGGAAGGTTAGGGTTTGGCAAGTGGTTGCACTTGCCAGGTCGACATGGCAGTTAAAAACTGCACGCATACACACGGCAGTGGAAAGTCTGAGACACATTTGAAAGGCTAATTGTGCGGGTGGCACAATCAGTACTGCAGGCCCACTAGTAGCATTTGATTACAGGCCAAGGGCACACACAGTGCATTTTACTAAGGACTTACCATAAATCAAATATGCCAATCACGGATAACCAATCAGAATTACAATTTACACAGGGAGCACTTACACTTCGGCACTGATCGGCAGTGTCAAAGGGCCCAGAGTACCTAAACCAGTAAAAACAAAGTCCAGCACACAGACAAAAAACACAGGAGACAGAGGCAAAACATCAGGTGAATTCACGCCGAGGATGCTTGGTCTAACGCTCCTATATTTCACTTAGAAAGTAAGTGGTGGCATATCAAAGAAATAATTTTTTCTTTTTCGTATGTTCTTGATTCTTTTTTATGGAGGATAATATTGTCCCGCTTAGGTCCTAAACATTTATTCTTCTAATCCATTTTTGAATTGACATGGCCTGTCAGATGGCACAACAGTTTGAGATATAGTAAAAATAGTTTGACTTAATATGGAAACATACTCATTTGTTATAGCATTAAAGGTTACCATCCAGGGATATCATTATCTGTTCATGTACACGTTGATCACTTTATGCACTTATTTGTGATGGAATGAAAAACGAATATGTAATTTGTCAGCACTTAAAAGGACTGTGGTAGTTAGAAGGTTCATTTTCCATGTTTCCCAAGATAGTGTAATTCCTTGTAATAGGGCCCTAAGCGGTCTCCCAACTCGGATTTTATATATATATATATATATATATATATATATATATATATATATATATATATATATATATATATATATATATATATCAGCATAACATCCCTCCACACAAGAAGAATCGGAGGCCAGGGGGGGTTTACAGGGTACACCAGGCTTTTATTGGCAGTAGTTGCACGGGTGGCGAATGCATTTCGGTGTAGGCCTTCTTCAGCGCCCTGCCGTGCGAGGTAAGCCATCACAAATGAATCCCAGTCCTGCTACGCTTAATGTCCGGGTCTGGACACTCCTCCCTAGTCAATTGCGCTCACCTGTTGAAGCCCAGAGCTGGTGCACGGACTTCAACTCCCAGAATGCACTGAGTAGGTGCATCTGGGTCGGCGGTGTGGGGGGAGCGCTGGAAGGGAAAATCGTTAGTCCAGATAGTGCAGGTAGGGAAGGAGGGCACCCACAAAATGCTGCCAACAGTTACCGGGTCTCCCCTGGGCCCCCTCGGACCGCAGCTGCCTCAGAGTCCAGGTAGGAAATTCAGCAGGGACAGCCATTCAGCAAAGAGTCCTAACGGAGGTAAAATACCTCCTACCGCCCGAGACCTTCTGGAAAATGAGGCGGACACCGGATTTCTCGGTCCCCCGAGCAGAAAGATCGCTGCAAGACAACAAAGTTTGTCAGTTAAAAATCCGGGTCTCTTTTTGCTGCAGGGCCATCCGTACTGCCCCTCTGACTGGAGCAGAAAATATCAGCATAACATCCCTCCACACAAGAAGAATAGGAGGCCAGAGGGGGTTTACAGGGTACACCAGGCTTTTATTGGCAGTAGTTGCACGGGTGGCGAATGCATTTCGGCGTAGGCCTTCTTCAGCGCCCTGCCGTGCGAGTTAAGCCATCACAAATGAATCCCAGTCCTGCTACCCTTAATGTCCGGTCTGGACACTCCTCCCCAGTCAATTGCGCTCACCTGTTGAAGCCCAGAGCTGGTGCACGGACTTCAACTCCCAGAATGCACTGAGTAGGTGCATCTGGGTCGGCGGTGTGGGGGGAGCGCTGGAATGGAAAATCGTTAGTCCAGATAGTGCAGGTTGGGAAGGAGGGCACCCACAAAATGCTGCCAACAGTTACCGGGTCTCCCCTGGGCCCCCTCGGACCACAGCTGCCTCAGAGTCCAGGTAGGAAATTCAGCAGGGACAGCCATTCAGCAAAGCGTCCTAACGGAGGTAAAATACCTCCTACCGCCTGAGACCTTCTGGAAAATGAGGCGGACACCGGATTTCTCGGTCCCCCGAGCAGAAAGATCGCTGCAAGACAACGAAGTTTGTCAGTTAAAAATCCGGGTCTCTTTTTGCTGCAGGGCCATCCGTACTGCCCCTCTGACTGGAGCAGAAAATATCAGCATAACATCCCTCCACACAAGAAGAATCGGAGGCCAGAGGGGGTTTACAGGGTACACCAGGCTTTTATTGGCAGTAGTTGCACGGGTGGCGAATGCATTTCGGCGTAGGCCTTCTTCAGCGCCCTGCCGTGCGAGGTAAGCCATCACAAATGAATCCCAGTCCTGCTACCCTTAATGTCCGGGTCTGGACACTCCTCCCCAGTCAATTGCGCTCACCTCCTGTTGAAGCCCAGAGCTGGTGCACAGACTTCAACTCCCAGAATGCACTGAGTAGGTGCATCTGGGTGGGCGGTGTGGGGGGAGCGCTGGAATGGAAAATCGTTAGTCCAGATAGTGCAGGTAGGGAAGGAGGGCACCCACAAAATGCTGCCAACAGTTACCGGGTCTCCCCTGGGCCCCCTCGGACCGCAGCTGCCTCAGAGTCCAGATAGGAAATTCAGCAGGGACAGCCATTCAGCAAAGCGTCCTAACGGAGGTAAAATACCTCCTACCGCCTGAGACCTTCTGGAAAATGAGGCGGACACCGGATTTCTCGGTCCCCCGAGCAGAAAGATCGCTGCAAGACAACGAAGTTTGTCAGTTAAAAATCCGGGTCTCTTTTTGCTGCAGGGCCATCCGTACTGCCCCTCTGACTGGAGCAGAAAATATCAGCATAACATCCCTCCACACAAGAAGAATCGGAGGCCAGAGGGGGTTTACAGGGTACACCAGGCTTTTATTGGCAGTAGTTGCACGGGTGGCGAATGCATTTCGGCGTAGGCCTTCTTCAGCGCCCTGCCGTGCGAGGTAAGCCATCACAAATGAAACCCAGTCCTCCTACCCTTAATGTCCGGGTCTGGACACTCCTCCCCAGTCAATTGCGCTCACCTGTTGAAGCCCAGAGCTGGTGCACAGACTTCAACTCCCAGAATGCACTGAGTAGGTGCATCTGGGTCGGCGGTGTGGGGGGAGCGCTGGAATGGAAAATCGTTAGTCCAGATAGTGCAGGTAGGGAAGGAGGGCACCCACAAAATGCTGCCAACAGTTACCGGGTCTCCCCTGGGCCACCTCAGACCGCAGCTGCCTCAGAGTCCAGGTAGGAAATTCAGCAGGGACAGCCATTCAGCAAAGCGTCCTAACGGAGGTAAAATACCTCCTACCGCCTGAGACCTTCTGGAAAATGAGGCGGACACCGGATTTCTCGGTTCCCCGAGCAGAAAGATCGCTGCAAGACAACGAAGTTTGTCAGTTAAAAATCCGGGTCTCTTTTTGCTGCAGGGCCATCTGTACTGCCCCTCTGACTGGAGCAGAAAATATCAGCATAACATCCCTCCACACAAGAAGAATCGGAGGCCAGAGGGGGTTTACAGGGTACACCAGGCTTTTATTGGCAGTAGTTGCACGGGTGGCGAATGCATTTCGGCGTAGGCATTCTTCAGCGCCCTGCCGTGCGAGGTAAGCCATCACAAATTAATCCCAGTCCTGCTACCCTTAATGTCCGGGTCTGGACACTCCTCCCCAGTCAATTGCGCTCACCTGTTGAAGCCCAGAGCTGGTGCACGGACTTCAACTCCCAGAATGCACTGAGTAGGTGCATCTGGGTCGGCGGTGTGGGGGGAGCGCTGGAATGGAAAATCGTTAGTCCAGATAGTGCAGGTTGGGAAGGAGGGCACCCACAAAATGCTGCCAACAGTTACCGGGTCTCCCCTGGGCCCCCTCGGACCACAGCTGCCTCAGAGTCCAGGTAGGAAATTTAGCAGGGACAGCCATTCAGCAAAGCGTCCTAACGGAGGTAAAATACCTCCTACCGCCTGAGACCTTCTGGAAAATGAGGCGGACACCGGATTTCTCGGTCCCCCGAGCAGAAAGATCGCTGCAAGACAACGAAGTTTGTCAGTTAAAATCCGGGTCTCTTTTTGCTGCAGGGCCATCCGTACTGCCCCTCTGACTGGAGCAGAAAATATCAGCATAACATCCCTCCACACAAGAAGAATCGGAGGCCAGAGGGGGTTTACAGGGTACACCAGGCTTTTATTGGCAGTAGTTGCACGGGTGGCGAATGCATTTCGGCGTAGGCCTTCTTCAGCGCCCTGCCGTGCGAGGTAAGCCATCACAAATGAATCCCAGTCCTGCTACCCTTAATATCCGGGTCTGGACACTCCTCCCCAGTCAATTGCGCTCACCTGTTGAAGCCCAGAGCTGGTGCACAGACTTCAACTCCCAGAATGCACTGAGTAGGTGCATCTGGGTGGGCGGTGTGGGGGGAGCGCTGGAATGGAAAATCGTGAGTCCAGATAGTGCAGGTAGGGAAGGAGGGCACCCACAAAATGCTGCCAACAGTTACCGGGTCTCCCCTGGGCCCCCTCGGACCGCAGCTGCCTCAGAGTCCAGGTAGGAAATTCAGCAGGGACAGCCATTCAGCAAAGAGTCCTAACGGAGGTAAAATACCTCCTACCGCCTGAGACCTTCTGGAAAATGAGGCGGACACCGGATTTCTCGGTTCCCCGGGCAGAAAGATCGCTGCAAGACAACGAAGTTTGTCAGTTAAAAATCCGGGTCTCTTTTTGCTGCAGGGCCATCTGTACTGCCCCTCTGACTGGAGCAGAAAATATCAGCATAACATCCCTCCACACAAGAAGAATCGGAGGCCAGAGGGGGTTTACAGGGTACACCAGGCTTTTATTGGCAGTAGTTGCACGGGTGGCGAATGCATTTCGGCGTAGGCATTCTTCAGCGCCCTGCCGTGCGAGGTAAGCCATCACAAATGAATCCCAGTCCTGCTACCCTTAATGTCCGGGTCTGGACACTCCTCCCCAGTCAATTGCGCTCACCTGTTGAAGCCCAGAGCTGGTGCACGGACTTCAACTCCCAGAATGCACTGATTAGGTGCATCTGGGTCGGCGGTGTGGGGGGAGCGCTGGAATGGAAAATCGTTAGTCCAGATAGTGCAGGTTGGGAAGGAGGGCACCCACAAAATGCTGCCAACAGTTACCGGGTCTCCCCTGGGCCCCCTCGGACCACAGCTGCCTCAGAGTCCAGGTAGGAAATTCAGCAGGGACAGCCATTCAGCAAAGCATCCTAACGGAGGTAAAATACCTCCTACCGCCTGAGACCTTCTGGAAAATGAGGCGGACACCGGATTTCTCGGTCCCCCGAGCAGAAAGATCGCTGCAAGACAACGAAGTTTGTCAGTTAAAAATCCGAGTCTCTTTTTGCTGCAGGGCCATCCGTACTGCCCCTCTGACTGGAGCAGAAAATATCAGCATAACATCCCTCCACACAAGAAGAATCGGAGGCCAGAGGGGGTTTACAGGGTACACCAGGCTTTTATTGGCAGTAGTTGCACGGGTGGCGAATGCATTTCGGCGTAGGCCTTCTTCAGCGCCCTGCCGTGCGAGGTAAGCCATCACAAATGAATCCCAGTCCTGCTACCCTTAATGTCCGGGTCTGGACACTCCTCCCCAGTCAATTGCGCTCACCTGTTGAAGCCCAGAGCTGGTGCACAGACTTCAACTCCCAGAATGCACTGAGTAGGTGCATCTGGGTGGGCGGTGTGGGGGGAGCGCTGGAATGGAAAATCGTTAGTCCAGATAGTGCAGGTAGGGAAGGAGGGCACCCACAAAATGCTGCCAACAGTTACCGGGTCTCCCCTGGGCCCCCTCGGACCGCAGCTGCCTCAGAGTCCAGGTAGGAAATTCAGCAGGGACAGCCATTCAGCAAAGCGTCCTAACGGAGGTAAAATACCTCCTACCGCCTGAGACCTTCTGGAAAATGAGGCGGACACCGGATTTCTCGGTCCCCCGAGCAGAAAGATCGCTGCAACACAACGAAGTTTGTCAGTTAAAAATCCGGGTCTCTTTTTGCTGCAGGGCCATCCGTACTGCCCCTCTGACTGGAGCAGAAAATATCAGCATAACATCCCTCCACACAAGAAGAATCGGAGGCCAGAGGGGGTTTACAGGGTACACCAGGCTTTTATTGGCAGTAGTTGCACGGGTGGCGAATGCATTTCGGTGTAGGCCTTCTTCAGCGCCCTGCCGTGCGAGGTAAGCCATCACAAATGAATCCCAGTCCTGCTACCCTTAATGTCCGGGTCTGGACACTCCTCCCCAGTCAATTGCGCTCACCTGTTGAAGCCCAGAGCTGGTGCACGGACTTCAACTCCCAGAATGCACTGAGTAGGTGCATCAGGGTCGGCGGTGTGGGGGGAGCGCTGGAATTGAAAATCGTTAGTCCAGATAGTGCAGGTAGGGAAGGAGGGCACCCACAAAATGCTGCCAATAGTTACCGGGTCTCCCCAGGGCCCCCTCGGACCGCAGCTGCCTCAGAGTCCAGGTAGGAAATTCAGCAGGGACAGCCATTCAGCAAAGCGTCCTAACGGAGGTAAAATACCTCCTACCGCCTGAGACCTTCTGGAAAATGAGGCGGACACCGGATTTCTCGGTCCCCCGAGCAGAAAGATCGCTGCAAGACAACGAAGTTTGTCAGTTAAAAATCTGGGTCTCTTTTTGCTGCAGGGCCATCTGTACTGCCCCTCTGACTGGAGCAGAAAATATCAGCATAACATCCCTCCACACAAGAAGAATCGGAGGCAAGAGGGGGTTTACAGGGTACACCAGGCTTTTATTGGCAGTAGTTGCACGGGTGGCGAATGCATTTCGGCGTAGGCCTTCTTCAGCGCACCGGCCGTGCGAGGTAAGCCATCACAAATGAATCCCAGTCCTGCTACCCTTAATGTCGGGGTCTGGACACTCCTCCCTAGTCAATTGCGCTCACCTGTTGAAGCCCAAAGCTGGTGCACGGACTTCAACTCCCAGAATGCACTGAGTAGGTGCATCTGGGTCGGCGGTGTGGGGGGAGCGCTGGAATGGAAAATCGTTAGTCCAGATAGTGCAGGTAGGGAAGGAGGGCACCCACAAAATGCTGCCAACAGTTACCGGGTCTCCCCTGGGCCCCCTCGGACCGCAGCTGCCTCAGAGTCCAGGTAGGAAATTCAGCAGGGACAGCCATTCAGCAAAGAGTCCTAACGGAGGTAAAATACCTCCTACCGCCCGAGACCTTCTGGAAAATGAGGCGGACACCGGATTTCTCGGTCCCCCGAGCAGAAAGATCGCTGCAAGACAACAAAGTTTATCAGTTAAAAATCCGGGTCTCTTTTTGCTGCAGGGCCATCCGTACTGCCCCTCTGACTGGAGCAGAAAATATCAGCATAACATCCCTCCACACAAGAAAAATCGGAGGCCAGAGGGGGTTTACAGGGTACACCAGGCTTTTATTGGCAGTAGTTGCACGGGTGGCGAATGCATTTCGGCGTAGGCCTTCTTCAGCGCCCTGCCGTGCGAGGTAAGCCATCACAAATGAATCCCAGTCCTGCTACCCTTAATGTCCGGTCTGGACACTCCTCCACAGTCAATTGCGCTCACCTGTTGAAGCCCAGAGCTGGTGCACGGACTTCAACTCCCAGAATGCACTGAGTAGGTGCATCTGGGTCGGCGGTGTGGGGGGAGCGCTGGAATGGAAAATCGTTAGTCCAGATAGTGCAGGTTGGGAAGGAGGGCACCCACAAAATGCTGCCAACAGTTACCGGGTCTCCCCTGGGCCCCCTCGGACCACAGCTGCCTCAGAGTCCAGGTAGGAAATTCAGCAGGGACAGCCATTCAGCAAAGCGTCCTAACGGAGGTAAAATACCTCCTACCGCCTGAGACCTTCTGGAAAATGAGGCGGACACCGGATTTCTCGGTCCCCCGAGCAGAAAGATCGCTGCAAGACAACGAAGTTTGTCAGTTAAAAGTCCGGGTCTCTTTTTGCTGCAGGGCCATCCGTACTGCCCCTCTGACTGGAGCAGAAAATATCAGCATAACATCCCTCCACACAAGAAGAATCGGAGGCCAGAGGGGGTTTACAGGGTACACCAGGCTTTTATTGGCAGTAGTTGCACGGGTGGCGAATGCATTTCGGCGTAGGCCTTCTTCAGCGCCCTGCCGTGCGAGGTAAGCCATCACAAATGAATCCCAGTCCTGCTACCCTTAATGTCCGGGTCTGGACACTCCTCCCCAGTCAATTGCGCTCACCTGTTGAAGCCCAGAGCTGGTGCACAGACTTCAACTCCCAGAATGCACTGAGTAGGTGCATCTGGGTGGGCGGTGTGGGGGGAGCGCTGGAATGGAAAATCGTTAGTCCAGATAGTGCAGGTAGGGAAGGAGGGCACCCACAAAATGCTGCCAACAGTTACCGGGTCTCCCCTGGGCCCCCTCGGACCGCAGCTGCCTCAGAGTCCAGGTAGGAAATTCAGCAGGGACAGCCATTCAGCAAAGCGTCCTAACGGAGGTAAAATACCTCCTACCGCCTGAGACCTTCTGGAAAATGAGGCGGACACCGGATTTCTCGGTCCCCCGAGCAGAAAGATCGCTGCAAGACAACGAAGTTTGTCAGTTAAAAATCCGGGTCTCTTTTTGCTGCAGGGCCATCCGTACTGCCCCTCTGACTGGAGCAGAAAATATCAGCATAACATCCCTCCACACAAGAAGAATCGGAGGCCAGAGGGGGTTTACAGGGTACACCAGGCTTTTATTGGCAGTAGTTGCACGGGTGGCGAATGCATTTCGGTGTAGGCCTTCTTCAGCGCCCTGCCGTGCGAGGTAAGCCATCACAAATGAATCCCAGTCCTGCTACCCTTAATGTCCGGGTCTGGACACTCCTCCCCAGTCAATTGCGCTCACCTGTTGAAGCCCAGAGCTGGTGCACAGACTTCAACTCCCAGAATGCACTGAGTAGGTGCATCTGGGTCGGCGGTGTGGGGGGAGCGCTGGAATGGAAAATCGTTAGTCCAGATAGTGCAGGTAGGGAAGGAGGGCACCCACAAAATGCTGCCAACAGTTACCGGGTCTCCCCTGGGCCACCTCAGACCGCAGCTGCCTCAGAGTCCAGGTAGGAAATTCAGCAGGGACAGCCATTCAGCAAAGCGTCCTAACGGAGGTAAAATACCTCCTACCGCCTGAGACCTTCTGGAAAATGAGGCGGACACCGGATTTCTCGGTTCCCCGAGCAGAAAGATCGCTGCAAGACAACGAAGTTTGTCAGTTAAAAATCCGGGGTTTTTTTTGCTGCAGGGCCATCTGTACTGCCCCTCTGACTGGAGCAGAAAATATCAGCATAACATCCCTCCACACAAGAAGAATCGGAGGCCAGAGGGGGTTTACAGGGTACACCAGGCTTTTATTGGCAGTAGTTGCACGGGTGGCGAATGCATTTCGGCGTAGGCATTCTTCAGCGCCCTGCCGTGCGAGGTAAGCCATCACAAATGAATCCCAGTCCTGCTACCCTTAATGTCCGGGTCTGGACACTCCTCCCCAGTCAATTGCGCTCACCTGTTGAAGCCCAGAGCTGGTGCACGGACTTCAACTCCCAGAATGCACTGGTGCAGGCAGATGCCTCGATGACGGTGCTGGAGTGAATGCGGGATGGCGTTGGTAGGCATTGGGGCTGTGATGTCCTCGTGGTCGGTGCTGCGCTAATCCAGTGAGCAGTGACCACGGTGTCAGTGCTGGCAGCGGCACTGGAACCAGCTTCGCAAATCTTCTTTTTGGGTTTTGCAGCCCTCAAATACCTCCAGTGGTCCAGAACTAGGAGTGGCACCACTAGGCAGGTCAGGACTCCCAGCAGTGGAGTTCAGGGATGCTGCAAGTAAAGTCTTTGTGTCCCAGACACTCCCCAACAGGAGTCAAGCTCTAGTTCAAGCCCTTGGAGATCTTCTCAAGCAGGATTCACAGCAAAGTGCAGTCTTTGTCCTTTACTTAGCAGAAGCAGCAACTGCAAGCCAACCCATCAAAACAACACACAGCAAAGGGGCAGTATTCCTCCTCACAGCTCTTCAGCTCTTCTCCTTGGCAGAGGCTCTCTTGCTCCAGAAGCAATATAAAGTTCTTGGGTTTTAGGTCTAATATTTATACCCCATTTTCTCTTTGTAGTCTTTGTTTCAAGAGTCTCTGAGCTCAGTAACACCAGTTCTGTCCTCCCTGGTCCAGCTTCACTCCAGGAGGTGGAGACAGCATTGTTCAGAGCAGACACAGCCTATTCAGGTGCTAGTGAAAACTCCTCCCATCACTCTGGCTGGCTCTGAGTCACCTAGGAAAGTCAGGACACACCTCAACATCTGTGTGACTGTTTAGAGTGAATGCACATCACCAGCTCATGTCAATATTAAAGCAGACAGTAAACACGCAAACAGGCAGAGGCACACAGGGTGATAGAGCAAGAACATTCCCACTTTCTAAAAGTGGCATTTTCAAACACACGATTTAAAAACCACCTCTACTAAAAGGTGTGTTATTAATTCCTGAGTTCAGAGAGCCTAAACTCAATTTCTCTATCTAGTCCCAATGGAAAATTACATAAGTAAGATGTTACAAGGCAGTTCCCATGTTAACCTATGGGACAGACAGCCTTTCAATAGTGAAAAACGAAATGCACAGTAGTTCACTAGCAGGACATGTAACACACATGAGTGCATGTTCTACATTTCACATACTCTGCACCCTGCATGAGGGTACCTTGGGCCTCCGTGAGGGGTGCTTTAAATGTAAGGAAAGGGAAGGTTAGGGTTTGGCAAGTGGTTGCACTTGCCAGGTCGACATGGCAGTTAAAAACTGCACGCATACACACGGCAGTGGAAAGTCTGAGACACATTTGAAAGGCTAATTGTGCGGGTGGCACAATCAGTACTGCAGGCCCACTAGTAGCATTTGATTACAGGCCAAGGGCACACACAGTGCATTTTACTAAGGACTTACCATAAATCAAATATGCCAATCACGGATAACCAATCAGAATTACAATTTACACAGGGAGCACTTACACCTCGGCACTGATCGGCAGTGTCAAAGGGCCCAGAGTACCTAAACCAGTAAAAACAAAGTCCAGCACACAGACAAAAAACACAGGAGACAGAGGCAAAACATCAGGTGAATTCACGCCGAGGATGCTTGGTCTAACGCTCCTATATTTCACTTAGAAAGTAAGTGGTGGCATATCAAAGAAATAATTTTTTCTTTTTCGTATGTTCTTGATTCTTTTTTATGGAGGATAATATTGTCCCGCTTAGGTCCTAAACATTTATTCTTCTAATCCATTTTTGAATTGACATGGCCTGTCAGATGGCACAACAGTTTGAGATATAGTAAAAATAGTTTGACTTAATATGGAAACATACTCATTTGTTATAGCATTAAAGGTTACCATCCAGGGATATCATTATCTGTTCATGTACACGTTGATCACTTTATGCACTTATTTGTGATGGAATGAAAAACGAATATATATATTATCAAGCACCTGGAGACCAAGGAGTGACAATGCCGTGTTCTGGCTGAATTTAATTTATTCCGCTGAATAAATGAAATTTAGCCAGAACACGGCATCGTCACTCCTTGGTCTCCAGGTGCTTGATAATATTATCGGACCCTGCTGTGGTGGTCCGCGTTCGCCAACGCACTCTCTGTTTAGGAGAAGCGGTGGCTGTTACCGGAGCACGGAGGAGAAACAGATATATATAAATATATATAGGACGGAGTTCATGTCCGAAACGCGTCTTGTGACTTGCACCTGGTGGTTTAAATAAAAGCATTTCAAATCGGCGAACAGCTCATCTTGTGACATATATATATATTGTCCACACTTCCAATCCCACGATTAGAAAATGATAAGAATGCACACACCCGAGTGGTTTTCCATTATCAGCGACTTTATTTAGACGCTTGTCTTCGCCCAACACGTGTCACCTCCTCAAGAGGCTTGGTCACGGGATTATGAGCTACAACAAACAGACTTCTTTTATTTTCCTCATAGAGTCACTTCCTGATTTGTAACACAAGTGCATTGTGGTAATTGTGGTTTGTGACATATGTGAGTTTTCTGTTTTATACATATTCTTTCATATGTATGGTTTTTTCTGTGTTAATTGCTCATTGTGATTACATGTGAAAGGTGTAAAAGTAATTTTTAGATTATTTTGTTAGCTGGTCTGTTTGCAACCTATTCGAAAGTTATGTCCTTTTCTCTTGCTCTCTAGTGAGCAGGTATACATCTCCATGAAGCGTATGATGATATTTTTGTCCATCTAAGATATTAAGTTCATCATTTTGATTTTGGGATCTCCCAACTCCTTGTTGAGTTGGATTACTGTTTCCAATGCTTTGTAGACGTTCTTCTCCAAAGGAAGTGAACCATATCCATTCTCTCCCAGTGTTTTATGCCTCTCCAGTGAGGTTAGATGATTCTTGAATTCCATTATCTGTATCGTCTAAAGATGGACATAAAGTTCTTCATTTTGATTTAGTCCTCTCGGGTCAAGGGTCCTGAATGTCAGAATATGCTTTGATTCTTTTTGTCGAAGTGTTTTGTTCCGGTCTCCTTCTCTTTCAGCAATTGGGATTTGTTCGAGTACACAGAATCGCAGGGTTTCCCAGTCTCCTCCATGGAATTTCTCCATGTGTTTAGCGACTGCATTTGTGCGATCTTTATGGATCGTGGCTCTGACGTGTTCTAGGATTCGCTTCTTGGCTTCGAAAATGGTGCTCCCTATATATTTTTTGTAACAGGGGCACTCAAAACGGATAGCTGGAATGCAAGATCTGTTTGCAACCACAGCTGAAGTCAGACCTCGAATTGAAAGGGGCCAGATAACTTTATCAAATAACAGCAAAGACAAACTGAGATACTGGGAAAGACTCTCCAAAAAAGAAATAAACAAGTGGTGGGAATTGATAACTCTGCAGAAGTATATAGAAATCAAAAGGATTCCGAGGGGTTTGCGCCTAACATTGATGCCAAGCCACCAAGAGACAAGTGTGGAGCTCCTGCAAGAATGGGGGGAACACCTATTAGACTCCTCCACAGGCCTAATGATCATCCTGATTAAACATATCGATAAAGCACTAAAAGATATAAGAAAAGAACTGAAGGAAGTGGAAGAAGAAATAAAGAAATTAACCTTGAATGAGGAACAACAAAAACTGAAAATAGATATTATAAAGAATTTAGACAAACATGAGGATAGAGTCAAAGCAAGAAAACAACACAAATTCCAAAGAGACAAAGCGGACTTTGAGGAGGGGAGGATTTTTACCTTCGGAAAACAATATGCCGGCAGAAAAAATAAAATACAAAATGAAACTACTGCGCAAGACACCTTTAGTTTTGACTCCTTATCTAGCACAGAGCACAGTGAAACAGAAGAGAATCCACAAAGAGTCAGTGAAACAGCAGAACAAAGAAAAAGCTTAATTTTTTAGTGGAAATGCGGATGCCTGGGAGCAACAGAATACAAACAGCCAGCCAAACAGAGGCAGAGGAAGGGAGCGACCAAGGGGAGGAAGAGGAAAACCAGAAGAGGCAAAAAAGGCAAGGGGAACAGAACAAGCGGATATCTGGTCAAGGGACAGACTGAGAACCCTGCGCAAATAGACATAGGAGAGACAAATTCGAGAGAATTAAACATCATCAATCTCTCCACAAAAACATCAAACTCAACTGAGGAAGAAGTACTTAAAAAAGGCCTAAACTTCTGTCCCACCTCCCATCTGAACATCGCGGAAACCATAGTGGACTTATATAAGTACACAAGAAAATTGAAATTGGCAAAAATATATGCAGAAAAACCAAAACTGAAGACCACACCAACTAGTGAGAATGAAATAGAATCACTACTTGTTGAAGACACGGAAAGTCTGAAAATATTAATGACAATGGGCACCACAACATCTTCCCAGAAGCAAAATGCGATAATGGAATTGGAAGAAATAATGCTAAAAGAAGGAGCAGGTGAAAGCGGTTTAAAGCGGAAATCGAACTTCTACCCCAATCTACCCCCTGGAAACAAGATAGATCTTTTCCATGAGGTGGTAGTGGATGAGCTATATAAAATGACACCAAATAAAAGTAAGAACAACTTAACGAAACAACAGAAGGAAACATTGAACATTTTGAAAAATGACAAAACGATTGAAATAAAACCGGCCGATAAGGGCGGAAATATTGTTATTCTCGATAAAAAGGAATATATTGCAGAGGCTAAAAGACAACTTCTGGATGTAGAATGTTATGAATTGATACATACAGATCCCACGAAAGAACTACAGAGCACTGATCCAGCGAATGTGGTTTACTTTGAAATTTAAATATATATTATGTATACCAATCTGTATTGAAGATTGAGTGGATATATAACTGTCTGGATGGAGGATTTAGTAGCTGTCTGACTGTTTAAGTGAGTAATTGAAAGTTTCTCACTTAATACATGGATTAGTAACTAAACTATGTGAATGTGTGCATCACTGTCTTTGTTGTTGTATGACATGCTGCATCAGTTGGTCACTAACTACATGAGTGTGCATATTAGTTATTGATTAGTTGGGTGAGTATTTGTATGGGACACTGAGTGTGTGTGTGGTTGGATGGGGTGTGTGTAACTCTATGCATAGATGTGTGAATGGTTGATTGACTAGGTGTATAAGTTTAAGACTGCATGCGGAAACAGTTGTTTGGGTGACTGGGTGTATTTATTTGTGTGTTGGTGAGCGAATATATGTTTTTGTTGTACATCTTCAACAAAGTAAAAAAATAAAAGGCATTGTATGTGAGAGTTGGTACATATAAATAAGTATATGTAAGAGTCAGTGATTGTGAGAGTAACTATATGAATGAGTGTATAATTGTAATGGTGATTTTTTAACATATTAACTATGAGTTACTATGTGTTTGAATAAATGAGGTGTTGTGTGTATAACCGTGTAAGTGAGTAAATGTAAGTGTCATTAATTGTTTTCATGAGTGACTGCTTAACTGACTAAAATGACTGCTGATGTGTCAATGTCTATATATATGTATAAGTGCATTTTGATAGTGTTCTATTAATTAGTGACTGCATGTATAAATGATTCTGTTGTTGAATGGGTAGTTGTGTGTGTAGACCTATGAATCAGTGAGTGGGTATATAGTAACTGGTATTGGTGTGTCAATGGTTTCAAATATGGTACTCTGTATTTTACAGTGAGTGATGAAAGGTTATACTAGTGTATGATGAGGTGTATCAGACTGTCACGTGGATGATGTCATCAGTGATGTCATCAGTGATGTCACTGACCATGTCATGAATGATGCAATATGTGACATCATCAGCAGTGCATTGCGGGCGCGCGAGTTATAGTTAGCAGAACTAACTATAACGGAGAAATTTCTATGGTTTTGTACGAGTGAAATGGCCAGCTAACTATAACACCCCTGAAACCTATGATTTTTTTCTGTGAATTTTTAAGGTTTTTTAAATGCTAAATTCTAACTATAACGTCTCTGAAACCTATGGTTTTTTCAGTGAATTTCAAAGCTTTTTTAAATGCTAATTTCTAACTATAATGTCTCTGAAACCTATGTTTTTTTCAGTGCATTTCAAAGGTTTTTTAAATGCTAATTTTTAAGTGTGATAGTAGTTATACCTATTTTTTTGTACAGATTTTCTACAGTTTTTTAACTGTTTATTTATAAATATGTTATTCATTAAATAACATTATATATTTTTCTGAAAATTGCAAAAAAACGTTTTAAAAAATTCTAACTGAAATATTGATACTTTTTTTGTTTTCATTTTTTATTTTAATATATTTATATTATTTTCTTTTTAAAAAATTGATCGCAAATTTTTTGCGGAGTCGCGCACTCAAAGCGTACACATCACGGTGGGTGTGCGGATTATAGCCGCCATTTTAGAAAAGTTGTGAAGGACCCGCGTACGGTGTGCGATGGCTGCGTGTTTTTCAGTTACATCATATAATTTAATATTACGTGATGTGCGTGGTTGGTATGCAACCAGTCCGCGACTCCGGCTCCAGCACATTCGTGACACATGAGCATTACGGTACGAGATGCTTGCGCAGTGGTGGGTCCCCCGTGACGTCATATACGTGCAGGGGGACGCTGGGTGCGCGACTCCCGCAAAAAAAATGTATGTTCCAAAATGATATGTATGTGTCTTTAATATACATATTAGGGGAAGAGATTATCTAAGATATTCATAAAAATAATATATTTGTACTTATAATAAACTTATATTATTTTTAAATGCATTTTCGCGAAGTCGGGTGCGTGCATTGTGAGTGCAGAGAACCAGGTCAGCAGAGCTGCTGTATGTAGAGCCAGAGAAACCAGGTCAGCAGAGCCGTTGCAGAGCCAGAGAACCAGGTCAGCAGAGCTGCTCTAGAGCCTAAGAAGCAGGTCAGCAGAGCTGCTCTAGAACCAGAGGCCCAGGTCAGCAGAGCTGCTCTAGAACCAGAGACCCAGGTCAGCAGAGCTGCTCTAGAGGCCGAGAACCAGGTCAGCAGAGCTGATGTAGAGCCAGAGAAACCAGGTCAGCAGAGCTGCTTTAGAGGGAGAGAACCAGGTCAGTAGAACTGCTTTAGAGCCAGAGAACCAGGTCAGCAGAGCTGCTCTAGAGCCTAAGAACCAGACCAGCAGAGCTTCTCTATAGCCAGAGAAACCAGGTCAGTAGAACTGCTTTAGAGCCAGAGAACCAGGTCAGCAGTGCTGCTCTAGAGCCTAAGAACCAGATCAGCAGAGCCGCTGTAGAGCCAGAGAAACCAGGTCAGTAGAGCTGCTTTAGAGCGAGAGAACCAGTGGTTGGCATAGCTGCTTTACAGGGAGAGAACCAGGTCAGCAGGGCTGCTTTAGAGCCAAGGGACCAGGTCAGCAGAGCTCCTCTAGAGGCAGAGAACCAGGTCAGCAGAACTGCTTTTGAGCCATAGAACCGGGCCAGCAGAGCTGCTTTAGAGCCAGAGAACTAGGTCAGCAGAACTGTTGTAGAGCCAGAGAACCAGGTCAGCAGAGCTGCTCTAGGGCCTAAGAACCAGGTCAGCAGAGCTGCTCTACAGCCAGAGAACCTGGTCAGCAGAGCTGCTGTAGAGCCAGAGGAACCAGGTCAGCAGAGCTGCTTTAGAGGGAGAGAACCAGGTCAGCAGAGCTGCTTTAGAGCCAGAGAACCAGGCCTGCAGAGCTGCTTTAAAGCCAGAGAACCAGGTCAGCAGAGCTGCTTTAGACCCAGAGAACCAGATCAGCAGAGCTCCTCTAGAGCCAGAGAACCATGTAAGCAGACCTGCTTTAGAGCTATAGAACCGGGCCAGCAGAGCTGCTTTAGAGCCAGAGAAACGGGTCAGCAGAGCTGCTGTAGAGCCAGAGAACCAGATAAGCAGAGCTGCTCTGTAGCCTAAGAACTAGGCAAGCAGAGCTGCTCTAGAGCCAGAGAACCAGGTCAGCAGGCCTGCTGTAGAGCCAGAGAAATCAGGTCAGCAGAGCTGCTTTAGAGGGAGGGGACCAGCTCCGCAGAGCTGCTTTAGAGCCAGAGAACCAGGTCAGCAGAGCTGCTCTAGCTGACACTGACTGACTGACACTGACTGACTGACACTGACTGATTGACACTGACTGACAGTGAATGACTGACACTGACACTGACTGACACTGACACTGATTGATTGACACTGACTGACTGACACTGACTGACTGACACTGATTGACTGACACTGACTGACTGACACTGACTTACACTGATTGACTGACACTGATTGACTAACACTGACTGACTGACACTGACACTGACTGACTGACACTGACTGACTGACACTGATTGACACTGACTGACACTGACTAACTACTCTCTACTACTCACTCTCTACTACTCTCTACTACTCACTTTCTACTACCTACTCTCTACTACTCACTCTCAACTACTCACTCTCTACTACTCTCTACTACTCACTCTCTACTACTCTCTCTCTACTACTCACTCTCTACTACTTTACTATTCACTCTCTACTACTCACTCTCAACTACTCACTCTCTACTACTCACTCTACTACTCACTTGCTATTACTCTGTACTACTCACTCTCTACTATTCACTCTCTACTACTCTCTACTACTCTACTACTACTCTCTACTACTCACGCTCTACTACTCTCTACTACTCACTCTACTACTATCAACTACTCTCTACCACTCACTATCTACTGCTCTACTACTCACTCTCTACTACTCTCTCTCTACTACTTACTCTCTACTACTCACTCTACTACTCTCTACTACTCACTCTCTACTATTCACTCTCTACTACTCACTCTCTACTACTCACTCTACTATTCTCTACTACTCACTTAACTACTCACTCTCTACTACTCTCTACTACTCACTGTACTACTCACTCTCTACTACTCTCTACTGCTCCACTACTCTCTACTACTCCACTACTCTATACTACTCACTCTCTACTACTCACTCTCTACTACTGTACTACTCTCTACTACTCTCTCTCTATTACTCACTCTCTACTACTCTCTACTACTCACTTTTTACTACTCTCTACTACTCACTCTTTACTACTCTACTACTCACTCTCTACTACTCACGCTACTACTCTCTACTACTCACTCTCTACTACACACTCTCTACTACTCTCTACTACTCTCTACTACTCACTCTACTACTCACTCTCTACTACTCTCTACCACTCTCTACTACTCACTCTCTACTACTTACTCTCTACTACTCACTTTACTACTCTGTACTACTCACTCTCTGCTACTCTCTCTACTGCTCTCTACTACTCTTTACTACTCACTCTCTACTCTCTACTCTCTATTACTCATCCTCTACTCTCTACCTCTCTACCTCTCTCTCTACTACTCTCTACCTCTCTACCTCTACCTCTCTACCTCCCTACCTCTACCTCTCTACCTCTACCTCTCTACCTCCACACCTCTACCTCTATACCTCTACCTCTCTCTACACGCACAGATATGCACATATATATATATATATATTTTCAAAAAATCCCTTTCAGGCAATGAGCACGCACTCGAAAGATCTGCTTTTCAATTCTTTATTGCACCATAGTTTTTGCAGTAAGTTACCAACGCGTTTCACCGCCTACAGACGGCTTGATCACGGTCATTAATCACTCACTCCCAACTACCTATAAGGCATAGTTATGCAAAGTCACATGGTATTCACAAGACTTCCTGTCAACACTAAGGGATTATGGGTGATGTAGTTTCATAGATTATACACACATCCGGGGTAGCTGATATCGTTATTCATTAACCACACCTAGGTGCTTTGTACATTTATCTATTGCGTATCCGTGTAACAGACATGGATTAATCAATTTCGCCCTCTAGTGGGCGTTAATTTAATATCTCCAATGCATTCACGCCCTCCAGTGGGCCCGAGCTGTCACTATTCAATATGTACACATTAATTTGTATTAAATAACCATGTGGAGTAGTAACCACCTCTTCCAGCGTATTCCTCTATTACCCATATATTCTTAAATTGTCCAGTTGACATTTACAGAAGAAAAAACCATTTTGTATATATATAATGTCATAATCCCAATTTGATACTTCTGCCGTTCAGTTTCTTACTATTTACAAAACCAATTATAATCACAGATGGACATAAAGTTCTTCACTCTGGTTCAGACCATCCGGGTGTAAAGTTCTGAAATTCAATATTTGCCGAGATTCCTTGCATCTTAATTTTCGCTCTCTGTCCCCCCCTTTTTCATGAGGAACAATGGTTTCCAATGCATAACATTTTAGAAGTTTCCAGTCCCCATTATGTGCTGTCTCCATATGCTTAGCTACGGTGTTGCCCCTGTCCTTATTAGCCATTGCTCTTATGTGCTCCAGAATTCTTAACTTCAATTCCTTCTTCGTACTGCCAATATATTTCAATGCACATGGACACTCAATCACATAAACAACGAATTCAGTTTTGCAGTTTATCAGTTGTTTGATGATCCAAGTTTTTTTGTTTGGCAATATCACTTCTTTTTTGTTCACCGCAATCTGACATGCTTTGCACTGTTGACATTTTTTAAAACCCTTTGGTTTTCAGCCATTGGATGCCTTTTTTCTTTATCTCTGGATTTTGGTGGTGACTGTGCACCAGTTTATCCCTCAAACTCGTTGCCCTTCTGAATGTTACCTCCGGATGTTTCCCCATGATTTTCCCAACAGTTTCATCCAGGTGTAAGATTTTCCAATTTTTCCTTATGATATTAACAATTTGTTTCGATTCGCTTGAATGGTCCATGATTAGTCTTACTTTCTGATTTTCTGAAGATGATACATCCTTCCTTTTTGGTTTCGTTTGTAAGATGTCCTCTCTCTTTGTCCCATTCGCTCGTGTCCAGCCTTTGATAATGGTTCGTTTTTTGTACCCCCGTCGAGCGAATCTCTTGGCCATGTCGCAACTACTCGTTGTCCAGTCCTTTTCTTGTGAACATATGCAACGTAGCCTCAAGAATTCCCCGTATGGTATGTTATTTTTTACTGATGGCTGGTGGAAACTCTCCGCATGCAGAGTGGCATTCGTTGAAGTTTCTTTTCTATATATTGTTGTCTCCACTTTGTTGTTATGAATATATATTTTTGTATCAAGAAAAGTTACTTGATCCCGACTGATGGTATATGTAAACCTCAAGTTTGTATCGGTGGAGTTCAATATCTTGAAATAAGCTTCAAATTCCTCTGCTGATCCATCCCACACTATCAAAAGATCATCTATGTATCTTAGCCACTTTGCTATTTTGTTCACATGATGATCATTATCAGGATGCCAGGCCACCTGTTGCTCCCACCATCCCATCGTGAGACATGCAAATGCTGGACTGAAGGAGAAGCCCATCGCACAACCCTTGACTTGCTGATAAATTTCTTCCCCAAAAAGAAAGATATTTTGAGTGAGACACAATTCAATCATGTCCAGAAGCATCTGGTTGTGTTTGTTGAATTGTATGTTCCTTTCCTTTAGAAAAAATGCACATGCTTTTATACCGATGTTGTGGTCTATGTTTGAATATAAAGCAGTTACATCCATTGTAATCAACATGTAAGTGGGCTGCCACGATAGATCATGCAGGTTTTTCAATAAGTCACTTGTATCTTGCAAATATGAGCTCAGATTCAGTACAAAGGGCATGAGAAAATGGTCAATATAGTTCGCCACCGGTTCCATGAGTGAGCCCTTCGCCGATACGATTGGCCTCCCTGGTGGTTTTAGTGGGTTCTTATGTACTTTCGGTAGGAAGTAGATAGTTGCAGTTACAGGGTGCTGTGTTGTTAAGAACTTACTTTCGTCGTTGTCAATCAGATTTTCACTGTGCCAATCCGTTATTTTTTTGTCCAGGTTTGTTTTGAAGATTTGAGTAGGGTTTTGCTCCAATTTCCTGTAATATTGTTTGTTTCTTAACTGGGAGTGGGCTTCAGTTATATAGTCTTTTTTATCTAAAATAACAATATTTCCACCCTTGTCAGCCATCTTTATTGTTATTGTTTGATCTTCCATGAGGTTTTTTAGAGCTGTTCTTTCTTCCATTTTCAAGTTGTCCCGATATTTTGTGCCTTTGATTTTATAGATGTCCTGAATTACTGCCTCTTGAAAAAGATCGATTTTATTTCCTTGTGGTAATTGTGGGTAGAACTTGGACAGAGGTTTTTTTCCACTAAGACCAGCTCCCTTTTGGGGGCAGGCCACTTCTTCAGTTATCACCTCATTTGCCTCCATGACATCCAGATTTACAAGGGTCATTAGTGCTGGTAGATTGCTTGTCGTTAGTCCTTGTACCTCCGTGTTTGATTCCGTTTGTTTATTCTTTTTTCTTTTTGCATAGTTTGCCATTTCCAAATTTTCCTGAAATATCTTTGCCAGTTTGATTTTCCGGATATATTTATATATATCTATGCGTGTCTGTGCCATATCCATTGTTTCCGTGGGACAGAAGTTGATTCCATATTTCAATAGCGATTGTTCATTCGGATTCAGGGGACGTGATGATAGATTCATTATTACCAAATCATCCATCGTTTCATTTTCTTGCCAATTCACTTCGAGGTTTTCTGACGCATACTCCTTGTTTTGGTTCCAATTTCTTCGGAGGAGCCACTTCCTCCTGTTGCCTCTCCTGTTTTTTTTGATACTGCCGGGGCACCTGATCTGGGTACCCATTTGCGACCTCTGCCTCTCGCTCTTCCTCCTTGGCTTTGATTTTGATTTTGTTCCCACATTCTTTGGCTGAGAACTAGCCTCATATCCCCTAAAAAATCCCGACTAGCTTGATCCATGTTATCTTCTGATCCATCTTCATTAGTCTCTACTGAAGTCAATGACGTTGCACTTGACAAACTTTCGGAATTCTTTTTGGTAAGCTTCTGGCCTTGGAAAATGTCAAATTTTTTCGCATATGTGAATATGCGTCCCTGCGCATAATCATCTTTATCCCTTTGGTATTTCATTTGTTTGCGATTTCTAACGGTATCCTCATGTTTTTCCACATATTTCTCCAGGTCAGTTTTCAATTTCGTCATTTCCTGATTCATTTCTATTTTGGCCAACTCTTTCTCCAGCTCCTGTACTTCCTCTTTGATTTTTGCCAATGATATCTCCAGATGCTTCACCAATATAATCATTAGTCCTAGTGAGGACTCCAATAGGTGCTGTCCCCATTCGTTTAGCAGTTCATCTGAAACATCTTGCTGACTGGGCATAAGTGAGATTCGTAAACCCCTTGGCACCCTTTTTACTTCCAGATATTTTTTTTAAGTAATCAGTTCCCACCATTTGTTTATTTCCTTTTTGCTCCATTTCTCCCATACTTTCAGTTTGCTTCTAGTGTCCAATTTCTGTGTGTTCTGTTTATTCGTATCCTTCTGCTGTACCACTGCACTTTCATCAAAAAGAGAAACTAATTGTTCACTCCGCTTTGCCTCTCTTTGTTCCATTTTCAATTAGGTTACTTCGCTGCAAAAACTTATTTCTTAGATGCTCTGTTCAAAAAAGTGATTGTCGCCCACTTTCTTTTTGCTTGGGCAGTTATAGATCCTTCCCGAGAGGCTGAATAACTATGTTGCTGCTGTTTGAAAATGCTCCCACTCTCAATCGTCTCGGATTGTTAGTAATGTGGATATGTATCCAGCGCAACAGATTCACCCCTTTTGACTCAAAATAAACCAAATATCCGCGCAGGTCGCTTGTCACTGAGTGCCAGTGTGCAGTAAGAGATCGGAACTGAGACCGTGCTTACCTTCACCCTCCGATGTCGGTCCGCCGGCCCGTTCGTTACTCTCCTCCGCTCACGTCCGCACTTCTCCTTGCTTATATATACATATGCATTTATATATATGTACGTGTATATATATATATACATACATATATAAACATATATATAATCTGCATGTCTATATAAATACAAATATAAATGCATGCATACATATACTACACATATATGCATATATATATTAATGTTATGTACTTGAAAGTGTGAAAAACACTAATAAAAGCAAAGCTAAAAAGCCACCTAATTACAAACAGAATTGCTTTAACTTAAACGAGGGCGAGACCTATTGTATTTTCAATGCTTGTTTACTTTGGTTCCATCAAGGAGGCATTCAGATGTGTCACACATTTGCCATAAATTCGGATTGTTAGCACTCTAGTTGCTCATTAGATCACTGTAGTAAAGCTACTGCTCACCAGGGAAGTCTGCTGCTGGTATTCAAAGTACATGTTTCATTCTGCATGTCAGAATTTTTTAATGAAATAGAAGAGGATTTGAAAAGTCAAAGTGTGCCCTAATTTTTCTTTCTGCAGCACTAATCATAATTTCTATGGCAAAATGAACCCCCTCATTTTGTTCCTTTGCAAATTAATTGTTTTAAGTGTTACCACTTTATTCCAATCAAGATGGCTTCAGGTGTGCCATACTTTTGTCATAAGTAAGACTGTTAGCGCTCTAGTTGTTCTTTAGAAAACTCTGGGACATTCTGTCATTGGGCTACATCTGGGTGATATTTGTGCTACATTTGGGCCCTTTTGTCTCTGGTGGCCGTCTTGGGAGACTTATTTGTTATGAAGTTTCCTAATTTCCTCATTTACTACAGTCTCCTCAGTAGGAAATGCTTTCAGTTTTTTACTTTCATTCCATCAAGAAGGCATTCAGATGTGTCACACATTTGCCATGAATTCAGAATGTTAGCACTCTAGTTGCTTATTAGATCACTGTAGTAAAACTACTGCTCACCAGGGAAGTCTGCTGCTGGTATTGAAAGTCCATGTTTCAGTCTGCATGTCAGAATTTTTTTATGAAACAGAAGAGGATTTGAGAAGTCACTCAAAATGTGCCCTAATTATTCTTTCTGCAGCACTGATCATACTTTCTATGGTAAAATGAACCCACTAATTTTGTTCCTTTTTCAATTAAATGTTTTAAGAGTTACCACTTTATTCCAATCAAGATGGCTTCAGGTGTGCCATACGTTTGTCATAAGTAGGATTGTTAGCGCTCTAGTTGTTCTTTAGAACACTTTGGGAAACTGCAGTAGAACACAAAGGAATCAACTGACAGTCTCTGCCCTTGTTGGATATTCATGTTTTACTGAGAATGTCAAACTTCATTCTCAAATAATGTGAATTTACAGAAAATATGCTCTCAGTTTAGCCTATAGATCACCTTCCAAACCTCTGTGGGAAAAGCATGAGAAAATAGTTTTCTCTCAAGCATGATTAAGGCTCCCGGTTTTATGGTATTTATTTTTTGCCCATTTCTGTCTTTATTTATCCATATTTACTTTTTGGCCATTTTATCTGTATTTATCCATAATATTTTTGTGTTTTGCGTATAAATGAAGTTATAAAACTGTACATTTCCATATCTATTTAAGTGATAGACACGCACTCATACTTTGAGGTCCATCGTGTTTTAGCTATTTAAGCTGTCAAACATTGTATAACAATACATCCACTGGTAAATACTAGCATTTTACCGTAAATGTATGTTGACATATCCCATTATTTAAAGAAATTTCATCCTGTTTTTAATTTCCTATGGTGTCCATCTGCTCAGCTGCTGGCCTATAATTTATATAAGACAGCACGGAGAGTCACTCAAAAGAAGCACAATTTTCTGTATTTATCCACTTTTAAAAATAAATGCAGACAGAAAACAATGTGTATTTGCCTGTAAAAATCCGTAAAAACGGGAAAACAGGGAGCCCTAAACATGATTCATGATATCCCAGCAGGAGGATTTTTCACATTGTAAAATCACCTTAGAACACACCACAATTCCTAAAATGAGTATGGTACAATCAACAAATGATTTATAATGTAACTAACGTCTTAAAACCTTCTATTAACTGCAATGCTTTTTAATGAGGTTCTATCATGTATATTGGTCCCAAGATGGCTGCCAACACTTCTTGGATGAAGTGCTGACAGCCAATCAGATCTCACGATGAGATGTGTGGTGTAATTCCCTTCAGCAGTTCGGGCTGTAGCTGCGATTAAAGGTTTCTATGGAAAAATGCATGGAGAAAACACATTTTGGGACACCCCTTTTTTCTTGGCCGCCACTTGACAAATCACCCTGAGACTTTCAGGATAGGAGCGGACCGGAGCGCTTCACCAGTTTTGAAAATTTCACGAAGTTTCGTCAACCGCCGCCAAAGTTATTCCAAATAGAATGTTGCCGATTTCCTATGGAAAATAGGTCCTAACTATAACTACCTAGGTAATATATATATATATATATATATATATATATATATATATATATATATATATATATATATACATACGTATACATACATACATACATACATACATACATACATATATATATATATATATATATATATATATATATATATATATATATATATATATATATATATAAAGAACCAAGTTGCCTCCAAAATGAAGCCACACCACGGTGAGTTGAATCCTTTATTCATGGAGTACAAGATAATCACACCATCTGCTCCTTTGCAAAAGATTCAAAAGCCAAACGCGTTTCGAGCGCAAAGCGCTCTTGATCACTGGCAAAAAGGGAAAGGCAGCACACGTTTCACCTGCGTACATTTGAATGTCCCGCCTCTGTGGGCGTCTACGCATAGAATGCTGGTCGTTGTGGTTCGTTTTGAATGTTAACCCCAGTGGGTCGCATGCCTTGCCCAAAATGTTTGAAAGTAATGTCCCAAGTGGGCTGCGCTGAAGCTGTCCGGCATGTCACCCTGTCCATACAGCCTCCATGAAGCGGACTCACCGTCCCCACAGCGTCTAGGTTATATATATATATATATATATATATATATATATATATATATATATATATATATATATATATATATATATATATATATATATATATATATATATATATCAAGAAACTGCACCGCAAGACGCCGTGCTCCGCTTGGACCCTCCCGCAGCAACAGTGGTTCGTGCCGGGCAGCGAGCCCAACAATTCAATCAATCACACTCAAGTCCGCTCAATCCTGGGACAGTATGAGGCACGAACACGAATTGCGTGTTTAAAGAATTTAATCAGCCAAGATAGCAGAAAGCATCAACAAACTCGACGCGTTTCGGGGCTCCTCCCCCTTGGTCACGAGTAGTAAAATATATATATATATCACTGAAAAAACCATAGGTTATAGACCATATATAGTTAGGAATTAGCATTTAAAAAAACTTTTTTTACTCACACAAAACCATTGAAATTCCATATATAGTTAGTAGTACTAACTATATATCGCGCACCCGCAATCCACTGCTGATCATGTCACATATTACATCATTCATGACATGGTCAGTGACATCACTGATGACATCACTGATGACATCTCAAATGACATCACTGATGACATCACTGATGACATCTCAAATGACATCACAGATGACATCACTGATGACATCTCAAATGACATCACTGATGACATCACTGATGACATCTCATTTGACATTACTGATCACATCACTGATGACATCATTCATGTGATAATACGATGAACCTCTTCAGACTCTAATATAACCTTAGATACACTCAGTGTAAACAGACACTCACAGACTGTCACTCATCCATGGAGTTACTTACACACCTAGTCAGTCATGCAAAGAATCAACCACACCTCCATTTCCTCAACTATACACTATAAACTATTCCTAACTATATATGGTCTATAACCTATGGTTTTTTCAGTGAATTTTCAAGGTTTTGTAAATGCTAATTCCTAACTATATATGGTCTCTAACCTATGGTTTTTTCAGTGAATTTCAATGTTTTTTTAATAGCAAATATCATAAGCTGTCGAATGTCAAGTACGTGGTAAGTAAAAACATTTTCGTGTTTATGCACACTGATCTGCTTTGAATGCTGCCCCCCCCTCATTTCTATTAGGAGTACTCTCTCTTTGCAGATAGTGAAGGGTAGTTAACGCAGGCCTTTGCCCCCGTTGTAATCCGTCGTGCCTGCTTCTCTCTCCATTTGATTGATTGTTATCCAAGCATTTACTGTTTTAGAATTGGTTCTCTTTGGTTCATTCTCTATTTACAAACAAGCACAGAGTCGCAATACTCTGTTTAGTCTTTGCAGATAGTGAAAAATCGTGTAAAAAAACAAAAGGAATCGAGCAAAATCAGTAGGCCACTAATGGGATCTCTTTTTGACCTCGCTAAAATAGAAACATTAGGAACAACCCCTCATGAGAAATACGAAACTAGTGAGATGAACTGAGCTCCACACCATGATGGCTGCAAGACAGCTCGGCTCCGCCACCCACCCCGCCCAAAATAACGATAAACTCTATGCAAATATTACAAATATATACAACACACCAGCAAAGTAACAGGGTAAAACATTTTATTAAATAACTATTTACATAACTATTTTATACTTTTTGTTGCCCGATCCGGCTAGCTCAATCGATCGAGCATGAAACTCATGCACTCTGATAGTTCAAAGTTTTGAGGAGTGCTTGTTAGACTGTCTGAAGCTTATTTGCACCTGCTACAGCTTCACTATTCTCAATGTAAGTGGGGGCTGTTTGAGGACGTGACTGCATTTGTAAACAATGTGATGCGGTGCCACCCTGAACCGCTTGACGGAGGCCCCCGAGGGACGGTGTGATGGCGCGGACTCGGAGGGGGCGCTTGGCTCCGGCCCCCTCCCCAAGTCGTGTTGCCCTGGTGTGGCCTGAGATCGCCCCCGACATAGGTGGCCGGCTCCCGGGGTCAAGCGGAACTTTTTGCCTTTTGGTGACTCTTCCATTCTTGACCTTGTCCCACAATCCGTTTGACCTAAAGACACGCTGTAGTGGGGCGCCCCTTTACTGTTTCAGTTGCCATTCCGCCCGCTTTTGCTACACTGTGCCTCTTCCGCTATTCAGCTGTTTACCGCCCGCTCTTGCGACTACAGCGTCTCGCTCACCATGTAGTTGAGTTGCTCCCGCTCTTGCGGTGCAGCAATAGGCGGCTGCCACAGGACTCTCAAAATGGCGGCCGGCTCTTCAGATTTGGGCGTGGTCCACTAAAATGGCCCTGCGACACCTTGGAACTCGGACGCTTGTCTGCTAGGGCTTGGGCTCCATTCTCGAAAGCGTCCCCTCAGCCTTGAAGATTCAAAAAAAGTCTTGGGGGCCCCCGACTCCCGCAGGCTTCTGGTGGGGAGCGGCTGCCATGATTGCTCGTGGAATGGCCACGACGGAGCTACGAGATGGTGGTGCTCTCATGCTGACGCCAGCTTCAGTCTGAAACATCCAGAAACACTGTAGACTACCAATTCGATCAGTTCCGGTAGCGCCCCAACGTGACCCGGTAGAGAAGAACTTGCCCTCCCCTCTTTGACTGATGGTTCTTGTTGCCTGTCCCTTCTGTTGTCATTTAACAGAACTATTTAGCCTGCTGAAAGGGGTTGTGTTCCGACCGCTGGTTGGAGGAGACATTTTGACTATATTCTGGTCCTGCGTTGTCGCGTAATGCGTCATATGACGCGCCGCGTTAGCGCATCCGAAGTGCTCCGGTGCGCGAAGCGCAGCTTCCCGGAAGCGATCCGGGGCGCGGCGCGCAGCGCGTAACGTAAGCATAACAGGTCATGTGACTTGTTAATAAAACTTTTCATTGGTTCATTTTACTTTTCTTATTCTAATGATGAAAGGCTTGGTCATATGACCTAAAAATTACACTTTTTATTACTTTCGAACATTATTTTTTCTTAAACATATATGTTATAATGTTCCAGGCTAATGTACTTTCCCGGAAAATTTACAACTGTCCTGCAAGTAAAATATATTCCTTTTTCGAGAAAAAGGGCGTTTCTTCGTCCCATGACTGAGCCGTTGAGCAAAAGAGGCTCGGCCTGCTGTCTTAGTCGCCGATACGCCTGAATATCAGATTCTTATCGATCACTTTATGTTGCAGGAGTAGAAAACACAACAGCCCTTGACCATTTATCTTTACTGCGTTCCTGCGTATTATACCTTTTACCCTTCATGTAATTGGACTGCTTTATTTCACTTGCCTTTTACTGATTCAAAAACAGTGACTATTAATAAAAACTTTACCAATGTAAATACTACTACCATGTTTTCTTTTAAAAACCTTTATTGTGAAAATGTCAGTATACAAATACGGGCCTATAACCACGTGGGCCGGCCACGGAGCAAACTGTAATCGTATATGATGAGGAGACATTTACACTGTAGAGGAACGTAACGGGCGGGCCATTAGGTTGCAAGAACTAAGGTGTCTAACAGTTGCGGAATCGGTGGACGTACATTTTATAATTAAAATATGACAGGGCCAGTTACAATAAAATTATCTAGATATACATTTGCGGGCAAGTACCATGGGTGACGTTAATTCGAACTTTCAATAGTACAGTAATCAATAACACATCAGAACTTAATATCAATAGGGATGTCGAAATATTCAATCAATTCTCGTCCCCGCCCGCCATGTGCTTCAAAACTGCATACGTATCTCGTGATATCAAGGTTGTGCAACCAGTACACAACAAGGAGTTACGAGTCCCATTTATTCCGGCGCCATTTTGGGCGAGGTCGGGCAGGTCCAGGATATAGTCAAAATGTCTCCACCAACCATCGACTATGATGATGTTCATATGCTGTATTTATTAGAGTAACACTCATCTGTCCACATGAAATTAATTTGCCACAATCTAAACATGTCATTTTAATCTTTCCAAAGTTCTTCTGAATATTTGGGACCGTTTCCCTTGCCTCTGATGCTGTCAGTGCCACTTCTTTGGTGAATGTACTGGCAGGTCGGGGGTTGTCCTCCAAATCTCTCTTTTGTGCAGCACTATAATTAATCGGTGCCACCTCTCCATATGACGATGCATGGTATAATTACCATAACTATATTTTTTTTCGGTGCCTCTGGAGAGTACATCGTGGCAGATGAGGCAGGTAACGTACCGGGCATTTACCTTTTTTGCATGTAGAGGAAAGGAAAAAAAATTCGAGCGTCCGAGTTCTAAGGTGTCCCAGGGCCATTTTAGTGGACCAGGCCCAAATCCAAAGAACAGGCCGCCATTTTGAGAGTCCTGTTGCAGCCGCCTGTCGCTGTAGCAGCAAGAGCGGGCGAAACTCAGCTAGATGGCGCTCCACTGCAGATGAAGTGCCTCAACCTGGAGAGGCGGGAGAGGCTCGTTTGCGCCGCCTCCCCCCCCCTTCGGGCACCCCACGCCGTCTTTCGGCGCAGCATTGTAGGATGGCCACACCAGTGCGGCAACTTGCTAGACACCACCTCGGTGCCATCCGGATCTCGGCGCCCCACTGCAGATGAAGTGCCTCCACATGGAGAAGCGGGAGAGGCTCGTTTGCGCCGCCTCCCCCCCCCCCCTTCGGGCACCCCACGCCGACTTTCAGCGCAGCATTGTAGGATGGCCACACCAGTGCGGCAACTTGCTGGACACCACCTCGGTGCCAACCGAATCTCAGCGCCTTGTGGTGTCTTCCATTCCGAAAATATTGTTGGCAGCATTTTGAAAGGAAAGATAAACAGCCGTTTGTGGCCCTCACTACACCGTTCTCCTAGTGAGTCTCACATTGTTACATTTAGGAAGAATGTTGAAGAGTAGTATGTTGAAAATCTGAAGCCATTGTTCTACAAACTCTCAACCAGCCTTGGATGGAAAAATCCTGAAGAATGTACAAACTGAAAACCAGTTTTTGTCTGTATAGCATCAGCAGCAACGCTTGAGTCAGCTTTGTGTGAAGCCGCCATTTTGATTCAATCAATAGCGTCCCCCTGCACACATTCAGGGACCTGGTCGTGTCTTCAGGTCAAACGGATTGTGGGACAAGATGCACAAAGGAAAAGGAAAAAAGTTCCGCCGGACCCCGGGAGGCGGCCGCCTATGTCATGGGCGATCTTAGGCCACACCAGGGCAATAGTGAAGCTGCAGCAGGTGCAAATAAGCTTCAGACAGTGTTACAAGCGCTGCTCAGAACTCTCAACTATGACACCACCTCGGTGCCATCTGGATCTTGGTGCCTTGTGCTGGTTCCGGCCTATTCACACATCGGTCCGCTACTGACGCCACCTCACAGGGGCACCCCACGCCGACTTTCGGCGCAGCATTGTAGGATGGCCACACCAGTGCGGCAACTTGCTGGACACCACCTCGGTGCCATCCAGATCTCGGCGCGTTGTGCTGCCTTCGGCCTATTCGCCGCAAGTGCGCACGCAACTCAGCTGCATAGCGAGTGAAACACCAAGGGGCGCCCCACTGCAGCCGAGGAACCTCCATCTTGGGGGCAACGCACAGCATCACATTGCTTTCCAATGCAGTCAGATCCTCAAACAGCCCCCACTGACTGACGCGAACTCGCAGGCCAACGGGGCGCCCCACGCCGACTTTCGGCGCAGCATTGTAGGATGGCCACACCAGTGCGGCAACTTGCTGGACACCACCTCGGTGCCATCCGGATCTTGGCGCGTTGTGCTGCCTTCGGCCTATTCGCACATCGGTCCGCTACTGACGCCACCTCACAGGCCAACGGATTTTCTACGCTTTTTATAGCCATATGCCGCATAACAGGTCATGTGACTTGTTTATAAAACTTTTCATTGGTTCATTTTACTTTTGGTTTCCTAATGATGGAAGGCTTGATCATATGACCTAAAAATAACACTTTTCATTGGATTAAAACATTTTTTTTTTCCCAAACGATGAAAGCCCCACCTTGTTTCTGGATGTTTCAGACTGAAGCTGGCGTCAGCATGAAAGCACCACCATCTCGTGGCTCCGTCGTGGTCATTCCATGAGCAATCATGGCAGCCGCTCCCCACCGGAAGCCTGCAGGAGTCGGGGGCCCCCAAGACTTTTGTAGAATCTTCAAGGCTGGGGGGACGCTTTTGAGAATGGAGCCCAAGCCCTAGCAGACAAACGTCCGAGTTCCAAGGTGTCACAGGGCCATTTTAGTGGACCACGCCCAAATCTGAAGAGCCGGCGCCATTTTGAGAGTCCTGTGGCAGCCGCCTATCGCTGCACCACAAGAGTGGGCGCAACTCAGCTGAATGGCGGATTTTGGCACAGTGTACCAAAAGCGGGCGGAATGGCAACTGAAACGGTAAAGGGGCGCCCCACTACAGCAGACGAGCCTCCACCTGGGGAGGCCCGTTCACGCCGCCTCACCCCCCCCCCCCCGGGGCGCCCCACGCCGTTATTCGGAGCAGCATTGTAGGATACCAAAACTAGTGCGGCAACTTACTGGACATCACCTGGGTGCCATCCACATCTCAGCGCGTTCTGCTGCCTTGGGACTATTCGCACAACAGACCGCTACTGACGAGGCCTCCCCCCGCACCCCCCGGGACGCCCCACGCCGTTTTTCGGAGCTGCATTGTAGGATACCAAAAACCAGTGCGGCACCCAGGTAACATCACCTGGGTGCCGTCCAGAACTCAGCACGTTGTGCTGCCTTGGGACTATTCGCACAAAACATAGCTACTGACCATTGTTGCTTCTTTTTTCAAAAAAATGTTTAAATGTATTTACTGTTTTTGTTGCGTTGTATATATTTATACGTTATTAAAGTTTTATAATCCTACTACTTTGTTGGAGTGCTATATATTTTTAATGTGACACATAATTGTAAAAACTTTGATGTACAAAGAGGCATCCCTGGAATCTTCCGCTTCAGGCTCGGTCCCCTCCCCAATCACAATACAGGATGGTTTTCAGATAGTAGGAACGCGTGTGGTGTGACGGATCTCATCTGGTGGGGGCCTTGATCTACTGTAACTCCTTTGAAGAGGGGTGATTCTTTACAGCTGGGGCCATAAACTACATCTGCAGGGCTAGGTGATAGCCTGGGACCGGCCTGGACAATCGGACACAGAGGAAGAGGAGTGTCAGAGGGTGCGGTAGTGAATAGGGCGAAAGGGAGGTGTCGGGCGGGCACAGGGTGTGATTCTCAAGGAAGAGCAGCGCAGATGGGGGGAGGTTTATTGCCCATGCATAAAACAGAGAGCGGGGGTGACCAGTGCCTGGGGGAGATGCTTGCGAGGGTGGAGAGCCATGCTAAGGATCGACAGCGTGCAGAGAGTGGGTCTGGTCAAGGCATCTAAAATGGCTGCCGTGCACGACAAAAGTGTGGCATTTGAAAAAAGGCAAGATGGCGCAGACAATGTTTTTCAACACTTCCTGATTTCCTCCGAATCGAACGTTAACAGACGTTATCTCTCCCACACTACCGGTCCCCCTGGGCTTAAACGCCGAGATGGTAGGGACTGCATCCCGTGGAGATAGGCCGAGACGTCACTCAGCAGAAAAAAAAAAAAAAAAAAAAAGTCTATAAACATACAATAAGTTAAAAGTCAATCATTCTTGTTTCCTTGTAGTACGCTCCCCAGTCCGCTTTCCGTTACGCGTACCGGGCGCACCCCACGGAAATTTATTTTTTTTTGCCCCGCGGGGCCCTTTTAAAGCCTCCACATCAAACCTAGGGGGTCAGGGAGGATCTACTATGCCCCCTTATGGTAATTTCCCCCTTCGTTTTGGCCTCCCCTTGTCTCTCGATACTACCGATAGACAAGATGGCGGCCGCTCCGGACTGTTTAGAATGTTGACAGACACCAGAGAGCCAATCAGCTTCGCTTCGCGAAGTTCCGTTACGCGTCAAGTACGCGAAGCGGGGCGCTGCCCGGAGCGCTGTTACAGATATATATCTTTTTTTGAACGTTAATTTCTCGAAATCCACTGGAGCACATATATTGAGACCTAGCAAAGGCACATCGGGCTAACAGTCCCTACAATTTTGCCAAGTTTCGTGCAAATCCATTCAGCCGTTCGGGCTAAAAGTGAGGCCAACCGCCCTATGGAAATTAACATGAGAAAAACGCGTTTTGGGACCCCCCTTTTTTCTCGGCCCCCCCTTGACGAACCCCCCCCCCCAAATTTTCAGTGGCTGCTCAGAAACAAAATGTTCCATTTTCCTGAAAATTTCAGCCAATTCCGTCCACAAACGCCAAAGTTATTAGACATAGAATTTTCAAAAATCCCATAGAGAAAAAATCCTAACTATATATACCTACAGCGGCACGAGATGCGAGATTGCTTCTGACACTGTGTAACCTGGAGAATCCCACCAACAATGACGATGAGGTTCCATCCACACAACGTGAGCTTTATAATGTGGACATCTGCCAAAAGGGATCTGGAATCAGCCCATTTAAGCCGGTAAGCACGTTTTTGCCTGTAATGCCAAAAGATGCGGTAGACATTTACCATGATTGTGTCATTGAAGATCTTAAGAAATTAAACCGCAGAGTGCAGGCTCAAACGCATATGAACAAGGCTAAGGTAAATCAATATAACATGTTAATGAAAAAGTTGAGTCAGAATCATGAAGTGATCATCAATAAATCAGACAAAGGTGGTAATATTGTGCTCTGGAATAAAGAAGAATACATTGTAGAAGCCATGAGACAATTAAATGACACCTCTTGTTATGATGGATCGAATGGAATGGCATATAAGCGAGCTAAAGATGAGGTGAAAAAGATGCTAATGTCATTTAAAAGGAACAATTTGATCTCACAAACTGAATATGACTTTCTGAATGTTGAACACCCAGTGATACCCATATTATATCTGATTCCTAAAATACACAAACGGAAAGTTCCAACACCTGGCCGTCCAATCATTGCGGCCATTAACAGTGTAGGAGAGAACATTTCCAGTTACATTGATTTCTTCCTGCAAGACATTGTGAAAAGCTTACCAAGCTATATTAAGGATACGGGGGACTTTTTGAGAAAATTATCCTCCATTGTGTGGCAAGAGAACTGGTGTATTGTAACTTTGGATATAGAGTCGTTATATACGTCCATAGATCACTCCAAAGGGTTAGAGGCAATCAAACATTATCTTGGTCTTCGATCATGTGAATACTATGCACACAACAAAATGTTGTGTGACTTGATACACTGGTGCCTGCATAATAATTATTTTATGTTTGCAAAGGGCATATGGAGACAGGTACGGGGTGTGGCGATGGGGTCGTGCTTCTCTCCCAGCTACGCGTGTTTACACGTGGGCTGGTGGGAGGAGCGCGGCCTCACTGCCACACCAGGATTTCAGCATGTGCGATACTGGAAACGGTTTATAGATGATGTGTTTTGTGTGTGGGAGGGGGATGAGGCAAGTGCGCAAGTTTTTGTTGATGCTCTCAACAAGAATCAGGAAAATCTTTTCTTCACCTCCAACATTAGTAAGGTACAGGCAGACTTTTTAGATGTTCATCTAATGATTGAAAATAACTCTGTAACTACCTCCCTTTTCCGTAAACCGACAGCTGGCAACAGCATATTACACGCCAGCAGTAACCACCCGCAACATGTGATCAATAATGTCCCATATGGAGAATTGGTGCGTGTCAAACGTATAAGTAGTACCCCTGAGATATTCGAACGAGAAGCCAAAAACACCATAGATAGGCTAAGAGTCAGGGGTTACAGTGATAGGGTTCTGAACAGTGCCCTACAAAGAAGCCGTGACAAATCCAGGGAATCTTTACTTAGACCTGAGACATCAAAACCCACTTCAGAAGATAGTACTCCGCGCCTGATTCTGACCTATAGCAAGCAGGAAAAACAAATTAGGTCCATTGTTAGGAAACATTGGCCAATTTTGATGACTGATGGTTTTTATAGTGAAGTATTACAAAATTCACTTACGATAACCTATAAAAAATCTCAAAGTATGCACAATAGCCTAGTGAAAAGTAGCCCAGAATCAGGTGGTGGCAGCACCTGGCTCAAGTATAAAGGGTTTTTCAAATGCTCCACATGTAGGGCGTGCAAGTTTGGTGTGAACACCACTCATTATAGCACACCATTCTGTCCAATTAGGAAGGCCATTCGCGGTAACTTTAACTGTCATAGTGAGTTTGCTATATATGTCCTGACGTGCACCTGTGGGCTGCGGTATGTGGGCAGCACCAAGCTGCAGGTGCATGTCAGGATATTGCAACATCTGCGTGCCATAGTGAATAATGACAGTGCGTACCCAGTGGCGCGCCACTTCAAGTCAACGCATAACAATGATTTGTCTCAGTTGACTTACTTTGTTATTGATGTGGTGGCTCCTCTCAGTCGGGGAGGTGACAGAGAGGGACTCCTAAGAAGAAAAGAGACAGAATACATAGTGGAGCTGGATTGTAAATACCCAAATGGGCTCAATACAACTGAAGATTTGCATCATCTTCTTTAATTAAGCACATTATGTATGTTGTGTTGCGTAGCACATGAGTAACAATCCTCAAAAATCCGATCCTGATTAGGATTCTTGTTTTCTTTATTTTCAAAGGGTCTACAAGGATTACGAATTACAATGCGTAAGATGAGAAAGATTGTAGCATTGAGTTGTATCCATTAGGAAACAATCGTGTGAACCACATCTTCCACGACGTTGAACTGATTACAAGCTGAAAGTCCTATGAAAAAACTCTCTCCTAACGAGAAATTGTATAAATTATGAAAAATGCACGTTTTATGAAATTTACTAAACACAAAGATCTTTTTTGTACTTTGTTGTTTTTTTAATCATTTCACATTGACTCATTTATGTATTGCCACTTAGGGTTATAGTAATGACTAGAGGGGAACTGTGAATATATTGAATATGGTGTTCTCAGATACCTACCTTTTGGACCGGCAGCAAACTCCAGTTCAGTAGGTTTTCTATGTAGTGATATCGAATTGTATATATTTGTAGATAGTGTATATGGTTATATAGGAATTCAATATATGTTGGTATTTATATATGTACAGTGTATATATATGTATATACATATATTTATATTTATTTTTATATGTAGTAGATAATGTTTGTGAATCTGGAGTAGTGTTTTTGGATTAATTTGTAAAGGAGGTGTAATGTTAAGCCTTGTATGATGGATTTTACAAGGAGTAATCTATGAGAACAGTGTAATATATTGCATTCATGCAGTTATATATTTTTTCATTCCCTTTCCCCTGTCATTAAGTTTGTGGATGGTGGGTGCGGTGAAGTATTTTATTTATGTTCATGCACCATGTGACTCACTTTGGAGGTGGAGCACTGCAAAGGAAAAAAATGTATTTAAATGTGTGCTGACCAGGTGTATGGTGTGTGATCAAGAGCACGTGTTGCTCGAAACGCGTTACCTGAGAGGAGATTAAAACCTACCTTACTGCAGCCTGGGGTCCGTGTCTTCTATTGCAGGAGTGTTTGCAGTGTTTGGAGACTTGGTTTTCTATATATATATATGTATGTATATATATATATATATATATATATATATATATATATATATATATATCTTACTACAGTTAGTCTCTAACCACTGCAGGACTTTGGATACAAGCGGTGAGACGTCAAGGGGGCCCGAGGGAAACCTCTTTGTAGCAGAGACACTGTGTGAAATTATCTGCACCTACACACACTTTGCCGAGATTGCCAGCAAACTGTTCTACAGTTTCTGAGAGCTGGCAGCAAAACACTTACCTGGCAGCCAAGACGGTGCATGCTGGGAAACGCAGTCTTGTGGATGAGGCGGCGTAAAGGTGTTCAGGAGACCAATCGGCTGGGCTGGGCTGCTAACCAATGGCAGCGAGATGGATCACACATAAGTAACAGGAAGCAGTTTTCAGTGAATGGCATTTGATAAGGGGACTCAACCCGAAACGCGTCATGCCGCCTGTGCTGGAATAAAGGATTTCTCCATGGCTCCCCATCTGTGTCCTTCCGGTTCTTTCATGGATGGAGTGAATCTTGCTTTGGATATATATATATATATATATATATATATATATATATATATATATATATATATATATATATATATATATATATATATATATATATATTACCTACTGGCGATAGCCAGTAGGTATATATACTTAGGATTGTTTTCCATAGGGAAATCGCAATATTCTATTGAGAATAACTTTGGCGCCGGTTGAGGAATCTTCCTGAAATTTTCCTTAACTTTGCCTCGCGGCGCTCCGCTCCTTCCCTGAAAGTTTGGGGGGGATTCGTCAAGTGGGTGCCGAGATAAAAGGGGGGGGTCCCAAAACGTGTTTTCCCCATGTTAATTTCCATAGGGCGGTTGGACTCACTTTTAGCCCGAACGGCTGAATGGTTTTCCACCAAACTTGGCAAAATTGTAGGGACTGGTAGCCCGATGTGCCTTTGCTATGTCTCAAGATATGTGCTCCAGTGGTTTTTACGAAAATTAACTTTGAAAAAATATATATTGGGCTACATTGGGCTATATATATGTTAGAGCCCAAATGTAGCCCAATGTAGCCCAAATGTAGCCCAATGTAGCCCAATGTAGCCCAATGTAGCCCAAAGATGGCCACCAGAGACCAAAAAAAACAAATGTAGCCCAAATATCAGCCAGATGTAGCCCAACTATAGCCCAATGACAGAATGTCCCAGAGTGTTCTAAAGAACAACTAGAGCGCTAACAGTCTTACTTATGACAAAAGTATGGCACTCCTGAAGACATCTTGATTGGAATAAAGTGTTAACACTTAAAACATTTAATTTGCAAAGGAACAAAATGAGGGGGTTCATTTTGCCATAGAAATTATGATTAGTGCTGAAGAAAGAAAAATGAGGGCACATTTTGAGTGACTTCTCAAATCCTCTTATATTTCATTAAAAATATTCTGATATGCAGTCTCCCAAGATGGCCACCAGAGACAAAAGAGCCCAAATGTAGCCCAAATATCAGCCAGATGTAGCCCAACTATAGCCCAATGACAGAATGTCCCAGAGTGTTCTAAAGAACAACTAGAACGCTATCAGTCTTACTTATGACAAAAGTATGGCACACCTGAAGTCATCTTGATTGGAATAAAGTGGTAACACTTAATACATTTAATTTGAAAAGGAACAAAATGAGGGGTTTCATTTTGCCATAGAAATTTTATATATATATATATATTCACTGAAAAAACCATAGGTTACACACCAGTTATAGTTAGGAATTAGCATTTAAAAAACCTTTGAAATTCACTGAAAAAACCATAGGTTTCACACCAGTTATAGTTAGCTGGAAATTTTACTCGCATAAAACCATTGAAATTCCCACGTTATAGTTAGTTGGACTCACTATAACTTGCACGTCTGCAATGCACTGCTGATGACGTCACATATTACATCAGTCATGCATATATTTAAATATTTAAACATTACTCGCTAATATATGTATTCACTAAGATACACTTAATAAGCCAGTTAACCAATCAATTTTTTTTTTTAAAACACTGAAAAAACCATAGGTTTCAGGCCTTATATAGTTAGGAATTAGCATTTAAAAAACCTTTGAAATTCACTGAAAAAACCATAGGTTTCAGGCCTTATATAGTTAGGAATTGGCAGTTAAAAAACCTTTGAAATTCACTGAAAAAAACATAGGTTTCAGGCCTTATATAGTTAGGAATCAGCATTTAAAAAACCTTTGAAATTCACTGAAAAAACCATAGGTTTCAGGCCTTATATAGTTAGCATTTAGCATTTAAAAAAACCTTTGAAATTCACTGAAAAAACCATAGGTTTCAGGAGTTATATAGTTAGGAATTAGTTTTTAAAAAACCTTTGAAATTCACTCAAAAAACTATAAGTTTTAGTGGTGTTATAGTTAGCTGGACATTTTACTCATACAAAACCAATGAAATTGCTCCTATATAGTTAGTTGTACTAACTATATTTCGCGCACCCGCAATCCACTGCTGATGATGTCACATATTAGATCATTCATGACATGGTCAGTGACATCACTGATGACATCTCAAATGACATCACTGATGACATCACTGATGACATCATCCACGTGACAGTCACATACACCTTTTCATACACTATTACAATTTTTCATCACTGTTTGTAAAATACAGAGTATCATATTTAAATCCATTGTCACAGCAATACAAGTATCTAAAAATCCACTCAGTGATTCATAGATGTATACACACATCTAATCACTTACCTATGGATTCACTCATACATGCTGTCAATGAACAATAGAACACTATCAAAAATACTTATACATCTATATCGACATTAAACAACAGCACGCATCCTATTCACATATGAAGTCATCCTACTCACTTATGCAAACAATGGATCATACTTACATATTTACTTAGCAAAACACTTATACAAACACCACTTCTTCTATTCATTTAGATAGTAAGTCATACTTAGTGAATTATAAAATCATTATTACAAGTATACAGTTATCCATACAGTCACTCACACAATCATTGTGTCTTATGTATACTTATTTATATACAACAACTGACACATACACCGCCTTTTATTTTTCTAGTTTGTTGGACCTGTACCTTTGAGAAATATATTTGCTCATCACCACACCCATAAAGAGATTCCCTCACCCAAACTGTTAGAACATGTAGTTTTAACTTCATATATCTACTGAATCAACTATTCACACATCTTTGGACAGTCACACACCCCCCCCCCGAACCACACACACTTTCACACTCCCATACAAATACTCAGTTAACTAATCAATAACTAATATAGACTTTCACATAGCTAGTAACCAACTGTAGAATCAGTTTACACAACAACTGACAAAGTGATACAGATATTCACAGAGTTTAGTCACTATCCACTATATTTAGTGAGACATTATAAATTGGTCAAGTAAACAGTCAATTACACTGCTACTAAATCCTCCATCCAAATATTTATTTATATATATCCACTCATTCTTCAATGTAAATTGCTATATATATAATGCATATTTAAATAACGAAGCAAACCACATTCACTGGATGATGTCATCAGTGATGTCATCAGTGATGTCATTTGAGATGTCATCAGTGATGTCACTGACCATGTCATGAATGATCTAATATGTGACATCATCAGCAGTGGATTGCGGGTGTGCGAAATATAGTCAGTACAACTAACTATATCGGAGCAATTTCATTGGTTTTGTATGAGTAAAATGTCCAGCTAACTATAACACCACTAAAACTTATAGTTTTTTGAGTGAATTTCAAAGTTTTTTTTAAAACTAATTCCTAACTATATAACTCCTGAAACCTATGGTTTTTTCAGTGAATACATATATATATATATATATATATATATATATATATATATATATATATATATATATATATATATATATATATATATATATATATATGTTAGAACCGGGCGTCTCTGGTTGGCAGAGGTAAGTACCTTAGCCCAAGTAGGGACCCCTGGTTCCGGTCAGGGCGACGGAATAACCCTCTGAGATAACCCCTGCTCACCCTCTAGGTAGCATGGCGCGAGCAGTCTAGGCTAAACAGAGGCAATGTGGATAACATTTGCACTTAACACAACAATAATCCCCAATCCACCACAAACTGAGACCACACAGGTAAGTATATTTTATAAAAATATATAGCTTTATCTAGTTTCAGCATGTAAATGAAGCAGTTGCATGATAATCACTTCTTTAGACAATGTAGCATTTTATCTTAACGGTTGCACTTAATTTCTAGGATGGCACTTGTAAATAGGCAGTTCTCAGATTCAAAACCAAAATAGTCTCTAGTCTCTTCAATCAGTGGTTAAAAATAATGCCCCTGATTTCCATTCCCACCGCTCTCAAGACGAGCAGTAAACACAAGGCCCACGTGTACTTATAGCTTTGGGCTTCAAGCGCTGATTCCACTCCCTCGCGAGGCCCAGGGACTCTTTCTCGTCCCCGGGGCAGCCTCGCGTCTTCCTGGGATTCAGGCGCACCAGGCCGGGCAGATGTCACGCGTCCCCGCCCGACCGGTCCCCTTTCCTCTCCCGCCCGCTCTCGACAATCCAACGAGCGGCGGGGGAGGCGGTAAGGCTCACCTGGTGGGGGACGGCTGGCCAGGGGTGCGGGACGCTTCAGATTCCCTCGGCGGGGTCGGCTCTCGCTGAGGGGTCGTCTCCTCTCCTCCGTCTCTCTATGCCGGGACCAACCAATCTCGTCGCGGCGTTGGGTCGAGCCTCCCGCAGCACCCGGGAGTCAGCCACTGGCAGTGCGGCTCCCGGGACAGGCCAACAATGACGCTCCGCTCCTGCGGCCAATCACGGCCCACCACCACTGATGACGCTGCGCCGCACGGGCCAATCCCGTCGCGGCGTTAGTGAGGGGGCTCGGCTCCCTCAGCCAATGGGAGCACGGCGGCTTCGTTCTTCGCCGCGGCAGCTCCTGGACTTCGGAGCAAGTTGCGGGGGGGGTTTCCTGGCCCCGGACCGCGGTGGTGATTTGGCGGCAAAGGGTTTTCAAGGGCGCTGGTCTCGACTAGACCCCCCTCTCGACCTTGCCACCACCTGGGAGCGGATTTCACGAGGGGAGGCTCCACAAGCCTCCGACCCTCACGGTTAATGTGCCGATGAGCACACCGATCCCTTCCTCACGCTCCGCAGTCCAGCACCACGCGTCTCGGGTCCCAACAGCACGATTTTCCAGCCGTTTTCTGGGATAGCTTTAGGAACCTTTAGTCCTGGGTTCCCAACAGGAGGCCAGCTCTTCTCAGGCCCTTGGAGATTCAGTGGTAGACACAGCACACAGCAGAGTCTTGGCAGTTTCAAGTAGGCAGGGTCACAGCACACAGCAAAGCCCCTTTCTTCTCCTCAGCTTCCAGGTAGACAGTAGAACAGGTCAGCCCTTAGAGCACACAGCAAGGCAATCTTCCTTTGGTTCTCTAGCCGTCCTCCTTCCAGCCGAGGTTCCTTCTTGGTTGCAGAATTTCAGAATCTAATCTTCTGTAGTCAGGGGTCGTTTCCTTATACCCCTCAATGTCTTTGAAGTTCTTTGAAGTCTTTGTGCATGGAGGCCCTTAGTCCAGTCTAAACCAGTTCTGGGGGTTGCGGAGCACCGAGGTGTCTCTGGTTTTCTTCTTCCTGTCAGCTTCAGGGCCAGAGGTGTCAGTTGACCACCAGGAGAGAGCTAACGTGGGGGAGGTAGGCAGGCGCAGCTCAGCACTTATCAGGCATTCCTTCCTCCCTCCTCCCAGGCAGGCAGATGTGCCCTTTCATCCCCGGGATGGCTCCGACCCTCTCCTCTGGGGCTCTGCAGCCCCCCTGTCACACCCAAGCATTCCACAAACCCAGGCACACAGAAAGGTTTAGACAAGAGAACAGCCACTTTCTAAAAGTGCTATTCTCCAACACAGGATTTAAAAACACCCTTCACTAAAAGTTGTGTCATTAAATTCTGAGTTCAGGGATATCTTTCACTTATGTCCCATCTTGTTCCTATGGGAAGATAGGCTGGTATCACATGGGCCCAGCCTCCTCCATGTTACTCTATGGAGCAAGATAGCCTTACAGCAGTGAGCACACAAAATGGCTGCAGCCCACTGCCAGAGCATATTACCTGTACTAGCACATGCTCTACCTTATCCATACACTGCACCCTGCCCAGGGGGGTACCTTGAGCCTTCCATAGGGGTGACTGATGTGCACAGACAGGGAAGGGTTAGGCCTAGCCAGTGGGGACACTGGCCAGGCTGACATGGCAGTCACTGGCTGCACACAGGCCCTGCGCTGGCAGGCCTGAGTCACCATTTTAAAGCTACTCATGTGGGTGGCGCAATCTGCGCTGCAGGCCCACTGGTAGCATTTGTCATCACCAGCCCTGGCACACACAGTGCCCTTTACTAGGGACTTCGTGGTGATACAAATATGCCAATCAGGTATATTCAAACAATATCACAATTTACAGAGGGAGCACTTACACTCTGACACTGATCAGCAGTGGCAGAGTGTCCAAAGCATCTAAATCAGCAAAAACGAAATCCAGCACAGCATCAAAACACATGAGTCAGAGGCAAAAAGATGGGGGAAGAACCACGCCAAACGGTGTCAGGTCTAACACGTGTCCCCTCCAGCTGAAAGTGGGGAGAACTACCCAACCTCTTGGGAGTCCTCATCACTAAGGCGGAAGAATCTGGACAGACCGTCAGCATTGGCGTGTTCTGTACCAGGGCGGTGCTCCACCGTAAAATCCATCCCCTGTAGGGAAATGGACCACCTCAACAATTTTGGATTCTCACCCCTCATCTGCATTAACCATCTGAGGGGCCTGTGGTCGGTCTGAACACGGAAGTGAGTCCCAAACAGGTAGGGCCTCAGCTTCTTCAGAGCCCAGACCACAGCGAAAGCTTCTCTTTCAATGGCACTCCATTTCTGTTCCCTGGGGATTAGCCTCCGGCTAATGAAAGCTACAGGTTGGTCTCCTCCCTCATCATTGATCTGTGAGAGTACTGCTCCCACGCCTTGCTCTGAAGCGTCAGTTTGCACAATGAACTCACTGGAAAAGTCAGGTGCCTTAAGCACCGGTGCTGTGCACATGGCAGTTTTGAGGGTGTCAAAAGCAGTTTGACAGGCCTCGGTCCAATTCACTCTCCTGGGCTGATTCCTAGATGTCAGCTCTGTCAAAGGGGCCACAATGGTGCCATAGCCTTTGACAAACCATCTGTAATACCCGGTGAGACCTAAGAAGGCTCTCACCTCAGTCTGGGTCTTGGGGGGTTCCCAAGCCAGAATGGTATCAATTATTGCCTGCAGGGGCGCCACCTTGCCGCTCCCCACCTGGTGTCCCAAGTACACCACCGATCCCTGTCCTATCTGGCATTTACTGGCCTTGATATTGAGGCCTGCCTTCTGCAGAGCCTTCAACACTTCAGTGAGGTGTTGCAGGTGTTCCTCCCAAGTGGAGCTGAACACAGCAATGTCATCCAGGTAGGCTGCGCTGAATTGCTCCAGCCCTGCCAGTACCTGGTTGACTAATCTCTGAAATGTGGCGGGAGCATTTTTCAACCCAGAGGGCATGACACGGAACTGGAAGTGCCCCTCTGGTGTGGAAAATGCTGACCTCTCCTTTGCCCCGTCAGTTAAGGCAATCTGCCAGTACCCTGAAGTCAAATCAAAAGTACTCAGGTACTGGGCAGCTCCCAACCGATCCACCAGCTCATCCGCTCTGGGGATGGGGTGCGCGTCAGTCTTCGTGACCGCATTGAGCCCACGGTAGTCCACGCAGAACCGAAGTTCTGGGGTGCCACCGGGGGTAGCAGCTTTCTTAGGCACTAACACCACTGGGCTAGCCCAGGGGCTGCTGGAGGGCTCAATAACCCCAAGCGCCAACATCTTGGAAACTTCTTCCTTGATGCTAGCTCTGACCTTGTCAGCCACCCTGTAAAACTTCTGTTTCACAGGCATGCTGTCTCCAGTGTCCACGTCATGGACGCACCACTTGGTGACACCTGGGGTCAGGGAGAACAGTGGGGCGAACTGACCCAAGACTTGGCGACAGTCCTCCTGCTGTTCTGGAGTCAGGGTGGGGGAGAGGACCACACCATCCACTGACCCATCTTGCGCCTTGACTGCCAGGAGGTCAGGGAGAGGATCACTATCCTCCTCCCCTCCAACATCTGTAGCCATGAGCATAGTTACTTCAGTCCTCTCAAAGTGGGGTTTGAGGCGGTTCACATGTAGCACTCTCAGGGGCTGCCTGGGAGTCTTCAGGTTAACCAAATAGGTAACCTCGCTCTTGCGCTCCACCACCTCATATGGCCCAGACCACTTGTCGCGGAGCGCACAAGGCTCCACTGGTGCCATCACCCACACTTTCTGACCAGGTTGGAACTCAACCAAAGAAGTGTTCTGGTCATACCACCTCTTCATTTCCTCCTGGCTAGCCTCCAGGTTCTCTTGAGCGAGCTTCCTGAAGCGCTTGGTCTGGTTGCGGATGGCCAGCACATAGCTGAACACATCCTGAGGGGTTTTCCCACGGGATTTCTACCACCCCTCCTTCACCAGAGTAAGAGGCCCTCTCACAGGGTGGCCATACAGCAACTCAAAGGGACTGAACCCTAAGGATTTCTGAGGCACCTCCCTGTAGGCAAACAACAGGCATGGCAACAAGACATCCCATTTCCGCCTCATGGGCTCTTCCAGGCCCATATTCATGCCCTTCAATGTGCGGTTGAATCTCTCAACCAACCCATTTCCTTGAGGGTGGTAAGGAGTGGTGAATTTGTATGTCACCCCACACTCACTCCACAGGGACTTCATATACTTAGAAATGAAGTTTGTCCCTCGGTCCGAAACGACCTCCTTCGAAAATCCCACCCGGGAAAAGATCCCCATCAGGGCACGGCCCACCACTGGGGCGGTGACTGTCCTGAGCGGAAGGGCTTCCGGGTACCGAGTGGCATGGTCCACCAAGACCAGGATAAACCTGTTGCCTAGGGCTGTCTTGGGATCCAGGGACCCCAAGATGTCAATGCCCACCCGCTCAAAAGGGGTGCTCACCACGGGAAAGGGTTGGAGGGGGGCCACGCGCTTCCCTCCACTCTTGCCACTGGCCTGACAAGTATGGGAAGACTTACAGAAGGCAGAGACGTGCGTCTTCATCTGGGGCCAGTAAAAATGGGTGACAAGCCTGTGATAGGTCTTGTCTTGCCCCAGATGTCCTGCGAGAGGCACGTCATGAGCCAGACCCAGTAGGAAGTTCCTGAAGCGCTCCGGTACCACCAGCACACGGGCTGCACCGGGCTCAGCGAACTTAGGCTCACTGTAAAGTAAGTCATCCTCCCAGTAGATCAAATGCTCCTTGGACCCCAGGCCTGCGGCCTGGTCGGCAGCCTGCTGCCGCACACCAATGAGAGAAGGGCACTCCTTCTGAGCCTGGCAGAATTCCTCCCTGGAGGGACCACCCTCTTGCTGCCACTGGGACAGCTCAGGCAATTCCCCTAGTTCGGCCACCTGCTCCCCTGTAGGTTCCAGGGCATCCCCTTCCGGGTCTGCCTCCTCCTTGACCGTGGGAACAGTGGGGGCCGGTTTCCCGCGCCCTCTACCCCTTCCTCTCTTGGCAGGTCCCTGGGCCATTGTTCCAGGCTCCAGTTCTGCTAGACCGCCCTCTCTGGCTGTCATTGCACGGGTGGACACACAGATCCACGCAGGCAAACCCAACATCTCCAAGTGAGTCCTGTGCTCCACCTCTTTCCATGGGGAGCTCTCCAGGTCATTACCTAATAGACAATCTACAGGCAAGGCATCACTTACAACAATTTCCAAAATACCGGAGACTCCTCCCCATTCAAATGGAACCTTTGCCAACTTGCAGTAGCGCACTGAACTGTCAGACGACACCACAGGCCGGAGTACCTGGGGAATAATTTGCTCTTCAGACACCCACCGACACCTAACAGATGTCACGCTGGCCCCTGTGTCTCTCAGAGCCTCCACCACCTGTCCATTGATGGTCACCTTCTGCCCGTATTTCTTAGTGTTTTGGGGCAGCAAGGTTTCCTGGGCCATCTCTTGGTCTCCTAGAGAGACAAGGGTCATCAATGCTAACCCCTCCTCCCTACTAGAAATCAAATCCCCTCCCAAAGCTACACTAGCTAACGCCGGAGCTGGAGCTGGAGCACCAGTGGGTGCAGATTTCTTCTTTGGACAGTTTGGAGCAATGTGCCCCACCTCCCTACATGCATAGCAAGTGAGGGTCTTCTTGTCCTGCGGGCCCTTATGGGGCCAGGACTTCTTAGGCTTGGGGGGTTGAGACACCTTCTCCTGGGAACTACTTTGGGGCCCTTTAGAAGACTCCTTTTGATTACCCGTGTCCCCCCCACTCTTCTGCTGGGGACCCTGTCCACCTTTGGCTGGGGTACTTACCACCCCCTTGTGGACCCTGGTGCTAGTCCACCGGTCCGCCTCTTTAGCAAGCTCACTGGGATCAGTTAACTTGCTATCCAAAAGATGCTGGCGCAGCTCTGGGACACATAAACTACTTAAGTGCTCCCTATCAATCAAGTGACACAACCCCACATAATCAGTAACTTTGCTGCCCTTCATCCAACCTTCCAGTGCACGCGTGTACATACTCACACACTCCACCCAAGTACTTGAATCAAGCTTCTTGAAGTTCCTAAACTTCAGGCGGTACTGTTCAGCAGTGAGCCCATACCTGAGGCACAAAGCCTCCTTCATGGCGGAGTAGGATAAAGCATTCTTTGCTTCCAAGGGTGCCAAAACATCCCTCCCAGAGGCCTCAAAATGCTTCCACAATCCTGCTCCCCAATTCTTCTCAGGCACCTCATTCATCTTTAAGGCAAGTTCATACGCTCTGAACCTCGCATAAATATCCTCACCCCTCTGATAATTCTGTACCAGATCCTTTGGTATGTATACCTTACCCGCCTGTACTGGTTGTGCGCTGCCACCATTAGAACTGGACACCCTCTCTTTATATTTGAAGTCCAACTCCTTCATGCTCCTCTCATGAGCCAATTGGAGCTTCTTTTCCTCCAAAGCAAGAGTATGTCTTCTCTCCTGCGCCGCTCTCTCCTGCGCCTCTTTCTCAACTTCTAGGCGCAGTCTCTTCTCATCGGCTTCTGCTCTGAGCTTCAAAAGCTCAATCTCATGGGCCCTAACTCTCTGATTCTCCTCCACCTCCTCTGGAGAAATAATCCTACTGGAGTGGGTGCTGCCGGCCCTAGACGCTGGCTTCGCCACTGGCAAATAAATCACTAGGCAGAAAAACAATCTCCTGTGCGCCACCCTCTCCAATAGTAGCTTCTGGTTCACCATGTTTGGCCTCCCACCAGGCCCTCAGAGCTGTCCGTAGCTCTTCCTTATTTGCGCCGCCCCTTACTGGGCATTCAAGCTGTCTGCAGACTTTTCTCAGTTGCTCCTTGTTATAGGTGAGCAACTCGTTGATGTCAAATTCCACTTCCACTTCTATATTCATGCTTTGCGCGTTCTGAGACATGGTACCTCCTACCCTTTTTCAACTAAAAAGGTTTCACCAAAAAGACAAAATCTTGCGCAACCTGTTCTGCTAAACTAGACTAGTGATGTACAAGAAATCACTGCAGGTCAAGTGCAATTATTAGTTCAAAATCCGCACCGCGAGCCACCAATGTTAGAACCGGGCGTCTCTGGTTGGCAGAGGTAAGTACCTTAGCCCAAGTAGGGACCCCTGGTTCCGGTCAGGGCGACGGAATAACCCTCTGAGATAACCCCTGCTCACCCTCTAGGTAGCATGGCGCGAGCAGTCTAGGCTAAACAGAGGCAATGTGGATAACATTTGCACTTAACACAACAATAATCCCCAATCCACCACAAACTGAGACCACACAGGTAAGTATATTTTATAAAAATATATAGCTTTATCTAGTTTCAGCATGTAAATGAAGCAGTTGCATGATAATCACTTCTTTAGACAATGTAGCATTTTATCTTAACGGTTGCACTTAATTTCTAGGATGGCACTTGTAAATAGGCAGTTCTCAGATTCAAAACCAAAATAGTCTCTAGTCTCTTCAATCAGTGGTTAAAAATAATGCCCCTGATTTCCATTCCCACCGCTCTCAAGACGAGCAGTAAACACAAGGCCCACGTGTACTTATAGCTTTGGGCTTCAAGCGCTGATTCCACTCCCTCGCGAGGCCCAGGGACTCTTTCTCGTCCCCGGGGCAGCCTCGCGTCTTCCTGGGATTCAGGCGCACCAGGCCGGGCAGATGGCACACGTCCCCGCCCCGACCGGTCCCCTTTCCTCTCCCGCCCGCTCTCGACAATCCAACGAGCGGCGGGGGAGGCGGTAAGGCTCACCTGGTGGGGGACGGCTGGCCAGGGGTGCGGGACGCTTCAGATTCCCTCGGCGGGGTCGGCTCTCGCTGAGGGGTCGTCTCCTCTCCTCCGTCTCTCTATGCCGGGACCAACCAATCCCGTCGCGGCGTTGGGTCGAGCCTCCCGCAGCACCCGGGAGTCAGCCACTGGCAGTGCGGCTCCCGGGACAGGCCAACAATGACGCTCCGCTCCTGCGGCCAATCACGGCCCACCACCACTGATGACGCTGCGCCGCACGGGCCAATCCCGTCGCGGCGTTAGTGAGGGGGCTCGGCTCCCTCAGCCAATGGGAGCACGGCGGCTTCGTTCTTCGCCGCGGCAGCTCCTGGACTTCGGAGCAAGTTGCGGGGGGGGGTTTCCTGGCCCTGGGCCGCGGTGGTGATTTGGCGGCAAAGGGTTTTCAAGGGCGCTGGTCTCGACTAGACCCCCCTCTCGACCTTGCCACCACCTGGGAGCGGATTTCACGAGGGGAGGCTCCACAAGCCTCCGACCCTCACCGTTAATGTGCCGATGAGCACACCGATCCCTTCCTCACGCTCCGCAGTCCAGCACCACGCGTCTCGGGTCCCAACAGCACGATTTTCCAGCCGTTTTCTGGGATAGCTTTAGGAACCTTTAGTCCTGGGTTCCCAACAGGAGGCCAGCTCTTCTCAGGCCCTTGGAGATTCAGTGGTAGACACAGCACACAGCAGAGTCTTGGCAGTTTCAAGTAGGCAGGGTCACAGCACACAGCAAAGCCCCTTTCTTCTCCTCAGCTTCCAGGTAGACAGTAGAACAGGTCAGCCCTTAGAGCACACAGCAAGGCAATCTTCCTTTGGTTCTCTAGCCGTCCTCCTTCCAGCCGAGGTTCCTTCTTGGTTGCAGAATTTCAGAATCTAATCTTCTGTAGTCAGGGGTCCTTTCCTTATACCCCTCAATGTCAGCCCGGGAGTCAGCCACTGGCAGTGCGGCTCCCGGGACAGGCCAACAATGACGCTCCGCTCCTGCGGCCAATCACGGCCCACCACCACTGATGACGCTGCGCCGCACGGGCCAATCCCGTCGCGGCGTTAGTGAGGGGGCTCGGCTCCCTCAGCCAATGGGAGCACGGCGGCTTCGTTCTTCGCCGCGGCAGCTCCTGGACTTCGGAGCAAGTTGCGGGGGGGGTTTCCTGGCCCCGGGCCGCGGTGGTGATTTGGCGGCAAAGGGTTTTCAAGGGCGCTGGTCTCGACTAGACCCCCCTCTCGACCTTGCCACCACCTGGGAGCGGATATCACGAGGGGAGGCTCCACAAGCCTCCGACCCTCACCGTTAATGTGCCGATGAGCACACCGATCCCTTCCTCACGCTCCGCAGTCCAGCACCACGCGTCTCGGGTCCCAACAGCACGATTTTCCAGCCGTTTTCTGGGATAGCTTTAGGAACCTTTAGTCCTGGGTTCCCAACAGGAGGCCAGCTCTTCTCAGGCCCTTGGAGATTCAGTGGTAGACACAGCACACAGCAGAGTCTTGGCAGTTTCAAGTAGGCAGGGTCACAGCACACAGCAAAGCCCCTTTCTTCTCCTCAGCTTCCAGGTAGACAGTAGAACAGGTCAGCCCTTAGAGCACACAGCAAGGCAATCTTCCTTTGGTTCTCTAGCCGTCCTCCTTCCAGCCGAGGTTCCTTCTTGGTTGCAGAATTTCAGAATCTAATCTTCTGTAGTCAGGGGTCCTTTCCTTATACCCCTTAATGTCTTTGAAGTTACTTGAAGTCTTTGTGCATGGAGGCCCTTAGTCCAGTCTAAACCAGTTCTGGGGGTTGCGGAGCACCGAGGTGTCTCTGGTTTTCTTCTTCCTGTCAGCTTCAGGGCCAGAGGTGTCCGTTGACCACCAGGAGAGAGCTAACGTGGGGGAGGTAGGCAGGCGCAGCTCAGCACTTATCAGGCATTCCTTCCTCCCTCCTCCCAGGCAGGCAGATGTGCCCTTTCATCCCCGGGATGGCTCCGACCCTCTCCTCTGGGGCTCTGCAGCCCCCCTGTCACACCCAAGCATTCCACAAACCCAGGCACACAGAAAGGTTTAGACAAGAGAACAGCCACTTTCTAAAAGTGCTATTCTCCAACACAGGATTTAAAAACACCCTTCACTAAAAGTTGTGTCATTAAATTCTGAGTTCAGGGATATCTTTCACTTATGTCCCATCTTGTTCCTATGGGAAGATAGGCTGGTATCACATGGGCCCAGCCTCCTCCATGTTACTCTATGGAGCAAGATAGCCTTACAGCAGTGAGCACACAAAATGGCTGCAGCCCACTGCCAGAGCATATTACCTGCACTAGCACATGCTCTACCTTATCCATACACTGCACCCTGCCCAGGGGGGTACCTTGAGCCTTCCATAGGGGTGACTGATGTGCACAGACAGGGAAGGGTTAGGCCTAGCCAGTGGGGACACTGGCTAGGCTGACATGGCAGTCACTGGCTGCACACAGGCCCTGCGCTGGCAGGCCTGAGTCACCATTTTAAAGCTACTCATGTGGGTGGCGCAATCTGCGCTGCAGGCCCACTGGTAGCATTTGTCATCACCAGCCCTGGCACACACAGTGCCCTTTACTAGGGACTTCGCGGTGATACAAATATGCCAATCAGGTATATTCAAACAATATCACAATTTACAGAGGGAGCACTTACACTCTGACACTGATCAGCAGTGGCAGAGTGTCCAAAGCATCTAAATCAGCAAAAACGAAATCCAGCACAGCATCAAAACACATGAGTCAGAGGCAAAAAGATGGGGGAAGAACCACGCCAAAAGGTGTCAGGTCTAACAATATATATATATATATATATATATATATATATATATATATATATCCAACCAAAACAGGAACCTCATTGAGGAAAACCACCGGACATCATATTTCACACTGTTTAATGGCAATCTTCGGAAGGACAAGAGCAGGTGGCATTGCAGGGTGAAGCCTGCTCACATCACGATGGCAGTAAGAATTCAGGGCGGCTGGCTGGCAGCGATGAGACTTTCACCCACATGGGATTTAATTTGTGTTTGATGCAGAGCAGCGAGCGCGCCCATGAACTACAATATCCACAAAGCCGAGCTGTCGGCCACGCCCATCCGGGCGGGAACATTTAAACTCACCTGGGATTGCGCTGCTGCTCACTACAAACTATGCCACTGAAGAAGAGAGCGCTAGCTCTTGAAACGCGTCTGGCTGTAATTTGAAAGTCGCTGTCTGCTTTAGCTTTGCTGCCTGAAGATTGCCATTAAACAGTGTGAAATATGATGTCCGGTGGTTTTCCTCAATGAGGTTCCTGTTTTGGTTGGATATATAGCGGCTGATCCTCGGTCGCAAGGAGAACCCACCGCTAACGAGCGGGTCCTATTCAGACTCTACTTTGTGTTTGTTTAACGGAAGGACAAGAGCAGGTGGCATTGCAGGGTGAAGCCTGCTCACATCACGATGGCAGTAAGAATTCAGGGCGGCTGGCTGGCAGCGATGAGACTTTCACCCACATGGGATTTAATTTGTGTTTGATGCAGAGCAGCGAGCGCGCCCATGAACTACAATATCCACAAAGCCGAGCTGTCGGCCACGCCCATCCGGGCGGGAACATTTAAACTCACCTGGGATTGCGCTGCTGCTCACTACAAACTATGCCACTGAAGAAGAGAGCGCTAGCTCTTGAAACGCGTCTGGCTGTAATTTGAAAGTCGCTGTCTGCTTTAGCTTTGCTGCCTGAAGATTGCCATTAAACAGTGTGAAATATGATGTCCGGTGGTTTTCCTCAATGAGGTTCCTGTTTTGGTTGGATATATAGCGGCTGATCCTCGGTCGCAAGGAGAACCCACCGCTAACGAGCGGGTCCTATTCAGACTCTACTTTGTGTTTGTTTAACGGAAGGACAAGAGCAGGTGGCATTGCAGGGTGAAGCCTGCTCACATCACGATGGCAGTAAGAATTCAGGGCGGCTGGCTGGCAGCGATGAGACTTTCACCCACATGGGATTTAATTTGTGTTTGATGCAGAGCAGCGAGCGCGCCCATGAACTACAATATCCACAAAGCCGAGCTGTCGGCCACGCCCATCCGGGCGGGAACATTTAAACTCACCTGGGATTGCGCTGCTGCTCACTACAAACTATGCCACTGAAGAAGAGAGCGCTAGCTCTTGAAACGCGTCTGGCTGTAATTTGAAAGTCGCTGTCTGCTTTAGCTTTGCTGCCTGAAGATTGCCATTAAACAGTGTGAAATATGATGTCCGGTGGTTTTCCTCAATGAGGTTCCTGTTTTGGTTGGATATATAGCGGCTGATCCTCGGTCGCAAGGAGAACCCACCGCTAACGAGCGGGTCCTATTCAGACTCTACTTTGTGTTTGTTTAACGGAAGGACAAGAGCAGGTGGCATTGCAGGGTGAAGCCTGCTCACATCACGATGGCAGTAAGAATTCAGGGCGGCTGGCTGGCAGCGGTGAGACTTTCACCCACATGGGATTTAATTTGTGTTTGATGCAGAGCAGCGAGCGCGCCCATGAACTACAATATCCACAAAGCCGAGCTGTCGGCCACGCCCATCCGGGCGGGAACATTTAAACTCACCTGGGATTGCGCTGCTGCTCACTACAAACTATGCCACTGAAGAAGAGAGCGCTAGCTCTTGAAACGCGTCTGGCTGTAATTTGAAAGTCGCTGTCTGCTTTAGCTTTGCTGCCTGAAGATTGCCATTAAACAGTGTGAAATATGATGTCCGGTGGTTTTCCTCAATGAGGTTCCTGTTTTGGTTGGATATATAGCGGCTGATCCTCGGTCGCAAGGAGAACCCACCGCTAACGAGCGGGCCCTATTCAGACTCTACTTTGTGTTTGTTTAATGGAAGGACAAGAGCAGGTGGCATTGCAGGGTGAAGCCTGCTCACATCACGATGGCAGTAAGAATTCAGGGCGGCTGGCTGGCAGCAATGAGACTTTCACCCACATGGGATTTAATTTGTGTTTGATGCAGAGCAGCGAGCGCGCCCATGAACTACAATATCCACAAAGCTGAGCTGTCGGCCACGCCCATCCGGGCGGGAACATTTAAACTCACCTGGGATTGCGCTGCTGCTCACTACAAACTATGCCACTGAAGAAGAGAGCGCTAGCTCTTGAAACGCGTCTGGCTGTAATTTGAAAGTCGCTGTCTGCTTTAGCTTTGCTGCCTGAAGATTGCCATTAAACAGTGTGAAATATGATGTCCGGTGGTTTTCCTCAATGTGGTTCCTGTTTTGGTTGGATATATATATATATATATATATATATATATATATATATATACGCTCAAGTCTCTTCAAATAATACCCAGCCGGGTTAGATGAAGTACAGCACTCTCGGAGCTCCAATAATCAGCAAAATGGTAATAAAACCATTTTGCTGATTATTGGAGCTCCGAGAGTGCTGTACTTCTTCTAACCCGGCTGGGTATTATTTGAAGAGACTTGAGCGAATATTGTCATCGCGGGACACCACCGCGGAAACAGCACCCGCTGCACGAGTGACTCGGGTTTTTGGAGCAAATAAAAAAAAAAAATATATATATATATATATATATATATATATCCAGGAAAGAAAACCTCCGCAAGGGGAGCCCCCGACTCTTCAGGGCCGCCTCTTTACACCAGGTACGGAGAAACCTGGCAATTTCCAACACGAACACACCAGACAAGAGGCCCACTTCAGCGAACAAAAAGCGTTTAATGGAGCTTAAAGCACAGCTTTTAAATGTCCCAACTAGTTTCGGCCAACCTTTGGCCTTGATCACGGGTTTAGTATTTGCACCAATGGCATCTGTGCCTCCAAATTCGATGTGATTACGGTCACCTGTCCGACCTTAGCATACAACTTCCAGAATGCACTTCTTCTTGTGGGGTAGGTACTGGAAAAGTTTCTTGTGCTCTCTGTCAGCAAAATGCGCTGTTCATGCCCCTTGTGCTTTCTTAATAGTGAAAATATAGTCTCAGTGGTGCTCGGCAGGGTTCCTTGTCAAGCACAATGCTGGAATATATATATATATATATATATTTATTTATTTATACTATCCCTACTCGTTATCGCCTATCAGGCTGTTGGTTCTTCTAAGATATCCATGTGACCAATTTGGGAGTAAAAAAAGGAGAGAGGGAGGGACCTTCAGTGATGTACTTGAGAATGTAGAAAGCCCCGGGGAATCTCATCATTCAGTCCTTTAACATCAGCATGGCATCTGTACACCCAGCACTGTTCGAATGTCAGCAGAGGTTTTGTCATGTCATCTCAAGAAGGTCTCGATTTTTCAATGACAAACCACACCATGTTGCTATAAATATTTCCTTTTTCAATATAGTGTCTAGTCAATCTAATACTACACCTAATAGTGCTGTGGTTGGTGTTCCGTTATTCTTGTTCACATACTTATTGTTGTCATCCCCACATACAGAAGGTTTCAGGTGCATATGATAACATAGATCACATTTTTTTAATTGCGATTTGTAAAGCCCTTGAGTTTCTATGGAGTTCTGAGACCCAGGTTGATCTCGATTACCCTCTACCCTACAATTTCCAAAAGGCAAGCGGCCTACAGGGGATTGTAGGATCCAGAGATTGGGTTGAGCATTCTTTTTTCCTGATTGTTTAGGGTGGGTGTGCACCGGGAAATCTTTTATGTTTCTGCCTCTTTTAAATGAATCTGTAAGTCTGTTGAAGTTGAGGCCACATGATTGTAGGATACCCCAGTTCTTTTTTGATAGGGAAATGAAGGTGGTGATGCAAATGAGTCTGTCTTGTTCAGTTCTTTTAAAGGTAGATAATAGTTGGTCTCTATTGTTATTCAATGCCCTCTTATTTACTTTTTTGATCAAATGTGATGGATACTTTATCCCCTTGACCATCTTAATATCTAATACTGCACAGGCAGCTAAGAATACTCCTATGGCGGCGCCTAGGCGCAAATGGCATCTGTTATCTGCCAACCCCAACTTGCATAAAATTGCCCTAAATAACAAGCCACTTCTTACTGGTGATCCCGTAGAGGATTCTTACCATTTCCACACATGGATGACGACTTTAAGTGAGGAATTCCTCCCATCTAAACATGTTACTAGAAGGGGCAAAGCAAAATTGCATAATGACCCATGGTTTAGAAAAATTATCTAGTGAAGCAACACCTACACTGCAAACAACGAGAATGTAGATGGAGAAGGGGCTATGAGTTAGTCAATTTTGCATGTTTTTTAAATTCACAGTAAACAATATCATACTGCTATCAAATTAGCAAAAAAGACTATTTTTCCAACAGAATTGCTATTGCCAAGCACAATCAAAAAGAGATATTCTCAATCGTGAAATCTTTTATTGACCCCAAAGCGTTACACTCAGAAATTCTCCCCTCTCAGACACTCTGCAATGATATTGTGATATACTTTGAGGACAAGATTAAGAATATCCAAAAGGATTTTGGAACATTAAGTTCACAAGATCTCGTCAACGATCACGAATTGGACCACATGCACAATAGGCCCTCCTTACATGCCTTTCAACTTGTCACTCTTCTGCTTACACACGCAGCAATTTTAGCTTGTAAATCAGGCTCTCCACTGGATGCGTGCCCCCCTGTGATATTACACCAAATCATGGATAGAGTAAATCTAGTGATTAACCACATTGTGAACTCTTCTCTTGGCTCCGGCACTGTGCCTGACGAGTGGAAACTTGCCATAGTGAAACCACTAAAGAAAAAACTAAATGTGGACTCATCCAACTTTTCCAATCTTCGGCCAATATCCCTGCTGCCAATTTTGGGTAAAATAACTGAAAGAATGGTCTATAAGGAGCTCTCAAACTTTTTGAAACCTCTCAGAACTTCCACCCTCGCTAGTCAGGATTCTGCCCGAAACACTCCACAGAATTTGCACTGCTAGAGATAACAGACATTCTGAAATTCATCACAGATAATGACAAGAAGGCAGTGCTGATTCTGCTTGATTTGTCTGCCGCCTTTGATACCATCTCAAACGTCATACTTTTGGCCAGACTAAAATCTTGCGGCATTTCTGACACTGCACTGGCCTGGATCAAGTCCTACCTGACCAACCAGAGGCAAGCGGTCTCTCTCGGCCCCTTCCTGTCCTCAGAACGCACCATCACTGCAGGAGTCCCACAGGGTTCCTCACTCAGTCCACTTCTATTCAACATATACATGGTTTCCGCTTATCTCCCTATTTCATCATTTGGGATTGGGATAACATCTTATGCTGATGATACGCAGCTGATCCTGTCCCTTGATACAAATTCTACGGACGCAGAAGAAATTTTTTAACTCTGCCTTACGGAGGTCATCAAATGGATGAAAAACAACCACCTCTGATGTAATACAGACAAGATAGAAATCCTGCTGATAGGAAAAGACAATCCCTTTCAACCTAACGCCTGGAGGCCTGAGGATGTGGCAGCCCACCCATCCACTGTGGAAGTCGCTGAAAATCTGGGAGTGTTGTTCGAATCCTCTCCCTCTTTTAAACCCATGCACTTAGGGTGGCTGGGACCTGCTTTGGTTTAATTAAAGCCTTGAAAAAAGTATTTGATCTTATTCCTCTATCAGCCAGGAAAACAGTTGCGGTGGCACTGATACTTTCACACCTAGACTATTGTAACAGCCTCCTGGCAGGTGCCAACAAATCAACCCTGAAGAGGCTACAGGTAGTGCAGCATGCAGCACTCCAATTGGTCTTGAAGCTTCCTCGTAGGGCTTCCATCTCAGCAGCCCTGAAATCTCTTCACTGGCTTCCGCTACACAAGAGAATTTTATTCAAACTCCTTGTTACCACATTTAGATCTACTCGCCAACTGGGGCCAGTATATCTTTCATCAGGATTTACATCATATACGACAATGAGGCTAGTTAGATCTTCGTCAGCAAACCTCCTCAAACCGCTGGGTTTTAAACTTAAAATGCGGGGAGGGAAATCTGCAGCCGTGTTTGGTGAAAAGGCCTGGAATCTAATGCCAAATAAATTGACATCTGTAGAACCTTTAATGCAGTTTAGGAAGGCCCTAAAGAACTTGATCTTTGGATCATCAGATGGATTCTGTCAAGCCCTCATTTAGATCTCTATACTCCACTGCTAAGCTTGGCTCTATCCATATAGCGCCAGGAGGCTCCTTCCGGAGTGAAAGTTTGCGCTTTATAAATACCACATTTTATTTCATAATATTTCTCTGATAATTTCTCAGAGATCTTTTTTGCATGAGTCCTTTAGGCTTGAGTTTTCGATCAATTCCATCACAGGTGTAGGAATTGTCCAATGGGTAAGTTCTCTCTCAGGGAGCGAGGGTGGAAATGTTCGAAATGAAGATAATTTCTGTCAGCTAGTTTATAGAATACTTCTGTTTTGAGTTGCCCATCTGCTGCAGTGATCCCACTGTCAAGAAAGGAGAGTCAGTTTCATCGATTGTGATGGAAAACCTAAGGAATGGGTCAAGCACATTTAGCCAGTGTGAGAAAGTAAGGGCTTCCTCCTTGCTCCCTTTCCAAATCAATCGAACGTCATCAATTTAACGTTTCCATAATTTTAGGCCCTTCCCGAATGCATTGGAGTGATGGAGAACATATTCAGATTCAAAAGCATGAACGTACCGGCATGCTAGATGTGTGGCAAGAGTGCAATTCATAGAAGTTCCACGTACTTAAAGGAAGAACTCTCCTTCATATTCAAAACAATTATGTGTCAAAGCCAAATGTGCAAGGTCAAGTACATATTCTTGTTGGGTGATTGTCTCTTAAACGTATTCCCTCACGATTTTATCAATCACTTCGAGAGTGGCCTCCTGTGGGATATATTCTTGTACTTGGATTCTGCATCTAGACTGATTAATATTTCTTTTTCAGCATCAAAGCTCATATCTTTCAGCAGATTGAGCACATGCTTGGTGTCCTTAAGGAAGGAGGGCATTTCTTTCACCAGGAGTCTGACAAACACATCACAAAACTGCGATAGTTGTTCAAGGATAGAACCTATCCCAGATACAATGGGCCTCCCAGGAGCAGGGAATTTGTTCTTGTGTACATTGGGAAGTTTATAGAAATAGGGGGTCCTGAGTTCTTTGTGGGTTAGGATCTGGGACTCGTGTTTGGTGATCCAGCCGTTGTTGAGCTCTCTAGATACCAAAATTGTGATCTCCTCCTGTATTTCAGGGATGGGGTCTTTAAGGGTTTGTAGGTGCAAGCATCATTAAGAAGTTTCAGACACTCATTACTATACATTGTTTTAGATAAGAACATGATTTATCCGCCTTTGTCCGTGGGCTTTATAATTATAGATGTATTCATTGCCAAATCAGCTAGTACTTTAATTTCTTCTTTAGTAGTGGTATTGCCCAGGAAAACAACTTCAGGGTTGACTACCTTCTCAAATGGCAATACCTCAGGTGGCCATTTGAACGAGGAGGGATTGAAGGTGGATTTTCGTCACAGTCCTGTGTTTTTATCATATATTTCCCCCAAATTTGTAACCCTAAAGAAGACCTTCAATCTAAATTACCATAGAAATTCCTATGTTTCTAGTTTCATTCGGACGATGTCTTCTTTTGGAGTGGGTATAAAAACTAGGCCTTTATTTAGTACTCTGTTTTCTACCTCTGAAAGGGTCCGTTCACTATAATTAATCATTATATCCTGATAGGGTCTTGTACCTTGCTGATGCTCTGGGTTGATTCCCTAGTAGCACTGGGTCATAGATGATTTACCCTGTCCTGCCAAGAACGGCGTGTCAGTCTAGAAATGACTCTACCACCACTGTCAGTCCTGTATTGTGTGAGTAGAGTGGGCAGTAGTCACTCTCACAATACAGGTTCAATTTGGTTGACCTCTGGTAAAAGAAAAAACACGATTTTAAAGGCAGAACCTCCCGCGAGTTGGCAGGATTGTCACACTCAGTTGGGGGAAACACGTGGTTCTCCAGAACATACTAGGACAAAGCACAGAGCTGGTGCAAGCTGTGGTATGGCCAGGTGAAACATTGTTGTCAGGCTCCAACCCAGGAATTTTATTGACCTTGAAAGGATGAAAAGCTGAAAAGATGTGTCAGGATTCAATTCTTTGATTTACAGGTTTCACACAGGTATCTATAGCAGACATAATAAATAATACCAAATCCACACACAAATAAACAGTGTGCCTAGAAACAGGTGAAATACTATACAAACCAAAATGATTTCTTTTGACATGTCATCAGTGAAATATTATGGAGAGTTTAAACAGTGCTCGATGGCAGCACAAGTTATACTTAGCTCACTAAAGTTTACCTATCAAATTTTAGTGTGTTTTTAAAGCATTGGTTTTCATCCTTTCAACTCTAAGCTATAATGTCACTTTAATCCTTGTTTTTTCAATAAATTTCTGGTTTTTTTTTTTAAATAATCTAATATCGGATTACCAAACCTAACTTTACCTTCACTTTAATCTTTCTTTTTTTTCAGTGAATTTCTGTGTGGTTTTATCATATTCAAAGGTAAGCATATGCCCAGACCCTCAGGCAACCTGATGCGAAACCCTTGTGGGCAACCAATCACCCCACCAGTGCCGATTCTCTGGCCAAGCCCTGCGACCATCGCTGAACTTGCCCACCCCTACCACTGCGCCCAGCCTTTTGCCATTTTAAAAGCAAGGTTAGACACTCAAACATGTGTGGGCACTCATTTCCCTGCTGTACAAGGCCTATGGCCTTGCGCAGCAGGGGTGGCCTATGGCCTGTCCTCTGGCGAGGTACTGCACCCAACCCCCAGCAGGTGGCAACCTGCTCTCTGCACATGGCCTTTGGCACTGCGCCACAAGGGTTGGGGGCAACCCCAGCAGGTATGCAACCCCTTAAGGCCGCCCAAACCCTCTGCTGCACACAACCGTCCGCTGTGAGCAGCGGTGGGTGGCTCTGTGTTGAACCAACTGCCAACCCCCACTGCGTACAGCCTATGGCCTGCACAATGGGGGTTGACTCATTAAAAAATATTTTTATTTTATTTGTACAGCGATACAGCAGAACTGTTATTCTGGTACCCCAGTACCAATAGAGGTACTGTGCATGGTACCATAGAACAAAGCGCTAGTACAGTAGTACCAATGACTTTAGAAGGACCTCCCCACATGGCCCAGGGGATCAAGGAGTGCCCACCATGCACCCTTACGTGGAAGGGCATTGGCAACATAGGGGAGGGTGCAGGGATTGGCTAGCCAACAAGGAGATGGTTGGGTGGCTAACGGTGATGCAATGCAGAAGCGGTTGGAAGAACTATGAAGCAACATGAGTGGGGACGCAAAAGAAATGGGGAAGAGGGTGGGAGGGGATGTGAAAGCAACAGGGGGAGCACTGGAGTGAAATCAACAAAGGTAGTTAGAGAAACGCAACTCAACAGATACGGGTGGGACAAAGCAATGGGGTGTAGCACACGGTGAGTGCAAGAAGGTTGAGTATCGGGAGAAGCAATCGGAGAAGCGTGGCTCAGTGGTTAGAGGCGGCAGACCCGGAAGCTGAGATCGGCCGTGGACCAGGGTTCGATTCCCCGCCTCGGCGGGTCTCGGGCTCAAAAATTCCACAGACTCGACAATTCTCGCTCCGGTGCCTACTCGACTCACGGGGTCACACTCTGCGACTCTGGGCAATAGCTTGCTTAATCTCCACTACGGCCCCTCGCGGCGGGATGCCTGGCTTTCAACTTGTGGACACCCTGCCGGGGTATCTCACAGGGGAATACCAGGACGGGTTCCCTAAGCAAGCGCTTAGATACCGTGTCGGTGATTTGCGCTATATAAATACATGTACATTTACATTTACAACAGAGAGCAACTCAGAGTGCAGAGGGAGAGATAAATACGAGGGAGATGGCTACAAAACACATGCACTCTAATGGAATGCTACACACAAAAGAAAAAAAATGTTTTTTGAAATGCAAGCAGTGGAAGCAGTGATGCCAGTCAATCAAAGAGATTGTAAAGAGGCAAGGCAAGTGTAGGACAAACGCTAGATTGGCAAGCTGGGACACAAATCAGAAGCAGGCAAATGAGACTGACAAGAAAAGACAACCAATTATAAGGCCCTAAGCTCCTGGTGAGCCACAACATGCCTTTCAAAAGACAGTGTAAGTGTTATCTAATAGGATCAACTTATAAAGCACCTTTCAGAGTAAAGTTCTAACTTTTCCCAAATTTAGTGCAAATCTGTTCAGCCGTGGTTTCACCTACAGCGCACATGCACTATCAGCGAAAACTATTGTTCTTAACCGCTTCGCTGCGGCGGCTTTTCCCGCGTAAATACCGCGTTACATGACGAGCTCAGCTCGTCATCAGCACACGGCAGGTAACGCTGATGACGAGCTGAGCTCGTCATCAGCATCGAAGGGGTTAATAAAAATCTTAAAGGTGGCTCAGAGCCCACCCTTTACTTACCATTGGTTGGCTCCTACACCATATGACATTTCTTATTCTTATTTAAATTATGTCACCTTCAAAGTAGACCAGAAGCGACTGTCATTCCTGCATTACAAATAAACAATGAATGCTGCAGTGACACTGTCTCTATCATCCAAAAACAACCTCTTCCCCAATCAGCCCATCTACCTCTGTGTCTATTCGCAGTTGAACACTAAGACATTTTTTTCTACGCAAAACATTTGACATTGTTGATATTTATTGAAGTGGAAAAGAAAAACATAAACTTCAATTTTACCCATGGGACAGTGTGCACATCCTGTAGTAATGGTTTTTGAAGGAAGAGCCATCCTCTTCGGCCACCCTCCCCACACCAAAAAACAAGCATTGGCATAGCCAATAGGTTGCTCCTTTGGGATAAGTGTTTAGCCGTGCAGCACATGATACTGGGTGCTGTGCCACCAGGGATTTAATATCTGTACAATTACTACACACTGGGCCATACTTTCTAATTCAGAAATACATGCTTGCTTGATACACAGAATGCAAAGTGTATCAATCAAAGTGCACAGTTTATAACATTTTGCAAAACACTCCCTGCTGCTCCCGAGCCTTGAAATTAGGTAGACGTCGGATAGAGGCAGCAAGACCACAGAGGGTGGCAGGGCGGGATGTGAGCCCACAGAGTGAATACAGCATGTCTCAAAGAGATGGCGCATGCGCTGCCTAGGTTTGACCTAAAACACTGAACATCCTCAGGTCACAGACAGCCAGACACATGAGTTGTTATTTCTTAAGGGAAAAATCTACTCAAAGTCACCCCAAATTATGCACTACCATTCTTCAAAAAGATTCACCATTCACATCTTGTCCAAACATTTCTCAGTTACAGGCTTTCTATCCAAAACAATAACTGGTGCACCTACAACATAATGCATTTCATTCTTACAAACTTCGTTTGAATGCTGTAAAATCCATTTTGGCACCTTTGCTTTTTAGCACATTAATTGAACTCAAACATGTTATGGCAGTTGGTTACACTAAGGGCCCGATTCCGATCTGCGTCGGAAAGCTCTCTGACCGAGCCGGATCCGGAGTGTTTTCTGAACGAGCCGGACTCCTGCAGTCCGACCGTGCGAGTACGATGCGGCTGCATGCTGCCGGACTTGGTTCGGTCGGACTCCCATAGAAGTCAATGAGAGCCGGTTGTACGACGCATACATGGACTCCCATTGACTGAATGGGTACGTTTCACACAAAGGTGCCCCCTACAGTGGGTACGCGTTGGTGCCATCCGCACCGTACATGCCTGTGTTGGGGAGACCCTTGGGTCTCCCCCTGTGGCCAAGTCATAAGGCTGCGGGTGACAGGGGGTCCGAAGCGGACCCCCAAAGGCAACTTCCCGGAAGGCTGCGAGTCGGAAAGTTCCTCTCGCACCAGCTGTCCGACGCGTGCATCGTACTGGCTTGGTTGTAAATCGCATCCATTGCACGGCACGGTTTCCTTACGGATGAGACGTACGTTGCTCGCATCATACTTACTCCCTCATACAGCTGTACGAGGTGGGCAGAAAACACGCGTACAGCTCGTATTTATTCCAGCCGGATCACATTCAGTGCCCTTCTGAGCGAGATCCGAATCGGGCCCTAAGTAGCGGTACATCTTCAGTGGGTGGACATATATGGTTCTGGCGATACAGCAACACAGAGTGTAATAAGAGGTGCGTGTGGTCATAAACAAGCTTATGTGAGGGAACTTCAGAGATTTGTGGAAACAGGAGATGATTTAAAATGAGCTGAGAGGGGGAATGGAAGGGATGCAAGCCGTGATTCACAGGGTACATTTAATTTCTTACAATGGTGTGAGCCAACGCACACAAGACTTATATTTTCAAAATAGCCATAGATGTATTGTTGAACAACAGCTTTGCAATTTATCACCGACAGTACGCTGTGGAGCAAGAGAGTGGCACAGCGACGGACCACTCTGGGGCAAACCCTCATCGTGGTACAACTGGACTGTCCCAAACCTTTAACAGTAGTGCTGGGACACCTATATTGGGGGCCTTCCAAAGGCATTTAATTAACTTGTAGACATAATTAACCCTACACGCACAGCGACCAGGTCAGGCAGTGTAGGAGTTATCGAACGTCCTCTGGCGTAACATAACATTAAAGGATCCTGGTGAATTCTCTCATACCCATGACACAACTATGTTGATAAAGCAAGCAGTGTAGTGGCAGGGGTTCCGGGGATGGAGCGCTACCGAGTGGTACATCAGGGCAGTTACAGGCGGTTCACCAGGAGGTATATGAGGCCGGACCGGGCTCTACGAAGATGGCTGCCACCCTGGTCCTGACTCAGGCATTCGGCTGCACAGCCCTCCCTTCTCTACTCTGAATATTGCTACGGCTCCAGCACCTGCTTTATGTTTGCTATGTCTGGGCGGGGGGCAGCGCTGTCTGCGTTGGTCAGGGAATCAGGGTGCTGGTGCAGAGGCTGGGCGAGTGGCAGGATAAGGAGGTTCAAGAGAGGGAGGCTAACTGACGGTGGGTATGTGGCGACTGCAGTAGGAGGCGGGTCTGGCAGCACACAGATGCAAGAGGCTTGTCTTTACTGGTGCACTAACAAAGCAGCCATGTTGGAAGAGAACCTTGTCACATAGGCTGCAACTAAGGTAGCCCTGTATCTCATTACATACTCAGGTGCAACATGACATTAGGAACCTGAACAGTGTGGGCAGATTAAGCGTTCCAAAATGTCACAAAGCTCACCCAAGTCAAAAGTCTTTAAATGAACAGAGCTTCAAAATATGCACTTCAACCCATTTACTGTTAATCTTCCATACAAGATAGTTTAACATCAAGGTTTGTGTCTGTTGCTTTCAAGTGGGCCAGTGCCTGCAGGTAATGGGCCTCTATCACTTCCAGGAGTAAGTCCTATACAACCAGCTTAGAAAACTCCACTTATCCATATAAAATGTGTCCTAAAACGATCCCAACTCTAGGCTACTGACCTACTGACCACTACAACAAGCACTGTCAAAGTCAACATGAGCAGCGAGGGCACTCATCAAAGAAACATCCCTGCTCAGCACAGGTCAGGTCAGATCACTTGGCTGTAAATTAAATGGGCTGTGTGGAGAGCGGGCGGAATGCTGAAGCCAGTATTTAAAGGCCCAGGCACTTCTAAGAAATGCTCGATGTAAATAATGAAAATGATGGAGTACCACACAAATAAATAAGGGCTCGGGCACCAAAAGGCGTAAATTAAAAGACCAACGCACAAAGCGCAGCATACCCCAAAAGCAGAAGTGTGTACATAAATGAAAAGGACATTGCGCGACGTGCAAAGTCCGTTAAGTGTGTGCCACAACAAACACTTGAGAGAAGTGCTTGATTACATTGAAGAGCAGCAGGCGTGAATCGGGTTCCACGCTAAGTGGAAACTGCTCAGACTGAATGTAAAAAAAAAGTTCCAAAGACACGACATCCAATGGCAGAAGTGGAAGAGGACAAGTCCGGTGGCAATACACCATGGAAGTCAAAAATTTAGAAAAAGGTGGGATAAGCAGGAAGCATTCTTCACTTAGAAGCAACGTTTTTTAAAGGACACTAACAAACGCCAATCAAAAGCTGGAGGCTGGCGTAAGACCACAAAGTGAATACTGCATGTCTCACCCACCAGACAGCATGTGTGCTGCCTAGGCTCGACCTAAATATGGGCCTGACTTGCTCCTGCAAAGTATGTCTCTTTCTAAGGCTGAAATCAGGTCACAGATAGACGGTATCTTCATTTTAGTACAAATTATTAACCTTCTCGTGTTGTTTCAACTGAATATGGGGCCCTACCTAGAGACCCAGATGTAACCCTTGTTTTGGCGGTCCTGGCAGAGATGTACAGCTTCGTGAATCCACGCAGAGGACTTATGTACGCTAAGGAGGTGACATCCTTTTATCCTCTTAAACATTCCTCACAGATATTTTTATTTTTGGTAGGGCTAGTATCCAAAATCTATTACTTGTAAAGCTTGCAGAATGAAAATAATAAGCACATCCTTAAAAAAAATCATCAAAGAAAAGAAGAAAAATGAACCAGAGAAGCAAGGTAACAAGCATTGGAAAATCCAGTAAGTCTGACGTTGATTTGCACAACAAACATTGACAAATCCAATTGGTCTGACGTTGTTTGCCAGCCTTTTGGCTTTGTTGGGGCTGTGTTCCGACACTGCTTTCCAGCCTTTTGTTTTGTGAATATTTGTTTTCTTTTTTATATATTTTTTAAATATAACGATGTGGGAACTGCTGGCTCCTCATAAATATTACAAAGACGTTGGAGAAAAGCAACAAAAAACAATCGGGTTTAAAAAGCACACATCGGTGTGTGTCTCTCTCTCTCGATATATATATATATATATATATATATATATATATATATATATATATATATATATATATATATATATATATATATATATATATATATATATATATATATATATATATATATATATATATATACTGACATATACACCATATGCGAAGAGAAGTGGTAGATTATGTGCGTCGTCGAGACTACCTTGTCTCCCACGTGACGTATACCTCCGTGCGCACATCTATTTTCAGAAGTCATGCCTGGCTCGCTTGTTATGAACATGAATGCGCCCTGAAGGAGACGGCTATTATGGGCCACATTTCAGTCGCAGCGGGGGAGCTTCCAGGCCGTCAGCGCGCTGATTAACCTGACAAAAACACAGCTTTTTCTGAGAAGCCAGAGCGTAGGGCAACTCGCACAAATGTCGCCAAACCGCCCTGCTCCTTTGATACGCCGCAGCTATGTGCCCGCGTAAACGGACGCGCGAGACATTCTATTTCACGCTACTTTAATGTATGTCAAAAGAGAACCATACGCGCAGCGTGGGTTGTGCTTACATCTTCTATTCAGCGAACTACTGGATCCAAAAGATGTCTGATAAGGTTATTTTAGTATTCTAGCTCGCCCTTCGCCTCCCCCTCCCCCCGCCGAGTTCTACTGTGCCATTTTACGGTTCAGCGTACAGCAATTCATATGTATTACATGCTTGCTGCAGTCAGGTGGTGCAGAAAAAAAGTATCCTCTGATCTTTTCACTTTTATTAGATCATCACATCAGAGGTGTGCCTTATTTCCTTCTGACTCTATGACGCATTGACTCCCCAGTTGTGGCTTCTTACTTACTCCAGTCCCGCCAGACTTTGACCCCATTGATGTCTTTCCTTCCCAGAGCCGGAGAGGCCATCTTGCCACTGTGGCAAGATCCTGGGGGATTACTGGACAGCAGGCGGACAGCTAGAGCCAAATTCCGGGGGGGGGGGATGGGGGGGGGGGGATGGGGAGGGATCTGAAAAATATTTTGGGCGGGGCTAATTCTTCCAACCATAGACAGAGTGGCTGTTAGAAGGGGTGAACACACAACAAAAGACTCATTTACAAGTAAATGGTATTTTAAAGACCTGTTAAGTACTCGGGTGCGGCTGCAATTAGATGCTCGCCAGCCCACGAAGCTGTCTCCGCCCGGGCTGACACACACTACGGGGGGGGGGAGCTGAAGCCCCGTGAGCCCAATGGGTGTTGCGCGCTTGCTGGAGAGGCCATTTTGCCACTGTGGCATGATCACGGTGGACTGCTGGAGAGGCTATTTTGCCTCTGTGGCATGAGCCTACTGGAGAGGCCATTTTGCCTCTGTGGTGTGATCACGGTGGACTGCTGGCTTGGAAGCTGCTTTCAAAGTAGGATGGGCTGCCATGTCAGACAAGATCCTAATTCCTCTATTCTAGTGGTCGCATCCAACTGGGTGGGGCTGTTATAACCATGTTTGCCAAGGCTGATTGGAGTTTTCTAGTCCGGTCCTGCCCTTTCAGTCTACCCGTAGCCCTTAGCTAGGCCTCTCCATCACAGGCTGATGCTAGCCTGATTGTTTCACGAGTCCTGCCAACTTTAGTGCGAGAAGTACTTCACACCCCCTACCTATTTTTGATTGTGCCACCCCAACTGGCCTTGAGTCCTGGATTGTCTTAACTCTTTCAAGCCCATTTCCCTCTAAGTGCACGCACCCTAACACTTTAGGACTACTGGCCTTGATGTCTAAGAAATCTCCTTTCTCACCTGCCTTTAGTTGTACCTCCTCCACTGCCTGACCAAAGCAGCTCTCTCCGCTCTCTCCCTTCATAACTGACTGCATCCAAGGTGTTGCCTTCTTGTCCCCCCAGCCCGAATAGACCATAATCCCTCACCCCCAGAAGTGCTGAGGCTTTTCCTTCATGTGCAGGACAGTTTTTTGTATACTTGGGGCAGTTCTTAATTAAACCTTCATAACTTTCTACAACAGGTACCCTGACCAAGTTTGCATCCCTTTCCCTCACATGTTGGTGATTCCAAATGCATCCAGGATTTGTGCATTTCCACGCAGAGGACCAAGAAAACAGCCATGAAGCATAATTTTAGGACTTTAAAAAAAACAAATTGCTGAAAAGAAGGTATCTGGGTTTTTTATATACTATGAATGACATCAACAACACCCTCTTTCCGACTTGTAGGAACAAGCAGACTTGTCACAATAAAAACAACCATTGGCATAGCCAATAGTTCTTGCTTTTGGGGCCTTATAAGTGTTTAGCCATGCAACAGTTGATGTTGTTGCACCAAGGATATTGTACTGCATAACTAAATACTTATAAGGTCCCAAAAGCGAGACCTATTGGCTATGCCAACGCTTGTTTTACATGTCATGATTGCCATTTATGCAAAGTTTTGCTACACAGAGAATGCCCTGATTAATGTGAGGCAAGAAAAGGGCGTCAGAAGCAGCCAACAGCAAGGGCTGAATCTACCCGGAGAAAGTTACAGAAGACACAGGGCTTACCGCACAGATCAATGTAACAGTGATACATGGAGTAATGTAGGAATTTAACATGGGGAAATATATTTACCGGGACATAAAGATTTTGGTGCAGTGAAAATACATATGTTATCTGCAAAATGTGCGGTAACTATTGCATCCCATTTATGGACATTACCTGTTGGGTTTTACAGGGTGCGTTAATTATGGCATCCAACAAAGGGTGCTTGCAATGAGGCCCTTAGAAGTGGGTGCTCCTCTGTGAATATGCGCACAGTAACAGCTCTCACAGTCTGATTTCTGAGGTGAGGTGATAACATATGAGAAAAGGTAAATTTCGTATTCTACTGTGCAACAGAAAAGAAATAAACTGCAGCCAGACCGTCTACCCGCAAACAGCAGGGAATTACTGGCAGAATGGAGTGTTCGAGCGGCGCCTCGTGAACTCGAGAGAGAGAGAGAGAGAGAGAGCGCGTGAGAGCGAGACAAAGAGAGAGAAGCTCCGGAGAACGCTGCCTATAAAGAAAGATTGTAAATTCAGCTTCCATTTTCGACAGAATCCCATTACGTTTTTTTTCTTTTTCCCTGGATGACAAATATTTGCTGTCTCTTTCCTCCGGCAAATCATAATACCTGCCAAACACAAGCTATTAAAAGAAGGCGAGAAAAATATATGTATTTTAGAAAAAAACGGAATGCTGCTGCAACCTATTTGTATGGCTGGTGCTTATGGCGTACCTCCCGTCTCTAACTCTGGAAGATTATCGTGTCGGTGCAAAGATGAACGGGCCATGGATCGAGAAATGCATCTTTTAGGGCACCCAGTGAAAGCCAACATCAGTACTGCCATGAGGGTGCCTTACTGGTATTAAACATACTTTGCCCTGGCTTAGGCAGAGCTTCACATGACAAAAAAAAAGAACAAGCGTAAAGAGAAACTGAAAGGAAAGAGAGAAAAAGATAAGAGACGAGAGAGAGGAACAGGCAGAAGAAAGAGACAGATGCGCGAGAGGAGTGAAAATGAAGCTGACGAGGAGGGAGTGAGAGACGGGAGGGGGTAGGGGAGGGGAGGGGCTTCATGCACTGCAAGACTGTAAGGCTTAATGAGCCATTCCAAAAGGCAGATGGCCTGTGCACGTTCATGCTCACATGCATGCAAGCTTTAGGCCAGCAAAAGCCTCTCTGGTAGCACTTTGAAAACCCACTTACTAAAGGTCTCGCCTGAGCTAGCGCATGCGCTAGCTCAGGCGAGACCTAAAAAAGGGAATTTTCTAAGTGGTAGCCAATATTTTAATTCTTCAAATAATCTCTCTGACATTCCTTTGTTCTCAATCAAACTTCGGAAGGTAACTGGGAATCTAGTCATGCAAAGCAGAAAAAAAAAACTCTTAAAACCTGCCATCAACTCTTCTCACAAACCATCTGAAACGTAGGGGTGGAAGGGATGATTGCCCTCCATGTCTTTAATACAATCCAGTTTCTTATGTAACCTGCTCTGGATGAACTACATTTTATGGCCAGCCATCAAAAGCTGCATGCTCTACTACTGGTTTCCCAAAATACCTAACCAATACTCCAGCACTGAACCAATCTACAGCCCTCAAGATCTCCTTCAGTCAACCTCCAACCTGAAATGCCATACTAGTCATGGCACCTCTAGTAAAATGAACCACATACCTCTGCAAATCAACTCCATCCTCATCCATCACAAAGTGAGCCCATATTGCACAGTGGCCGGAGTTGCCACCCTATATGGTTTCACAGAAGACAGGAGCAACTGTCACACACCATGCACTCTGCATTCGAACATCCTTCTATCATACTCACTTGGGCATCTAACCCGGCACATCCTTGGCTTCTCTTCAAACCTAGGATAGTAAAATGACATACTCATGGTCTTATTGCATTGTGAGATGACAAAAAACATCTCATCTGGTGCAAAAAACATACTATCCACATTCAGTGCGTAAATCTGAGACCCTTCTGAATGAAATCAGACACAGCAAAGTGGCCAAGTTTCCAGTAAAACGATGCTCGATCAAACTCTTATTTACAAGCCGTCTCACAAACAAGGTAAGAACAGGATTGGTATCCTGAATCGAATCATAATTTGCCACCATTAGCCTGTGAATTTTAATCCATTTCATGACTCTGCAAACCAACACATCTCTGCCGGTCGATGTTCCATGCACCAAACAGTGCCCAACTGCCAACTCCTCACCTGTTCAATTGATCATCCTATAATATAAACCTGTCCCACAGAGATCTGATAAAACTTTTCCAGCATTACCACAGACACTCAAAGGTATCTAAGTCCCATTCCACGTACTAGCCTCCCAAGACTTTCAGTCACCCCTGCATCTCTTTCTAGTCCCTGGTGCCCGAGATTCTCTGAGCGAACAATGAAGGCTGTTTGGAAAGGCCTTCAAACTCTCCAGAGCACCAGGGGCCATATCATACATACAGCACCTCTTCCTTGTTTATATCTTAAAAGGTGCTCCCGCACAAACAAGGAAAATGCACTGTATTCGGATTAATGCTCTGCCCCCAACGCAGCCGTGAACTTGCACTGCCCCTCCCCTCCCCCGGGAAGCACATTCATGTGAAAAATCGGAGCTGCTGCTTTGAAGCCGCTCAGTGTTCACAGTGCAGGCAGCAACAATCCTGCACTTTTAAGGAAGATTAGAGATCCCCTTGCAGCTGGGTGCAGGGAGTTACTGCACCGACTAAAAAGGGATGTCTGGGGAGTCCATGGGACCCCTGTCCTTCCTCCAAAGGGCTGCCATCAAGGGGCGTACTGACACTGCACTACCTTTTAGATGGCACACTGACAGCTTCTTTACCTCTGTGCAAGCATCTGTAATAGCACGGCCGCAGAGTTAAAGGGATTCCCTTATTGCATGGGGACAGTTACTTAGGGCCATATGTATCATGCTGCACTTTTGCGATTCTGAATTAGCGTTTTTTGGCGAATCGCAAAACGGTATGTATGAAATAAATTGCAAAAAAATTGCGATTCCCAAAAAATCGCTATTTCCAGTGCGATTTCAGAAATTGTGATTCCTTAACGGAAAAAATCGCAAATGTGCGAATTTTGCAAATCTGCGAATCGGAAACTCAGGTGCAGCTTGATGACATCACAACCAGGAAGTGTGACACCCCATGCTGCACCTGAGTTTCTGAAGCAGAGAGAGAAGGAGTGTTGGAGAGGGAGCTCTGCAGTGGAGGAAAAAATGCAGGACACAGGAGACATGCCCAGCCAGGACACCCCCCAGCAGCAGCAGGCTGACAACCAGATGAAGAGAAAGAAGAAATTCTCTGAAGCTGAGCTGGAAGTGCTCATCCAAGAGATGGTCACAAGCCATGAACTGCTGTTTGGTAAAAAATCTCTCAGGGTGCCTGAGACACGGAAGAGGCGCATTTGGGCAGACATCCAACAACAGGTGAATCCTGTTGGGGTAACACACAGGAGTGTGGAAGACTTAAGGAAGCGCTGGTACGACATGCGCCAGCGCTCCATGGAGAAGGTGGCTGCCAGGTTGGGTGAAGCAAGGAAGACTGGTGCAGGGACCTCCACTGCCACTGACTCAACACCTTTGGAGGAACTGGTGGAGGGAACCCTACTTCCTGAAAGTGTCATGGGCGTGGCCGACCTGGACAGCTCTGACTCCCCGGAACCAGGACAAGGTAAGAGGCATGCCATCACACCCCTGACACCCCCCCACCCCCCAACTACCTCCACACACCCAGCAGCGACCCAGGGGCAGGACAAAACTAGAAGGTCAGTGCAGGTACACAAGCAACCACTGCAATGCATTATGGGAGATGTAGTCACATGCACGTAACAGTGGTGCATTCACACCAAGCTAATCCCTAAATGCATGTGCACATCATGAAAGGAAAAAACAAGATAGATGTAATCCCAAAAAGTGATATTCAATAATTTACAAGTGCAAGTCAGAACAGAAAATAAATGTGTGCTTTTATGTCCACAGCATCAACTGCAACACTGGCAACAGACAGTGAGAGACAGGGCAATTCCCCTACAAGACTAGCGGCTGCACAGGAGGATGAAACTGAGGACGAGGCTAGCCCAGTGAACCCACCCAAGCGCCGCAGGCGGAATGTTGTGGAGCACTACCCCCTTTGGAGGACGAGGGCCAGGTCACTGATGGTGATGGCCAAAGTGATCCCACACAGCCTGAAACACAACAGCGCCCACGTGCAGAACCAATTGCAGCAGTCCCAACCAGGCGCAGGTCCCATGCTTCCAGCAGTGGTGCAGATCCAGGGGATGGTACCGTGTTTGCTGGCCTGGAGCTCAACATGTTGCAGGTACAGCGCCTGCAAGCAAAATACATTAAGTCACACCAAAGGGAAGTCAGGGCAGGCTTCAGGAACATGACATGTGCCATGGAGGCACTGTGTGCCGAACTCAGGGCCGACTGTGCAGCTCGGCGTAGGGAGATGCGGTGCCTGATTTGTACACCCGGGCGGTGAACCGCCTGTCCTCTGCCACCACTGTATTAGCAAGGCGCAGCATCTGCATGCAGCGCGAGGTGGCGCACAATAGCCAGGACTTGGCAAGGGCCCTACTCCAGATCACTACGGCAGTGGATGAGCTGCGCGCAGTCTGCACTACTGGGCCAGGAGTCCTGACTCCCACTGATGAGGACACCCTATCAGGACAGAGCAGCACCACCACCCCCCCACCCACCATGGAGAGGCACGGTAGTGGCCGTAACAGTAGACCTAGTGGCCCAAATGAGGGAGGCAGTGTGCATCCCGAAACAGGGGCTTCCTCCCGCCACCGCCATTGGTGAGGAGATGTACATGGGACCACAGGATGGGTGCAGCTACCCACTGCACATGGACACTTGCCCCTGATGGGATATTTGCACTGTGCAGGAACATGTGCAGGACATTTTGAAGGACATAGTGTGTCACTCAGCCTGTGTGATGTTTTTAATCCTGATGTTAAGGATTAAAAAACACAGTCTGACAGCTGATATATAGCATTGTGTCACTTTCTCTTACCTAGAAATAGTTGCATGTGATCTCAACCCGCCTCTGGTGCCCAGCAGCTGTACCAAGTACACCAGCTGCCATGCGTCCTGGAGCTGGCTCCTCCACATCTGATGTGTCAGATTCACTGAGCTCCACCGGTGTGCCTTTCCTGGAGGCGATGTTGTGCAGCATGGCACATGCTACCACTATCTTGCAACAGGTCTGTGGGCTGTATTGTAGTGCCCCTCCGCTCTTGTGAAGGCATCTGAATCGGCTTTTGAGTATCCCAAATGTCCTCTCAATGTTGGCTCTTGTTGCTATGTGGGCGCTGTTGTACCGCCGCTCCGCTGCATTGGCTGGATTCAGGTAGGGCGTCAGTATGAAGTCAGGGACCGCATACGCACTGTCACCTGTGGGGTCGGAGATATATGGTTAAACACTGTCCTGCACATGCTACCCTTAACAAGTGTAGTTTTGGAGGACAAGGGGGACCCAACGGATAGCTAAGAACCATGGGTATAACTATGTTATAAAGACAGTGGTTCCTAGCTCATTCAGAATCATCACAATACAATATAGACCACAATGGAATACTATATGCAAAAAGTCCTTGCCCAGCCGGACAAGGGATTTATTTGTAGACAAATGTCAGATGAACATTATATTCCTACAGAAGTAGCATGACACAAGCCTGTGCCGTACCAGAGGGGAGAGAAAAAGATAGCAAAAGGTGGAAGGGTGTTTTCAGGCAAGAGAGAAGAGCAAAAACAGGGCACTGTAAGCCAATTTGTAGAATAATAACAGTGTCACCTTGAGTAGAGCAAGCATTCACATTTATAATAAATTATATGCATGCCCACTCATGGGTGTCGACGTTTCGATCCCTTAAGCTCAGTTAATTAGTTGGGATCATCATCAGGACTAAAAGTTAGATTTGCCTGAACATAATGTAGCCTGTTTGGAGACAGAAAAAGGAAATATGCAAAAGTTTTAACAATTGCCCGGAGAGCAGTCTTCGCACGTCTGTCATCTTTATAAGCATACCGGATTCGCAGTGAGTGTTTTGTTTATGGTGACAGTGGATGAATCACATGACGCACTTTTATGACAAAATTCGGAATCGCAGTGACAATCGTGACATTCACTGATTTGGGCTGTGCGCTAATTGTGACAAGGATAGGCTTGTGCAAAGAGTGTTTACAAATAGCACACAAAGCTCTGTGATATGGTGAGTGAGCCGAGTACTGTGCTCCTAGTGCTACATGGGCAGAGGTTTTCCAATGCGGATTGGATTGTGGAGGGGACTAGTAATCACTTGGACCCACCTCTGTACGTAGGTTATGGTCACTAGATGAAGAAACCACCATCAGAACGGAGGTTTTTCGTCTGAGGCGCGTGGGAGGCGTCAGAGAATTCCGCTTATGGCGTGCAGCCGGGCTATGGGTAAATTAAAAAGGGGTTTAGAGGAAAAGAACCTTAAGAATTACCCGATGCCATTACAGGGCAAAAAATAAAGTTCATACCAGTGGGTTGCTACGCAGTGTACTCCTTGTTAATTTCCTAGGAGTAAAAAGGTTTAAAGGAGGGGTCCTGGTCTTTGTAATTCCGCCTGGTGCGGCGCGCTGGGGGGAGAAAGATACATTTCTATGAGTCACTTGATCGGGTCGGTCAAGTCTCGAAACGTGTTACAGAAAGGAATGAGTCCTACCTTATTTGTGAAAACAAACAACCCGAGAATCAAGGTTGTTGGAGTGGGGCTCATTGGCCAGACACTCGTTAGCCCGAATATAGGGTAATAGGGCGCTGTAATCAAATAAAGCAAAGGGGGGTTATTTAGGATGCATCCCTTGTTTGGAGCCATACCCGGGCGGGGGTTTAAATCTCCATTACTTACCAAGTCAAGGTGGGACTCGCGTGTGTCCAGGATACTCGGACTCGATGCCGGTTCCTCGTTGCGCGTTTGGCGGAAATGTTTGTAGGACGGCAGCCGGATCACGTGGTAGTGACTCCGAGCGCCATCTTGGAGTGGTAAAGCGAGATTGAAAGTCTTTGGTGGTGGCTCAAACGATCTTTGGCCGCCATCTTAGAGTGGATGTTTGGGCAGCACCAGGTTATCAATTCCACAGGCTAGGAGTTGTGTGGATGGATTATTATAGACTATGAGGGGAAAATGGGGGAATGATCAGGTGAAACATGCTAGTGACAGTGAAAAGGTGACATGTGAAAAAATTGACTTTAAAATTAGCGTTACTACAACAGATGCCTGCTATTGGATCACTGTGTTTACTTGCATCAAAATTGTTCTTCAGCCCAGAGCATCAAATAAAGTGTCCATTCCAGAGATTGTATTTCAGAACATTCAAAGTCACTTCTCCTATTACAGGGACAATATGACTTGTGAATCAAAGAAGCGTGGTCCAGTCCTCACTTCGATTCAGGCCTGTGTTGATGGTGTTGAATTGTATGATGGATTTCAGCTCCTCACGATTCAGAAGTTGCTGCAAATTACCTCCTCTTTGGGGTAATTTGACAGATTTCAAAATTGTCCATCTCAGGTCATCTGCCGTGTGGTTCATACTGGCAAAGTGTTCCACCAACGGTGCATTGAGAGTGCCACATCTTATGCGGCTCCGGTGCTGGCTTATCCGTGTCTTTGCTTTTTGTGTTGTTTGGCCCACATACATTCTGGGGCATGGGCATAGAACCGCATAAATTACATTACAGCTGTTGCAATTTGTTAAATCATTCATGTGGATTGTGACATTGTTGTGACTGAAAGTGCGCCCCTCCAGTGTTAGATCACACACAATACATTGCCCGCATTTAACATGCCCTATCACAGGCGGTAAACCCCAGCTGGATTCAATTGTGTTATTTGAAGGTGGTGTGGGAAGAGCAGCTCGGACAAGGTGGTCTTTGATGTTTTTGCTCTTTTTAAATGCAAACAAAGGTTTTTCAAGCTCTAATTGACCTACATTTAAGGTTGACCAATGTCGTAGGATTGTTTTACGGATTTTATTTGACACTGGGGAGAAGGTAGTGACGCAAGCAATTCTCTCTGTCCTCTTCCTTATTCTAGGTTCCAGAAGGGCTTCTCGCGGACAATACCATGCTCTTTTTGAGGCATTCTTGACTAGTCTGTTTGGGTATCCACGGGCTTTAAGTTTCGAAATCAAAATACTTGCCTCCCTAAAATAGTCTGATTTTGATGAGCAGTTCCGCCTAATGCGAAGGAACTGCGAATATGGGAGTGAATCTTTGAGGGCTCTAGGGTGATTACTATCATACCTGAGCAAAGTGTTGCGTTCAGTGGGTTTCCTGTAAAGGCGAGTTAATAATTCGCCCTCCTCATGGTAAATTGTTAAGTCCAGAAACGGTAGCTCTGTCTTGTGATGGGAAAGAGTAAACTGTAAGTCATTGCAGTTGTTGTTCAACCAATGCCGGAAGGACTCTAAGATGCTTACATCCGAGTTCCAAATCAGGAAAATGTCGTCTATGTAGCGTCGCCAAATGGCAATGCTTGACCGGAATGGGTTTGTGTCTGATAGGATTGTGCCAGTTTCAAGCGCGTCCATGAACAGAATGGCCAGGTGCGGAGCAAAAATGGCTCCCATTGAGGTACCCTTGATCTGTTGGAAAAATACACCATCAAAGACAAAAAAGTTTTTTGTGAGACACATTTCAAGTAATTGCAATATAAATAGGGTCGGTACTCTGTGGGGTCGTGGTCTGGAGTCTAAGATTTTCTGAATGACAAGTAGAGCCGCTCCTTGGGGTATGTTAGTGTAGAGCGACTCTACATCCAAAGTACAGAGTGTCTGAGAGCTGGGGTCATAGGGATAATGTTCGACTAGATTTATCATTTCCATGCTGTCACGGACGTAACAGCATGTAGATGGCACAAAGTCTTTGATGAAAAAATCTACATAAGACCCTAATGGTTCCAAAATTGAGCCACATGCCGACACGATAGGTCTGCCTGGGGGATTCTCAATGTTTTTGTGGATTTTTGGGAGGGTGTAGATCACTGGGAGACGAGGACACTTGACGTTAAGGAAATTGTATTCCTTTTTGCTTAGAAAGCCTTCATCTCTAGCCTCAGTGGTGATTTTTTTAATCAGAGCTTGGATTTCAGTGGTTGGATTACGGCCAAGTCTTAGATAATGTTCTCTGTTGCTTAATTGTCCACGCTTCTTTGATTCACAAGTCATATTGTCCCTGTAATAGGAGAAGTGACTTTGAATGTTCTGAAATACAATCTCTGGAATGGACACTTTATTTGATGCTCTGGGCTGAAGAACAATTTTGATGCAAGTAAACACAGTGATGCAATAGCAGGCATCTGTTGTAGTAACGCTAATTTTAAAGTCAATTTTTTCACATGTCACCTTTTCACTGTCACTAGCATGTTTCACCTGATCATTCCCCCATTTTCCCCTCATAGTCTATAATAATCCATCCACACAACTCCTAGCCTGTGGAATTGATAACCTGGTGCTGCCCAAACATCCACTCTAAGATGGCGGCCAAAGATCGTTTGAGCCACCACCAAAGACTTTCAATCTCGCTTTACCACTCCAAGATGGCGCTCGGAGTCACTACCACGTGATCCGGCTGCCGTCCTACAAACATTTCCGCCAAACGCGCAACGAGGAACCGGCATCGAGTCCGAGTATCCTGGACACACGCGAGTCCCACCTTGACTTGGTAAGTAATGGAGATTTAAACCCCCGCCCGGGTATGGCTCCAAACAAGGGATGCATCCTAAATAACCCCCCTTTGCTTTATTTGATTACAGCGCCCTATTACCCTATATTCGGGCTAACGAGTGTCTGGCCAATGAGCCCCACTCCAACAACCTTGATTCTCGGGTTGTTTGTTTTCACAAATAAGGTAGGACTCATTCCTTTCTGTAACACGTTTTGAGACTTGACCGACCCGATCAAGTGACTCATAGAAATTTATCTTTCTCCCCCCAGCGCGCCGCACCAGGCGGAATTACAAAGACCAGGACCCCTCCTTTAAACCTTTTTACTCCTAGGAAATTAACAAGGAGTACACTGCGTAGCAACCCACTGGTATGAACTTTATTTTTTGCCCTGTAATGGCATCGGGTAATTCTTAAGGTTCTTTTCCTCTAAACCCCTTTTTAATTTACCCATAGCCCGGCTGCACGCCATAAGCGGAATTCTCTGACGCCTCCCACGCGCCTCAGACGAAAAACCTCCGTTCTGATGGTGGTTTCTTCATCTAGTGACCATAACCTACGTACAGAGGTGGGTCCAAGTGATTACTAGTCCCCTCCACAATCCAATCCGCATTGGAAAACCTCTGCCCATGTAGCGCTAGGAGCACAGTACTCGGCTCACTCACCATATCACAGAGCTTTGTGTGCTATTTGTAAACACTCTTTGCACAAGCCTATCCTTGTCACAATTAGCGCACAGCCCAAATCAGTGAATGTCACGATTGTCACTGCGATTCCGAATTTTGTCATAAAAGTGCGTCATGTGATTCATCCACTGTCACCATACACAAAACACTCACTGCGAATCCGGTATGCTTATAAAGATGACAGACATGCGAAGACTGCTCTCCGGGCAATTGTTAAAACTTTTGCATATTTCCTTTTTCTGTCTCCAAACAGGCTACATTATGTTCAGGCAAATCTAACTTTTAGTCCTGATGATGATCCCAACTAATTAACTGAGCTTAAGGGATCGAAACGTCGACACCCATGAGTGGGCATGCATATATTTTATTATAAATGTGAATGCTTGCTCTACTCAAGGTGACACTGTTATTATTCTACAAATTGGCTTACAGTGCCCTGTTTTTGCTCTTCTCTCTTGCCTGAAAACACCCTTCCACCTTTTGCTATCTTTTTCTCTCCCCTCTGGTACGGCACAGGCTTGTGTCATGCTACTTCTGTAGGAATATAATGTTCATCTGACATTTGTCTACAAATAAATCCCTTGTCCGGCTGGGCAAGGACTTTTTGCATATAGTATTCCATTGTGGTCTATATTGTATTGTGATGATTCTGAATGAGCTAGGAACCCCTGTCTTTATAACACCCTTAACAAGTGTGGCCTCTGTTCAAATGCATTTACCTAGTAGATAGCCCTCGCCAAACTCCCCACTTGTGAGTCTACGGTGTATCCCACTGTGGCGGAAGATGAAAGAGTCGTGCGTGCTGACAGGGTATTTGGCAACAATGTCCGTGATGATGTGTTTGGCATCACACACCACCTGTATGTTCAGCGAATGGTAGGATTTGCGATTCCTGAACACATACTCATTCTGGGAGGGGCGGTATTGCAATGTGTGTCCCATCTATGCATCCAATGACGTGGGGAAATTGGGCTATTTGATAAAAGTCCTGTTTGGTCTGGTCTAGTGCCTGTGGGGTGCTTGGGAAGTGAATGTGGTGTTGCAGCTGTGACACCCTTCCTACAGCGGCAATCACCCCCTGGAAACTACTAGATGCCAAGAGGTGAAGTGAGCAGAGGACCTGGATGTGGGTGGGGATGGAGTGTGTCCTGCGTGTGGGGTGTTCAAGAAAGGGTTTGAGTTCCTCAATTAAATCAAGGATGCTCTCTTCATCCAGCCTGTAGTGTGTATGGATGTCCTCTTCAGTGCGCTGGAAGATGGTAATGCACGCACGGAATATCCTCTCCTGGCATCTGTGCAGCAGCTCTGAGTCGCAGCCTCCTGGCTATCACGTAAAGCCCAGCCATTGTGGAAAAAAGTCTGTTGCATTGTGGGACTCCTTATATAGTTTGCACCTGGTTACCACCTGATCCTACTTGGTGTTAATTGCGATACTCTAAAATGCGAATTTCGTGTAATCGCAAATTGCGATTTTTTTCATACATTCCATTGCGATTCCATATTTTTCGATTACCCCATTTACGAATTTCGCTAACTGTGCTAATCGCAAAATAAGGAATCGCTTGAAAAATCGCAGAATCCTGGGTCTTGCAACATAAGTAAATCACTATTTGAGCGATTTCTTATTTTGCTATGCGATTGTGCTTCATACATTGGGAATAGCGGATTTTTTGTCGCAAACGCTGTTTTTTGCGATTTGCGGTGTTTGCGACCAAAAATTAGCTTGATACATATGGCCCTTAGTCACTAAACTGTCTTCTCTTGAATTTGACAAAAATCACAGAAAATAAGCCCAGAGCTCCATGGTCCCTAAAACAAAAATGTCATAGACAACAGAAAAATGGAGCGGACACTGTAGCTCAGCCGAAAGAGATAAATATAAACAACTTATTCAAGAGTACAAGCACCTGATTATACTTGAGAAAACTATTTCACAGAAAAAATTAATTTTGCAACGATACTCCACAAAATACCTGTTTAAAACTGTTAAAAACCTTTCTTGCCCTAATTCTATCAATGCCTTGACTCCTAGTGAATCTTTTTACGGCAGACTAGTCAGATTTATTCAAAATAAAGTAGAGGCAGTCTCTGGTGAATTTGGCTCCAGTCGCGATATTAATTCCTCTGGCTCGGGTACTGAAACTTCCGATACAAGGAACACCAAGCTCCTTAAATTCCCCCCGCTTCCAGGAGAGTGTCTAAACCTATACTCAACACCAAGTCAGGGGCTCCGTCACCCGTGTTCCCCTAAAATCCTCCATGAAATAGCAGGAATGTTGTTTTCTCCTCTTCAGAATGTTGAGAAAGGAGGGGCGTGGCTAGCTACGAAGCAAGATGGCCACAATGAGATAAGCTCAGTCGAGCCGGACCCTTAATTCCCCCATAAATCCGGACACAAACCGCCCAGAAGTCATAAATTGCAAGATCGAGACCTGGTGGGTTACCGGCACCTAGAGGTCCCGAACAGTAGAACCTACATTACACAAAATAATGTTGGCAATACAAGGAGTGAGGTCAGATCTGGTGGGGAAAATTGATACAGTAACTACAGACATCACCTTAATCAGAACAGACCAAGAGAAAATGAGTGACCGAGTAAAAGAAATTGAAGAGGCTACCAAAACATTAGCAGCTGACACAAAAGTGCTGCAATGGAAGGCTACGATCAGAGTCCTGGAGGTGAGGCTGGAGGACCAGGAAAGCCATTCCCACTGTAATAATGTCCGCATTATTGGGGGTCCCAGAGAAAACAGAGGGGCTAGCAGTTGACCTATATGTGGAAAAGCTGGTGCTGCGATCACTTCAGCCTAAGGGACTCTCCAATTTCTTTTTAGTTGCAAGGGCCCACAGAGTACCGCGCACCCCTCCGAGGCAGGGGCCCCACCTTGTCCCATTATAGCCCGGTTTTTCAACTACCGGAATAGAGATGTGATCCTGCAGGTGGCTCGCAGTGCACCATCACTTAGAATAGATAATGCAACAATCTCCTTCTTTCCAGACTTTACCATGAAAGTGCAACAGGCAAGGCAAACTTTTCTTGATGTTAAAAAAACCTTGAGGACTAAGGAAATTAAATACTCAATACTCTATAAGTCACACTACAAGTAACGGCAAAGGTAAAGGTCTGGAGACACCCCAGAAGAAGCCTGGGAGTGGCTTGATGGGTGGCGAACAATAGGGCAGCAAAGACACACATGCAGAAATAACAACGGGGAAACAGCTCGGGAGGCACAGGGGTCGCTCGACCGAGGGCAGCAGTCCCCCAGATACAGTGATTATTCGATGGGCCCAGACGACTAAAGCCAGAGATGGGAACGACATCGAATACCTGGGGTGCAGGACACAGCATCCGGGTCCTCATCGAATTGGTGAACAATTCACAGACAGAGAATGAATCTACAAGTGAACACTGGGGATACAGATAAGCATATCATTTACACTTCTGGGTATTGAGAAGGTTGTAAGTTCTGTGTAAGACTCAGGGGACACATCTATGCAACACAAACAAAACAGCCAGACAATTTTGATAAGGGCACTGGGTCTGGCCAACGTACGGCTCGGCTTAGGGCCACATCCACCCAATGTTAGTTAACATAGTTTTGGGGCGACAGGAGCTCTGCAAGTCGGAGAGGTGGGAAGTTCAATGCCCACCACACAGGGTAGCAGGGTGGGGGGAGTTATATAATAAGGGGTTAAAGGTTTCTTTGCTTATCTTTCAGCATTTCAGATGTGTAGACTTTAACCATAGTAAGGGAAAGGATAATGAGGAAAGAGGGGACTTTGATACTACCCCACAAAGCAACTTTATTGCAACAGCCCACATACAAGTTTCATTACAAGAATTGAATGACCTAGCAGGTCCCTGACACATACCCTATGGGATCATACCCCAGACCTAACCCGAAAAGTAGCAATTTAGTGATCATGACATGGAATGTATATGGTTTGGGGAACAAAATAAAACGCACAATGGTGCTGCAATATGTCTAAAGGCATTCCCCGGACATAGTCCTGATACAAGAAACACACTTGAGTGGGAGCATGTACAAAGCACTAGATAGATTTGGGTACAAATGGCACATGCTGGGTTCACTACTGGATCTCACTGGGTTAGAATACTGGTCAAAATAACATTGCCGTTTACACACTGGAAAACGTGGCAAGATCATCTATGCAGATATGTGGCTCTAACTGGGACATGTGAGGGCCAGGTAATCAATCTCTGTTCAGTATATGTGCCATCCAAGATGCAACCGACCACATTGCCAGACCTCAGCACATTACTCATAGAACTTCCCTTTGGAGTGTTAGTAATTGGAGGAGACCTAAATGCAGCAATGGACCCCTCAAGAGATAGACTATCCAGTAAGTGAGGTGGAAACAGACTTTCTGAAGACATTTGTAGAAACCCTGGGACTGGTGGATGTCTGGTGGGAGCACAACCCCCTAGACAGACAATATACTTTCTTTTCGGCCCCGCATGGATGGTACTCGCGACGACTATATACTGACTAACGCTAACATGGCGGGTAGGTTCAGGGGGACAACACATCAGCTGAGAGGCATATCTGACCATTCCCCAGTTGAGGTCCAAATGGTGGGATGCACTAGAGCTAATGTCTTGCCACCATTCATAGATCCATGGCTGCTCAAAGAAAAGAAAATGATGACTAATATCTGAGAAAGGACAGTTCAATATTTCCAAGACAATTTGGGATCGGTGAGCTCACCGGGTGTACTATGGGAAGCCTACAAAACGGTCATACGGGTGCATGCTCGAGTATTGGCAGGGAGACAGAGGAAAGAGAGGGAACTTCAGTACGAAAAACTTGAGGTTGAGCTAGTTAAATTGGAGGCAGCGGCTGGAGAAGCCAGAGAAATAGAACCCAAAACCAACCACCTGCTACCACTTAAGTAGCAGGAGATGTTATGTTATGTTATGTTATGGTATGTTATACAGGGGTTTTATATAGCGTGCGGCTACTCGAAAGAGTGTCCCGATGCTTTGAATTGCACACTAATCTCATAACACAACAGGGAAAGTAAATAAAGGAAAACCAGAGGAAAAGAAAGCCTAATAGAGGCCAGAGCTAAGAGGTAAAAAGCCAGGTTTTGAGCCCTTTCCTAAAAGCCAACAAATTGGGAATGCTGCGCAGAGACACAGGCAGTTTATTCCACAACTGCGGCGCTAGTAATTTAAAAGAGCGGCCACCGATGCGCGCTCTCTTCACACGAGGAACCGCCGCACGAAACAGGGCTTCAGACCTGAGCGACCTGGCAGGACGATAAAAAGTCAACCTTTTCTGAAGGTATTTTGCTCCGGAGGTGTGCAAGGCTTTGTGTGCCAGGGTGAGAGTCTTAAAAATTATCCGCTTCCGGACAGGGAGCCAGTGCAGAGCCTCCAGGAGGCCCGAGGCTCTAGCACGGCGAGATAGTCCAAAGATGGCACGTGCTGCCGAATTCTGGACAACCTGTAACCGTTGAAGCAGGTATTCTGGCAGGCCGAGATAAAGGACGTTGGAATAGTCGATTCTCGAGCCTATAATCGCCTGCACCGTGATCTTCCTATGTTCCTCCGATAGCAGGGGAAGGAACTTGCGTAGCATCCGGAGTAGGCCAAAGCAGGTACCAGTGAGACCAATTACTTGTGAGCGTAGTGTGAGGCCATTGTCGATCTTAATCCCAAGGTTTTTAGCTACCTGGGACGAACTTGCTGGTGGAAACATGTTCTCAGGCCACCACACTTTCCAGTCCGGATCCGAACTGCACCCAAAAAAGAGGACCTCGGATTTATCCGAGGTGCACTTGAGGCTGTTATGATGGAACCATTGAAACACAGCCTCAAGGCAACCCTGGATCCTACCTCCATCGAAGTCCGCACCCCTCTCACAGGTGAAGAGGAGCTGGGTGTCATCGGCATAAGAAACGATCTGGGCCCCGAAAGACTCCGCCAGTGCCGCCAAAGGGGTCATGAAGATGTTAAATAGAGTTGGGCTCAGGACAGAGCCCTGAGGAACTCCGACCCCCAATGGCGGCATCTCGGCGGAGCAAGCAGAAGCCCAGACCGTTTGTCGACGGCCAGCCAGGAATGATCGAAACCACTGGAGCACCGTCCCACGGAGACCAATCTCTGAGAGTCTTGCAAGAAGACCCTCATGCGGGACGGTGTCGAAAGCCGCCGACAGATCTAACATCACCAGCATCGCTCTCCCGCCCAAATCCAGCACCTCCTTTATCGCCTCCGAGACTTCCAGGAGAGCTGTTTCGGTGCTAAGATTGGCGCGGAAACCCGACTGGGTGGGGTGCAGTAGGTCATGGGACTCCAGGTAATCGGCAAGCACCTTATGGACATGCTTTTCAGTGACCTTTGCAAAAGCCGGCAGAAGCGAGATAGGTCTATAATTCGCCAACACCTCCACATCCAGGCCAGGCTTTTTTAGCAGGGGAATAATCATTGCCTGCTTCCAGGACTGGGGAACCACACCCTGTGCAAGAGAACAGTTCAACAAGGGGTTCACGAGTGGGTTAATGACAGCTGCCATTTTAGCCAGAAATTTTGCGGGGCAGGCGTCCCGGGGGGAACCTGATTTAAGCCCAGCCATCAGGTCAAGTGAAGCGGACAGCGTGAGAGGAGGGAAAGCTGCCAGGGCCACACCCGCGTTAGGTCGGGAAACAGCGGCATTCTCCGCCAGACCTGGCATCTCAGGCTCCAGCACATGGAAGGAGTCCTGGATCCGCTGGATCTTAGAGGTGAAAAAGTCCGCAATCGCCCTGACCCAAGGCGCAGGAGGGGGGGTCTGAGTTGGTACTGCGCGAGATGTTGTAAACTCCCGCACAATGGCGAATAGCTCCTTACAGGAATTGGAAGCAGCTTCAATTTTTCTCGCGAAATAAGCCTTCTTCTCCGCGAGGATGTTCCGATGATAAGCTTTCGCCACAGACCTGTAGGCGAGTTTCGCCGTCGCGTCGTATTTCACACGCCATGCTCTTTCCGCTACCTTGCATTGCCGCCGTGAAGCCGCCAATGCTTCCGTAAACCAAGGGGCAGATGCACCTTTTCCAGGTTTGCGGAGGGGTCTCAGAGGAGCAAGATCATTAAGTCTCTCTGAGAGCCAGACCTGCAATCGCTCCACATCCTCCTCTAAGTTCCCCGTTAACACGCAGGGGTGGTCCACACAGGCCTGTGCCAACAATTCCGGAGTAATCCGATGAAGTGCCCTAAATCCCACCGAAGTCTGCCGGGGGACACCGGAAGGCTTCCTAACTTCCGAGAAATAAAATTTCACCAACCTATGGTCAGACCAAAGCACCTGGATAGGAGCCAGCATCTCTATAGGGGTCGTAGAGGAGGTCAAATCTAGGGTATGTCCCTTCTCATGGGTCGGACCAACATGATAGGGAACCAGGCCCAGAGGGGCTGTGACCTCCAGCAATTTGATTGCATCAGCATCCGTTTCCACGTCCATGTGGACGTTAAAGTCCCCGGCAACAATACAATGCTCTGACGTGAGTAACAAAGAAGAAGTCACCGACTGGAACTCTTCAATAAAAGAGCCCAAGGGCCCAGGCGGCCGATAGACTAGGAGACCCTTCAGCGATTGGTGTGGAGAAAGGACAATGGCGAAGGCAAGGGATTCACAATCCTTGATCGCGTCCGAGGGGATGATGGTACAGGTGGCTGATTTATTTACTATTAGTGCAACGCCCCCTCCCCGCCCCTTCAGCCTGTCCCGCCTGAAGATGTTATACTCAGGCGGGAGAGCAGTGGCGATATCTGGGTTGGACGCCTCGCTGAGCCACGTCTCGGTGAGCATCAGAAACATGGGTTTTTCTGACTCCAGCAGATCAAATATGTCCAAAGCATGCCGGCCCAGGGATCTAGTATTAAGCAGCAGGCCCAGATGTTTAGCGCTAATCGCCGCCTTCTGCGGTGCCCTGCCCAGATGTTTATGCGGGCGCCAGCCACACTCAGGGCAGCAATGCTTGCCCTTGTGGCGAGCAGGAAAAACCGTACGGCAGGAGCCACTAATGTGTTGCCAAGAACGAAGTTCCGAACCCGAATAGTGAAGCATAATGCTCACATACACAAGCTACATATGAGATAAGATCGCCCAGTCCTGCCCGTCGCCTCGAACGCCTCCGGGACGCTGACAGGCGCAGACGGGCAGGACTCTGGCACGACTCCGGCTAAGCGGAGGCGTCCCGCTGCGCGATCCCGCTGCGCGGGAGAGGACGACTTTAAATAGGCGTCTCCCACAACCACTCAAGCGTCGGGACGCTCCAAAATGGCGCCCGCGCACACACACACTCACCCCAAACAAATATGATGCATGACATAGCAGAAGGGAAGGCTAGAGACCATGCCACAGCGACCCAGAGGAGACTGTACGAAATATTAAAGCTTATGGGAGTTCCTTAGAGATACGAATCTCCCAGGACTGACTCAGGAGGGCCTCGATGGGGATCTGACTGTTGAAGAAATGTGTGGAGCTCTAGGGGCCCTGCAGTCAGGCAAGGTAGTAGGTCCAAACGGAATACCCATCAAACTTTATAAGGGAACAGTGTTGCTGATAGCTCTCCACATGCTAGAAATGTTTGAAGAGTCATTGGACCGAGGTGGGTTACAGGAAGACCAAAAGTTTGGCTACTACAGTAGTGGTTCCAAAACAGGGTAAACCAACAGAGCACAGCTCCTCATATAGGCAGGTTTCATTATTAAATGTGGTAGTGAAGGTATTAGCTAAGGTCTTGGCAACTAGGCTCACTAAAGTAATAAATGCTTTAATCCACCCGGATCAGTCAGGCTTCATGCCAGACCGGAGCACCAGACTGAACCTGCGGTGAGTCTATGGTGTTCTCCAAACAGCCAAAAGGGAGCCGGATAATGATGCCCTACTACTGTATCTGGACGCCCACATGGCGTTTGACAGTATAGAAGGGCAGTATCTATTTACGGTACTGGAACATTTTGGCTTTGGCCCCAAATGTTGTGCCTCGGTACAACTACTCTATGCATGGCCACTAGCAAGGGTACGTGTGTACGGGGTGGTCTCCATACAATTCTCGCTTCGCAAGGTCACGAGGCAAGGATACCCACTCTCATCCATGCCATTCGCAATTGCACTCGAACCCCTAGCTGCACGGGTCCGGAGAGATCCTCTAATATGAGGTATACTGACGAGAGGCGAGTGGAGAGAGGCGACGAAATTCCTGGGATGGGAAAGCAAGCTAACGGAAGAAGCGCCCCTATGGAGAAGCAACATTGTAAGGTAGGTGCGCAGCATACGGAGCTTTCATGTATGCTCACAACTGGGAATAGACTGCTTAGGAGACATTTGGAAGGGCCCAAACATCATAGCGTTCTGAACTCTACAGATATACCATCAAATGCCAGACACCGAACAGTTCCGATATATAGAATTGAAACATGCTATAAAAGCATGTGTGACAGCTGGAACAGATATACCTGAAAGTGCATCATTAGAAAATAGAGGACTGCTAGAACCACTCACTGAGAAGGCTACCTCTATTATATATAAAAACTTATGAATAACACACCTGATCCATTAGTAACTTTGAGGGAGGCATGGGAGAATGACGTGGGTACAATAGAAGACAACGTAGGCAGGAGGCAATACAGAGCCCTAGAGAAGTAGCTGTGAGAGCACAAGTTCATCTCATACAACTTAGAATCCTTTATAGGTCGTGCACAACGACAACCAGACTACACAGGATGGGCAAAAGCTACTCGAGCATATGTATAAGGGGATGTAGAGTAGAGGGTACTTTTTACCACATGCTTTCGGGATGTCAGAGACTGCAAAGATACTGGAGCAAAATCATACAGGTGATATCTAGAGCTATGGGGCAACCAGTCTCACTAGATGCTAGATGGCACATATTATGCATTATTGGAGGGACCAAATGGCCACAACATACTGAGACATGATTGCTACTAGCAGCTGTAATTGTCAAACAGAACATTGCTAGGGCATGGGGGGCAATACATCCACTCAAGGTTACTGACTGGGAGAGCAATATCGACTGGTGTGGGGCAGCCGAGAAAGTAGTCTATCAAAGCCAGGGATGCCCTAAGAAATGGGCTTAAATATGGAATAAGTGGATGGAATATAGAGGAATTTTAAAGGATGGGTATGCAAGACTAAGGGGTCTATTAGGATGGCGGGAAGACTCCAGTCCGCCCGCCACCCTAGCGGTGGTGAGACCGCCGCCAGTGGTCCGGCGGTCCCGCACTGCCAATTAGGATATGACTGCGCATCCCACATATATTGCATTGTGGCGGGCGGTGCTGTAAGCAGCGCCCGCCACAATGCAATATATGCATGTTGTGCATTGGCATGCACAACATGACAGGCACCGCGCGGTGCCTGCCACCTTGTGTATGTCAAAGTTGGGGGGTACCCCCCAAGTGCAGCCCCGCACCCAACTGGGGCCTCGCATCGGGCCCCCAAAGGAAACACAGCATGCTTTTCCATGGCGGAGTCTCCGCCATGGAAAGGCATTACACTCCCACCAGCATAATATGGATGGCGATGCCTACAAAGTACCGCCACCATATTGCAGGCCTTTTACGCCCAGTAGGCCGCGTACCCCCCGCCATGCTAATGTGGCGGGGGGTAAAAGGCCGTCCGGCATGGTGTTTTGGCAGGCAGATTGCCACCGCCGGTAGGGCGGTGGCGATACGCCCGCCATCCTAATAACCCCTAAGTGAGGAGTGCCAAGACCTGCTCAAGACTTAATATCTACTCAGATGTATACAGCAGGGGATAAAGCATGTGTTAAAATCTAGTGAGCAAAGAAAAAAAATGGTTGTATTATGTAACCTTTAAATGTGGATACTGCTTGGTGAAGTCTATAATGCATCACTAAGTTTAATAAAAAGAAAAAAAGAATAAAAAAAACAAAAGAATGTTGAGAAAAATCCTCCAATTTATTTATTTTGACCTTCAGAAAACAGTGATTTTAGAGTTGGTACTTTCCAGGTTAAATTATTGTAATGCCCTTTATTTGGGCATTAAACAACATTCCATGAACAAACTCAAAATATTACAGAATGCAGCTGCCTATCTCCTTAAGAGAATATCCAATTTCAAATCGGTTTCTGACATGTTAGTGCAGTCCTACTGGCTTCCGATTAAAAAGTGAGTTGTTTTTAAGGCACTCTGTAGGGCTAACAAATTTGTGCACAATACAGAGTAAGAAATACCTATGGTACACACCTATGAGAGCTGTTCGATCTGCTGTATCTAAAACTGTGATAAACCCAAATGTAACAAAGTTTCCTGGGGTGGTAGAAGTTTTGTTTTTCAAAGTGCACACTCTTGAATAAACTGCCTATTCAATGAAAACATTAGTCCAATCTAGTCTGTTTCAGCAAAAAAACTGAAATCCTGGCTTTTTGCACTCCCCTATTAATCTTAGAAAACAACTCAAGTCCTGAGTTTTTACATTCCCCTATTTAGTCTTCCTTTGGTAACCTTGCATATGCTAGCGCCAAGAAGCCCTCAGGCATTCATGTGCTTTATTAATAATATCAATATCATTGCGAATGGGGGAAACGCATATGCTCTCCACAACTCCTAATCGTATAGGAACGCTTACACTGCAAAGGCCTCTGGATGTGGTCTCTGACTCTAAAACATCTTCAGCTGTGCTGAAGCAAACGGATCCACATCCTAAGACGTTTCAGGAAAAATTCTCATTCAACCTCCAGTAGCTGTAATCCCTTAGATAACCTAAATTCATATCTGCCATCTCCTTTTGTAACCCTGTCAGATATTCCACATTCATCTCAACCTTGTACTTCGGACAACATTCAGATAGCTCCTTTACTAATTCTGCCAGACACCATGAACTGTTGCCCCCAAAGTTATTGATGAACTGGAGAGAATATACATGGTCCATTCTCAACAAGACTGGGAAACAATGCTGTAGGAAATTCCTGAAACTCTGCAATACACAAATAACTACCTTCAATTCACACCATTGACATGGAACACTTTCTCCTGTTTTGTCTAGTGACTCCCTGTCTCCAGCTGCTCTAATTAAAGCCTATAACCAGTCTGGATTGTATCTGACTCCAAGATGAACTCTGGGACTGTACCGAAAAATACCCAGCCATTTCATGCCGCTACATTCTGCAACCACAAACTCAACTCCTCTTCCGTATCTGCAGAAAGCTCCACCAAATCTCCATACCACAGTTAATGTAATGAAGTGGCCCTGGGAATATTGCCTGAATGGATGATGAAAGAAGTCATATAACTCATGCCAACACATTCAGATACACACACCTCTTCCTCAGTACCACTCGTACTGACTTCATTGTATTCACCAGAAAACTAACTCCTTGCAAGAGAAATGGGATTGATGAAACCCAACATTCTAACAGACCCACTGGCAGGCACAACTGGGACCCCCTCCAAATTCTGAAACATTAAGGAAGTCGACCAAATCCATTATCATTCTTACAACTCGCTTTCTCAAATAATTCTCAACAGGATGAAGCACCTTGGTAAAACGCCTAAGAGCTGAACTTACTCCAAATGAAAAGCTCTGTAAGTGTTAAAGTCTGCCAGCCCAATGAACCTGAAGAAAGCACTGACTCTCCTTCACAATGGAAATCATAAATTTAGCATTCTTTAAGTTAAAGTTTACCAACTAGTCCCCCTATTGTAAGATATTGCTCAGGAGCTGAATTCCCTTTATTTTGAAGTGCCTGTAACTGGCATACTCATTTACTTCCTTCCAATTTATCATCAACCTGCAACCTTTGTCCTACTCCTCCATCACAAAGTACTCACAAAGTGTAATTTGCACTCCGGGACCCGCACAATTGTGCCCTTTTCCTCAATTGATGACACTTCTGGCTCTGCCTGTAGAAATGCAACACTATTGGCAGCTGTGACTGAACTGGTACATTGGATACCCATCTGTCTTTTGTCTCACTCATTTAGGGATAAAGCAAATCTCCATCTCACCTGTAGGTAGGTAGAACCATATTGAGTCCTCTTACCTATACGCTGAGCAGATGACTATTCACCTCTTCTCTTGGTCTGTCTTCTTCTCAATGATCTACCTCGCTTGAAAAGAAATCAGTGACTGATCTGAAGCTCCACGTGGCACCCTCTCCCTGATATAGCAACTGGGAGCTTGAAAACCCTTGGCCGGGGAAACATCCCCTCTACCCAGCCCTGGCAAAACATACTCCAAATACTCTCCTCAGACCATTCTAAGCCTTATCCAGCGATGTAAATGTATTTACATTTTTGTCTATCTTCTTAAGTAGGCCATCTCAAACAATATATCATTTAGTCCTCAATAGGTTCCATTTTGGGGGCATCAACCAGTTTTGGACTGATTCTCATGAGGACAGCTTTCCACAATCAAAGCGGAATTAGCTGCACTCAATAAACAATCGGCTCTCTGGTTCCATCCCTGTGGAAGTGAAATATTCACTTCAACAACTTCACAATGAGACTTTTCAGCTATGTCAATGGCCCAAGCCTAAGGACCTAGGACATCTAGCAACTTTTCCTTACACTACTTTAATGCTTTTTCCAACCCCTTTCTGGGGTCACACCCCAAGTGAAATAAGAAGCTAAATAGATCTGGGTCCAAATCTGTGGTGCAATAGGCCTTGCCTTCAACTTCAAGCCTGGAACACTCAGCCCCAGGATCGCTCGGGTCTGCTTTACCATGGGCAGTGGATCCACAACTCTTTGAATCTGCTGATGTTCTCCATTTGCCACCACTCAGCACTTCCAGGGTGAGAAATACATTCTGGGGAAAACATTTATCTTCCTTTTGTATTCCTGATCACACTTTATAGTTTGGATCCCACAGAATTCCTCATCATTATCTAAATTCCATCCATCCCCCTTGGACAAATCCATGGCGTACACATCAGAAACACTGCCCTATTTCACTTTTTTCGGTCGGCAATTTCCACCCATAAATTATCAGGTAAACCCGAAGGGTCTGATTAAGAGATTGGCAGCCCTCCTGTAGGACTACCACCACTGCATTGTCAGGAAGACTACCAAGCACATGGTGAACCTCCCCCCCCCCGGTTTCTGAGTTGAATCCAGGGCAGGTGGGTGGTATGGCGGCAGTGTCACAACAGCAATGTGTTAGACTCATAGGAGAGCCTATTAAGCAGACCGGCACCGTGACTGTGCCTACAGCACGTTCCTGAAGTGTGGCATGCACCATATCATGCTTGCCACTGGGTGCAGGGACAGAGATGCAAATATAGAGGGGCACAGCAAGTGCCCCAGTGTATTGCCCCCATAGGCATACTTGCCCAGATTGACTGTTAGGGCCCCTTACATGCATGTCTGCCACCCTTTTCTTAGTGGTCTCACCGGCATGAAATGGGTGGTGGAAATGCAACTCGGAATATGCCCAGCACCACCGCTTTCCACACACATCACCACCACTGCAGGATCCTGGATCCCACCAGAGGCAGGGGTCCTGCTGCAATCCGACCGCCACCCTCGGAATATGGCAGGCAGACCTGCAGGGGTGGCGGTGGTCAGACCACCACCATGAGTACAGCAGTCTCAGGAATACGTAATGTTAATAAGCCCCTAAGTCTCCTGTGTGCTATGAAGGATACCCTCTCTCGTGACGCAATGGACACCACTCCTCTCCCCAATGAATTGCCATAAAATCAAAGAATTTTCTCAGGTTTGTGTGGAAGAGTTCTGATGTCTGGAGTGACTGAGAAAGAAAACTCCAGCACAATGCCTGAACTATCCACTAACCAGCTATCTCTGCTATCACTCGTTGACCTTATGCTTGTCTTTAACCTTGTGCATGCATGCATACATACAAATCATCTTACCACCCAGTGTTCCCGAATTTCTGATAAAAATGGTACCTTATGTGTGTGGGCAAGCATAGAGCCTGTGACCAGGACTGGTAAAAACTTGGACTGTGTAAAGTCAGTATAGTATCAATGTAGTCTTCACATGGTTACAGTTTTTGTCCTACATATGAAGTACATTAGGCCCATCCACACAAGGGGGTAATGGTTTTTATCAGGATAAGTGTCGGAATGCAGAGTCGTTTGACTTTAGCCACAAAATGGAAGTGCCTGAGATTTATAGCAAGTATTATTGGCTCGATTACGATGACGGGCAGCCTTGAGTCCGCACAACACCATTGCGGTCTCAGGACGACCGACCTCCGGTCGCCGGTCCCGACACCGCTATTATGATGCGACCGCACCCATTTCTCTATGGAAGCTTGAGTTACGCCCGTAAACAGGCTATAGCACAAGCACCCATAGAGAAATAAGAAATTGTGTTAATCCCTACACCCCGCGGCGAGCACCTCAAGATGCCTCCCACAAGGTGCAGGGATTAACAGGGGGGCACCTATGGTGCCACCACAGCCCAAAACTGGAGGCCACAAAAAGAAGGGGCCCAGCTAGGGGCCTCCAAACTTGCTTTCCGTCAGACTTTCTATGTTGAAAAGCTTGTCGGAAACCGAGCATCGTAATCCTGAAGGCGGAAACGCCTTCCTAAGGTCTCTGACTGGCCAACGGGCTCTTAAAGCCCATCAGAAGCCAGCCGGAATAACTGGCCGCTCTCAATTGCGATCAGCTGTATTGTAATCAACCTGTCGGAATTGAAACCGACCGAGATCGTAATAGGTCCCTTAGTATTTATTTATTGGGAGCAAGGGTTATAAAGGGGTGGTTTTTAAGGGGGTTGGGATAATTACCCCAATTAAAGTAGGAAAGAGGTAAATATGGTTTAAGGAAGTGGTTAATTTGGGAGGTTAGGGGGTTACCTTTGAAAATACACAAAACAATGTAAAACAAATACTTTTGTGTGAGTATTTTTCTATATTGTTGTAAGTGTTATCTATTTCACTTTCTAAATTGCATTATTTAAAAATATAGTAATAATCAAATTGAATATTTTTTTTATAAAGAAGGGGATGCTATGGTAATAGGGAATAAAAGGTGGGTTTTCTAATGTATGAGTAATCATGTTTGGGGTGGTGGTGATAATGTTTGTTTATTTTACATCATAAATGAGTTTAATAAAGAAAATCATTACAGTTTTTTTTGTCCTTTAGTGGGGGATGTTGAGTTTTAGGGTATGAGGTCATGCCTTGTTTTAATATATGGGTAGTCATTTTTGGGGTGAATATATTTATTTTTATGGTATGAGTGTTAATTACTCAGGTGTTTTAATATTAACAAATATATATATTTTATTAAAATAAATAACTACAACCTGCGTGGTAAAATTTGACGTTTTGCAACCGCATTTAGGTTGCAAAACATTCTTACATACCGCTGCAATTCAGTATTAGGAGGGGACGCCCTCAACACACCCCTTCTTAATACCGAATCGGTATGTATTTGCAATTCCAAATTGCAATTCTGTAACATGTTACCGAATCATAAATTGGAATTCATACATACCAAAATGCATTTTACCGTTGTAAATGGGCCGTTTGCGACTGGTATAATGCATGATACATACGGCCCATAGTTAGGTACCGAGCAACATCTAATTTCCAGTGCAGAATCTGGCTCAAGAAAACAGATAACCATTAATAGTGATGTACTCAAGGCAAAGGAAAGGGTCTAGATCACATTTTTTTATAATAAAGGTCTGGTGCTCTTGTCCCTTCGCTTGACATGACTCATCCTCATAAGTCATAACACTGCGTTACTCATCATGACAGAGAATATATTAAATATTCCATTTTGATCTATTGCAGGGAAATAATATAGCGGTGAATATTTAAAACATGCACATTACAGTTGTGGGGGAAAAACACATCCCACAAAACACATTTTTTGATTAAGGGGATTCTGTTCAATCTAGAGATCCTGATCTTCCCTCAGATGATCTTAACCCCTTATTCAAAGCACTTTGAGAATAATTCACAAATGTTCTACAGTTATTAAGTTTCACAAGTTTAGCCAAAATCCCATTAATTGTGCCCTAGAAGTAAACACATTAAAGACAACTCCTGCTGTTAATTTTGATAAAGGAACATGGTGATCTGTGACTTTTGAGGATATATAAAATGTTGAAAATAGTCTTCTATGAGTTCTTACTAGTATGACCATGAGTATGCCTTTAATCTTATTAAGATCAGAATCTCGCTAATATATTATAAAATAGTTAACCCTGCTGCACATGACCAACCATTTTTTTGGACTGTTGCTGCTGTTTTTTTTACTCCATGCATGGTGACACTGCTAATGAGACCCAGTGACTGTGCTCTGACTAACTCCTAACTGGAATCTTTAACTTTCCTGTAAATCCACAGTATACGGTGGAGAAAATATCAGCAGCACGAACAGTTACATATCACCTGTGGACTGTAGCATTATTTTGCCATCCACTAGTGAGACAACGGAAAACGTTCCTTTAGGCCTACTATTGTAACCTGGTTATTGCAAATTTAACCTGCAACCCAACATATCAAAAAAACTCCTTAGACTGGAGAAAAAGCATCCTTTTAAATGTCAATATGTCACTCCATGTAGTCCTTGTAGCCCACTAGATAGGGTGCATGGTATTTAAAAGTGTAATGTTTCCCTGTCCCTGCAGTAACAAGCTCTTAAAAGCTATTTTCACTGTGGAATGCTCTCGCTGTCCTGTAAGAAAACTAGAGTACAGATTAAAATATCAATTCTCTTATTAGGTCGAGCCTGGAATCCGCATCCAAAGGATGCGGTCCAGGTGGAGAACTATAGCTAGCTGACTTGGGGGAATGGAGGACAAGAAACTGCCACGAGCTTCTCTTTGGCTGGATTACACTGCGTGCACGCGCACGCCCAGCCGGCGCCGTGCACATCCCCTGCCTGGTGCGCGCTCTTCAATGAATGAAAGTGAAACTGGCTGCAGTGCCTCGCATCCATGCAGCGTTAGTGTCTTTAACGTTTATTTCCCTCCGATGTTTATTTCCCTCCGTTTCTCTCGTGCCCCCTTCCCTCCGCCTCTCTCGTGTCCCCTTCCCTCGGCGTCTCTCTCGCCTGCATCCTTCCCTCGGCGTCTCTCGTCTCCCCTTCTGTAGTTTACTGTCCTCCCTCTGCTTAAGGCTTTCTCCAGGTCCTTTCCCTACCTGCCTCTCCATGCTCCGCTCTCTGTCTCGTGGGCCGCGGTGCTCCTCTATCTCTTCGGTGTCGACTCGTTTCCCGTCCTAGCTGCTAACTTTCCTCTGCAGGAAGTCGCCGCTGCCCCGTCCTCAGCTTCAGCAGTGCCCCACCCTCTTAACTCACGTCCCTCCCTTAGCTCCTCCCTGCGGTCTCCTCCCCTCTCCCTATCTCTCCCACGAAGGAGCGGGGCACTCCCTTGCGGTCAGGCGGCTCTCCGGTGCCGTGACCAGACTCCGAACTTCCCCGCAGACCCTGCGCTCTGTTCCCGGACGGTCCTCTGCGTCCGACGAACCTTCACAGACTGGGGCTTCACGCCACCCTTGGACAGAGTCTCGGAGCCCAAGGAGAAGGCTGACAGGCTAGGCGAGGACGAGGAGCAGCTGCCACCGCTCTTCGTAGCCAGAGGGGAAAGTGTCCGTTATATGGTGCCCACGGGTGTCAGGCATGCCGCAGACACTTCGGACGGCACTACCCGGGCCAGGTCAGCTCCCTTCCAGTAGCTAAGGCGTCGGACCCCAGTCCATCCTTCACCTCTCGGACTCCTCAGCGGGCCATGCAGGCAGCGCTAGGCTTCTCTGTTCTAAACATGCCCCTGTACAGCTCCTGTTGCCTGTCTGCCCGCAGTTTTGGGAGCTCTGATGAACCACAACGCTCCTCCAGCCCCGCTTCCCAGAGGCTGTGGGGAAAAAGGCTTATAGACAGCCGTCCCAGCCAACGGGGCGCCGGACCCTGCCAAAAGGGGACACCTCAGCGAGCTGTGAAGACACCGGGACAGTAAGTACGCACAACCGCGTGGGAAAAGCAGAGGTTGTTGAAAGAGTCCAAGCAATAGATGATGTCGATTCTTCTGTCCTGCACAGGGGGTTGCAGCTACTTTCATGGTAAGGCCACCCCGAGGGGTCAGTGTAAGGTGCCACGACGTATGAAATGGTTCTCTTCACCTGTTCCACCACAGCCTTTAACCTATAACATTCATCTATTGGATATCCCCGGCCTCACCCCCTGCATGCCGCAGATACTTATTTCACAATGACTGTTAAGTGTGAATCTTGTCCTTTATACATGCATGTTTGAGTGTTTGTGTGTGTGTGTATAATCTATGAATATGTGACTGTGTGCATGCATGTGCGCATGTTTGCTTGTTTTTATAAGTGCCCCATTACAGCGCCCGTAATACTTGCATGCTAGTAATACCCCTCCCGCCTCCCAAACAGGATCGAGTCAAACATCAACCAGTAGCGATGCCGTTGCTGGTTTCACTTTCTATATTCTCGGTTTCTGAGCTCCCCCCTCCCAATCAGTCATGTGTCTCCAGCACAGCAGCGCAGCCAGGGGACAGAGAAGGCAGGTTATGCTGCAGCCTGCCTCGGAGCATCGGACACTCGTCTGTGCCTGCTCCTCGCAGCTCACCCAGCTGTGGCCTTATGTGTCTTGGCCATTTAAGTTCTCTTGTGCTGCCACGATAAGTTAGGAGTGAGGTGTCTCAAAAGAGCAGTGTGTGGGGTCGAAGCTGAAGATACACTGGGACGCTATATGTGATGGAATGGAAGATGTGATGTAAGTTAGGAAGGAGGTGAATTGTAGGAGCAGCGTCTGGGGTCAGAGCTGCAGGTACACTGCACTGGGGGAGCTGTAGCAGCGTGTGATCTCAGAGCTGCAGGTAGACTGTATTTCAACTAGGTGGAATGGAGGGGGTGGTGTAAGTTACGAGTGAGATGCATTGGAAGAGCAACATGTGGGTTCAGAGCTGCAGGTACACTTGGGGAGCTGAATATAATAGAACGTCAAGGGTGTATGTTTTGGAAGGAGGTGCATTAGAAGAACACTGTATGGTCTCAGAGCTGGAATAAAATGGGGGGCTGCAGTCCAGGATTGATTGAGATCCACTGGGACAGCTGCGTGTGGGTCTTTGTGGGAATAGCAGGGGTGGCGCAAATCAGGGTTCAGTCACGCTGGCAGAGCTGTGAATTAGCCTCATAAGTACAATAGCAAGGCTCAGGATTGAGGGCCACTGGCAGAACACACAGCGGGTCTTCAGGACTGGGATGGTACAGTGTTCTTGTTTCATTACTGGAATTGTAGGAGTGTTGCAAGTGTGAACTCAGGTGCTCGTTCCAGTACAACAATAATAGGGTAACATCGAGGCGCACTGGCAGGGCTCTACGTGTCTCTCTCCTGCAATGGTATTCAGCTACTGGCATTGTAAATAACAAACCTTTTATCTATGTGTTGGTTTTAAAAACAGATAAATAAAAGGCATTGCCATTTACGATGCCATTTACAATGGCAATAGCTTAAAACTTTGCAAATGCGAGACCTATTGCAAATGCTTGTCTCAGATTTGGGACCAGATAGAAGAATGATTCACACACTTTTTTCATTAACTCAAATGTAAGTGTAAAAGTTAGATTTTTAATAAATAAAAGTAAACTTTAGAAGGTTACCCGTTTCCTTTCAAAAGCACCTGAAGGCTAATTTGCATTAGTTTGATAGCAGCTGGTCTGCCAGTGCTTGACCTTAATGAGGTGTGAAAACTGCCTCCATTGCAGAGACAATGGCTTAGACATGGTGACAGAATAGACAGGGTGCACAGCTTGTGATACATTTAGCCCTGGAAGATCGGCTGGGAAGTAACAGTAACTTAATTAACTTGAAAGGGAAAGAGGTGAAACATGCCCATTCATAGCTTAGTGTAAGGGAGGACCTAAAGAAGCCGTTGTTCTTTCTGCCGAAGGTAGCCATATGTGTACCGGCCCAGTGGGAGCAGGAGCTGGTCCAAGAATCAGTTTTGGGACATTTAGGAGGAGGTAATAGCTAATTCCCCTAAACAGACCTAGACCAAAACACAAGCACAAGCTCTCTTTGAGGGCAGAAAACCTGTGCAATCTTAGATTTCACTTAGAATAGTGCACTGTGGGATAGTTTGCAATAAGACAAACAGGATGTGCTGAAAAAGTGGTCAGGCTTGCCCCTGGAAACTATTTCCCCATTGGTTAGGGAGTATCCAAAAGTCATTGACACCCACTGGCTAGGGAAACTTATAAAGCTGGCATTTCACCTGCAGTTCCTGAGAATACTTTCTGGACCTTTCGAAGAACAGAAGAATTACTGCACCTGCTGGTTGGGACCTCTGATGAGACCCATGGGATGGATCCGCTACCACTTGTATCCAAGACAAAGAAGTAGACCTATGGGTCAGTTGGCTGGCCTCATGTGTAGCTACAGAGACACAACAAGCCGCAAGAGGCCTTTTTCCTGAAAACACAACCTGAACAGTTGCAACTTGACCTTGAGTGGGCCTCCTGGTGACCTCAATGGGAGCGAAGTCTGACCCATACATTTTGTCCTTAAGGTCCTGGGCCCTTTGGTTGTGTCTTGCAACAGTATCTGAGAAGTTGGCACTTAGAAACATTTCTGACTTTCAGCAGTGGTGTAACATTAGCTCTATATGTTTTATGTTGTATGTGTAGTGAGTCTTCTTTTTTATGAAAGCTTATCGCTAAGCAAATGGTGAGGTTCCAGGTGACTGCACCTGCATGAACTACCCGTTACATGGGTAACCATTAGGTAAATCTTTTTTTGTCTTTCTACAGGTCATTGTGCTTGTAGCAAGACCGCTGTAGGCACACTTAGCCTATTCAAAGTAAAATTCACTTTTCTGTAAATACACAGTTTTACGTAGCAAAAGACGTGAGTAGGGAAGGGAGTTTGTGCCCCTGTCCTGAAGAAGGAGCTTGTCTCCGAAACATGTCGACACATAAGCACATCGGAGGTCCTGTTCATTAATACAACAGGTTGACCTCGCCCTGCACTTTCTTTTTAACGGTACCAGCCAGAGCACAGAATAAAACTTTTTTCTTTCCCGCTCTAGTGCCAGGTACTTTTTAAAACTTTTCACAACACTCCCTACTCACTTGTAACACAACCCACACACTGTACACCACACATAGCCAACATTGTAAGTGCTCCCTCGTAGTCGTCGGTCGCAGCACGCCGCATCCCGATAGAGGGGTGCGAAGACCCCGATGATGAAGCATGACACCAAGGGGCCTTTTGGTGTGTGAGGGGTATTTTCACAAACACTGAGTGCTTCAATATCCATTGATCACTCTCTTTTCCCACTAAATGTTGGATTTCTCTTGTTTATTTGAGTAACATTAGCCCCCACAGCCCCAGCGGTGTGGGGGGTTCTGAGCTCCAAAGAGCCACCATACGGCACTGTGCATGGTTTCCAAGGCAAAAACAGTGCTTGGATTACAAGAGTTGTTCCAGCATTTACGTGCCACCCCTGGAAACCCCCAAATTTAAGAATACACCCCGAAAATAGTTGCTAAATCATTAGACTGAAGAAAAGAAGAACAAAACAGCATTCAAACAAGGTGTGGTAAAGGCAGCATTCATTCAATAGGTACAATAAGCTCAATTCAAAAGTTAAGCGTCCCGGGGGTGGTGGTGGTGGTGGGGGGGGGGAGATATCCCATTTATATCCTGGAACATACGTTGCCTAGTCAACAACCCCCGCAAAGGTAAACACATTCGTACAAACTGAGCACGCCATGGTGCCAAGATTGCATTTCTCCAGGAAACTCATCTGCCTCCCAGCAACCGTTAGCCGTTTGCAAAAGCGTGGGGTCACCACCAGTATTTCTCTAGATACAGATCTTACTCACAGGGGTGTGTATTATCCTCAGTCTGTTCCTTTCGTCTTCTCTGGTTGCAGGGAAGATCCAGAGGAATGCTATTTTGTACTCACTGGTTCCCTCACAAGTAAACCTACTTTATTAGTCAACATATATGCCCCAAACGTCGACTCCTCAGAACTCTTACATACTGTATACACTCAAATGGGGCGGGAGGAGGCTGAATTGGTTATTATTGGTGGCACTTTTGATTTAGTACTTGACCCAGCTGCAGATTCTCCTAGTATGCTCCAAACATGTAAGTCACATGCCCGGGTGGCAGTTTGCCAGAATATTGACTCCTACAATCTAATAGACATTTGGCAAGCACGGCATCCCACCAGAAATGACTATACATTCTATTCTTCTCCTCACGAAACATGGACACGACTTGACTACTGGCTATTATCAGCCAACGCTTCCCTGTGGACTACTGACATTACACACTTACTCTGCACTTTACCCGGACCACTGCCCAGTGGTCTTCCACTTACGCCTTCCTAGCACTCTTGCCCCACAACCCCCAGCGCTTCCCGAATTAAGTTCTGCATGACCAGGTTTTCCACACTACTCTGTATGTTGCCATAGTTGAATACTTTGCTTTAAATGTGGGCACAGTGTCATCTCAGGCTAAACTCTGTGAAGCATTCAAAGCCTATATATGCAGTATTAGCATTTCTATGCACTCTGGAGTGCTCCGAGATATCCAGGCCGACCTAACACGGATTGAATCGGCGCTTCAGGACATTGATCGGGCAGACTCTCAAGCCAGCGCCATCCTCAACTTGACCTTAATGACCAAATTTCAGGATCTCGCGTATAGAGAAGTGAAATCTATGGGGAAATATACCACGGTAGCAGATATGGTTAAGGGGAGCGCCCCGGGCACACACTTGCCTACTTACTCCGGCCCAAACGGCATGCTGGATTAATTACTCAATACCTCAACTGGAGCAATCTTTACAGATAACAAAGGTATACTCTCGGAGCTGCAGAGGTATTATGAAATCCATTACACCTCTCACTCTTCAGGTGTGAAAACTGACTTAGATAACTATCTCACAGAGGTCGCTATGGTTTGGATTTCAGATGGCCAATGTCTTTTTCTTGCTAAAACCATCTCAAGCAATGACATTCTTAGTGGGATTTTATGCTATGGATGGCACCAAGGCCCCTGACCTTGATGAGCTCACTGGCGCTTTATCAAAAGCTTCAAAACCCTTGTCATCCCGCATTTACTTTCTATGTATGCAGAGGCATTAACAATGGGTACCCTTCCTATTACACTCTATGACATGGTGCTGACACTATTATTGAAACCTGGCAAGGACCCCCATCTCTGTTTTTCTTACCAACCACTGTCTCTCCTCAATGTGGACAATACATTTTTTACTAAGGTCCTGGCAACTCGGCTCTCATTGCTGATGGACCAAATTATTGCCCTAGCACAGTCGGCCTTAGTACCTCATAGGTCCACCTCTTTCAACCTCAGGACAATATTCTTTGTGGGGAACAGGATTTCTCCGTCGACCCCTGCGGTTGCGGCTCTGCTCTTAAGGGCAACTCTGGTGAAACTCAGTCTCCCTTCTGTTTTCTTCAATTCAATTATGATTTTATATGCCAACCCAACAGCCTGCCTGAGAGTGAATGGCTTTCTTACCGACTGATTTCCCGTCACCAGGGGTACCCACCAAGACTGCCCCTTCTCTTCTTTATAATCGCAATTGACCACCTTACTCGCCACCTACAGGAAAGGCACTTGGACCGTGGTCTCCAACTCTCCAATGGCCCACTATTGGTACCACTGTATGCAGACGACATCATGCTTTTCATTTGGCATCCCGCTGACAACATCCCACAGTTGATCCACGAGATTAAACACTTTAGAAGCCTATCAGGCCTACAAATTAACTGGGCAAAATCAGAACTGTTTCCCTTAACCTTGAATACCGAAATGGTGGATGTTGAATATCTCCTGACTTGGACCTCTGACTCCACTAAATATCTTGGCATCCATCTGCACCTTGATAAAGAACAAATACTATGTTTGAACTACAGCCCAGCTACCACCAAACTCACATCCCAGATTGAGCCCTGTATCAGACTCCCGCTCTCCATGGCAGGTCGAATATCTTTAATCAAAATGATAATATTGCCGCAATTATTTGTATTTATTTTTAGATATTCCCATTCCACTTACCCAAAGCTTCTTCTCTACACTCCACAGCATTCTCATCCGATTTGTTATGGCCGGTCAGCATCCTCGAGTTAGATGGGACACTTTGACCCCCACATATGAACAGGGTGGGTCAGGCACTCCTGAACTTTACATCTATTATTTTGGCTGTGAAGTGCCAATATTGCTATTTCTGGTATCATCCAGATGCTCACATACCATACCTCAAACCTGAGTGGGATCTAATAGGCCAGCGACCTCTTTCCTCTCTCTTACTGAAAGGCATCCCCATAGACCTGAGTTATATCCAGACACTATCCACCACTTTCTGGGCCTGGGGGCGACTTAATAAATTATTAGATAGTGAAATCGTGTACTGCCCTGCCATCCCCTAAGCTGACAACCCATGGCTCCTACTCAGACAGGGAAAACTAGCTCAGGATGTTCTCTCGCGCCACGCATTGCATACAATCGGAGATGTGTTCCCCAACAAACATGTACTCTCACACGTGGACAACCTCCATTTCCAATAGGTCACCTACATGGACCATTATGTCCTGCGACTCCTACATAAACCTCTTAGCTCCTGCATACCTGCATATCCTCTCGCCCAAGAGGAGTTCTCCCCGCTCACACTTATTATCACAAGTGATGACAGCAGCCATTTAATATCCCAACTCTATCGAACCTGTCTGGCTTTAAAACCGGACTCCACTAAATGTGTCCGCGAGGTTTGGAGCGCAGATCTGGGATACCCTACACCTGATAAGGTTTGGACCTACTGCTGCTCTCAGACGAAACTAGTATTCCTAAATCCTAAACACAAACTTCTACATTTTAAATTTTTACTCAGAGCCTACGTTACACCGGCAGATGTTGCTAAATTTGACCCACATATTCTTTCCGCTGCCCCAAATGCACAGCCCCTGATGCAGCCATTGCACATCTTACCTTGAAATGCCCCAATGTTAGCAATTATTGGGATACTGTTTATTGTCTCCTTTCCTCTGTGACAGATGTTGCGCTCCAGGCGGACCCCACCATGGCACTATTGGGGAACACTCATGACCGTCCCAAATCCTCCCTCAGGTTCACTGCTGCTGGCCAAACGGGAAATCGCCAAACACTCGGGTAGCAGGTGATCGCCTACTGGCAATGCTTGGCTCAAAGAATGTCTTGCTGTGACATTCTTGCCACTGACTATGCGCAGTTACAACCCATTACGTCTATACCCGGAGACATCTGGCAGCCTCTCCGCACCTATCTGCTGTCCTTAGAAACAAATAGTCCTCACTAGGAACCCACTGCTTGAACCACAATCACGCCCTTTGCATCGGCAGACACTTTTTAGCTGTCCTCTAACCCACGCTTGTTCATACCCTGTTATATATGCCCATAATGTTTCATCTCCACCCCCACCCCACCCTCCTCAATCATACTGTTGTAATGTCACGGATGCTCCCTTGTCATTTCGCTATTGTCGACATGATAAAGCACTGCTGTAATGTGAATCAGGTGATCCATGATGCCTACTGAAATGGTTTTGTTATCTTTTTTGTCTAAACTACTTTATAAAACTTCAATAAATACATTATTTAAAAAAAATGTTAAGTGGCCCACTTTCTACAAGTAAAAACACATCCTGTGCAACACTGACTGAATATCACAATACGGAACCTTGAACTCTATAGATCAAACAAACACATAAACCTGTGCGGCCCGCAGCCACATTCAGATGCAATACCAGAGACAAATCTCATACTGATTACGCAGAGCCAAAAACAAGTGCCATTCCCAAGACAGAGAAGGTGAGCACCTATGGACCAGACATGGCCACCATACACACCTTGTCCTTCTCAGTTGAGTGTACCGGAGAGAAACATGGCATTGAGCTTACCAGTTCTCACTTCACTTAACTGTTCGCAGGGCTGCATTATTTTGACAGAGGGCCACATCTTAGCTCAGTGGATGTGTTGAAAGGCATGACCCAATCCACATTTCAACATTCTGCCACGAGTCAAGAGTGCCCTTGTTAATATGGTAGCCCAACGAATAGTCCTACCTCCTTGCATGAGGGCTTTACATTAATGTTCAAGAGATCCTAGTTTGTGCCCACACACTACTGGTTGGTGCCAGTCAATATCATAGTTTCCAAGTGAACCGCAATACAGTACCGTAGAGAACTAGTAATAACACATTGCAAAAAAAAGCGTTCATACTAATTATTAATAAAAGCCCACCGTACCCTGGGAGCGTTCTTTTATCTCTCACTCATTCCCCAAGTAAGTCTTCTCGTAGCTGCTCTATCCCACCTCTCACCCTAAACCCAAGGTCCTTAGCAACTTTATCCTACATCCCACCCTAACCCGCCTATCCTAACCAATAGTCGTTCTAGCTCATATCATACTCCTAGCAGCACTATAAACAATCCTTATACATAGCAGCTCCCTCTTACCTCCCACCCAAAGTCCACCTACGCCACACACCCGCTACTCTATTTTACCTCCCACCCAAACTCTTTCTACGCCATAAACCAGCTACTCTATTCTACATCCCATCCTATCCGTAATGTTCTCTATGCCATCACGGCTCTCTTGTGCATTCAAAATTATCTATAAATATTCCATGTCATAGCTGTTCTGTCCTACTATATTCCCAAACCACCAACAAATCCAACAAGCATTTGCAATGCAAAAGGTCTCGCATTTACACAAGTTTGAGCTTTTGACAATGCAAATGACAATGCCTTTTATTTATGTTTTCGTTTTTAAAACATAATTAAAGGGCATTGTCATATACAATGCCAATAGCTTAAACTCGTGTAAATGTGAGACCTTTTGCATTGCAAATGCTTGTTTCTTTTTACTTATATGGAGCAACTCGAACCAAAGACAGTGGAACACTTTATATGAGCACCAGGTTACATTACACAAGGTCACGCTCATTTTTTTAATACAGGTAGATTAAACCATGTTTTCAAACCACAGAATGTTGAGCCGAGGCCAAAACTGAAAGCTGGCCCCCCAATTCCACAGTATGCATCTCTGTCTGTTAAAGAACTTCCTTTCCTCCAACTTCAACCACACAGGAGGTAAACATTCAAGGTTTTCTGGGGTGCGGTGGCAGTTGGTGGCTGCTCGGACAGGGCTACTTAGGACAAATGCTAAAATGCAGGACGGGCAGTTGCAAAGAAAGATGCCAGGCACAAACCCACATATCCCACTCTAGAACACCCGCTCAGCCACCTTCCTTCCATGATTGATCCGCTTTGAGAAGTCCAGCTTCAAGATGCTTTCTTGGAGCGTAGGAACACAAAGCAACCCCATTTTAAAATTAGCCCAAAACAGTGACACCTTTTAAATCACTTACACTTTTCGTAACTTTTGCAACCATCTTACCCATGCATGTATCACACCTGGCGCGTACTAGTTGTCGGCCATGCCAGGCTGGCACATAGGTCCAATATTTCAAGCAAGTTACAGCCTCAACTCTGGTGGCCAGAGATGCAGAACCAGGGTGGTGCAATACTCTGCGGGTAAAGTTCTCCCCCTCTCTCTCTGAATCTGTCGGCCAGCGAGCGGTAAGCGGGGGAGGAGGGGCGAGGATGCACATTCAGGCCAAGAGGAGCTGTGAGTGGCCTCCCTAGCATGGGTGTCTTTAGAAGTGAAAGTGAAGTCACTTGTGAGAAAGAGAAACAGACAACGGCGCCAGCTCATTATACGTTGTAGTACACCTCATGGTCAAACAATGGCGCTGCAGCTGGTCTGGGAGAGAAAAGATCGTGTTAAGAGTACACATTTGTGCAAGTGCAATATAGGTAAACGCCTGTTGTTCCAGTGGAGATGACTACTACACTATAAGTACCAAATGAATGCAGACATACCTTAATTAGGGTTTGGAAGAGCCCCATAGGTCGCGGGGAAAGGCGGGTGGTTTACCAATGCAGCACTTCATTTAAACAAAGTTATCTAATGCTGCAATGTTGCTTAAAATAACATGACTTAGTCACTGGAAAATGCGTTCAGTTTCACTTACTAGATCTATCAATGGCCCTTGCTCTGCGAATGGCATCCTCCCTGTCCTGAATATTGATTTTGGGAGGGCATTTTTATATGGACACTAACGGGCATGGCGTGCGTGGTATCAGCATTGTTGTCAAGCGGTGTCCATTCAGGCTAATGCAAGAGTCTGTTCACTAGAGAAAGTAACAAGGAGGAAGAGACGCGGCGAGATGACGTGCACATGCACAATCTGCTGTCCGGGAGTGCACAACTCCTGTCTCCCTTCGGCCACAAAACCGAGAACAATAGGTCTCACGAAGGAGAGCAGCGCATGAGCTGCATCGCTAGGCGAGACCTAAAAAAACTAGTGCACTCTGACCTTATAATGACTATGTTTTTTGTCCTGAGAGATGGGTGAAATTTTCTGTGTGTCCTGGCTGAAAAAAACTGGAGATATCGTGAAGAAAAGATGTAACTGGGATGGGTAAGAATGTACTGTGGCTTTCCCAGGTGTCAAGTGGCTGTGTGTGGTCTGCCCAGGGTTGACTCATTTCAACAAACTAGATTGTCATTATGAAGTGCCAACGTCACCTTCTCCTGCCCTCTGCAGGGAAGGCTGGAGGAGGTGAGCTTATTTATTGCCCGTTACATGGCCTATGGCCTATAGCTACAGCATCCGCTCCACGTGATGCTGTACATTTCATATCCTCCTGTCTCCAACAATAAAATGCATCATACAAAGCTCTACAGTGTAGTTGTCATGCTGGCCACAGGTTTGGCAGCTGTGGAAGTAGGCTTGTGTGTCGCCTGCTTAAGAAGTTAGAAGGGTTCAATGTATTCAAGTCTTCTATCCCTCTAGGAGAGATAGATTCTCCTTCCCACCCTGTTACCCCAAAGGGACTGCCACAGAGTCACCCTCCTGAATATGGGAGAGTATCGTCTGGCTCACCTCCATAGCAATGCTAATGTTGGGAACAAATCATGTGCAGTAGATGTGGCAACAGCAGAAAGTACTGAAGATGTGCATCAGCTGCTACAAACATGGTGACACCAGTAGTTGCTTTAAATGTGCCGACAACAGCAGAAGCTGTAGAGATGGCTGGAGCAGGAGTCAGTGTGATGGGTAGTAGAGGGTATGGGAGAGTGGTTGGTGCAAGGATGTGGATGGTAAAAGGTGCTCTACTTCTGGTCGTTTGGGTGGAAGCCAAAGCCAGGTTGGTTAAAGGGCCCTGCATCCCTGTGCGTGATGTCACCTGCAAGGTGATTTGTCGATTAGTCATATGTTCTTGTACAATCATGACCCTCTCCAGGAGAGATGTATTGCAAAGGGGCCAGAATCTACAAAGGAGGTACTGCCTTGATGCACTATCAAAGTTTCACCCTCAGTGGCATTCATTCACATCCAGTACACACTCTTGTTGTGTTATGTATTCAAGCCTCAATGTAACTGCCCGAGATGTTTCGTGACTTGTAAATCACATAATCTTATTGTTTCAGAAGTTTTCTCCTTCCTGTGCCCCCCCTTCCACTCCTGCCCTGATGAAGGTGTAGCCCCAACCGGGGCATCACACCGAAACGCGCGTTGGCCTTTATACAACCTGAAGAAAAACCCAGCCACTGGGGAGAACATTCCAACTGCCCCCAATTGATCTTTGATCATAACATGTCAGCGGAGTGATTTGTGAATGTATTGGGTACACCACTGTTGATGCGTGAAGAATGCATGTGTATGTTTGTTGATATGAGAGTGTGGTTTGTTGTGTGGGCTATGGTGAGGATACAACTATTCTTATGAGTATTGTTATTGTTTTATCTTTTTCATTGAACAGTCATTAATCATGTACTGACTATGTGTATGAATTTAAAAAATCTATGTTTTGAAAAATAATAAAATATCTATATTTCTATTTTTCTATTTACCTGTCCTGAGATCTCTTTGTGGTTCGAGGCTGTCATAGATAGATTTGGACCTCCTTTGAGGCCACCTATATTTCCATAGGCAGGTATTTCCCCTCTGCCCTGGCCTGTATTTTCCCCGTCTACCTGCCTTGTATCGATGTGGGGTCCCCCTTTTCTAAGGTAACAATAGACATGTAACCTGAATGCACACCTTGCGCACATTCTAGAAAATGTCAAATATGATAGAAGTCAAGAGGTTTGAATGCCTCCTTTCTCTTCCACGGCCGTGAGTTAATGGTTGGTGTGCCTCAGGGATCGGTACTCAGCCTCACCTTGCTTAATGTGTATCTTACGCCTCTAGCTGTGTTAGCCAAGAGCCTAGGGACTAAAGTTATTTCATATGGTGACTGTACCCAGCTTCATTTCTCCTGTGGCAAGGAAGAAGAGCTCGCTGGTGAAGTCATTAAGAACTGCCTCTTTAATGTGTTTCATTGGTTGTTCATCAATCAATTAAAATACAATACTGACAAAACATAGATTGGGTTTTTTGCCATACACAGCCAGAATTATGGAGGACCTACTAGTCGACGGATGCCCCCTTCCCTGGCCCACAACAAGGTACTGTAAAGAACTTAGGAATCAAATTTGATAGCACCCTTTCATTCCAACCACAAATCCAGACACTGGTTGGTTATTGCTTTGGGCTCTTACGTACTCTGAAAAAATGCCTTCCCTTACTGTATGACAAAGCTAAGAAAATGGTGATCCAACACTGATAACTTCCAGATTAGATTACAGAAAAACGAATTATATTTGAGTCTCCCAGAGTATCTTCTTGGCAGACTTCAAGTAGTGCAGAATTCGGCTGCCCGTATCCTCCTCAATCTTCCCCTGAGAACCCATATGTCCTTACATTGGAAGGCACTTCACTGGTCTCCTATTAAAAAAGGATCCTTTTTAAATACCTGGTATCTACATGCTACTGTGGCTACTGATCGAATGGCTAGAGTTCCTAAAATCTTCCAAGCCAGAATTGGTGGCAGGTCCTTTTCTTATCTTGGACTGGTCACCTGGAATAAAACTCTCTCTGGCGCTGCTCACCACAATTGAACTTTCCACCTTTAAGACAAATTTTAAAACATGGCGCTTCCAACAAGCTGAACTGGATGATCAGTGTTGTGCTGGTGGCCTTGACAACAGTGCTAGGACACTCTTTAGAGTAGCTGTGCGCCATATAAATCTCGTATCATCATCATCAATGATTATGAAAAATGAAGACACGCACCGTAAAAGAGTGCTCAGATATTAGAATAGTAGAAAAAGATATGATGTGCTTCAAATATGCTTAACAGTTGGTTCATGTATAAGTTTTGAATCAATCTAAACATTCTAAAATAGGTATGCATTTACTTATCACACTGAACGTTTCGAAATTTAGTAATTATTAATAATTAAAATATGGAAAATAGAGTTGTGAATCAGTATTAGGAAAGCTCACAACTATAATGATTTATATGTTGAATTTAAATGTGAGATGTTCATAAAACCATTTTTCTAGTCTTTCTGAAATACACTATTGAACTTTAAAAAGTTGCTGCAAATCTGCTATGCTTAGACTTAAAAAGCTAAAACTTTCCAGACATGTTCCTTGTATAAGAGTCTCAAATTTACTAAAACGATATTGATTACCAAATGTATGCACATATATTACATGTATATGTTTTCAAATACATATAACAACAGACTACATTTTCTAATAAACAGGCCTCTTATGGGAATGTATGACACTTAAATGAATAGAGAATTGAATGAATAAAAGGCGTGCTTATTTCCAAATGAAAATCTATAGTAATTATGTTATGTAGGCTTTAATGTGAAATAACTTGACTTTATTTTTTTGCTCTGAACTTTCTCATGAGAAAGCATTTCATGACAACATTTGTTCATGCAACATTCTCCTGTTTTCCCATGAGAAGCTGAGAGAGTTGTTACTTTTTGTAAGACATGTTGACGCATCCATGTGAAATGAACATTTGCAACTAATACAAGAGAATAGGTCTAATAATGTATTTTTGTCTTTAACCTGTGTCTGAGACGCACAGTTGTTTCCCATGCCGTTTGCACCTTATGAGTGGAAGATGACCTCATGGATGTCAGACGATGATGGTGTGACAATGGGTGTTACATCTGGACTGATGAACTATAATATTAAAAGGGAGTGTATTATTACTCAGTCCTTTTCAGGTGGTGCTCCTAAATTCTGGAATTTCCTATCCCCAGCCATCCATTCAGGTTCTCACTCTGTTCTCAAAATAGACCACACATGTTGTTTATAGACGGTGACAAAGCAGCTGTCTTACGATAGGAGATCTTTTTCCCGAATTATAAGTTCATAACCTTCCTAGAGACACAGACAACATTTGGGATAAGTGCTGGTCAATTTTTAGAGTGTGCCAAAATATGTTGCATCCATAGCGAGAGGATTGTGGCCAACGTTCCCAAATTCACCGGTGGCTAAGCAAACGATGATGTCACTGTTGACTGTGCCCCGATGCAAAAAGCTAATTATTCATTTATATAGGGCACTACTTGCCGACACACCAGCTACTCAGTTCAAGGCTCAGACAACATGGCACGAGGTCTTAGATGAGCCACACGCTGCACTAGACAACATTTCTGGAGTGAGGTAACGACGAGTAAACTTGGGGGGTGGGTGGAAGAACCAATATGGTGATACATCCCAGTATGAGATGTTGCTCGTTGGGATTACTCAGTCAGTAGAACAAAGGGTGGTTGGGCAGGGGGTTTGTGCTGTTGGGATTTTTCCTTGTTAAGAGATGCTTTGCTATCCACCGGCTAAAAGTGAGACCTCTGATGCTTAGTAGCTGGGTCACAGACATGGTGTAATGGGCAACAGCAGAAGAGGTACATACGAGAAGAGCCTGGCAAGATAAGCGTGATAGATGAATTAACAGAATGGGCATCCATCAGATCACTTGCGGAACCCCCGGGCAACAAGGACGAGACAGCCTTGCGAGTATGTGAGTTTATACAACCCAACAACATTTATAGAACACTTACTGAAATGATATGGAATGATGGGACAAAGAAGGCCTGGTGAATTGGTACGACAGCAGCTGCAAGAAAGCAAAGGGATTTCTTGTTTTTTTCAAGTTCCTCTCGGATTCTGTGTCAGATACACATGATAGGTACTACTATATACAAACACTAAATATGTGAATTTGTATTCCTAACATGCATATTATTTTTAGGTCTCGCCTAAGCCATTACGTTAGCAATGGTTGGCGAGATATTAAGGAGGGGCTTTAGAAAATGCTCCCAAAGGCGGATTGCCTACAGTGCATGTGTGCAGGCGGGTGCACATCGCACACCATTTGGCAGCCTGTGAGCCTCTCTCCGCACTCATGCTGGTTTACACTTCAAAGGAATCCGCTCCCCTGCCCCCCTCCGCGCAATGCCAGAGTTTGTTTTTTACAGACAACACCCCAGCTGCTTTTGACCCGAGGCAACGCCGAGAGTTGAACCCAGTTCCTGACCTGCTTGCCGTCAAGGTTTTTTTTAACCCACCACGTCCTTTTCCGTGCTCTGTTTTACTCACCCCCCTGCTTCAGCCATGTCCTGCGCCCTTACTCGTGTAGCTGAAGGCACTGGAGTGATTTACATGAGCACCATGCACATTAGACTGACAATCAGACACACTGCGCACTCACACACTGCGCAATCACACATTGTGCCCTCACACTACTTTAGGCCACACACACTGCGCACTCGCACACTGCGCACTCACACTACTTTAGGCCACACACACCGAGCCCACACACTACTTTAGGCCACACACACTGCGCCCTCAAACTACTTTAGTCCACACACACTGTGCCCTCACACTCCTTTAGGCCACACACACTGCACCCTCACACACTGCACCCCTGTCCCCCCCAGCTGAAGGCACTGGAGTGATTACATGAGCACCATGTTCATTATACTGACACTTAGACACACTGCGCACTCACACACTGCGCACTCACACACTGTGCACTCACACACTTCGCACTCACACACGGTGCCCTCACACTACTTTAGGCCACACACACTGCGCACTCACACACTGCACACTCACACTACTTTAGCCCACACACACTGAGCCCACACACTACTTTAGGCCACACACACTGCGCCCTCACACTACTTTAGTCCACACACACTGCACCCTCACACTACTTTAGTCCACACACACTGTGCCCTCACACTACTTTAGGCCACACACAGTGCACCCTCACACTACTTAAGGCCACACACATTGCGTCCTCACACTACTTTCGGCCACACACAGTGCGCCCTCACACTACTTTAGGCCACACACACTGTGCCCTCACACTACTTTAGGCCACAAACACTGCGCCCTCACACACTGCACCCTCACACACTCTGCACACTCACACACTCTGCACCCTTACAGACATTGCACCCTCACACACTGCACCCTCACAGACTGCAGCCCTGCCCCCCCATCTGAAGGCACTGGAGTGATTTACATGAGCACCATGTATAACATACTGACACTTAGACACACTGCGCACTCACAAAATGAGCACTCGCACACTGCGCACTCACACACTGTGCCCTCACACTACTTTAGGCCACACACACTGCGCACTCACACACTGCGCACTCACACTACTTTAGGCCAGACACACTGAGCCCACACACTACTTTAGGCCACACACACTGCACTCAATGCAACATACACTCCAAGTACCACTCAGTGCCACATAATTACTCACCACATAATTACACTCTACTGAATGCAACACACACTCCACACAATACAACTCAGTGCCACATAATTATATGCTTGTAGGAATAACAGGAGAAAACCCATAAACCTCGTTGGGATGGGTGTATCGTGTGTGAAAGAACAATTCCCAACAGGTATTATGCAGAGACAATTTCAAGTATGTATGCCATAGGCATTACAGAAGGAACAGAAACAAGGAGTCAATTGATTTAGAGAAAGGTAGTATTATTCACCAAGGAACAGAAAGGGAAATTATTCATAAGCAATTACAGTTAAGACAGCACTGTAAAGACCAGATCTTATGACAACCCAGTGACACTTGGTGCAAGGTGCTATGTACAATTGGTGAAGTGAGCGTGCAAGTGCTTTAAGAACAGCATTGGCGGCGCATTCAACAAAGTATATACATCAATCAAAGGCTCCAAAAACAAGTTACAATCACTTGGAAAACAATTATTTCTTTAGGAGCACTAGGCGTGATATGCGTCATGTAATTCAAGCTGAAAGGTCGACGGCGTTTCGATCCCCGTTAGTCGGGATCGTCATCAGGACAGAGTTGTCGATAGGTACAGTGAATGCAGCCAAGCAATGATGCGTGGCTAGCAGGAATCCGAGGCGGCAAAGATGGGCCTGGTGCTGATCGCGGCTTGAATTGGGCGGCACGCGAGGTAGACAGCGCCTGCTCGAGCATTCAATGCCGGTAAACTCCACGCCAGATGAGCCCATCACTGCCGTCTGACGCCCTGCTTAACTCAGGCGCTGTCTACCTCGCGTGCCGCCCAATTCAAGCCGCCACGTCCTTTTCCGTGCTCTGTTTTACTCACCCCCCTGCTTCAGCCATGTCCTGCGCCCTTACTCGTGTAGCTGAAGGCACTGGAGTGATTTACATGAGCACCATGCACATTAGACTGACAATCAGACACACTGCGCACTCACACACTGCGCAATCACACATTGTGCCCTCACACTACTTTAGGCCACACACACTGCGCACTCGCACACTGCGCACTCACACTACTTTAGGCCACACACACCGAGCCCACACACTACTTTAGGCCACACACACTGCGCCCTCAAACTACTTTAGTCCACACACACTGTGCCCTCACACTCCTTTAGGCCACACACACTGCACCCTCACACACTGCACCCCTGTCCCCCCCAGCTGAAGGCACTGGAGTGATTACATGAGCACCATGTTCATTATACTGACACTTAGACACACTGCGCACTCACACACTGCGCACTCACACACTGTGCACTCACACACTTCGCACTCACACACGGTGCCCTCACACTACTTTAGGCCACACACACTGCGCACTCACACACTGCACACTCACACTACTTTAGCCCACACACACTGAGCCCACACACTACTTTAGGCCACACACACTGCGCCCTCACACTACTTTAGTCCACACACACTGCACCCTCACACTACTTTAGTCCACACACACTGTGCCCTCACACTACTTTAGGCCACACACAGTGCACCCTCACACTACTTAAGGCCACACACATTGCGTCCTCACACTACTTTCGGCCACACACAGTGCGCCCTCACACTACTTTAGGCCACACACACTGTGCCCTCACACTACTTTAGGCCACAAACACTGCGCCCTCACACACTGCACCCTCACACACTCTGCACACTCACACACTCTGCACCCTTACAGACATTGCACCCTCACACACTGCACCCTCACAGACTGCAGCCCTGCCCCCCCATCTGAAGGCACTGGAGTGATTTACATGAGCACCATGTATAACATACTGACACTTAGACACACTGCGCACTCACAAAATGAGCACTCGCACACTGCGCACTCACACACTGTGCCCTCACACTACTTTAGGCCACACACACTGCGCACTCACACACTGCGCACTCACACTACTTTAGGCCAGACACACTGAGCCCACACACTACTTTAGGCCACACACACTGCACTCAATGCAACATACACTCCAAGTACCACTCAGTGCCACATAATTACTCACCACATAATTACACTCTACTGAATGCAACACACACTCCACACAATACAACTCAGTGCCACATAATTATATGCTTGTAGGAATAACAGGAGAAAACCCATAAACCTCGTTGGGATGGGTGTATCGTGTGTGAAAGAACAATTCCCAACAGGTATTATGCAGAGACAATTTCAAATATGTATGCCATAGGCATTACAGAAGGAACAGAAACAAGGAGTCAATTGATTTAGAGAAAGGTAGTATTATTCACCAAGGAACAGAAAGGGAAATTATTCATAAGCAATTACAGTTAAGACAGCACTGTAAAGACCAGATCTTATGACAACCCAGTGACACTTGGTGCAAGGTGCTATGTACAATTGGTGAAGTGAGCGTGCAAGTGCTTTAAGAACAGCATTGGCGGCGCATTCAACAAAGTATATACATCAATCAAAGGCTCCAAAAACAAGTTACAATCACTTGGAAAACAATTATTTCTTTAGGAGCACTAGGCGTGATATGCGTCATGTAATTCAAGCTGAAAGGTCGACGGCGTTTCGATCCCCGTTAGTCGGGATCGTCATCAGGACAGAGTTGTCGATAGGTACAGTGAATGCAGCCAAGCAATGATGCGTGGCTAGCAGGAATCCGAGGCGGCAAAGATGGGCCTGGTGCTGATCGCGGCTTGAATTGGGCGGCACGCGAGGTAGACAGCGCCTGCTCGAGCATTCAATGCCGGTAAACTCCACGCCAGATGAGCCCATCACTGCCGTCTGACGCCCTGCTTAACTCAGGCGCTGTCTACCTCGCGTGCCGCCCAATTCAAGCCGCGATCAGCACCAGGCCCATCTTTGCCGCCTCGGATTCCTGCTAGCCACGCATCATTGCTTGGCTGCATTCACTGTACCTATCGACAACTCTGTCCTGATGACGATCCCGACTAACGGGGATCGAAACGCCGTCGACCTTTCAGCTTGAATTACATGACGCATATCACGCCTAGTGCTCCTAAAGAAATAATTGTTTTCCAAGTGATTGTAACTTGTTTTCGGAGCCTTTGATTGATGTATATACTTTGTTGAATGCGCCGCCAATGCTGTTCTTAAAGCACTTGCACGCTCACTTCACCAATTGTACATAGCACCTTGCACCAAGTGTCACTGGGTTGTCATAAGATCTGGTCTTTACAGTGCTGTCTTAACTGTAATTGCTTATGAATAATTTCCCTTTCTGTTCCTTGGTGAATAATACTACCTTTCTCTAAATCAATTGACTCCTTGTTTCTGTTCCTTCTGTAATGCCTATGGCATACATATTTGAAATTGTCTCTGCATAATACCTGTTGGGAATTGTTCTTTCACACACATAATTATATGCTACATAATTACAATGCAACTTACACTCCAAACAAAACCACTCAGTGCCACATAATTACACGCCACATAATTACACTGCACTCAATGCAACATACACTCCAAATACCACTTAATGCCACATAATTATATGCTACATATCTACACTGTGCTCAACTCAACATACACTCCAAATATCACTCAGTGCCACATAATAACACGCCACATAATTACACTGCACTCAATGCAATATACATTCCAAATACCACTCGGTGCCACATAATTACACGGCATATAATTACACTGCACTCAATGCAACATACACTTCAAATACCACTCAGTGCCACATAGTTACGCGCCACATAATTACAATGCACTCAATGCAACATTCACTCCAAATACCACTCAGTGCCACATATTTGCACGCCACATAATTACAATGCACTCAATGCAACATACACTCCAAATACCACTCAGTGCCACATAATTACACTGCACTCAAAGCAACATACACTCCAAATACCACTCAGTGCAACATAATTACACGCCACATGATTAAACTGCTCTCAACGCAACATACACTCCAAATACCACTCAGTGCCACATAATTACACGCCACATAATTACACTCTACTGAATGCAACACACACTCCACACAATACCACTCAGTGCCACATAATTATATGCTACATAATTACAATGCAACATACACTCCAAACAATACCACTCAGTGCCACATAATTACACACCACACAATTATATGCTACATATTTACACTGCGCTCAATGCAACATACACTCCAAATACCACTCAGTGCCACATAATTACACGCCACATAATTACTCTATCTATCTATCTATCGCCCTCACTCTATCTATCTATCTATCTATCTATCTATCTATCTATCTATCTATTTATCTATCACCCTCACTCTATCTATCTATCTATCTATCTATCTATCTATCTATCTATCTATCGCCCCTCACTCTATCAATTTATCTATCTATAGCCCTAACTCTATCGCCCTCACTCTATCTATTATTGGCCCTCACTCTATCTATCGCCCTCACTCTATCTGTCTATCGCCCCTCACTCTAACAATCTGTCTATCTATCGCCCTCACTCTACCTATCTATCTATCTATCGCCCTTACTCTATCTATCTATCGCCCTCACTCTATCTATTGCCCTCACTCTATCGCCCTCACTCTATCTATCTATCACCCTCACTCTATCTATCTATAGCCCTCACTCTATCTATCACCCTCACTCTATCTATCTATCTATCTATCTATCGCCCTCACTCTATCTATCGCCCTCACTCTATCTATCTATCGCCCTCCCTCTATCTATCGCCCTCACTCTATCTGTCTATCTATCTATCACCCTCACTCTATCTGTCTATCTATGGCACTCACTCTATCTATTGCCCTCACTCTATCTATCTATCTATCTATCTATCTATCTATCTATCTATCTATCTATCTATCTCGCTCACTCTATGTATCGCCCTCTATCTATCTATCTATCTATATATCTATCTATCTATCGCTCTCACTCTATCTATCTATCGCCCTCCCTCTTTCTATCGCCCTCCCTCTATCTATCGCACTCACTCTATCTATCTATTGCATCACCACTGCATCACTCGGGGGTACCACAGCATCACTCAGGGGCACCACAACATCACTATGCGCTACCACAGGATCACTGAACGCCACAACATCACTCGTCGCCACCACAACATCACTCAGCACCACCACAGCATGAATCTGTGCAACCATTCAACAACAACTGGTTCAAATATGTTCTCTCAATGTTTCAAGCTTTATTACAAATGTCACAAAAAGATGTTAATATTTCACTTCTGTTCTTGGATTTGTCACAATAAAATACACTGAACATAATCTTCAAAAAAGTTATTTACAAAAGTTTAAGCTATTGCCATTATAAATTACAATAACTTTTATTTAAGTATTAATTATTTAAAAAAAGTAAAAGCCATTTTTATTTGTAATATCAATACATCTAAGTCACGTAAATACAACACATATTGCGTTACAAATGCTATAGGTGTCACATTTACGAAAGTTATAACTATTGGCATTGTAAATGACAAAGCTATTAATTTCGCTATTTTCAAAACCAACACATAAATAAAAAATTTGTCATTTACAATACCAATAGCTCAAACTTTCCTCATGCCAGACCTATTGCATTGCAAATGCTTGTTTACGTTTGTAATTGATTTTGCTCTTTTTCCTCATTTCAAGAACTTAACATTCAAACTCCAAGCTCCTGATTCTCGTGTAAGTAGTTTAAGTATTATGGTTTTATAAGTATATAGACTCCCTCGATGGTTAAACTGACAAATTCTGCTGGAATTGTAAGTATCCACGTATTGCAAGTTTTGATGCCCCGAGTCAGACTAGCTCTTTATAAAAGTTTCTAAAACAAATAAATATTATAATTCTGTGGGAAAACATTTTTGTGCCTTTTCTATTATTAATTATGTTTTTGAATTAAATGGTTTTATGGGTGTATATTTTGTTGAAGTCACTTGGCAAAACAAAAATAAAGTAAAATGTACGTAACTGGGGTTATTGTATGATATATCTAAAAGCCTAATAGAAATTTTTGAACAAATGAAAGCCATACAAAACCCCCCAACCCTATTTAACTGAAGTATTTTATGGTGAAAAGTCCATTGTTTTGGAAATCCCTGCGCCCCATGCTGAGCAGAGCATTATCCTCTGCCGCTGGATTACCAAACCTGCCTGTATTTCTCCAGTAGAACAGCTAGAGAGCAGTGCAGGGAACAAAACAGACAGAAGAAAAGAGCGAGCCATTCCCACAGCCCAGTGCATTCAGGAGCACTGAAATCTCCCTTCCTGTTTTGAGAAGCGCTGGGAACTGTACATGGTATATTGTGAAAGCACATTGAGTGACTGGCACTGGAAGGATACGCGCGGGGGCTGCCGTTCTTTGCGTCCCGGTTCCCGTGTTTTCGGGGGATTCTTTTCCCTAGCCTGGAGAGGAAAAAAAGAAGATTTTATTTTTGTCCCTTTTCTCGCCTGCCTCTCCTCCTCCCCCCTTCCCCTCTCCCATGGCGGAGACAAAAATCATTTACCACATAGACGAAGAAGAGACGCCTTATCTGGTGAAGCTGCCCGTCTCCCCTGAAAAAGTCACTTTGTCAGATTTTAAAAATGTCCTCACCAACCGCCCGGTGCACAGCTACAAATTCTTCTTCAAATCCATGGACCAGGATTTCGGGTGAGCGTTGCACTTGCTACTGTTTTTGAGTCTGCCTGTGTTTGTCTTTGTGCTTTGTAGGAGGGGGAGGAAACGGGAGCAGGAATTTTGCAAAGTGTCCAGTGTCCTTATGCACCGTCTACAATCTGGGGACAGGGGTAGTGTGTCTGCTTGCTTGCAGTCTGGAACAGCTTTGGTGGGGAGTGCGGAGGCTAAACACCTGTTTTTCGCCCTTATGTGTTCACTTTTATAAGGGAAAGCACGTCACACATCATACGTGCTGTCATTAGGTTGCTTTATAAAAAAATAAAAAAATCACTAAAGGTCAATATTAGTATTCGTGTTTTGTATGCATGGGTGCGAGGTTTGTGGACGATAATGAAAGTAACCTAGACGTTTCTCTTAATTTTTTGGTGTTCATGTGTTTGTCAGTTTTTTTTAAACATTTGCAACAGCAGGTGCATGGCCATACAATCTATGAACGTGGGTGTTTATGCTTCATGTATTATTAATGTGTATTGTGGCACCTTTCTAGCTAGACAGTCTGTTCACTCACATTGCAGCCAGTCTGCCATGTGCAGTATTTACATTTTCTGTATTTAAATATGTCAGTCCTGTATGCATGTGTAATATGTGCCGTGGTACACACATCCCTTTAAGGGCCCCATGATTCTCAGACTCGAGGCAGACTGTCAACCGTAATAAATCTTTTATTTTTTGGCAAAATCCGTTTTGGATATTTTTTGACAATATTGTGAGCATTTGTGAACTTGGAAATGGTGACTGGGAATAAATAATGGTCGTTCCTGAAAAACATAAAACACTGAAGCCAGGCCCCAGTCCAATCTACCTCCCACTCCATTCAAGGGAAACAGCTGTCAAACGGGAACGTCTTTTGTTATAGCGACGGCGAATTCTGTTAAATGTGGCAGCGAGGGACATGTGGGCCGGGCAAGCGGAATGAATGCAGACTTCACAATAACAAAAAGGCAATTTTTGGCTATGCAAATGACATTTGTGTCACCCTCGGGGTATCACAACAGCGCGTGAACTTTGTATCACACTCCCCGTTCGTTTACGTTTCTGGAGTAAGATTTTAGCATGGTATGGTTGCCATCTTGCTTACTGTTTAAAAATCTACAGCCTGGCTTATTTTCATAGGGAAAAAAATATGGAAATGACGGTCGCTTGGTGAGGGGGTTCTGCATGCCGGTGTCTGACAGAAAGTGCCAGATTTCCGGCGGTGTCAACGCTTCCTTCCCGCCTCCCTTTCCTCTTCCTGACAAGCTTACTCCGCCCTCTTACACCGTCTGCTGTCATATATGGCTAAGAAAAAAAACACACAGAGCCACGGAGGAAAATGTGACCTAAAAAGCATGTGTTTCCCTTTCAGATTTAAATACCATTTTGCAGGTCGGTGAAAAGTCACCAAGGCACAATACCTGCAGCTCCACCCCCAACGCCCTCTGGCCCCGCCTTCACAGCCTAAAATGTTATATAATATGCCATTTGCTAAGAGATTTTCATTTTTGTGTTTTTTTCCGGCGTTTTGGAGTGTGGCTCCGCCCTCCCTCGGGGATGTCTCATTTGTGTTGCTCCCTTTGGTCTGGCTCCGTTCTTTACGGCAGGTGGACTGCTTTGCCGGTGGGCGATGGGAGCGTACCATTCGCACAGTATGGGGGTGATCCCTGTAATGTTCCTGGCGACTGACAGGAACAGTGCAGGGGCGGCCGGTGTCCTCGGCAGGCCCAGTATCAGCTGGCACTGCCGACACAAACAAACATGGCGGTGCTCCTCGGGGCAGGGGTGGGACATGGGAGGAGGCAGCTGTCAGACCAGCAGGCTCTGGGCAAACCTCTGGCGTGTGGCGCTTTTCTCGGCACCTGCACCAGGGGAGCGCGGTCAAATACCTGCTAAGCAGCCAGAGATTAGTAATGTTTGAAACACCCCTAAACAACCCATATTTTCAACAGAGCATTTTGCTGTCTGGGATTTTTTTGGGGCCGAAGTGAAAACATAAATTCCTTAAATGTAACACGCTTTTGGCTTTATAAACCGGGTTAGTTGAAAGTATCACCCACGATTTAGGCTAAGGCCCATTGAAAGATTTGCAAAGTGCTCTACAGCATGCTATCCGATGAGGCCTGCTGACCATTTTAGTGCAACCCATGAAAGTGCAGGAATGGAAACCAAGGTCAACCTGGGTTACCTCCTGGCCAATATAAACCAGAACTTAAGAGACATTTCAAAGCAATAACAGCTGGTTCTAAACTACAAAATTTCTATTAATGGTTTTTCCTATGAAAAATCGAAATGCATTCTGGGTGTTGTAGTTTTGGTTTGCTTCCATTGAACTCATTTGAATAATATACCTGAGAGCAATGAATTGTAAGTAAAAAGCACAGGACTGGAAACTGTGTCTATGATGACATTCAGTGAGGTGGTCACACCAAAAGTAGAGCAATTTAAGGTTTAGTGCGTAAGCCTGTAAGTTTCAAATAAGCATAGTTTGCGATATATGACTAAGCAGTCCTGAAGCGTCTTTCCTTTTTTTCATTTTGTATCTCTTTGCTCATTGTAAGTATTGGATGTAAAATCCACACTTGCCAGCACTTATAACTATTTTATTAGCCAAAAGCTTTTCTTTGCAAAAAAATCATTACACTTCAATGCAAGTACACAGGGAAATTAAATTCCAGCTTTTTTTCTCCATCTCCATCTCATCTATTCTCAAATGTTGGCATGTACGGTAAATTCCTCACTTCACAAAATGCCGATAACTAAAATGCTAGGACTACCTAAAAGTGTCACCCATGGCATGGGACTACTGGGCATCTGTGAGGATCCTTAGCAGTCTACACCAGTGGTGTTTGGGAATTAAATGAACAATAAGTATTCTGTAACCCAGAAGGAATCTAAATGTTGGAGAGTTGGAACCAAATGTGTATAGAATTCTTGTTTTAAGAACCTTATCCACTCTTATTAATGGCATGCCTCATCACTGGGTCTCCTCCTTGCTCCTATAAACCAGGAAAGGCTCAGACGTCAGAGGGAGCTCTTTAGGTATTATTCAAAAGGGTTTTCTTTTTAATTTATCAATAAAGATATCTGTGGACCATTCGGGTTTTCCCTTTATTTTGGGTTCCCCAGTATGATTAAAACCAATATATCTGGATTTTTATGGATATTATTGTCCCTGCAGCCCCCTGATAGTCAACATGTTTCAGCCTTTTAAGTGACCACTAGTGGTACCCAGCTTTTGTAAAAACCAAAATAACACCCCTATTGATATGTCAGAACAATGACATATTTTCAATTAGACAGAAGAAAGCACATTTGTTCAATAAAATCTATTTCTACTTTCTTGCATGCCTGTTCTGGAGGAATGCCTTTCCTGTTAGTATTTCTATATGCTTTTAAAAATGTTGTCATGGAATATTGGCGGCAAAAATGTTGGAATTCGGGTATGTTAGATTTACTACTCCCATTCCGATGTAAGCAACAGTAGGGAAAGTGTTTGAATTTAAAAAAATCAAAATTAGCTATTAAATTACAAAAAATATTTGTATAATTATCTAATTAACAAATTTAAAAGAATGCAAGCTGTTTAATCAATTAAAATATAAATATTTAAAATACCTCCCACTCTATTCCCCTCCAAACCCAAGTCTCAAACAATTGACAAAAAACGTAACATTTTATTACCAAATCAATAAACACGCAAAAAAGTTAAACTTACTTAACATTAAAATATCATATTTTAACAGAAAAACAAATAAAACTCAACTAAATAATTCCAATATTACTCTTGTATTATTGATTTTTTGAAATCCTTTCAAATGACTTTTAAGTGCTCCTCGATCACTCATTTCACTGTCGTTCATATGGGATATTATAATTTGCATTAATGCATCAACAGCTGCCAATGTATGTACTAAGTAAGTTTTGTAATGTAATGTAGAATTTAATGATCAATTCTTAGATTCTCGACTGAATATATTCCCAACTTTAGTCATTCCTACCAGGGTGTGTCTTTGAATGATTTATTACATGACCTTAATTTATCATTTAATCTAGATTGGGGGGAGGATGTGTGTCCATGTGGGGCTCTAGTAGTGTACAAAAGAAGGGAGTAGTTGACCCCAGTGGGATCAAGGAGGGCGTAATTACCACTCAATTAAGAGCGGAGGGTCCATTCTTTGCACATGCCCCCAACAAGTCTGTTGAACAAAAGTAGGCAAAGCTGTTCCTCGGGGAAGGATGGGAAGTGGGGTGCGCTGGTCAAGGGAAAGTGGTGGTTAAACAATGATAACCTCCCACTGGGTATCCATTGTGTTGGATATGTTTGCCTCACACACCCTTGCAGGTGTCATGCTTCATCATAGGCGTTGCTCCTCGTCGGGTAGGCGGTGCAATTCCCAACGGGCTCACCTCAAAGAGGGGCTCTTTAGCGGAGATCTTTTGTATCCAACTGCCTATGGGTGAAGTGCGGGTGTGGGGCCAAGGGGTTTGCAGACCTGGGTGTGAGTTAAAATGTAACGCAGGGTACCTAAGACTATTTTATTCGGGTGGTCCCTCGCTACAATTAAAAGGGTGGAGCTAGACTAGGTTTAACTGGAAAATAATGTATCCATATTCTAGACTAGGCTAGGAGGTTAAAGTTTGGTCGACATGTTTCTCGCTCTGTAAAAATTACTTGGGATTCGTCAGGACCTGTGTGGTATGGTCTACAAAAGTGAGAATCCTTATGTCAGAGATTGTTGCTTATTTTTATTTTTAATAATTGGGAAGAATTTTACCTCAATTATGCTGTTCCTTGCCTAGAGGTCAGTATTTATTTGCCCCATCAATGCTCGGCGGGTTGTACATCATGAGAGGAGCCTCTGGTTAGTAGGCTAAAGCTCTCCGTGTAGTGGGCATTCGTCCTACCCCTTTTCCACCGAGCACGGGCTCTACCCACTTTTATTGGCAGGGGTGAGCACTCTTGAATATATATTTTAATTTCTGCTCCTTTATTTTAGCTTGGTGATTTCAAAGTTAGGTCCAATCATTTTAGTGATCATAATCCCCTATCAATTTCTTTAACTTGAGGCCCCTGCCAACAAATGCAAGTTAACATTTACCCTAGGTCTGAACTTGTCCATGGTCAAGGTCTCAGGCTTCACTGGGCAATTTAATTCCTGAAGATTTTTCTAAAATTTTAATTTCAGTTTGCTTTTACAATTTTTTTTAATTGTCTTGATATGAACTCTTTCCTTTTCGTGACATTTTATTCTTTTAATTTAATCTTCCTACATATAAAAAATACTTATAATTATCCCTTGCAAGTGTAACTGGAATAACTTGCCGTAGTGGTTTGATGATGCTTGTTCTTTTTCCGATTGTAAGCATATTGCTGCCTTTAAACAAATTATCTACTTTTTGCACCAAAGTGTCCTTCAGTAGAGTTAGTATAAGACGGCCATTAAAGAGAGAAGAGCGGCTTGTGGGGTTGTCGGAGGGTAGGATTGATTAAATCAAACTTGTCCAGTAAAATATAGTAGTGTTTTTTAGGCTGTCCATAAATTCCCCCATTTGACTCACCCTCCCTTGGCTGTTATTTCCAAGCGGATGTTTGGGTTTGGCATTTTTCTGGTGTTCATGCCGGTACCTCGACCAGTCTTTACAATGATCATGTTTTAATTAGAGGCGGGCTCTGGGTTTTCTTTACCTGCGAGGAAGTGTCAGAGGCGATACCTAAAAGTCTAAAGACAAGGCATCTGGTCCTGTTATTTATTAGCACAACCTTTTCGTCAGGGACTCTCTTAACTATGACTTCAAAAGCTGCTGTTCAGTCCAGGTTAACTTCCTGCATGACCTCCGCTCGAACTTTACTGCTAGAGTGAGATATGGAGTAGGTACTGTATCTTTTAATCTTTATGGAAGAAGGTTCGGCGGGGGGGGGGGTTGTCAAGTGTGTATATTTGCAAACATTCCTTTTACCTTCTATCTTAATCTAGTGGGGAAAGCTTGTATTTCTGAAAGGCGGGATATGCCTGTAGTAGACAATTGCCCTATTCCAGCACTAATGTATGCTGGCAGCGCTGTCATACTATCTAGAACGGCTACCAGCCTTCACAATTGTTAGATTTTCTTGTTTCATTTATGGATAGGTTGGAGCTTAGTACAAATTTTCCAACTCACATATCGTGATTTTAAGCGCTAAATCTACTTAGTACATTGTTTTTAAACTCAATGATTTGTCTTATTAGTAAGGGCCAATCTTTTTCTAATCTGGGGATGCCTTTTGGTGTATCTGATAATTGGACCAGTGTTTAATTTAGCAAAGTACTACTGTTTTGCAGATCCATTTCATTACAGCCTCAAGGTTGGGTAATAAGCCCATCCAAGCTGTGAGTAAAATCTATCACAGTAAATGTTTTCATATTGCAGTATGTATATGGCTCTGGTTTTTTGGGCTCTACACGTTATCTTCAAATCGAGGAAAATAGTTTTTTAGACTACGTTTATCTTTACCTCTTAGCTGTTCATCATATCATTTACCTGAAGATCTGGGCCGGGGTTGTATCGTTTCTCTCATTAAATTACAACTTTTTACTTTGGCTCTCTGCTTGGGTCAAACCTAATACTGACACAAGCAGAGCTAATTATCATGGATTGTCTTAGGCTGGATTGGCTTGTACAAATTCCTTGGCTCATCAGGTCCACTTTTTTGGACTTTGGCCTCCCAAACCTGTTTTTTATTAAAGTCAGATCGAATTGTTGAAGCAGATCTACAATTGACTAGAACAATCTTTTTAAATTGTAGGTCTACCCTCAGGGAATAATTCAAATTTAATAACTGATCTGTCAGATCTTATGTTCACCTAAAAACAGTACCCTGTTTAGAAACTGATTTGACATTAGTGGTAACCCGTGGACCTTGTTTTTTGGTAACAGTTTTAAAACAAATTTGTTGCACTGTTTTCAGAGTGTTCCTAAAGGTTGCTGCATGTCTCTATTCTTGGTCATTGCCAATAGGATTTAATTTCTTCTCAAGACATTTTGCACTTTATTATATATTGTGGTTTGTATAAACAGCTAAGTAAGTGTTACCATGTTCTGCTACTTAAGAAACTGAATTTGACACATGTTCGACCAGCTCTTATTTACTTGCAGATGTAGTCAGACCCGCATGCTTGTTTTGTGGTTCCAAGTTATCTAATAGGTGCGGTTCTTGTGAGATCCACATTAAGCTTTTAGTTTTTGTATATGAAAGATTATTGTGATTATTTTACTACTCAGATTTATTATTGACAATGTTATTGTCTTTTTTCTTATTGCAACAGATTGTTTACTTTTATATTATTTGTCTGCTGTTTTGTCTTTTGCAAAAAAGAAATGAAGATTTTATGAATGAATGACCTAAATAATTCATTTTTTTATGTAAAACTAAATTTTAAAAGAAGCAAATGGCAATGCTAGTAGGTCTGGCTTATACATGAACTGTCAAGCCAGACCGAAAAATCCATGTAGGTTAATGACTGCCCTCCTCCTATCTGTGCTGCTGCCAGAAAAAAAGTAATAAGTTATCTAGTTATCTAAGACACTTTAACAGCATGAAATTGGCATGCCTGAGCACCTGAAAGTTCAACATAAGGCAGCTGGATAAATAAACTAAATGATCACAGCTATGCAGAGGGCAAGCACTTTTTTGTGAAAGCACGCCCAATTGAAACATGTACTCCTGGCGCCCAACATTTGGATGGAGCAAAAGCCCCACTCCAGTAATGCTAACATAATTGTCTGGCGACAGCTGCACTGCCAAGCCAGACCATCAGTCAAATATACTGTTGTCTTCTATATTCTGTCCCGTATTATTCCTGACATCACAATATTGTTACATCACAAAATAAAATGATGGACGAAGTGTTGAAACTTTTCAAACTCTCACCCACAATCACAGATCTGGCTTTAATTCATTGTTATTGTGCTTGCCATTTCACCCCAGTTTGGACCCAGCCATATGAAAATCAGTCTCAACCCTGCTCCCCAGGGAACAGTCCAGCCTGAACTGCCAAGCCAGGTCCTCTCTGGACCAGAAACAAGCATTCTAACTGGGGTGGAATAGTGAGAAAAAGGACAATGGATTTCATTTAACCCATATCTCTTGACTGAGGAAGAGTGGTTCAAAAGTTTCAGCGCTTAGTTCATCATCATGTTTTGTTTGTACTATGTGGCCAAGGGTATCCCCAGACTATGGCCTGTTGCTTGCAGTGCCACAGGATTCAAGCTAGCCTGGCTCATTAAGGGTTAATACTCTGAAACTAGTCCCAGAATGCTTGTTTACGGTCCAAGGAGGACCTGGCCTGGCAGTTTGGGCTGGACTGTTCCCATGAAGAGCAGGGTTAAAACTGATTTGCATATGGCTGGGTTCAAACTGGGGTGTCATAGTGAGCACAAGTGCAATAGATTTAACTCAGATCTGAGGGTGAGTGGTTGAAAAGTTTCGGCACTCCATTCATCCTTTTGTTGTGTCTATTATCACAACATTGTTAACATGATATTTTTGTGTCATGATATTTTTTTCACAATAATTTGTCAGAATACCTTTTAAAATATTGCCCATCTAATGGTTTGAAGCACAGTTCCTTACTCTTGCTTCTACTACACAATCAATGACTGTCTACCCAAATCTGACCTTTTTTGTTGTTATTGTACATGCACGCAAATTGTCATAGTGCCCTGCTGTTACAATATTTTCTCACATAGACCCTTGTTGAATATGTTTAGAGTCATTAGAAACAGCTCTCTTCAAATGTTCAACGTAGTTCTTGGCTGTTTTACTTTGCCTGACCAAATGTTTTTTTTTGGCCATGGAGATAGCGAGAGCTCTCTTGGATGCCAGGTTGTGAAAGACCCCATATGGTCTATACCAAGACGTTTTAGTGGGCTAAGAGCTCAACGACTGGTTTCGTGTGCTGGCTTTATTGTCATTCTCATTTGTCTACTTCTGATTATATGGCTTTACTTTTTTCTTCCTGCTTGTCACTACCTTGCAACTTAGTCTCTTTATCTTCCTTTTGATTGGCTGACTTCTATCCTTCCACTGTCCTACTGAACTGCTTGTTTCTTGTTTCATTAAGCACTCCATGAGAACGCATGTGTTTCTATCTTTATCTCCTGCGTTCTACTCTGTCATGTGCAATGCTCTATGTGTCTCTGTAATTCGGATGCTTCTCCCCCATGTACCACACTTTTTATTGATCGCTCTGATGTGTGCTGCTTTCTTCTCTGCCCACTTCCCACTGTTTCTCTCACATTCCCACCAAGTACTCCACCATTGCTGCCCTCCCTTGCGGTTCTCTTTTTTTTCTTTTTAATGTTTTGAAGGGCCGGGCAGTAGGTCCTTACGCATTATAAAAAACACTTTTGCAGAGTCAGATTTCATTAAAAAAAATTCACTTATCCATCTTGGATCAGTAAATAAAAAAAATGGTGCCTGCGGCATTCCTGTGGCGAAAACCATGTGTGGTGAAGCATGTACGCTTGTGTGGTGATGCATGCATGTGCATATGTCATCAAACATACGTGTGCCTATGAAACTACGTGGCCACCAGCAGCGACTGTGTCCTTGCAGCTTTTTTATTTTGTCCAATACTATACGGCATCTGCAAACAATGAAACCATTGACAAAGTCAATAGGTTCAAGAGGCTAGTCTGTGTTGAACATTTTGTTTTACTGTATTCAAAGTTTCCTCCTTTATTTCTTCCTGTTTGCTTTCGTAACCGTTACTTACAGTTCCACGTAATGCTTCTTTGTTTGTTAACACCAACTTATGCAAAACTTTTGTCACCCAATAGTGGTGTAGAAAGGCGGGCTTGGAACCAATTTTTGCAGCCTGGTACATAGGCAGTAACATACAAATAACCATATAGTTTTGCCATAGTTCGTGCTAATCTTGGTGACACCTAGTCAACTCAGCAATGTGTCAAGATTGGGCCTATTAGTTATTGATTTGTTCTGTTAAGAATGGTGACCACCCTACACACAAATCTGATTCGAAATGAGGCACCAGCCCAGGTAAAGACAGTGAGACAGTGGCCCTTCCATTCAGCTATGGCACAAGTTGCTTTTGGAAAGTTAGCAATGCTTTTATGCTAGTCTTTCATCAACATGATAACCAATCCACATAAACATTCATGCATATGTATCACAGTATTTTTGATATGTGAAATAGTTCTAATTTTGGTACATTGTACATTTCTGTGGTCATACTTTCAAATGCATATTGTTATTCTATAACCCAGTCATATAATAATAATCTTTCTTAACAGTCCCGCAAAAAGGATGTTTTTGCAGAAAAATGTTGTACAAACAGCGCGTAATATTAATCTAAACACGTGTAATTTAATATTTGTTCCTTATTTACTCCAGATGATTCGTTACTTGTGGTTCATAATGGTTGTGTTCTCGATTGCCATTCTTTTTTGCCTACAGAATTGCCCCAGTACACATCATTGTAATCCACATTTGCCCAGTTTACACATCAGTCCACAATCAATTATTTCCTTTATTCCAGACCATCTCAATCTGGGCAACATTTAATTTAGTTTGGGTAAAGAGACAGCTGCCAACCAATTTATTGCCATGCATAGCTCTTAAAAGGACACGTCATCTGAGAAAAATACTTTTTCACTTTCTGGCAATTATTTCTTTGAAAATGTATTCTGAAGTTTCTATTGGCTCCTTTACCACTTCTAGACACACTTCTTGTAACTTTCTTTTGTTAAATATTGATGTGTTCATCTCTTGTTTTATGTTTTAAAGGAATTGTCCCATTCCTCATTTTTAATTTTGTGGACAAACTATTTAAAAAAAACTAATTTATTACTGGAAATCATCAGCAATGTATGTGGCTCTTTTACATATGCTCATCACATCATTCTCGAATTTTACAGACTTGCTTCTCTGATTCTGCCTTCATTTTCAAGTCTCTTTTATCAACACACCCAAAACAAGATCTCCTATTTCATTATCTACACTTTCAAACCTGAAGTTCTTTCTTGAAGTTTAAAAAGGCCTTGAAGTATTCAAACAAATTTGTTCTGATACTTCCATGCCTTCAGAGTTATCAGTTTTCTTTAATAATTTTCCAGTTGTCGTGTTTTATCCTTTGTTTGCACATTAGTTCTAAAATGAAGGTATCCTTTGATCTAGAGTCACCCAATGCTCACTTTTGCACACTCACTCTCATTATAATATTTGTCGGTTTATTGTTAGATTGTTTTTGCTTTCCCTGTTCCATTTGGTCTTCATCATCACGATTGTCATTATCTACTTCATTCCTTCATAATGCGTGTTTTCCTTTTTTTCACACTCTTAAATATTGTTCGTACAAGCTATAATATTCTACTGGCTCCCCACACTTTACCTAATGCATGACGATTATCAGTCCCTCCCTTTCATCATTACATTCATCTCACTGTAATGTCTACTGGTGTGCCTTTTACTCTGCCTAGATTTAGATCACATTATCATCAGCTAATGTCTCTACATTTGCCGTTCATTATTATACTATTTTGTGTAATTGCTACTGGCTGACCTACAGTGGTGTCCTTGATAATCCATAACCTGCCTTTTACCATCATACTGTTTGCATTAATTATTAGCACTTTTAATCTTCAAACCCTCACATTGGCATGTTGCTGCCAATCCTCTATTCTTGCCTTTTGTCATCTTCTTAAGTAAAACGTGTCCCCTTCTGTACCTAAACTTTATAATAGCATTGCCCGCTAATAAAAAATTATAACACAAAAAAAAATAGCATAGCCCTTTTCCCATTCCTTTGGTTGCAAATAAGTCTCACACTTCTGTTTTCTTTGGGACCAAACAATACTGAATTTAAGTGGGCCTTTTAAAAAAGGCACTGTATGCGCTGCAAGTTGTGGTTCTTTTTTTAGCATGTTTCCTGAGTGCTGTTGGTTATGTAATTGCATAATGGCAATCTGCTGAGAAAACAGAAGTACCAGAAACATGGCTGGCTGAAGACGAAAACTTTGCCTACGATATGATTGTTTATACTGTGTCATAGTCTTTCTGACATGCTGGCTCACATACATACGAAGCATAGATGGCACACATCGTGCACTCTGCATAGGTCTAATTTGTTATGTTGTTTGGGTGCTGGTGTGCATGACCACACTTCAGTAACACCTCGTTTTTATATATATAGACTAGCTTACCCGTCGCGCGTTGCTGTGATCTCAGAGAAAGGAAATTTAGGGAAACTTGTTATGATAACATTCAATTTACATTGTGTCATTTTTATTTAAACTTATTAATTTTAATATGGAAATCATTTTAAAGTGTTGTTTTAATTCTGTTTATTTATTCGAGTGCTTGTGGATACACTGCATTTTTTGTTTTTCCGTCTGGTGCGTACACGAATAAATCAAAAGGTTTTCCAACACGTGAGCTGGCCACATACAGTTGTCCATGTGAGAAGCACGGATTCTCCAAATCTAGTCCACACACTTGCAGCGATTGTCCGTGTGCTTTGTTGATGGTGATTGCAAAAGCGAGTCGCACCGGAAACTGTAAACGTTGCATACACGAATAAATTAGAAGGTTTTCCGACGCGTGAGCTGGCCACATACAGTTGTCCATGTGAGAAGCACGGATTCTCCAAATCTAGTCCACACACTTGCAGCGATTGTCCTTGTGCTTTGTTGATGGTCATTGCAAAAGCGAGTCGCGCCGTAAACTGTAAACGTTCAGTATTGGAAAGATTACGAGGGCACTGGTTGGCCAGGGGCCGATATTTAACAAATTCTTCTTTTGTTTTTTTGCCAGAAACCTTCGCGGGAGTGTACTCAACAACTTTTAACAAATTAAAAAAATATATATTTTTTAAATTAAAAAAAAATATATATTTTTTTTAGACAGAAACCATCGCGGGAGTGTACTCAACAACTTCCCAAAGTTTCATGCCGATCGGATGAATGGTGTAGTAATGCATAAAGGATAAACGGACATACTTTGGTTTTTATATATATAGATTGTAGTAAAAGGAAAAAGGTCTTGGCTAACACCAGACCTAAAAATGGTTGCCTGTGATTACGAATACTCTTGCACATAGCAAACGCTCGCCATAAGATGGCCAAAATAATCGGCTTAAAAGTCGTCAGCTAATTATAAACTAAAGAGTACGTGAGCAGGCAGGAAGAGGGGTGGAAAATGAGAAAAGAAAGAAGATGAGAAAGTTTAACAGGGACGTCTGAGAGGATAAAATTGTCTGTGTGCTTGCTGCTCCTGTACTTTACTCTGTTCATTACCCCCTGAAATGGGAGCTTCCTATTACTTGTTCAAGGTCGCTTTAGTTATTGAGTGCAGCCATCGAACTGAGGAAAATTATTACTAATGATAAAATTCAGATTCCTTTGTAAAACCCTCTTTAGCGGGTAGCTGGTTGGTGATCAAAGTTCGATTTATAACCACGTTTGAAAAAGTCTTGTGAAGGAGTACTGGAACACGTGATTGTGGATTTTAGAAACACCATTTGAAAAGAGATCAGCCCCAAGGTGAGGGTAATTGAAAGGAAAGGTTGGTTACATTCAGCCCCAAAGGGTGATGGGGGGCTTTGGATTAGATTCCTTCTTTACGTTTGAATGTGTTCAGTTGTGAAGGAGCTGGTTGTCGCTTGAAGTATTATAAAGTGAAGTGATTGATTCTATTGGGCATGATGGTGGATCAAAGCGGAGCGTACAGGCTCACCATTGTTAAGGAAGACAATATTATTCTTCACAAATTTATGACCTTATTTTGGACAAAATTGAGTGTAAACAAAAATGCTAGGGCACTGATTCACAGACACATTTGTGTGTATAAGACATTACATATATGTTCAGATGACTTGATATAGTGGTACAAGGACCTTACAATTGTAAATCCTTCTACCCACCTGCTCTATGGTTTGCTGGTAAGTTTAGTACACCCAAACACAAGTTTTTGGGGTATTCTCAAACGTCTTACTGACCTATTCCTATCCTGGACATGGTGAGAGATTTACTCCTGGAAATGGACAGACATTTACTTTAGCAAAGGCAAGATGTAAATCCCTTTTCAGGATGGAAAGACAAGGTAACAATACCAAAATGTGTGAGCTGTAGCACAAGGGGTTTCTCGAGGAGCTATAGTTGTTTCCCCATAGAGGAAATATGAGATATTGCAAAACAAAAAAAATAGTTTACCAAGGTTTTCCAAGAGTACACCTGGAAACCTGTGATTACCTAAACAACAATTGCCAGTCATGTAAAAGTTAGCAAGTCTAAGCATGTTATTTTATGTTCCTTACCTACATAATACTGTAGGGTAATTGAACATTAGGATTAGTGGCAGATTAGAAGACCACTTAGCTATTTTAGGAGTGGCAATAACTTGCTTCCACTGTGGAACGAGAATTTTTGCATATACATGAACTCGGAGTTTAAGGTGAAAATGATATCAGTGAGAAAGGTGGTGGGCAGAATGAGATGAACAGACTGGAAGCTTTGGCTCGTGGTTTGTAGTATTGAGCCTTTTGGTGCTTTAGAGACCTAACGTCATAACTTCAGCTAAAATACCAGACCAACATTACAGATCTGAGGATAAAAAGCATAAATTATTGATTAAAAAAACAAGATATCCACTTGTCAAGATATCAGCATTTTCCTCAGTGGGGAGGGGCAGTATTTTGAGCGGAGGCTTAGTGGTAGGAAATTTTAAATCCTAGTCACAACGATGGAAAATACTCTGTCGCCGACTGTGGAATGTCTCGCTTTAAGTATCGACAGTAAGAACCAGCCTGCAGATGGCAAGCTTCTCGATGGTCAGTACCATGAGAATTTGGAGGTTAAGATAGCTGGAATGTTCTAATAGATGACTTTATGGACAGTTTTCATAGATTTGAAAAGAGCTTCAGGCAACCTAAGAAGGGATCTCAAAACTAAAATGGCATGCTGGTGTCTAGAGCAGACTTCTATCAAGTGAACTGTACTATAGAATGTTGTGCAAAATGGAAAGATTGAATAACTTTGACTTTTTCCGCTGGTCAGACATCATTGACAAAATCCAATCTCAACTAGATTAAGGCATTGGTCATAGTAACACGAGACGAGGATCTTATAAGGAGGTTTGTTCTCCAGATTCTACATTTAGAGTAAACAACTTCTGGAAACATTTGTGAATTGATAATCAAATGTGAGAGAGAAATCTAAAAACGACTCTAAGGTTCCTTCAAGTCTTAGAATGCACGGGATGGGGTGCCATATAGGACGGCCAGCACATGTTGTTCCAGAGATGTGAGTTTTCAGGTGTGAGTAGTACATCCATATTTAAAAGGTTACATTAGTAAAAGTTAGTGAACATTCACAATGAATGATGCCAAGACAAGTACTCATTGGTGTTTGATTATCCTGCAAGGAAGTTTTTTTGGGGGGAGCCTGAGATATTAAAGAGGCTCAGCGTATCTTCTGGGTATGTGTAAAATCATGCCTCCTCCCACCTTCCAATGGAGTACATTAGCAAGGGGGACACTTAACAGATTGAATAGCAGCAGTGAAAGAGTGGAACACTGTGGCGCACCACACATATCAAAGATCTTTGTTATGAGAAACAGGGTAAGTCTTACAAATGTTGTCCTGCCCGTCAGAAACGATTGTACTCATTTCAGGACTAGGCCTGAAAATCCCATTTGCGCCTGGAAAATATCAAGCTGCCCATTATTATCAGAAACATTCTGTTATTGGCAGTATACAAGTTTTTCTTGCAGCTTGCCTAATGGTGGGAGCAGCGTGATTGGGCAAAAGTTGCTGAGGCAGAGTGAAGGCTTCTTTGGCCGGGGTTTCATAACTGTTTCCACTCTGAATGAACAAGGCCCTTGGAAAAGGAACTGTTGAAGATTGTCAAGAGGTCTTACTTAGCATAATGGCAAAGTTGTTTCATAACCTCTATAGGGCATAAATCATTTGGAGAACTGGAAAGTCTGGTTTGACAGACCATTGTGTGATGATAATGGTTTCAAAGTCAGAGGTATTAATCTAAACATGAGGTATGGAGTCTTCTATCTTTACATTTTCTAATGGAGGAACCCCTTTTGTTAGAAAGAGAAACATAGATCCTTACTACACGGTATAGGAGAATGGGTTGAGCAAGGTGAGTGAAGTGCCTCTACAATACAGAAGAGCTCTTTAGATAAGCGGTTCCTCAATTGAATCCTTTGTGAGAAGTATGTTTTTTTTGCTTCCTGAATTTATTGTTTATAGTTTGCCATCAAACAAAAGCAACATAATAGTTTTTAGAGTTAGGAAAATAGGTTAAGCACCATTTCCTTACAGCTTGTCTGACTTTTAATTTCAAGATTTTCAGTTATGATAAGAACCTGGAAATCCTGCATACTCCTGCCCTCAGGTGTTGCTTTTTAGGCACCAAGGGTAGTAGTTCATCTAGGACATTTGTGATACTCCCATTTAAATGCTAAGAAGAGTAGATGAGTAGGTTTCCATATCGGGAGTTTTACCTGATCTAGGTTTCTCTTAATTTCTTGTCCAGTTACTGAGCCGTTTAGGTTTTTCTAATTGTGTGTCCTACATTGCAATACAATATACGTTATATTTTTAGTCATAGGTACATTGAACGTGGATGGAATGACAAACTGGTCAGTACTTGAAACATGTACTCGACCTACATTCGATTTTGGTCTAGAGAGGATCATATTATATATAAAAAGGGGCCTTGCACGTGGGTTTTTTTTTTTTTTTTTTTTTTTTAAAGGACCTTTATTATACATTTATGTAAGACACAGCTACATGCCTACAACCCGGAGGCCGACAGCAATAGTCAGATCAGTATTCGCACTTCACAGCTCATTAGCCGACAACCCTGGGGTCTGGCGGCGCAATAGAAGATATACTCAAAACCCCCAAGTGTGGGTTGGTTTCTTGATAATTAACCTTGAATTAAGGACTTCTAAGTCATTAGAAGATGTTAAGGTCCACAAGCGCCATAAGATTAGGTTGTTACAGTGCATAACGACTGATGGCTTTAACCAACAAAGGTAGGTGCATATGGTGTATCTTGGGGTCCGCTAGATTGACTTTAAATACAGTCTGGTGTTGTGGACTTTACAGCAGAAGGCTCTTACGTCACATTCAGCAATTGTCTGAGTGAGATGAATGGTTTTCTTTAGTGAATGGTGTACAATTAAAGCCATTTCTCTTCCCACTCTCTCTTCCCTATCAGAGAGGAAAAGTTTATAATCGGCAGGTTCTAGTATGTCAAGAAATGGAAGTGAGTCCAACAAAGTCTATGTAATACATAAAAAGTCTAAAGCGGAGCTACTTCCCTGCTATGTTTTACTGTGATTCCTAAAGATTGAAGGGGTCCATCAAGGTTTTGTCTTGAGGGACTCATGCCTTCCTATGGCATGTTAAGAGTTAAAAAACAATGGTTTGTTCATTGATTGGCCACCTGGGCAACCATCTTTCTTGACAAAAATTGGCCCAGGCTGTGCCTTTCACAATGTTCCAAGAAGTTCGTAAGCTAGCTCAATCTTGCTCACCCCCAAATGTTTAAAATGGCCCTTCAATGCATATCTTCTTGTTGGCCTACCCAGGTGATAAAATTATTCAATTGGTGTGCTCATTGGAATAATCACCAAAGGTTTATCTATGTGCCGAAACCATTGAATAATTAAAAAAGGAACTAATAAATCAGGAAAACAAGCATTTAGAAGGAGAGCGACAAAAGGCATGGGAGACACAAAAAACGATACGTTATTGGAAAAATTCCCAACAAAAAAATCAGTCACGCAGGCACAATCACAGCGGAAAACCAATGAGGGAATTGGAATGCCATCTTGGTACTGCAGTGAGTTACGAAATCAAAAAAAGCAAATATTGCGGGAACTAGAAAAATCATAAAGCAGCTAAAACAAGGGATAAGACCAGACAAGAGCAGACTACGTGAACTAAGAACCCAATCTAAGAAAAACAGTTTGAAAGTAAAAATAAAACACCAAGCTGACTTGTGGGACACACTTCTCATATCAAGCAAACAACCGAACAGCAAAAAATGTTGGCAGTTAATAAATGGATTATCATTCAGGCAAACCAGACAACAAAATGCAGGGATTAAAGCATCCACATGGGAAACACATGTTCGCGAAATGTATGCGGAACCAGAGACCGAAGAAAAGTAGGACAGGGTAGATGGAGAATCCAAAATGAGCATAGGCAGATCGCAATGACGACAAAAGGGATAATGTGAATACAACTCACTGTAAGAAAAATCTGTTGCCAGTAGTGGGTATAAAACAATTGACAAAAATTATAAATAAATTTAAATCAGAAGGCGCAGCAGGCTCAAATGGAATCCCCAACACTCTGTCTAAAGGAAACATAATCTAGTCGGCCCACTATTTCATACCATTCTTTAATGAGCTATATCACATGAATCACATCCCAGAATCCTGGAAAGGTAGCATTTTTCAAACAATTTTTAAAAGCGGAAATCCAACAATGCCAACAAACTATAGGCTCATAGCACTAATAGACGTAAAGGCAAAGCTCTACGCATCTTGTTTACTTGAGCATATCAAATCATATATAGAAGATAACAAACTTTTACCTCGAGCGCAAACCAGGTTTAGGGCCGGCATGGGGACATTAACAAATCTAACAGTATTAGTACTTCTAGCACAAAAGGCCAAAAACAGGACAACTGAGCTTTTTGCCTGCTTTGAATGACCTTAAGTCTGCATTTGATCGAGTGCCTCAGGTGCGCTTATGGCAAAAAATGGCCAAATGGGGCATCCCAAATAGCTTATTGAAGGCAGTCATAGAGCTTTATACAGGAACTTGGGCCCGTGTTAAAATTGGAAACGGCACTTGTGCTACGAATAAAATCGACACAAAAAATGGACTAAAACAGGTGCATTTTGGCACCATGCTTGTTTAACTCCTATCTGGCAGACCGTGTAAAAGCACTCCCGAAGAATAACTGCCACCCGCCAAACTTGGCTCAAGAGGGAATAGGATGTCTTCAATATGCAGACAACATTGCTCTACTAAGCCAAACACCAATAGGACTACAACACAGCATGAAGGCCTTAAAAAATGACATGTATAAACAAGGGTTAGAACTAAACCTGAAAAAAATAAAGTGGTACGGTTGGTAGACTCTAAACACAAGTTACACTCTTGATTCTTGGAAAGGAAAAAAGTTGAGGTAGCCGATACATATAAATACCTGGGATTTAACGTGGAGCATCAAACAGTAGCAGTCGGTGGTGGGAGTACTGCCGGGCGGTGACGTGCGGTGGGTGTTAGTAAACTACGGAATACGACCAAATACAGGTAAGTAAACATATAAATTAAAAAACGAATTTCATTGCGTGCACTGCATCGCCAAATTCAAAGCAGTGCGCACCACGAAATTCGTTTTATTTATTTATATGTTTACTTAACTGTATTTGGACGCATTCTGTAGTTTACTACCCCCACCCTGACCTTCCCCCACCCCACGTAACCGCCCGGCAACACTCCCACCACCGACCGCTACTGGCATCAAATGAATGGTAAACAGCATTTAAGAAGCTATACAGGCAAAAGCTCAATTGTTAACCTACGGCTTTAAATTACTAAAAATTTAAACTAAGCTGTCCGTCAGTAGGTCATCTGCTAAACATAATGCTTGCCCAATTAATGCCAACAGTGACATTTGGCACGGAAACGTTGCGAGGTCGCGAATCAGACACCCTTAACAAGATACAAACAAGAGCATATAAATCTGTGTTTAGCATCCTGAAATCAGCCTCCCTAGCCCAAGTGCGCCTAGAGTTCGGATTGTTAAACCAAACATTTCAATGTCAAAGCGCATATATCAAACTATGCTGGAGACTGTGCGCATCTGAAAGAGGATCCATCAATACCTTGTGCTGGCAGGAAATTGAGGAGTAAAAACAAATCAATAAAAATGGATCCTGGGTATTCCACCTAAACCTGGCCATCAAGTAACTAGGTGCAGAAGAACCCTGGATTGAGAGCATTGGGAAATTGGCTTTTTATCAAGCAATAATGGCCACAACCAAATATCTGTCTCATTTAACAGACAAGAATACCCTTACACAAAGACGACACGCCTGGACAGTGATCAATTCAAATAAAAAATTGCTTCCCCAGGAATATCTCTCAGCTCACTTCTCATTGTCCACAAAATACCAGTTTATGCAATTCCATTTTGACATGTGGGAAACAAAAGATCTTATCCCCACTTGGCAGGATCGGTCACAAAACCAAGAATGTCGACTGTGTAAACACAAGCAAGAAACTTTAACTCACATTTTTTGTGCATGTCCGAAGTTCTTGACAAAAAGGAAAAAACTTCTGAATACAAATTTTCATAAAATTGATAACCCGATCGTGTAGGCAAGCAGTGCTTAGGTGGCTCTTTTATCCCCTTCGTTTGCAGGGAGGTAACATTTTTAAAAGTGAACCTGAAAGCAATAGATCAAACAAAGGGTTAATAAAATCTTTATAAGGAGGATCAGATCACTAAAGAACATTCAATATCTCCCACATCTTAGTAATGAGCGAGTCATCACAGCAATGACTACCTCAAAATACCAACATGTTCAAGGCACCTGCACTTTCATAAAGAAGGAATCTTGGGATAACACCAGCTACAAAGGAAAATCTGGCATCATAGTATAGCAATTTTTAAGAAATTCGAAGAATAATTACATTAATTAACAGCTAGCGAGGCCTTACCTAGACGGGAGACCACTACCCCTTAATTGCAAATTTGGTCTCTATTTAATACAGAGTTATTGCACTTATTAAAAAAGCGCATTGCAAGGACCAAAGGTTTTTACACTTTTATAAGTGATTTATTGAATGTTTTTTTCTTTTACTTAAGCTTGATGGCCATGCAACTCTACTAAAATGTATTAAAGACACTGATTGATAATGCTCTGCCTCAGGAGAGGCAAGCCTGATACAGAAAGTATTTTTTTTAAAAAGACCTATCTGTCGCAACTGTCCAGGTTTAGATTTTTATATTTAAAGTGCTGTAAAATAACAGATTTTCCCGAAATATTTCATGAATGTATTTTAGTGTAATGCTTTAAAATGACTAAACACGTGATTAAAGAACTTGACTTGACTTGACACTGAAGGGATATTGTTAGGTTTATGGTCTCATCCAATAAATTGGGGTTGTTGTCTGTTTTGTAGTGTATTGTTTTGAGGGTAAAGGAAGTGTTAGTGCTGAAAAAGTGTTTGTGGGCAGGAACACAAAGGACATTTTGTGGGAGTCTCTACCTTCGATCCATAAAAGGTATGCCTTCAATCAAAATACCAGTTTCTCTAAATAAAAACTTTGATTAATGTTCGCTCTTTAGTTTATTTGTTTTTACTTTTCATAGCGTGCCATGATGTAATCACGCTAGGAACCCAAACAGAACTTTCCATGCACAAAACTGTCCATTGAGGACATACTGCATAGATTTGCCTAAAGTCCATTTTGTTCACATCTTTTCAAAAATATTCCAAAACACATATTGTAAAAAGGATTAACACACCAACCTCAAAATATTATCCCAAGCACAAATATGATTCAGAATGCCCTAGGTTGGCCACAGAATTCCAAAGATGACCCCAAAGCAGAAGCCTTTTAAAATAGGCACGTATTGTCGAAAATGTGGTTGACGCTGTAATAAGACCTGTATTTGACCCAGAAATTCAACCCTAATCTACAAAGGCCAGAGCCAAACCCAGAGACTTCCCAGGCACGCCAGTGAGGAACCTTGAGCCAGTGCTTGTTTATAGTCTGTTTCTATGACCAGGGATGGCTTAATTGGAGCCGGTGGTTGCAGGTGGGGTCCACTCCACAGGTGTTCATTTTTGGGGACCGCCAACTACTTTTCAACAACAAACTTTTATCTAGAGCAAGACAAAGAAACATAAAAGGTGGAAAGACGGAAGAAGAGAAAAATAGAAAATTAGTGACAAAGGGAGAAAGTTGGGATGAAAAGGAACCTACAAGAGTGAAACAAAGACGCAGAGAGGGTCTGGTGGTGGATAAGAGAGGTTTGAGCTGCAATCAAGTCTACTCAGCCTTGTTTTTCGGCACTCCGACTTTTGACAGTGCCAGATGCAGACATCTGAACATAACTTTGATACCTGGCACTTATTCTTTTACACATTAAGCACTGTCTATGAACAAATAGCATTAATTCCATGCATCTCCCGTAGGCCCGCCATTGTCCTCTGCTGCCCTGTTTCTAAAACGTGTAATAATCCTGTTACAGCTGTGGGGAGAGAGCGGCCTCCTCTCCTGCTGCCTTCCATCTGTGCACTGGTGCACCACAGCAGAGTGAATAAATATTGCAACAACATTCTGGTATGTTTGCTTATCTGCTCTGCACCGCCTGACTCTGGTATGGTCGAAAAGAATGTTATTTTAAAACTGGATTTTGCAAATTATTGACTCTCGCTTGGCTCGCATGTGCCTGCAGGTGGTTGGAGCAGTAAGCGGACGCCCACACGTATTCTTTTTTGTTTGGCACATAGCTCTGTAATCAACGAGTGCTGTTATGGCCAACGGAAAGGCTATTAAGTAACAGGTCATACATTCCATAAAGCACACACTATTAGCTGGATAGCCTCTAGGCGCTTCGGCTTTGGTGCTTTGAAAGGTCATGGGATGGGAGCACTGATGCAAGAAATCGCCTGTAGTATTTTGTGAACTAATTCCCACCCTCCGTAATAATGTTTGCACCGCCTGGTCTCCCATCAGAATGAATGTGTGAGCTTGCCAGTCTTGCCTTTGTTGTCCCACTCTCAGTGTCACACCGACACATTCACAATTCATCTTGCAAACATGCAAGGGTGATAAACAGCAACAGCCATAAATCAATAGTGAGGCCCTGGAACTAGTCAGTCAGAGACACTTGACTGGTTTGGCTACATTTGAAGGGAGGACACCGCCATGGTCCCTGCACTCCAGAGAGCACAACAAAGGCAGATGGTGACCCCTAGGATGGGCTTCCCTTCTTGAGTGTTACTGAAAAATGCCAATTAGCCCAAACGTGCTCTAAATTACCAATGTTTTCCTAGGTCTTTAGCTTAACAATGATGATGAATGTGGCACTAATTACGAGAAATATGCAATAACGCCACTGTGCACTGTTTTCCGAAAAGCATTTCACGAGATGGCTTTTTGAATACAGATTAATGTGTGGTTGTGTTTATTTACGCATTTATGTGTCATTTCTTTGTACACTTGGGGGTATGTTCACAAAGACGGGCGATAACTATCGCCACCGTCAGTCATCGCAAGAAAAGTTAACGCTGCCTTACTCTGATTAATATCGCCATGTTAGCGGGCTATATTCATGCCCGCGGTACGTGGCGATAGTAACAGGGAAGGGGTGTCAAAACCCACGTACTAATCATCGCGATGGCGAATTAAAATCCTGCGTTAGCCGGCGATACGTTGTGAATGGCCAGTTATCGGCTGAGAAGTCCCATCATCACTACTTTTAGCTCCCGGCCCAACACTGCACCTGCTGAAAGCCTGGTGCCATTGTGAGACTGGCAGCATGGTGACCGCTGCAATCAGCTTCCTCGAAGTCTGACTATTTGTTTTAACCAAACATACTGTCATTTTAGTGGTGCTAACTTAGGCAGACACCTTCCACCTGGAATACCTGCATCTTAAAAGGCTCCTGGCTGTGTTCGCTTCCATTCTGCAGGTAGTCATCCTGCTTAACACCAGCAACAGGCAGGTGTAGAATCCCTGGTGCTACCGCGGGGATCCCCTGTTTTTGCTGCGCTTCGCAGATCTGGCAGTTCGTTGTGAATGTGGTGTTGTGGTTTTCTCGTGTTTTTTTGCACGGTAATGCCTACTCTGCATCTCATTAGTGTTAGTTGGTGGTGTCCAACATGGAACTAAATTCGGGGGCAGTTATCGCGAGAATACTGGTGTTGTCTGCAGTTTGCACCAGCTTGTGAATGGGGTGTTAATTCTATCACCACTTTTGATGCGTTAAAGTGGGGATAATTTGGAGATAAATCCTTGTGAATATACCCTTGGAGTTGTTAGAGATCATACGTTTTTCACAAGTAAGAAGTTTATATAGGCAAGGGGTGGATTCATAGAGGTAATTTTTGGTCTCGCCTGAAACAGTGCATGCGCTGTTGATTGCAAGGCATTTTTTTAGCCTATAGTCGTTTTACTGTTGATTGACTTCATGGTCACTCTCATTAGCTTGCGTCTCGTTTGTTAACACATGTGGCCCTCACGTCCTGTTCTCTATTTAACCCTCCCTGGGAGCATGGCCAAAATGCTGGTTACTTCCATAGCTCGCTTTACAGGAGCTATTTGTTGTTTTAAGCACTGAGTACAAGTGTATGTATTTGGGAACTGACTCCCTCATGTGCTACTTTCTCTTCCTCCTATCTGTGTTGTTGCTTGCACGGTCCGTTAGGTGTATTGTTGCTTGCCTCACCTGCAGTCTGTGTTGTTGCTTGTCACCTCCTGCTGTACATCTTGCTGCTCACCTACTCGCACCCTCTTTCCACTGACCATGTTTCCCTCACCTGCTATAAAAAAGGTGCTATGGTGCAGACACCACTGGTCTTGTCATAGCGTTTTTTCCTTTCATCAGTGGAGCACTGCAGCAGTGCTGCTGTACAACAAAACTAAAATCATTGAGAAAGACAATAGATCTCATAGATAAGACATATTGAGTTTGCCAGTCCATTTTTTGAAGCAATGTTGCACTGCAGCCGCGTTACTGTACAACATGGCCAAACATTGACAATGCTAATTGCTCTTATCTTCTAGATGAAATCTGTTGGCTTTGCCAATGCTTGTTTTTACTACTTTGTGTGCTTTCCTCTCAGAAATTGAGGAGTAAGCCACATGGAAGTCATGAGTAAGACACTCACGCACAAGAAAAAGCTTGGTCATCCTTTTGAGCCAAAGGGATGATGATAAACAAAGCAATGGAAGATGGAGTTTCAGTTACAAGAGGTAGATAAAAATGGAGAGCTTACATTGTGAATTTAAGGTAAATGAGAGAAGAGTAGGGGGGCACAAGTCAAGAAACAGTGAGGCTTGACACTGTAGTTTGCAAGGTGCCAGTGCACCCCACGAGCCATTGTTCTGTAATAAATGGTGCTTGGAGCCACGCCAAGTGGCACCTGTTCTTTCGCATTATTAATTAGTAAGTCTAGACAGGTTTAAGCGTATGCCCAACAGTTGTGTACTTAGTATTTCACAAAAATTCAACTCATACTCAACAGAATTTAAAACAAATTCTGGTTTCCATGAGCAGAAAAAAAATATTGATAAAGTTTTCTTTAAAGTTGCATATTTTCTATTTGAAAAAATCCCTTCTCCTAAATTCCCATAAAAAAAAAATAGGCTGTATATGTTACAAGAGAGATGGGCAGTATTCGGAAATGGCAACACAAAAAGAGGATGGATGGAATGCTAAACATTGTCAAACATTCACCCCCAGTCACAGATCTGGGTTAAATCCAACGTTTTTTGCTCACCATGCCACCCCCCCCAGTTTGGACACAGCCATATACAAATCAGTCTTGACCCTGCTCCCCATGCGAACAGTCCAGCCCAAACTGCCAGTCCATGTCATCCTTGGACTGGAAAACAACATCCTGGGACAGGTTTCAGGGTATCACCCCTCATCAGCCATGCTAGCTTGAATCCAGTGATATAGCAATTATGGGACCCAAATCTGGGCATACCCTTCCTACTGAGGGCGACTTATAGCAACACAAAAAGATGATGGACAGAATGCTGAACATTGTCAAACATTGGCTCGCAGTCACAGATCTGGGTTAAATCAATAGTTTTTTTGCTCAACATACCACCCCAGTTTGGACCCAGCCATATGCAATTCAGTCTTGACCCTGCTCCCCATGGGAACATTCCAGCCCAAACTGCCAGGGCAGGACCTCTCTGGACCAGTAAACCAGCATCCTGGAACCGGCTTCGGGATATCACCCCATATCAGCCAGGCTAGCTTGAATCCAGTGACATAGCGAGTATGGGAACCAAACCTGGGCATACCCTTCCCACTAAGGGCAACTTACAGCAATACAAAAAGATGATGGACAGAATGCTGAACATTATAAAAGATTTGCTCCCAGTCACAGATCTGGGTTAAATCAATAGTTTTTTTGCTCACCATGCCACCCCAGTTTGGACCCAGCCATATGCAAATCAGTCTTGACCCTGCTCCCCATGGGAACATTCCAGCCCAAACTGCCAGAGCAGGACATCTCTGGACCAGAAAACTAGCATCCTGGGACCGGTTTTGGGGTATCACCCCTCATCAGCCAGGCTAGCTTGAATCCAGTGGCATAGCGAGCACGGGAACCACGTCTGAACCTTCCCGCTAAGGGCGTCTTATATCAACACAAAAACATGATGGACGGAATGCTGAACATTGTCAAACATTCACCTTCAGTCACAGATCTGGGATAAATCTGTTGTTTTTTTCCCCACCATGCCACCACAGTTTGGACCCAGCCATATGCAAATCGGCTTTAACCCTGCTCCCCATGAGAAAAGGCCAGCCCAAACTGCCAGGCCAGAGCCTCGCTGGAACAGAAAACATGCATCCTGGGGCCAATTTCGGGGTATCACCTCCTCATCAGGCTTGCTTCAATCCAGTGGTATAGCGAGCATGGGACCCACGTCTGGGCATACCCTTCTCACTAAGGGCGACTTGTAGCAACACAAAAAGATGATGCACGGAATGCTGAACATTGTCAAACATTCACCTCCAGTCACAGATCTGGGATAATCCTTGTTTTTTGCTCACCATGCCACCCCAGTTCGGACGCAGACATCTGCAGATCAGTCTTGACCCTTCTCTCCATGGGAACAGTCCAGCCCAAACTGCCAGGTCAGGTCCTTCCTAGACCGGAAAACAATCATCCTGGGACCAGTTTTGGGGTATCGCCCCTCATTATCCAGGCTAGCTTGAATCCAGTGGCATAGCGATCACAGGACCCTGTGGTTTTTGTGCTGCTAGTATTCAGAAATGTCCACAAAGTTTAAGTTATGAGTTTGTGGCTGCTCGCTACGCTTCCAATGACACCTCCTTTGACACTTCCATAGGGACACCCATTTTCTTTCCCGACTCGTACTTAGGACTGCATAAAATCTGTCCATGTAGGTGTAGTTTAGCAGGGATATGATCATTTGCGCCCACAAAATATCCCAAAATCCCTATTTTTTAAATAAGGATCTGTCCATTGCACGTGCAGATGCAATTTTTATGTGCCTAAAACTTTTAAGAATTCGCTTCAATGTTGCCAACTGGTCTGTTTTTTCTTTATAAACCACTTAACTGTTAGTTAATTCCAGTGTATTTTATAAACATGTTTTTATAAATTTCCCAACTTTAGTCACTACAATCGAATAATCCTAGTATAAAAGAGAGCATTTATACTGCAGCTTCCCATTACATGTGTGCTAGTAATACCTCCCTAGTCAGCGACCTTTGTCAGCACTATTGCTTCAGATCTGATTAACAATAAATAATTATATTCGGCTACGATTATAGTGTTAGCAATTAACATTACTTAAATATTTCACTGCCAGGCTTACACTGGTGTGTTAATTCCAATGTATTTAATCCAGAAAAATACGCTTTGTTTAGCATTTGGAGGGTCACAAGACCACTTCTCTGTTAAAAGAAATGATACAGAAAAAATGCTGTGTATTCACAGAGATCAAATTTTTTCTGCCTTGAGGCATGGCTGGAGGATGGGAGATACACTTACGATTTGTAGGCTATACCAGGTAACCTTATACGGCACCTGCCTTGTCTCACTACTTGTGAGAAAACCACTGAGTTAGCCTGTAAATTCCTAAACTACACAGTAAGGTATGAAAAAAGACAATACAAGAGGGTTTCATCTCTGTTCCCACAAATTGTTGGTGTGCTGTGGCAAAACGCTAATAGAAATTTAAAGTCCAACCAGCAGCTCAATCAAAATATCCTTGTTGCTGGACTTGCTGCTGTGCATACTCAAATAAAAAAAAAGAAGAGGGTCTAATAATTTGAGGGTTTACCATCTTTGGGAAGGCCACAGTGCTTCATTTCTGATCAAGCGTAACGTTTCAATATTTATTTATTTATTTATTTATTTATTTATTGTGAATCACAGGCTCCACCTCTGGGATTCGGAGCGCTGTGTAAGGGGTGGGGCCATACACATAGAGGAGACACTAGGAAGGAGAACTTCTGAACACTAAAACAAAGTGCAACCATAACATTACATGTGTTGTTTCAGAATATTGAGGAGAGAAGATTCAGGTCACAGTATCGTGACCAGAGTTTTGAGGAGCAGGATATCAACAGGTAAGTATGTATGTATATATATATTTTCTATACCTAACTCCACACACACACACACATATATATATATATCTTGATGATATAGAAATCTTAAAGTTACGTTGATGTGGATTTAAGAATAATAAATCTATACCTCCCTCTGTGTACTTACCTTCCCAATATTTTGATAGTTGAAATTCTGGTCATTAAATTGTATGACCTTGATATTTCCTACACAATATTCCATATTCTATCTATGCCTCGCCCTCTGTGTACTTACCATCTCGCCATTTTGTTCCTCGATATTCTGGTCACGATATTGTGTGACCTCAATATTTCCTCCTCAATATTTCATATTACAGTCAAAGTTAGGAGAATCAGTAAGGATATACTCCAGATCATTAGTACAAACGCATTTACAATTAAAAAAAGTATGAATATAATTAAATATAACAATACCAGAAACGCTTTGTTCACAAAGTGGCAGTCGACGAAACATTTTGCTGAAACAATTTGAAAGTTCCTTATAAGGGAAGTTCGACTACCCAAATGTTTTTTCAGGCCATTGACTGGCCCACTATACGCAACCACAGTCATGCATCCATTCTATTTTTTCAGCTGTTACAATTGCTTTCAGTTTTTATAATGTTCAAAGCTCTAAGCCTGACTCAACACTTGGCAGCCTCCTTTTCTCCCTCCCATCTGTGCTCTGACACATTTTAAGTAGACAAAGGGCACATGGTTACTCTATGTGGATACCTTGGCAAGAGTGTTTCGCTGAATGAGTCAAAGTAACGTGTATCTCTTCCATTTGTAATGTGTTGGGCAGCAGTAAGGACACAGAAACATGTCTGCTGCCAAGTATGGACTTTCATTTGTTTTAAGTGGTAAAAATATTACAAAGCTGCAGTGGAAAAAAACATAAAACGCCTTGAAGATTCTTGGATTTTGTATTGTAGGCCACTCGAAGCTCCAAAATGTGCTTGGATTAAATTTCACTTTGATGCGATGGCGGCTCCTCTGCTAAGGCGGAGGAGCGCCGCCCCACTGCTTCAGCTGCAAGCTGAATGCAAAAAATAAAATTATAATAACGTTCGTTATTATCATTTTGTTTTTTGCATTCAGCTTCTAGCTGAAGCCAGGTAGGCGGGTGGGCTACCCGCTTGTCACAGGGGTAGCAGTGGTAGCAGCACCTAAAGTACGCATGGCGCTTTGGCCGACCGTCACGGGCTGGCTAAAGCGACATGCACACTTTTCATGTTCTCCACTCAGGCTGTATTACAGCCTGCGTGGAGAACATGCCCAGCCTGCCAGTCCCCAGACCAATAACAAAGCTGCTAAGGCAGCGAGCGCTATGATTGGCTAGGGGATTCTGGGAGGTTGTGTGCTTCCTGTCGTGCAGAGAGGAGGCCGGAAAAAGAAGAGACAGCTGTCGGTGGTAAAAAGGTAAGACCTTTTTTTACATTATTTTCCGCACCCCTGGTCGGTAGCAGCCACTACTGCTTTGATGAATGGTCTTACAGAGCTCGTGCTGCTCCTAAATAGTAACAGTTCTGAGAGCTGAACTCATAGATGTTTTGAGGATATCAGCAAGGACCATTTTTTTTTTCGTTTGTATTTGAGGTTTTCAAGTTACTATTTCTCATAGCAATCTTTAAATAGCACATGTTGTAGTGAAAATAACCCTTCTTGCGCATTTCTAAAAATATAGATTTGAAATAAAGATGAAATGAAGAAGAAGAAACTGGTTGTCTGGTTGTTGAAGTTCGGCTAGAGAGCTTCTGTGCCAAGCATCGCCCATTGATGAATATTGAACAAAATACCTCATTTAATAAGCAAATGCAAAAACACTAGATGTTGGTTGTCTTCTGTTTAATTCCGATATAAGTGGTATCCGTTGCCTTCCGCATGGGAGCATGTTTGTGTTGGTGAAAATGTTTTCTGCTACTGCTTCTTGGTTCTTTGTGGCCTTTATCATCAGAAGCATCCACTCTTCCAGTCAGTTGCGGTGACATTTATTACAGTCTCTTCGGGTGATTGGTTGTGTGATAGAAAGAGCCTTGCTTTGGCATTTTTAAAGCCTGGGTGTTATATATTAGGACAGATTCTGAGAGCCTCTAACATCCTTGTGCAAACAGCAATTTATATATATGTATAGCTCAACCCATGCCCCCATTTGCAGCCTCACCTGGTGTTCCATAATACGTTCTTTAATGTGAAACTCTTCCATTCTTGAGTGCTCCACAATATGCTTGTCTTGGCAACCATAGTTCAACCATAGTTTTAGTACCACTAGCAAATTTGGATAAAGATCGGTATTTCTCAGCATGTTGTGAGCGGACATTTTTTCCACTAAAATAATAAGAAAGGTTCTTGTAGATAATACTCATATTCAAAAACCATTTGCAAGCTGCTAAACATAAGAATATATCATTTGTATATACAATTAGTTTGATTCGAAACAATTTGCATGCGGCTAAACATGAGGAGAGATATTATTTGTACATATAGCATGGTGGCTCATTGGCTTTGCTGAGGTATGCACCTGTAGGGGAAAAAGTTTAGAAAATGGAGCAGCTAGACATCTATATTCCTTTGCTCACGCTTAGTTGTGACTGTAGTATGTATACAGAAATAACTTTGACATTACTATTGTGTCCTAAATTCGAATATTTTATTAACGCCAATGTGTATTGTATTGTAAGTGCATTTATAAAGTGCTTACTACCCCTAACGAGGCATCGAAGCACTTTTTCGGCGAGTAGCAAGCTACTCCGGAACCCATAAAGGATTAGTGGTGTTAAATAGTATAGTGAAAATATGAAAGTAATTTCAGTGGTGGATGTGTTAGTTATCTGGATTGAGAAGGATAGTGGAGGGATAGATGAGGGAAAAAGGTTTGCATTTATATAGCGCTTGCTACCTTTGATGGGTGTTGAAGCGCTTCTTTGGCGAGTAGCACACTCCTCCGGAACCCATAAAGGATTAGAGGTGAATTAGTGTAGTGAAATATGAAAGTAATTTGAGTGGTGGATATGTTAGTCAGTTATTTGGATTGAGAAGGATAGCGAAGGGGTAGAAGAGGTAAAAAATGGTAATGTGTGATACTTTATATATGATATTTAAGACATAATATGTATTTCAGATGATATTCTGACAACAGCATTCTGGTACAACGCTCTTGAGACATAGCAAGTACTGCCTCAATTTTATATTGTAAGTAAAAAAAAGAAAAAAAAAGAAACAAAAGCTTCATAGCAGATTAAGATGAAAAAATGAAGAGCCTCTCAAACGAGTCCAGTGTCACACCATCACCAACATGGCATTAATGGCCTTTAAAATACTCTTGGCCTGCAGCTGTAGAAGGCTTGTGTCTGCAGCAGTGGAAACCTGGCTGCATGGAGAACTAAGATGGGCCTCACAGTGAGTGGTGTGTGCCAGTTGAAAGGTAGAGCTGAAGCTGGCAAGACCTCAACACTTTCACATACGATGGCGTTTTCTGGGCGAGACAGTCTTTTGTCAAAATGAAGGACTTTTCACAGAGTGAATATTTAAGAATCTCTGAACCTAACCTAAAAGTTACTTTGTTTACAGGAATTGTTTTTCTGTAAGCCAAAACCTCTAAGCATTTTAGGACAGCGTTGTACTGTGTTTTCTAATTGCTTGTAGAACTGTTGAGGGCATCAGGTACCGTTCTCTTCAAGCATTGTTTAATTTATTAGAGCCATAAAATATTTGCATATACATTTTAGCGATTTTTAGAACACAAGCAGGGCATCAGAGCTGCACCAGTTGTGGATGCACTTTTCGGGGAGTGCGCTACATGGTAGAAAATGTACTCAAACACAAAAAAAAGATTTGCCAGCAGGAGGTCATCATGTAGATCTAGGAAGGAAAAGAGTGGATTTAGCATTAAATGGGGTATAATGACTTCAAGTAACAGTTGATTTGAAGCATTCACTGTTGCATGCTTATGGCTCGAGTATAACAGTTGGCTGTGTGTGTATGTGTGGTGCTGCAAAGGACAGTCTAATTTTTTAGGAGGCATTCGTGGCGCTGTCGTTTTCAGGCTTCTGCCTCAGGCAGTAAAGAAGGCAGACCATTTGGTATCACAATCAACCATAAAACATCACAAAAAAGGTAACTTCCATTGGGCATGTACTTGTGCAAGGTCATAGACAGATCAGCTAGATACATATTAAAGTGGGAGTAGAAAAAGGCCACCCACACTTCCCATCTGCCTAGCAATTACAACATCTTTGTAGACGCTCCTTAAACCTTCATTCTGAGGCAGATGCAATTATTATTCTGCCAGTAATAGGAGGTAACTGGCCGAATGGGGAATACCCCACTCTTGATGTTTCCCACCCTTAGACTGGTGACATTTTTGTGCAGTAAACTGGCCAAAAATGTTGAATAACTGTGGGATTTATACGCAGGAACATCGGTTTTGGCAGTAATTCGCCTTCTCTAATGGGACGCTCCAGGTCCCTCTGGAATTCCCAATGATAGTTCTGCATCCATGAACAAGTAATACCCTGCAGTCGCTCGTGCAAGAATACCCATATGAAATTCAAGGCCTGGTTAAAATGAGGATGTAAACCCTCTGTAGTTTTCTAGGTTGTGGTTGTGCACTCCACTGATACTTCTGTGCACCCTTGTAACTTTGACCACAGACATTAAATCTGTCTCAGCTTGGCACTACACTAGTACACAAATCATGTGCACTATGTTAGAATAGTAAATGCCCCACCCTCTGAAATGGCATGTCGAGGTAAATGCCAAACCCTCTGCTATGGCCATGGCCATCGTAATGCTTGAACTGTTGCTGTATAAGAAAACATTTTTTGTTGGGTCCATGACAATCAAAGGCCAAATGTCAACATGGCAAGCCAAATAGTTTTAGAAAGTATTATTTATAACCAAGGGTCGTTTGTAGAGTGACACTTCCCAGTGAATAAACTTTGAATTTAGGCATTTTGTAACAGGTGGTGCAAAATCCCAGTGATGTATCAAAGAATATAGAATATTAAAAATCATGTCTCAATCCTATGTATTTAGGTATTTGTGTAGTGGTACTAGTGGGGACTTGCACCCCATGCAGCAGCAGAGGACTTCAGCTGAAGACATAAACGCACAGTGTCACAGTTGAGATATCCATGTACTTACATAGATAGTAATGCTGCTCTGATGTTATAAGTACCTTGCCTAAGGAGGAGGATGCTGGTGGTCAGTGAATGGTCTTTATGTTATACCACATTACTTTTATTTCTATAGAGTTCTTAAACCACTGTTATGGTTTTGTGGATTTATATGTAGCATTGTGTAATAAGAGTGTCTGCGCTATGACTAGGGAATAAAGGGTCCCATATTGGGATATGACTTTGATAAAAGTTGAGACTTTCATGGCCTCGGACAGGGCCATCCATGGAGGCAATACACTTTTAGGGTATTGCTGGCTGTTTGCAGTTTGATGAGAAAGTGCCCCCTCACCTCCCCCCACACTTAATATAACAAGAAGCATTGGTAGAATTGTGAGATTTTTGACATATGCATGAGGAGCTTTAGTTACAGAAGGATGAAGTATTTTTGCTGCTCTTACTCACATGTTCCTGCAACACCTGGAGTGAGGACTATTGAGCCCAATTCGTGATGGCTCGTAGGGACACCTTGCACATCTGAGGGTGGCATGCCACAGGGGTGTCTGTGTCCTCCCCCTTCGACTAAGAACATACAGGTTTGTTCCTTCCCATGCTGGGTTATTCCTTTACCCTAAACATGTTTTCAAGGGAGACGTGAAATTGACTGTTTCAAAGAAGGCCAGTGACTTCTTTTGGAGGAAGCCACTGACGTCATTTGATCTTATCCTGATCTTAAAGTAGCACTTCTATCCCTTTCCTTGGCTGGTGGAAGTCAAAATATTATATCCAGGCTCATGAAACACTAGATTGAGATGCCTTTTCAGCATGTGAGTAGCTGCGTTTTCCGCAATTTCCCTTGGGTGCTTTTGATGATATTAAAAAAGCCTTCTCAGATAAATGGTTTCTCCTACTTCGAAATAACACCTGATTGATCATGGTGTATGGTCTGTGTGAATGCACTCCGAACTCCAGTTGCTATGATTTTACACAGTAATTTAATATCTGTGTTCGGCACATGGAGAATTGTCTTTATGAGACGTGTATGAAGCGAGGAGACTTGGCCGCTCCGCAGCAGCAAAATAATAGCATCCTAACCCGAAGCAAAAACATCTTTCCATCCATTGCTTGATTGGGCAAATTGATAAAGCGCAGTATTGGAACATCTCCTTAGCCGCAACATTGCTAAACTGATATGATATTTAGAACCAAGATTTCAGTTTCCTTTATGATGTAATATGTGGTTTACTTGTTATTATTATTATTATTGCTATTATAATAATTGAGATAAAGTACCGCCTGCCGTACATTATAAGGCTATTGCGAGTCACTGAGGAGTTCTATGCACGAGGCGGAAGGCAGTGTAGCTTTATAAGGTCATGGAACCCCGAGATGACTTGCAATATCCTTATAAAATATTGCAGGGGTACTTTGGCCTGATTTAGATTGCAGAGGACAGACTTTACTCCATAAGAGTGACAGAGTAAAGAGCTTCGTCGCTCTGATGGAGTACGCGTCCTCTGATTTTAGACACGTCAATAGGCCCAGCAGACATCTCTGATATTGGCAAGAACCACTGTCACTGCACAGTACGTCTGTCAAACTTTTAACCTGTGTTTTTATTTTCAAATACAAAATCCCAAACTAGGACTTTGTTTTTTAAAATAATAGAAACTAATGACCCCTTACGCCTACTGGTGTGGGCATAATTTTGCAGTTTTCACTGACCCTTTCTACCAGCATTTTTTTGGCAGTGACAGACAGTGAAAATCAACCATTTGACTGCCCACTTTAAATTAGGTGGGCGGTCAAATAGCCAAACCTCAGACTGCCCTTACTCTGTCGAGCCATCGGAGGTGTGTGTCAGCGGCAGAGATGGAGTAGCCTCCGCCACTGTCATACGTTAGTTCTGCTATGCTCTATATGAGGTGCATGGAACTTTAGATTTGGGTTGAGAAGGTACTCACTCGCCATTGCGACGGAGTTCCCTCTCTGCTAAATTCTAAATCAGGGCCTTTATTCTTTATATAACATGGTGACACTATCACCCTTAGCACCCTCAAATCCTTAGTGTTGTGCTCTTTCACATGAAAGAGATTGGATGTTAGCAAATATGAAGAATTTTAGGTAAAATCTCTAGTGCACAATTAAACACACCAAAACCATTTAGATAGGTGTTACAAAAAGATATTGGAATCAGCTTAACTAACCAAAGTCCGTTTTTAGGAAACTCTCTATGTCAAAATTTCTAGAAACACATACAGAGATTCTATCTTTCCTATAATTTACTAAAGTGTGCAAAAAAATAAACATGTTGCAATAAATATCTCCCTTCTGCTTGTCACTGAGACTTGTAGAAAACAGAGCGGAAGAAAGACAAGCCACATTTCTGTTTTCGTTTTTGAAAATGCAGCTTTAATTATGTTCTCTGGCATGGCTTTTCCCTTGGATGCTGGCTGCAAGCAGTATGTTGTCAGAACTCAACGGTAATAAGTTATTTCAATTGAGAGCTACATCATTTCTTTTTAACAGATGACTGGATGCGTCTCGGGTTGCCTGTAATAAGGAAATTGAAGATGGGCTTTTATGCCGGGATTGCAGGGTCATATTAATAATAAAAATATTAATAATAATAACTGTTGTTGTTAACTGTGTAATGTAGCCTAATAGGTTCTGGTGACATTATAAACTACGGGGTCGAAGGTGGAGTGATTTGCTTGTTTGCAAAAGTCACCTGAAAACAGAGATGTCTATATTAAACCATATTACATGTTACTCTTTATGTATTTTTATTTTATATGTTTATTTTGTACTAGTTAGTTTGAAAACCTGTTTTCTTTAAAGTGCAGGTAAAAATCAGCACTGACTGTAATTATAATATTTAAGTTTTGTTAACTTTCAATAACTTTCAATAATACATTTTAACAAGATAATGATGAGGGCTATTCCATGGCTGTAGTGTTTACTCTATGATTTATGGAGTTATCACATTTGCCACATCATTTGCAGATTTCTCAAAGAATATTTTTTCTAGCACAAATGTCTAGAGAATGTGCTGAATAAGTTGCCTTTCTTGCTGCATGATTTAGAAAGCCTTGCCAGACAATTTGACCCCGAATGATGCATAATACTAGTAGCTCTGACAATGTTAAAGCTCTGCAGGATGGTTTTAGGGCTGTCATCATGTTTGAGGGCTATCATAATGTTGATGAAATTAATAATTCACAGGAAAACAAGTTCTCTGTAAAATATAGTTTTTATGCCATTGCATTTTGTGCAGTATAAGCACATAAACATGAAATGCATATCTATGAAGATAGATAGATAGATAGATAGATAGATAGATAGATAGACAGATAGATAGATATATAGGTATATATAGAGAGAGATTATCTATCTATCTGTATATGTATATATGGCATCTTTAAGTGGGGCAACCTTCGTGATTGATGTGTGTGTATATATATATATATATATATATATATATATATATATATATATATATATATATATATAGCGAAAGGGAGAGAGAGAGGGAGAGCAAGAGAGAGAGAAAGGAGAAAGGATACATAATAGTTTTTTTTGTATTTCTGTGCAGTATTTCCATTAAGGGTTTCTGGTGACATGAGTAACACGAGGCCCATGGTTGAGTGATTTGTAAATGTTACCAGAGAGATCACAATAATGTACTGCTCAACACATGTTACCTATTATCTATGCACTGGTAACTACCTCCCATATTTCATCACTCATGACGTGTTCTAGGACATCATTGATAACATCACTGCAACATCTGAAATGACATCTTTGATGAGAAATCTGGGCCTGGAGAGGGTGTGAGTTATAGTTACTTTAGAACACGAGTTATAGTTATGGAGATAACTATAACAGGTGACCGTCAGTGATTCAGTTAGTTTAAAACAGTATGTTTTAACTGAGATGTTTGTCTAACATTCTTTTAACCTTTGTTTTATAGTGAACATATCTATATCTATATCTATATCTATATATATATATATATATATACATACATATATATATATATATATATATATATATATATATATCAACCACCTCCTGTCTTCTCTGGAATAACCATACACTGACACTACAAGGAAAGTTACTTGCACATCATTAATTTAGCTGTAATGTGTTTTGACAGTTCCTTCTGCCTTGATCACACACAATAGGTGCCATTGCTCCTACCATATAAATACTGGAATACACGATGTTTGCACATAGTAAGCATAGTAGAAACACTTTCTTTTGCAAAAATTACAGCATAGTATTTTTTTCAACTTATGCTCTTCTGTTTTTTTGCCATTATTTAAATAAAGTCCTTGTGTTGTGCAGTACCATAATTCACTACAACTACTGATTATCATATCTAAATAAAACGGGTTTTATGGATGTGCTAGTGATGTGCAGCAATAATGTTATTATTGTTGCTGCTCTTCTATCTACCATGAATGGTTATGTATATATACATACATAACAGCTAACTTGTTAGGAGGTAAAATATTGTCATCTCTCAGGTCTGGTGGCATTTACTAATTACAAGGCCTTGAACCTTGTGTTTTATGATGTCACCAGAACTCCTCACATATAAAATAAATATAATGCATATTTATTATTTTATTTTGACATTTTGAGAATGCATGAGGCTTGTGAGACAGCTGTCTCTAAGCCAGATTTAAAAGGGCTGCCCTGTCATTTTTACGTTTTTGTTTCAGAGTATACATCTTAGTATCCATCATAAAACACCCTATACCTATTCAACAGATGTTTTAACTGTACATGTCACTTCTGCACTGTGAAGTAATAGTTCTTTGTTCTAGTGGCCAGGTATAGTCCTTCATCTTGAAAAAGTGTTTGGGACCACCATTATAATGTGTGGCGGGTAGGGTGCACTGCAATGAGCATCTTTACGTAGGGTTGTGTCCTGGATACACTATGTGCACCCCTCTATGTCCACAAAGTGGCAGCTCCTCCGCTATGGCTGTGGAGTGTCGCCCCCGCCACCAGCAGCGACAAAAATTTAAAAATAAAATTATAATAAACCAAGTTTATCATTTTATGTTTCTCTCCCGAGTGAGTATTGGGGGCCGGGCCATCACTGGGAGGAGGGACAGTCACGAAGGGAGAGTGGTGGGCCGCACTACTGTCACTGCGCATGCCGTCTCAGGCCGGACAAAGCGTCATGCGCAGTGAAGTTCTCTCCATCCCAGCTGCATTGCTGGGTTGGAGACAAAAGTCACAGGCTCCCAGTCACCCTGGGAGCACAAAGCCTCAGCGCTCAGGCCAATCCTGACACTGATCTCATGAATGAGAGCAGCGTCAGGATTTGCTGCAGGGTATTCTGGGAGTCTGTGCATGTGAGGAGGAGAAGAGTGTCAATGTGGCAGGACGGACAGGTAAGTAATTTTTAGGTTTTTTTGTACTCTTAGTCTCTCCCTCCTTCCTCCCCGCCACTCAACGCAGGGACCAGGCATTACTGTGTCCACAGCCCACATTCAGAGTGGAAGCTGACCAATTCGCAAATGAATACTACACTCTTTCTAAAGTCAGTATACTATAGAACTGCAAACCATTGATACATCGTATTACGAATACGTAGGAGGTGGGTATACCCATTTCACCCCACCCCCTCCCCTTTTATGAATGATTTGTAAAGAGTCGAAATGTGCTCATTGCCAGTTAAAAAGACTTTTAGTACATTCTGACTTTGCATTTTGTGAGGCAAAGCACGATTTTGCTGATTGAAAGGCTGTTGGACAGCAATTTGCAGTAGACTAGGCACTCAATTCTCCTTTCTGTGCAGTACTCCCCGCGCCCCCTATGCTATGGAAGTCTGGAGGTCTTCTTGCTCAGTGGGATAACTTTCCATGCTGCCTTGCTCAGAAATTTTAGAAGTCTCTGGAAAACAGGTCTCCGCATGAACAAATAATCTCTGGCATGCCCCATTTCCACATTTTTGTGCAGTTGGTTTGCCGGGTGCATGGAAATCCAATTCCGTGTGATACAATATAATGCAGTTGTATTGCATCACGAGCGCGCATCACCAGCCCTTCCTGACATCAGTTACATTAGCATCAAATATTACATGAATGCAAAGTAATCTAATCACTTTATAAAAACGTTATGTAAATCGGCTTCACGGTTCAAAAGAAGTTCACAAAAGACACATATCTGTCAGTTTAGGAAGCCATCTAAAGATAATTCCCATAAAATATATTACTCAAGATACCAGAAATTACCTGAAATGACAAATCATACGTTGCGTGGCTGTTGACATTACTTATCACGTGGGTTATAACATCAGTAAGTGCAGCACTACGGACAAGAAGATTTCATCTTACTGATGAGTGCTTTACTCAAAGAACTAAGAAGCGTTATTAAGGAGGAAGCTACTGTTCATTATAACCCAAAACACACATCTTCAGTGTCAGAAAAGGGAAGCAGGGTTGTCTGAAATGTGAATTTCGTGTTGCTATGTACATAACATTTTAATGAAATTACGTGTATAACGTGACATGCATTTTATCTGTAGCTCGAGTAACTTGTATCTGCAAGAGCATGCCTCGCAGAAAAATGTCATGAAATATATTTGGGGGGGGGGGGTGTCTCATCCAATGAATAAGGGTGTCTCGGACGGATACTTTCTACTCAAATATCATCATACTATGTTCTATCTATAATTGCATGCAGCAGGGGACAATAGAAAAACACGGGAAACATCATTTACCACGAACGCATTACCACGCGTTACGTTTACAACGGGTCACTTACCACGCAAACGTCTTTTCACCGCGGGTGCATTCCACGAACGTTTTTACAACGCAAGCTTCATTGCTTCCAGTCTTCGTTCCTTCGCTTCGTCCTGCGTGTATATCATTAGGAGAAAGGGACAATAAAAAGGAGGGGTTGGGGGGGGGGTCACCCCCCTAAAAAAAAAGCGGAATAAAAAAAAAAGAAAACTTTAGAAAAAAACGCTATTCAGTGCAAATTGAGAGAAAGGAAAGAGCCTCAACAACGACGTGGCGTGTACGTCAAAATAGAAGTCCTATCTCTATTTTGAAAGACGTGTTTTGACGCTGGTTATCGTAACGTAAATATGGCGGAGTACAGTCTTGCGTGCTCAAATGCTGCGTGGTAAAGACACATGCGTAGTAAAATACGCGTGGTAAAGCCATGCGTGGTACAGGTAAGCGTTGTATTATCATATATTCGAAAAACACTCACACAGACTCTCTCACACTCTCTCGTCCCAAAAAAAACATGTTAAGTTAGATCAACTGTACTAATCACGGCACGTTCACACATTTATTTATTACAGTAACAGTACTTCGGCCTGTTATAATTTTAATATTTTAGCAGTACCAGGGTTTCTCGTCTTTACCTATTTGTTCCTATTTGAGACAGACCCAGGACTTCAAACCGAGAGCAACTATTGTGAGATAGAATGGGGCGGCCTTCTAATTAGGGCTGCCAACTTTGAGGTGGACTGTGCCAGCTTTTATTCGTTTTTAACTTCATTTTTTTTTTATTATTATTATTATTATTTTTATTATTATTATTATTATATTCTTTTTTATTTTTTATATTATTATATATTAAAAAAAACTTTTTAAATACCAGTTATTAACTTCATAGTACCAACACTTCGCAGAATGGAGCCGGTATGGCAACAAAAGAAGCTCGTGGTTGATTTCGCCACTTACTGCATTACAGCGGCACGCGCTACCACCCTCCCGCCAAAATTCGAACCCTTTCTCCGCCTCGTCATTGGATGGAGCGGTTGGGCCTCGCGAGAGATAGTTTCTGGTAGCCTGACTGGGTTCTCTGCATGCGCGCCGACTGGAACAGCCTCTGAATCAGTCATCCACGGCCTTGCTTTTCTAGCCCAGCCTACTTCTGGCTAAAAGCGTAATGATAATAAATCAAAAGCGCACGTAATTAAAGAAGACAACGAAATATACATGTGCATGTCGAACTGCTTCCGGGCACGAGTGACCGGGTGCCGCCATGACACCAAAAAGCCGAATTCGATGCCTTTTCCAGCGAAGAAACCACGTTTAAAAACATAATGTATATTTAGCATTAAAATGCAGTAATGGGAGGGCGTGCCTTCCAGCGGCTGCTATGAACTCACATTAGCAGCAATCAGAGGAAGGCAGCGGGGGCTGTGCAAGCCAGAAAATACGTGTTTCCTGAGATTAATTTTTTAGAGCCTGTGAAATACATTGGTGGAGCTGCTTTCCTGGTAATTGGCACATGCCAGCAGAGACCAGGCGCGTGATGAATTACCACCCCTAGAGACCACGTTTCCTAAATGATTTTTCATAATGCAATTGCGCTTTTCCTGTAAAATGAGCATTTCTGCAACAGTCGTCGCATACTAATGTGGCTCGTATCCGCCTTCACCGCTCCCTCACGCTCCAGAGCTTGGGAGCCTCATGTATCGTTATATATGATGAATAAATAAGGTGTGGGTGCAGCAGATGTGGCTAGGTGTTATTGTCCCTTGACTTGCTATGCTTGAAGCTCTCCCATTGTACACCCCTCGACCTTTTGAGTCTCCAAGGTAGGCCAGATCGAATGCCCGTGGAAGGCGCTGCTATTACAATCAATGAATGTGAAGCATTTTTTGGTAGATGGGGGAAGTTTTCTGGATGGTTGGTCACATACAAGCTAGCATTACATCGAACTGACCTGGACAGTGCCCTGTGCGGAAAGAAAATGTGGTGTCTGTTGTGGGGGGGGCGGCGGAGTGGTCATTGCGGTGTGATGGCAGAAGGTGTGAGGGAGATGGGAGGAAGGCGGGGTTGATGGGGTGCTAACAATTACGCTGAGGTACATTAAGGGGTGATAACAAAGTCTTGAACGGGGCAGATGAGACCAAGTGGGATGAACGAGCTGCTGTTTGCATGACATATGTCAGGCAGCTCCTTGCGGTGCCCCTCAGAATAGTGGCACCCAGAGACTGGGCCTAACTCGCCCATGCCCAAGGTTAGCCCGAGTCACATTGAAGTCTATGGTAGACACTCTCCTGATCAGTCCAAAAAGAGTGACACCCTCAAATGGGGTGAGTTGAGTGTTGTGTTATTGCTTTCTACCTGTAGTAACGACAGAAAAGCAATGGTACATGTTTCAAGATTGAACACCTAAGCCTGCTTTGGTCTGACATGTGTAAGCTGGAAAGCTTGTATGTTAGTAGTGGCACTCATATAGAGCAAACTTACCTCAGAAGCAGAAGAATGCTGGACAGTGGGCAAGAAAGACCACAGGTTATTATTTTTATTGGTCTACACAAATGCAGGTGGTGATCGAGTAGGATTGTTTTTGATATTCTTCGCCATACACGCACAGCAGCGAATGGGAAATGTTCCAGACACGACACTGGTAGAGATCAGGTTTCCGTGGCAATATAGTACCCACTAGCAAGTGCTTTGAAGTTGTATCGTTGGGGGACCTGGGAACATGCTGTTTTGAAGGCATACATATCGGAGAATCCTTCCAGTCTGACAAGTTTGAATTTAAGTGTTCTACCAGACGTATTCATATAGAATTACTGACATTGAATCTCTGATTGTTTGGAGGACTTGCACCAACTTTACAAGGCAGTTCTTAGCGAGCTACAGATACCCCCCCCCCCACTCACATTAAATCATATAAAGGGGTAGTTCTGAAGAAGGAGCATATAAATCAATATTCCCCCCGAAACAAGCGTTGACCGGGTTGTACCTCTCGCAACCCACAACATTACAACAGCAATTATTATTTTTTATATACTGTCACCGTTCAAACTAGCAGTATATGTGGTTGGTTGGGGAGGTCATGGATGAGTTGCGAGTATGATAGTAGGTTGGTGTGCAGGAGGGGAAAATGGTTAGATGAAGTTGAGTACAGGGGTTATTGTGGTCACTTTTGCAGAAATAGATATATGTGTCTTCATTGTTGTTCTTGTTAACTGTTTTTGTTTGTTTGTTTTATCTGTATCGTTTAATGTGTCACTACGTATAAATATTGTATAGCTATCTTGGTGCATATGTGATTTCGCAACATGCTTTTAATTATTCAATTTTGCACTGCTATATGGAAAAATAAGTTACCTTTGAAAAAGTATATCATCATGTCTTTATAATTGAATAAACGATAAGTAACAATATGCACGTTTACAGTTTAACTTTGTCAGTATTGGTTAGCCCAATGAGCCTTAGCAGGCTTATTGAGTAGAAATATAGGTTGCGTTGGAGCAATTCTAGTTGTTTTTGATTGTGTAGGATTGTAGCATAGCTTGGACTAAATTAAGATGGTGGTCAGCAATTGGCTGACGGATAAAGTTAACCGCACCTTATGCTGTCTGTCTAGTATATCATGGCCTTTTCCTACTGGCAGCACAAAAAGATGATGGATGGAATGCTGAACATTGTCAAACATTCAACCCCAGTCAAAGATCTGGGTTTAATACATTGTTATTTTGCTCAGCACACCATTCCAGTTTAGACCCAGACATGTGCAAATCAGTCTTGACCCTGCTCCCCCTGGGACAGTCCAGCCCGAACTGCCAGGCCAGGTCCTTCCTGGGCTGGTAAGCAAGCATCCTGTGACCAGTTTCAGATTATCACCCCTCGTCAGCCAGGCTAGCTTGAAACCTGTGGCATAGTGAGCACAGAGCCAATGTCTGGGCATACCCTTTCCACTTATGGCGAAAATGCAACACAAAAGATGATGGATGGAATGCTGAACATTGTCAAACATTCACCCCGAGTCACAGATCTGGGTTTAATCCATCTGGCTCCATCATCTGGACCGCTATCTAGGCCTTCATTACAATATTTGGAAGAATCCCTTGTCACTAACTGGAGTTTGTGGCCAGACACTGATTGCAGTTTTGCGGAAAAGCCTGCAATTCTCAGCTTTCCCCAGGCACATTTAACTAAGGGTGGGCGTAGTGTGCGTAGTGGGGCTACGCGGAGTGCCATAGACTGGAAAAAAAACTCTGCACACTCCGCGTAGCCCCACAACGCGCCACCCACCTCCCTCCCGCCCTATAAACAATTAAATTACAAGCGTTGAAAACAATTTAAAAGTAAGGAAAAAGGGGGGCGTGGCTACGATGGCGGCCTGAACGGACGTGCTTCGTGTGGCTCCCCGGCCCTATGCCCCATAGCACGGTGTAAGTTGCTGCAATTCCCCCAAAACCTGCTCGAACTTACATCGCTGGGTTGTACCCCATCGCGACACGCTCCTGGCCGCGTTTCAGCACAGCGGCGGACACCTACATCCCACTGCGACCACCGCCTGCGAGATAAGCGCAATGGCGGCGCAGAGCTGAAGCTGCCCGGCGGAGCCTGCGACAGAGGAGCAATCCGCTGACTTGCGACACCGACTTACCGGAGGCGTGAGAGGCGACCGGACCCCTGCGGTGGTGGCGCGATCGGCGCTGGGCGGTCTGTGCATCCGGGGATCGTGCGTGGCTCCAGCGGGTCCCCGCTACTTTAGACCCCGACTCCGGGCCTGTACTGAGGGCGGACGGGACCCCTTCCTGCGGAGGTGGGTCTGAGCGGAGCTGCCACACCTCACCTCTCGAACGCCCACAGCCCGCAAACTGCTCCGACCCGTCCACCTGTGGCCATGCACCGACGGAGGACTTTGCTCCGGGGCCGGAACGCCGCCCGCCGCTGCCGACTCTCCTGCTGGGACGGCGCCATAACTGAGGCCCCGGCGCGGGGCCTGACTCGACGGAGGCGGGCCACGGCGAGCCGGGTGGCTCCAGGCGGCTCCTGCATGCACTGACGGGCCCGCCTGGGCGGCGCTTGCACCCGGGGCCTCCCACGCCGCCTTCCATGCCCACAACTTCCAGCTTGCTTCAGACTCGGTCCCACGTGGGCCCGTTGCTGGGACTCGAGCCTCCTGAGCACCTGCTCTGCCATTGATGCCCCCCGGCTCCGATCAACGAGGTTACACCTGCGTGCGCCCCGGCGCTGCCCTGCCCAGCCACGTCGCACATGGTAAGAGCGCCTACCCCCAGGGGCTTTGGATGGCCTGACTGTGCCCATGAGTAAGGCGCGCGGTGAGCGGCCGGCCTGCTACCCGACTTCCCGGCTTTGGGCCTGCTTATGAGCAACTGGAGGGGACTGGTGTCCTTGGCGCCCGCGAGCGCTGCATCGCGCTGAACACCCCCACTGACAGAGCCCCCCGCCCCCGGACAGACATAGGTGCCCCACCATCCGAGGACTGGCACTAACCGCTTTGGTCCTGCTATACTAGCGACGGGGGCCCGGCCCTGACGCCCGAAGAAGCCTGCACGTCTCCTCAAGAACGCCCACCCTGGGTGCCCTGCAAGAACTCCCTCACGGACATCACGCCAGGCCTTGACCTACTGCCTGAAGACCTCTAGACGCCCCGCTAACGGAGAGCCACATCCCACCCCCGACGCTTTCCGTACGACGGCACTGGATAACCCACCGGACCTAACAGACTCTGCACCTCATATCGACGGAGCGCCAACCGTGTCCTTATTGCTCCCTCGGACCGGATCTACGGGGCCCTTGCAACATGGCTCACCCCAGTCGCAAAGGAACTCGGAATATCGTGGATCTCCTACACAAAAAGGCACCGAAGGGGGAGAAGGCCCAGACAGTGGTGTCCCCGAAGCCTCCGGCAAACCCCCAGGGACAAGAGGATGAAACTGACCCCATCACTAAGGCCTTCCTGGCCTCCCTCTTCAACACCCTGAGGGAAGACTTTCAAACCCTGAAACAGGAACTGGCAGGGCAGCAGCGGGAACTACGTCGTGACTTGGACAGCCTGGGCGAGCGAGTGGCGTCGATAGAGGAGGCAGACCAATCCCGCAGCATGGAGGTGGAAAGGCTGCAGCAGGAGATTCTTCGGCTTCATGACCAACAGGTGGACTTGCAATCGCTCCCGGCGGAACAACATACGGGTCCGCGGAGTCCCGTTGAAATCTGAGAAGAACAATCTGGTCGAATATTTGCAAGAGCTGTTCCGGGAGATCTTGGGTGAGCCTCAGGACTTTGTGATACGGATCGACAGAGCACATAGAGTTGGCCTAGCGCGCCGAGCGCCAGCTCCGGCACCGGACATCTTGGCCTTCCTCCCGGACTTTCCCCTAAAGGAACGCATTCTACGAGAGGCCCGAAGGACACAGCCTATCCGTTTCCGGGACGAACCCGTAGCTCTTTTCCAAGACCTCTCCGCCATCACTCTGCAGAAACGTAAATCCTTCCGGATAGCAACGAACTTCTTGAGAGACAATGGTATACCCTACTCCTGGGGTCACCCGTTTCGCCTGATCTTTAAATGGAAAGGCTCGCTTCATCAACTCAAGTCCCTCCGCGACACTTGTGCTCTACTGAACATTGAAATGCCGGAAGTGCCCGGATCTAGAGAGACATCCCCACACAGATCGCAAGATGACTCCTCACGGCGAACAGGGGATGGCTGGCAGACAGTGCGACGGAGACGATCCCCGAGATCCATCCCGAAACCGGACCCGGCCACAGTCGCTCAGGAACGAGAGGCAGCTGTGCAAGAAGTGGCGGACAACACTGCAACCGATCTGTAAGACAATGTTACCCTGGGGGTTTTCTTTCATACTGTAATTACCTGGGGCAACAGGTCGGGGGGCCGCCGATTCGGCCGCTACCATGGTACCCTTTCCACTGACTTTCTCTACGGACCTGTGTCATACACGAATAGGCCCGAGACTATGAATAGTTCTAGTTTTGGGGTATGTTCTGGGGAGGTTGGGGGGGTGAACGAGGGGGTGGAGGGAGGCTCTGTTGGGACTGGGGAGGTTCACTCTGTTGGGGTTGGGGAGGTTCCTCAGGGATGGTTGGGAAGGGGGGTTGGGGGGGGAACAGTGTTGTAGGCAGGGCGGGGTGGGGAACGAGGGCGGGGACCAGTATGCCAGGGGACTTCTACAGGTTTCAGGTGTTAACTACAGCTTACTATGCGCAACAGCGACCTACGCAGCTACACTCAGATATCTTCGTATTCTCCCATGATGACTGATACACTCAAGATATTGTCTCTCAATGTAAAAGGCCTCAACAATCCGATTAAAAGAAGGGCAGTCATCTCCTACCTAGAACACTCAGAGGCTGACATCTGCTTATTGCAGGAAACCCACCTCCTGACTAAAGATTGGCACAGGATGCGCTCCCGGGCTTTTCCTCAGCAATACTTCTCTTCTCTTCCATCTAAGAAAGCAGGGGTGGCCGTTCTCGTGTTCCGGCGTTTCCGGGGCCGGGTGGGGGCCAAAGTAGGAGAAATAAAGGGACGCCTCCTGGCCTACACCTTCCTAGTAGGGAATAGAATACTGACGATAGGCTCCATCTATGCTCCCAACACAGGTCAGGAACCATTCCTGAAAACTGCACTCTCCGAAACACTACAGTCACCTCACTTTCAGCTGCTCATTGGGGGGGACCTCAATTTAGTCATGGACACGAATAAGGATAGGTCTGGGCACCGCTATGGAGACACCGGCGCGCTATCAGCGGCGGGCGGGTCCTGGCTGCAGGAGAGGGGTCTTCTAGATCTCTGGAGGACAGCGCACCCCAACACAGCGCGCTTCACCTTCTATTCCCATGTACACCACACATACGCGCGCCTAGATCATTTCTTGGGCTCTTCGGAACTGGTCCCTCACGTCACCGAGGTTTCCATTGTCCCAGCGGCCCTCTCTGACCACGACGCGGTGGAACTGACACTCAGTATGCCCAAGACACCACGCACCCCTGGCTCATGGAGGCTCAACGAACCCCTTTTGCAGAGACCGGCCGTTATTAAACAAATTCATAAATGCATTTCGGACTACCTCGCCACTAATGATACCTCCGCAGTCTCGGTGTCGACCCTTTGGGGAGCCTTAAAAGCCGTAATCAGGGGGGAACTGATCGCCATCGCAGCTGCTGACACCAAGATTCGCAAAGACAAAAGGGCTGACCTCACAGCACAAGTAGCTGATCTGGAAAGGGTTCATAGTCGCACCTGCACCCCGAGAATTTGGCGTCAGCTGAAAGCCGCCAGAGCTCAACTGGCCAGCCTCGACACTGACAGAGCGGAATTTGCCGCTCTTCGTCTCCGCCATACGTACTACGTAGGAGGCAACCGCACCGGGTGCCTTCTGGCCAGTGCCCTAAAAGCCAAGACTCAACGCTCAAAAATCACCACTCTCCTGGACAACTCCGGTGAAACCCTTACCGAAGATGCACAGGTGGCTACTGCCTTCCGCTCCTTTTACGCCTCCCTGTATAGCGAGGATAAAGTATCGCCAGCAGCCGTCGACGCGTACTTGCAATCGGCGGAAATCACACCGCTGTGTCCAGCGAATGCAGAGGCCTTAGACACTCCTATCCGCCCTGACGAGGTCCTAGCCGCCATCTCACACCTCCGCCCGCTCAAATCACCAGGACCTGATGGCTTTTCATCAGGCTTTTACAAACTCTTCGGCCAGGTACTAGCTCCAATACTCACGAGGTTGTTTAATTCTTTCGAGGGTCCGAGCTCCATACCACCGGACATGCTGGCGGCTGACATAGTGGTGCTGCCCAAGCCAGGCAAACCCCCGACACATTGTTCCGCGTTCCGCCCCATCTCCTTACTTAACTTAGATGTGAAACTATTCACAGGGGTATTAGCGGCCCGCTTGGGCCCTTGCCTACCGGGTATCCTCGAACCGGACCAATCGGGCTTTGTCCCAAACCGCCAATGCAGCGATAACACTAAACGGCTACTGCACCTCGTGGATAAGACTCACTTTCAAAACTCGGACTCGGTGCTACTGGCTATCGATGCGGAGAAGGCATTCGATCGGGTCGACTGGACCTACTTGCAGAAGGTCCTGCAGCGATACCGGCTGGGCGACCGATTTCAAGCCTGGATCGCAAGCTGCTACCACCACCCTATGGCCCGGGTCAGATTGGGCGGCTTTAAATCGGACCCCTTCGAGATACAGCGGGGCACGCGTCAAGGATGCCCTCTTTCGCCCCTTCTGTTCGCCCTGTACGTGGAACCCCTGGCGCAGAAAATCCAAGACAATCCTCGCATTAGCGGAATCTCCTTCGGCCATAAACCTCACGTAGTGGGGCTTTATGCCGATGATATTATCGCTGCTCTAGACCGACCGTCCAGCTCTATACCTGCTTTCCTGGAGGAACTGGAGAGCTTTGGAGCGGTGTCTGGCTTCAAAATCAACCGGGGTAAATCCCTGATTTTACCCCTGGGCAGCAATGCCCACCCTCACACCCCAACGCCTGACTTTGGTTGCGACCTACAAACTTCCACGCAGCTCCCATACCTGGGGATCACTCTTACCTCCTCCACAGACTCAACGGTGACCCTTAACTATAAAACACTTACTTCCCAAATCCGAGCCGACCTCACGCGATGGTCGAAACAACCCCTCTCCTTGCTAGGCCGCATAGCAGCAGTGAAAATGTCAGCCTTACCTAAGATCTTGTATATCTTCCAGACCCTCCCAGTACTGCCGCCGCCGGGCGCGCTTGCTGATCTACAAAATGCTCTCCATCAGTTCATCTAGGAAAAGAAACGCGCAAGGTTGCATAAACAGGTGGCGCACAGAGGTGTTGATGAGGGGGGCCTCGGGATCCCTAATCTCCTGCAATATTTTCAAGCCTCACAGCTCCGCTACTTGGTGGAGTGGTACAGGCCTGAGTCCGAAAAGAGATGGCTATTTCAAGATAGGGCGATGGCTCAGACATCACTGTGGAAGATCCCATTCCTTGCCCGCCAGCATAGACCACGATACCTCCTCCGCTCCCCCATCACACGCACCATCATGAAGACCTGGGACATGGTGGCGGTCAGGAGGGGCCTGACGACTTTCCCCTCCCCCTCACTCCGCTCTTCGACAACCCAGAATTCCCGCCGGGCACTGATCCTCGTGCCTTTCTACAATGGCGTGGTACGGACTGCCGTTCAGCCGGCCATCTCTTCGACTTGGAGGGTTTTCTCCCCCTCGCTGACATCACGCAAGGCTACGGAGTGACCAAACCTCACATGTTCCAATACTTCCAACTCCGCCACTGGCTCTTGAACCCGGATTGCGCTCCCATCGTTGCTCGGCGAATGAGGCAATTCGAGAAATGGCTGGTGACGAAAGACTCGGATAGGCACCTTATCTCAGACCTTTACAAGATGTTATCCCCCGTGGCTGGCCCAGTTAAGACGGCGGGACAGAAACGCTGGGAATCTGAACTTGGAAGGACATTATCACCCAAGGAATGGGGGTTTATACACTACAGAGCTGCACACACCACTCGTAATACTAGTGCCAGGGAATCGGCGGTGAAACTGGCCATCTACTGGCATCTTACCCCGGCAAGACTCCATCAAAGCAATCCTCTTCGAAGCGCGCTGTGTTGGCGGGGCTGCGGTGAAAAGGGCACTCTGACCCACCTCCTGTGGGAATGCCGCGCTCTGCAAGGGTACTGGAAAGCGGTTTTAGATGATACCGATTCCACATTTGAAACTGAAATCCCGCGCTTTCCTGCATACACAATCCTAGGGCTGCCCAACGCACTCACATTTCCCTTGAGGTCTCCTCGTGGCAAACAGATGGGCATTGCCGTGCAAGCAGCGTCACAACACGTCCTGTCACTCTGGGGATCTACCACCATACCCACCCACACTGGCTGGCTGCATAAACTGTGGTTCACGTTAGGCATGGAACGTATCCAGGCCATGCTCACACACACGGCGAACTCATTCCAGAAGGTCTGGCAACCGCTCCTGTCCCTCTTATCCAGAGAATTTCACGAAATCACTTGCCCGAAATATCTCCGCATTCTGCGGCTCACGGAATTGCCACGAGATCCACCACGAACTTGAATACCTTGAAACACACCAATCTGAACGTGCTATGATAGAGGCTCCAGACAAATGGCATACTGGTCGGGTGGGGGGAGGGGGGTAATGTTGGGTAAAGGTTGGGGGGTTGGGTTCTTCTTACTGTTCTGCTCGATTGACGTTCTTACATGGCGCCTTCACCAAAGTGTCGGCAACGCATCTCCGTGTAGGTATGGTTTATTTGCTTCCTTCATAGAGAAGACGTGCCTGTCTGTCTCGCTCGCTATATAAGCCTACTGCATACCTACTGTTTTGCATTGCCTGTCTTTCTTGCTCTTAAAAACAATAAAACAAATTTGAAATTAAAAGTAAGGAAAAACAGCTTACCTTATCTGCGGCGTACCAGGGCTCCCTCTTCCTCATTCATCGCGACTTCTTAATCAAAACTGCACATGCGCGGGTCCTATGCTTTAGTATGTTTTCCACCTTCCCACTGGATTAAGACTGTAGTTGCTTATCCCTAATAAGTTGATACAGGTTTACAGTCCTTTTAAGATCTAACAGGATCAAATAGAATGGCGACATCCCTGGTTTCAACATTACAGGCTTGCTGGTCTTTGGAGTTCTCACTCACTTCCTAGACGTGTCTTGTTAATCTCAACATTTTGCCTGACAATAACATTCTACATTACTCATATTCATTAAGTTCGCTTGTAAAATCACTTAAACAGACATATGGACTGCATGGAGTACAACCAGGCCCCATTTGTTCTGTCTGGTGCAACACCATAAAATGTATCTGGTATCTAGCTCATTCCTATCATACTATATATGTCTCCTTTGAATCTGGCATACTGTTAAGCAATATGTGCTCCACTTTGACCTATACCCATGTCCCCCGCACTTACGTGATTCTGCTGCTGTGTTATTTTACTCATAATAATAAATGTAACCACTTGACATGGAATCCATTTACTGCACCATAAATTGAAGACAGCATTAAAAAAATTCTACGTTTCAAAAGGGTCAAAAGTTACTTGAAAAGCAGCACACTTGGTGCTACACAGTGGAACACTAATTGTAAAGGGTAAGTGACCAATCTTTAATTGCTGATTGCTTTACTTGGGTGTTAAACTAGTAGCAATGAGGGGGAACATTTGTTCACATAGTACTAATGTGTATTAAAATAACAATATAAAATGTGCAACATTACTGCCAGATTTTATGCTGCTACATAATTTATTAAACTACACATAGTTTGGATCTCTGTTGCCATGTTTGGTCGGGCCTACTAGACAGCACATACGCTGTCTGTTGTAAGACATATTGTGGCCTACCCAGAACATACCCGGGGCTTGGAGCCCGCCATTGCTTGCCATTGGTTGGCTTTCCTGTCCCTTTCATCTGCCTGCTTCTTAATAGTGCCACAGCTTGTCAATATTGAGTGTGTCCCTCTCTTATGGAGCATAGCCTCTTTACTATTTCTGCTTCCACTGCTTACTTTGCAAGCACTACTTTTTTGTGTTAAGAACTCACACAAGAGTGCATGTGTTTTTGAGCTGTCCCCCTCAAGTACTTCTTTCCCCTTGCACTCCATGTTGGTCTCTGCCACCTGTATGCTTCTCCCCATGCCTTCCCCTGTTGAGCTTGCCCATGTGCTTCTCCCCATTGCTTCCCCGTGCCCTCTGTGCTGCTTACCCCTGCACCTGTCTTTTCTCTCCTGTTGCTTTTTCCACCTGCGCCCCCATTCTCTTTCCCCATTGTTGCTTCCACCCACCGGACTCCTCATGTTGCTGTCCCACAACTCCATGTTTCTTAAGATCCCTACCCCCCCCCGTTTTGCTTCTGCTTCCCTTGTTGCTTGGGCACCCCCCGCTGTGCTCATTTGCACCCCGTGTTGTTTCTGCCCTCCCCAGAAGCTTCCTCCCCTCATTGCTTCAGATCCCCCTGGATTCTTTTGGAAAACAAAAAACATTTTTTTTGTACCATATATTTTCTTTTTAGTTACCAATCCAAAATGGATCAGTAACTAAAAATAAAAAAGTGCCTATGTCCTTTTGTGGGCGTGCACATGCATGGTGCGCATCCTTACAAAATGGCGCAGGGAGACACGTCAATGGCTTTTTTTCTTTGTTTTTAAAACTTAAGGTATGCTATATAGCATCAGGGATGCTATGCAGCGTGGGTAAGAACCATTGAAAAAGCCAATATGTCTCAAAGGCGAGATCTATTGGCTTTGCGAGTGCTTGTTGTAAGACCAGTAGCCCTGTCCCACTCCCTATCACATGGCGCCGGCCAGGCTGCACCTGCCAGTTGGTCTCTATAGAGTTCAGTTGCTCATATCAGCAGCATGCGTTATTCCTTTTCCTCACCTCAGCTCCAATGAGCCCTGCTTTTTATCACAGTCCTCTTGGAAAAGGAATCTAGCGCACATCCTTATCGAATGCTAGCCGGCTGGAGCAGATTCGGCTGCGTGGGCTTGTGTGGCGGCAAATATTTCGCTTTTATTGCTTTCCTGAAGATGGCAGGTGGCAGGTCTGCTCATTTATGGCAATAAACACTCTGGGGATTGCATATTGGATCCATTTCCTGCAATGGCGAGTGTGTCTCGCGTTGTATCTAAAAGATGAGGCCAATTTCGCTTCTGCTCGGAGGAACAACCAACCACAGAAAGAAATCAGCACGCGCTCGAGGAGCGCTGACGCAGTTAAAGGAGCCGTTCAACGGACTTCTGCGCGTGAGCACGCGCATCTTAATGAAAAATGAAGTGAAGTGCGTAGTACTGGTATTTATTGGTAATGTGCTGTCTTTAGGGAAGAGACACACACACACCTAGACACGTCACAAACTGAACACGGGGACGTGAAGGTAGCAAAGCAAAACTCCCCTGTGATACTAGGAGCCCTTGCTACAATGTACCACCATGTCTGCTACAATTTGGAAACAGGATTCAATTCTCTGAAAAGCCATAAAAAAGATTTTGATTCTAGAATTATGTCTTACTGGTTGTGTGCAACAAACACGCACACTCACTGTGAACACAACCGCGAGCTGTGGCCTCTGGCAGATGACTCTGGAAGCCAAGGGAGAAGCTTGGTGAGAAATTTACACCCAAAGGGAAAATATTTTTGTAAGAGATATTCAAGACACAACATTTCTGTCAAACAATGTTTTTGCTAATGATATTCCGACCAAAAACCGAATATGTTATATAAGTTGGTTGAAACAGACACATCATTACATTCCTTGTCTGTGGGCATTGCCTCAAGTGGAATGTATTAATGCAGCAGATGAAGTTTCTTTTGAAGCTTTTTTACGCTTGTGGTGAGGAAGCAGGTCAGCTTTTGGGCTGTGACAATTTTGCTGATGTTGTGAAAGGTTGATTGAATAAAGTTTAAAAGAAATGTACAGGCTCTTGCTGCAAGATGACAAAGTTGATGGAACAGGCAATGTCACGCATCATCATAGATCGAAAAGTTGTAGATACCATGTAGTGGTACCAATGTTGAGACTGCATTTGATCTGAGATGAAATGTTGTTCCTCCAAAGTCTACCTGACTCTATTGGGAAGCAAGGCCATTTAGTCAAGGCGTACAGTAGCCCGTTGTAAGTGGTGTGAAGGTTGGCCCATATACAGTATTACAAAATTAATATCTAACATGTTACGATTTTAATGTCCATTCAGGGTTATTTCTTCAAAAACAAATCACACTTTAATAACACCTTAGAATTATAGGATAGTAAAAATGATGATCAACATTGAATACAGCTCTATCCTTAACCACTCAAGAAAGTAGCTTTTATGGTAGGGTCCTGTTCCGTGCCTTGTTTTGGTGGAACAACTCTTTTATGATGTAATCTGTTACTGTTATACTGTGAGAATTCAGCACTATGGATAGCTCCTGATTATCCAGAATGCTCAAAGTTTTTATAATTATTTTTATGGATGATTATGCAGTTCTATGTCAGAATATGAAGGACCAAGATAACGATGCGCCAAAATATTGTTTGCAAATTATTCACTACCATTATATAGCAGGTGGTTACGTGTATTTATAGATAAGTGTAGATTTGCTGTTAGCTCTACATCTTCAAATATATGTACCTTGAATAATATATATATATATTTTTCAAGGTACTTATATATGAATTTCATACCCTAAGGTAACTATAATTAAGCCTCGGCGGAGTTCGTGAAGTTCTGCTATGAGGAACTCCGCAAAGTGCAAAAAAACGCAAGCGGGGAGTGTTTTGGATAAATGTTGTTTGTAGTGATTTTTATTACCAGGTGCTTGTCTGCACTGTGCAATCGTCGCAAATGGCACCATGCACAGTGCAAGTGGGCGCTGCTTCCTTTCTGCCGCTCGAGTAGATTTTTACTCGAGCGGCAGCTTTCTCAACACAAGCAGATAGTTTCTCAACGCGAGCGGTCGAGAGCATACGCGACCACTTGCAATGAGAAATCTGACCGCCTGAGTTGAGAAATATCTCCGGGAAGTTGATTTTCCACTCTTGCACACACCAAGTTGATGTTGACGATCGCGAACGAGGAAAAATCCCGCTGGGAGATGGATTTTCCTTGCTTGTGCTCGCCAACTTGACATTGACGAAGGCGAGCAAGGCAAAAAACTCTGGTCCAGTTTTTTGCAACTCCGTGTAACACAGAGTGCGGAAATCTATGCAAACTTCACGAGCAGAGCGGAATTCACCGCCCAGACTTAACGATAATGCACTCCCGCCATGCACAGTTTTCTTATCAAAAATTTTACAGCAAATGTTGCACTGATATTATTAATAATGTCAAAGAAGATGTCATGAGTGATGTAATATGTTGGGTAATTAGCAGTGAATGGCGAGGGCGCAAGTTATAGTTACCTTAGGGAACGAGCTATAGTTACTTGAGAAAACTCAAACTATTTTGTTTAAATTCTATTTCCTAACTATTAAGTCCCTGTAACTTTTGTTTTTTTCAGGGAATGTCAATAAAAAAAAAAAAGTAAAGTAATATTTAATTTCCATACATAATCCAACCATCACCGCACACGGCCTTCTCCCAGGGCCCGGCCATATTGAAAAGCCAGGTCGATTTCTGTCCTCGGGGACCCCATCTTCTGGGGCCTGACCATATTTTAAATAGGGAGGTGGCACACAACTCCCCTCACCGGGCTGATTTCTGGCCCTGGGGACCTCATCTTCCTGGACCTAGCCATATTATGCAGGGGGACTTCATCTCCTGGGTTCCAGCCATATTATAAAGGGGAAGGAATGTATGCATCCCCCCTCCACAGGCCAACATTGGCCCCGGGGACCCCACCCCTGGGGCCTGTCCAATTTATAATGGGGGAGAGGGCGATTTCTGGTCCTGTGACCCTATCTCTAGGGGCCAGGCCATATAAAAAAGAAGGAGAGGGCTCACAGCTTGCTTCCCGGGCCATGGTTGGCCCTGGGGACCCTATCCACCAGGGGTCAGCCAACGAAAGGTGGGCGCCCTGGAGCCCACCCAGGGCATTCACCACAAGTTTATTGGAGGCCTCGAGGAAACCCCAATGCCCCTGCGTCCGCAGCCAGCATTGCTTGGCGGGAGCAGTTTTTTCATCAGGTTCACTGCCTGCTTCAGTGCGGGCAGGAAAAATCCTGAAAAGTCTGCTCCCTTCAAGCAGGAGAATTTTTGATGCTCCAGCTCGCAGAGAGATAGCTAGAGCCGGCCATGGGGTACAGAGGTCTCCCTTGGGCCATTAATGGCTCCGGAAGGGAACCCTGTGGCCCTCTCCCCTTTCTCTGCAAGGCAGGGTCCTGGGGGTTGGGTCCCTGGGCTGAAAATTACCTGGGGAGGGGGGCCACAACCCACTCCCCACACTTTTCACTGCCAGGCCTCAAGTGGTGGCGGTCTTCAGACCCAAAATTGGCCTGGGAGGGGGGCAGCGTGCCCCACTACCACTATTATTAAGGCTCAGTTGGTGTCCCCAGGGTCGAAATATAAATATTGTATATGTATTCCCAGTTTCTACACGTATTGTTGAAGGTGTTTCAGGACTTGGAAACCGCTGGTCACAGTTCTAAATCTACTGTGGTGATCTGCTCCAGAGGAAACCTGGCTGTCTCTCTGTCAGGGTTTGGGCTCCTTCCACCTAAGACTTGTTATAGTTTCATTATGGTAGCTACTAGTCTAACTTGACTATTCACTCTGGTCCAATATGCAGTCTTTCCTGGGGATGAAAGGGCATGTCCTTCTGTCTATTGCAAACCAAAGTAGTAATTTCAGCAGGAATCAGCCATTTGAAAATAGCACTTGCTGTCCGGTCCACGAGCTCTAAAACCATTGCCACAGGGGGCAATCGAGTGTACCCCATTTGCTGTCCCAGTGGAGTCAGGAGGGCTCCATGTGTGAGTCAGTTACAGTTCTTCAGTATCCCAGTCCAAGATGGCAGAGTGTCCTATGCTCAAAGCCACATCAGCTGGTGGCGAGAGGGAAGTGTGGATGTTGACAATGGCGCTTAGTGATACAATCTTACATTATCTGGGCTGTGACACAATCTGAGCCGGAGGTCAGCAGGTCTTCTGACCTGCACTTGTTGATGGACAGCTCTTCTCTGTTTCTGGTGAGCTGGTCTCAAGAAGGCTTCTGGACAACCTTTGAGGTTCATTTTCCAAGATGAGACTCCTTTCAAGCAACAGTACAAGGAGGTAGACCAACAAGCAACATTGTCACTGGTAAATCTTCTGGAGGATTTATCATAGCGTAGGGAAGGAAGAACGGCCACATGTTGTCGTGGGCATCCAAAAAGCACAAGAAGGTTTTTGTAAGTCTGGTTTGGTGTAGGTCTTGATTTTAATATTTTGCTGAAGTTCAGGTTTTACGCTGTATCCTTAACCAAAGTCAGTTAGGTTGATGTCTACCTATCAGTTTATCTGCAGAGTTCACCAGCCTATGAGGACGGAGGTAAAGAAAAAAAGAAAATACTTTCTCTCCAAACACAAATGGCTTTGGACTGTTGATGAATGGCCCGTATCCAGACTGAGCAAAAACACTCCTAAAATACAGTAATCCAGTTTTTCTGTCTTTTCCCACACCTCCGGCGCAAGCCTACCTGAGTGGGAAGTTATGTAGATGGCCCTCAGACAGAAGAACAGGAAGAAGGCAGGTAATGCAGAGATGCGGACTAGGACGACCACTGTGCTGGAAGGACTCCATCCACATTTTCAGAGGGGCATCACTATTCCAAAGTGCATACTCACAAGCATACCATACACTCATGCTAAGTTGGGGGTAAAGAGGGACCCAATAAGGGGAGCAATTGGAATTTATGTGGGGGCTCAGTAGATCTGACCAGTGGCGGCTCGCAAAGGCAACGCTGTGGGGTGGGGAGGCGGGCAAGGCTGGGTGGGGGGGAGGTAGTGTAGTCCGACATACTATGGCAAAGGTGAACATAGATAAATAAATATAAGCCCCGCTCCCTGTCCCACAGCGTTACCTTTGCGAGCCGCCACTGGATCTGACCCCCAAAAAGTTAGAATCACTACAGCAACTAATAGCGTCCACATAAGAAGTTTGAGGAGAGTTAGACAGACATTTTAGAAGGGTGATTGTCGGGCCACCTAGGCCTTTTCTAATGAAAACGAGGGCTCTGTTGAGCGATTACTGGAGTCTGTTACTCAGTGGTACCTTTCATTAGGGTCACCTGGTCGCTCAAAGAGGGGAACTTGCAGGGAGGAATTAGAACGTGGCTGACTTGAGTAACTGATATGGACAGCTATAAACTTTCGTTCTCACATATAGCATCTTAAAGGAAGCCGCGTCAGAGATGTAACACCTCCCCTCTCTTTATCATCCTTGTTATGGCTCAGCCATTTACTTCGTTTGTTAATAGAGGTTTTACCAGTAGGGGTGTTTGGTTGTTACATGTCGTGCTTTTACAGTGGGTGAAGTTTAAACCTTGTCGTTTCATTTGGCAAGGTGAAAGGCCAGCGGTGTGTCCTCGGTGGGCATGAGAAGGGCTTCCAGAGCAGCCATGCAGACCTCTTTCTCTTACCCCCTTCTGTGTATAGCTAGATGACGTCTCCTAATTGTGGCGTGTATCAAGTAGCGGAAGTGAACATGTTTGGGTGACTGGTTGTCATGACAGTGCTGAAACCGCAATTTGTAGCGTGTCGTTTCCTTGCATCACATGCATTTCTGCTGTCCACTTCAGATATCTCGAATTCTTTGAGTGAAGACCCACCTTCAAACAGGTTTTACGTGCTAGGTCGTCTGCAGAAGGCAGCAGCCCAGGTGTTCGTGGGAACCCGCCGAAAAGACAGCAACATGAATGAGCCACTATTACTTGCCTCTGGCCAGCAGACATTTGTGTATGTGTGTTTTTTTAGGATTATCCATGCACAACACAAACGCATCCGTTCTTAGCATCCCCAAAACAGTAGAAGAACACACATCTGGGTGCTTTGTTCCACCCACTGAACGCATTAAATTAACATTGTCTTTAACAAAATTCAAGACCCAGCTGTGCCAAACAGGGCAGTGTTTTTAGAAGTTTTACGTATTTGTTCCTCAGAGTTATATCAGTAAAAATATGTAGGCCGCATGACAGTTTACCCTCTACTTGTTTTCTGGTCCATGTAGGATAGCTCAGTGGACTACTGCACCTATTGTCGGATCACTGTGTGACCTGTCTGTCGATTGCAGGTTCAATCCTAGCCTTTTGCCCTTCCTGTTTCGATACAAACGATGGTCATTAGGTAATGATTAACACATGTTATCAAGACAGAGACCTGAAAATGGTGGGTGTGTAATACATATTATACCGTGACTCTCCCAAAATGAAGGTAAAAGCAGAAGTTCTAAAGATATTTTCTCTGATGAATACCTCTGTTTTACTGCACCTATCGGGGATTCCAAGGATAGTAACTTTGTCTGGAAAGGCGTTGGGTAAATACAAACTTATCACAGAATTATCGCTTTTTTGGTTTGTTAGTGTGATGTAGTTGACGTGCTTTAAGACAAACAACAGAGATACTTCTAATTACAAAGCATGCGAGCTTTGGTTCAGAATTCACAAATCTTAAAATGTATCATTTGGGTTGACTTGTGTTTTTAGCTTCTATAATGCACTATCGCACGCAGATATGCTTTTACACTTTTTGCACACTTACACTGTTAAGTTTAGTTTACTTTAAAATGCACATGTTGAACTTTGTACCAACCGAAGATACACTCAATGCATCAAAGGTGGGACAAAGATGGGTTTGGAAAAGAGGGACCAGGGGAGAGGACAAGATATAGGGAAAGAGGAAGGGCACAGCTCTTATGACCACTCCTACAGCATTTCGAACTTCTCATTATCTAAATAATTAAAACCCCTATTGAGAGAAAAAAGTAAGACACCCCCACTTTCCTCCTGATACCCCGTGGCAGCTGATACATTGCAGGGTGCAATGGCCCTCTAAGTGCTGGTTGTGATTTTCAGCCCATGCCATGTTTGGTCACTGTGCTGAGATGCAGGCGGAACCAGGCCCAGAGTGGCAGCTGCGCCTGTCGCGGATCATAAACAGGGGTATTATGATTCCATCAGCAGGGCCTTGGCGAGTGATGCTTGAATACAGCTCTAGTAATAACATTAGTGCAAGAATGCAAACATGCTGCCGCCTCCCTTCCTCTGCTGCGCCTGTTTATCTCTGCGGTGCATAACCTGAGGGTCACAGGTTGGGGATGCGCTGAGTGAATTAAAAGCGCAGGCTGTCATTTTGAGTTGGAATACTTATGCCCATCCCTGAAGACAGCTTTTAGTGGCTTTGAGTATGATTTGCAATGACAGCTGAGTAGATTCATCAATGTACCTGCTACAAACCTGGGATGGGTGCCGGATTGAATCCTGTTTGATGCGATGTAACCACAAGCACTTTATAGCTTTAGGTCTGGTGTTAAACGAGACCTTTTGATTATAATAAAATCTCTCTCTCTCTCTCTCTCACTCTCTCCCTCTCTCTCTCTCTCTCATTCTCTTTCTCTCTCTCTCCCTCTCCCTTCCCCTCCTCCTCCCTCTCCCTCTCTCCCTCTCCCTCACTCGCTCACTATGTCTGATAAGAGCTGATAAGAGCTTTATTCAGCCCTCTTCCTCCATTGATCTGTTGTAGTATCATTTTATACAATCCACTACCACCAAAAACTATTTTTGCTTTTAGACAATTTTCTGTTTTTTTTAAATTGCAACTCCCTCAACAGGAACTTTTTTTTTCAAAGCATGACAAAATAAAACATGAATCGACAAAGCCAAAAGGTTGGCAGCCGATTCCAGTCCCATTTGGCTTTTTCGATGCTTGCTATTCCTTAATTTCATGAGCTATTCATCACAGTTTGCATCACAAAATGAATGTCCATAATTAGTACCCACCATGCTTGTGCTGGACTTTCTCTTAGTCACGTCAGATGTGCTTCAGATTTATCATAATTGTATGAGATGATGTTTGTAGGTTGGGTGCGTTTCAGGATCTCAACATAGGATTAAAGTGGAAACCATTGCTGCCGCCCCCCCCAACTCACCACACAAAACCCAGGATAGAGGCTCATGAAACATGGTTAACTTTTGGAAGGCGGGGGGTCGCGAAACCCCCCGGACGTATTTATTAAGATATAAGATCATAAAATTTTAATTGCATGATAAACGTTTTATACAAAAATCATCAAGACATTAGATACAATATTTGTCAACAAATGTGAGAGCCTAACCTTAACAGAGACTCTAATACAGCTTGTTTCCTAACCGAATCTAACATCCTCATCTAGATTTTTGTATACTACATTTTTGGCCATATGGCAAGGTCGCTAACCGGTGTCAGTTCCTACAAGCTGCGCCTTACCTAGAGATGTGCGCATGCGCAGCCGGGCCCGGTAATTACCCGGTCCACGCCGTGAACTCCATTTACCCACTAAAGGAGGGCCCTTACTCTGCGCCATCCGGTGACGTCATAAGTATGCGCGCGCGGGGTGGCTACCAGCCTAAGGAAAGCGTGACTACTCCAACCCGCGGCCCTTTGAAGCACCAGTTACCTTGCCCTTGAAGTTCTAGGAGGGGCCAATGGCCCCTCCCCCTCGGCGGGAACCTCCATGGGATGATGCCCGCCCCCTCAGACCTTAAAATTAGCTGCTCACCGGTCATGACCTTACCGCCACAGGCCAGCATTGTTAACCGACGATCTGGCCTCCGACTGCACACGCATGCCTAAATCTACAGGTGCCCTGGGCTCTTGTGCATGTGCGCTTATTAAAATCCCAGCATACCCCTCTCCTTTCTGACCCCCCCCCCTATTCTTCCCCGGGACCTCATTCCCCTGGGTTGACCGAAAGGGCTGTTGAGGCCTGGCGGAGAACACCCTGACTGCACTGGTGGCCTGAGATGGGGCTGTATCACCTGAGAACTGCTTATGCCAAGACATAGAGTCCACCTTGTCCCACGCCAGTGATGCGTCAAATTCCTTGGCCTTCCTGAAATTAACATCGTACTCCTTCCACGCATCCCCAGTGTATTGATCGCTCCACCCCACAATCCTACTCTGGTAGCAAGCCATTGCTGCCTGCACATTTGGGGGGCGTTCTGCCGTGATAGCCGAAAGGACAGAAAAGGCCCTGATCCAATTCTTCAAAGTCTCATCTACTCTGAACCTGGAGCATTGTGCCCTCCATTCACTTGGATACATCCATTCCTTCAATACCTTGTCCTGCTTCATTTCCCTATTGTCTAGCAACAAAGAGAAAATGTATACATATTTTCCCGCCCAAATCATCTCCTTCACTGCCTGGGACACATGTTGCCCCAAGTTTCCACTCCTGGATGGCACCAGGCCGTCCCCTAAGAGAGGCAGCGACACTTCCTTACCATTTACAGGCACTTGGGCCGGTAGAATACTATCACCATTCGCCTGGGCGGGACTGGAACCTGTAAGGGAAGAAGATGATGGCACCGCACTACTATCCGCCGCCGTTGCAGCCTTAATCTTCTCTACCAACTTTTCGGCTTCTGCCACATGATCAGATGAGGCAAAGCACACACCCCCCTTCTGCAGCCACGGCAGCAAGTCCGCTATCCGGGATACCAATTCTGGAGGAACTGAGTCTAGGTTACCTGCTGGGACTGCCGGCGCTACTGGGGGGACGACCGGCGGCACAGGAGTAATGGGCAAGGGTGCGGCCGGTGGCGGCAGGCCCGTGACTGGGATCGGTACCACGGATGAAGGGGCAGGCCCCACAGGTGGGAGCGCTGGCGGGATGGCTGGAGCCGGTGCCGCGGGAGCTGGGACCACAGGCATAGGTGTAAGAGGTACCGGGACTACCGGCTCAGGGGCGGGGGCAGTGTACCTGGGCTTCTTGGCCTTGGACCTCTTAGGCGGGGTAACAAAATCCCCCCTTGGCAAGGGGGCCGCCCTCTGGCGAACAGGCCTACCCGATGGGCCAGGGGAATCATCAAACCTCTCATTGATGCGAGCCTCTAGCTCGTCCATCTTCCCCAACCGTTTGTTAATGTCGCTCATTTCCCGCATCATGGCCCGCATCATAACCTCCATCCTGGACCCTCCTTTACCACCCATTGGCCCTGGCATGTTAACCGCTGCCTACACTCCTAGTGTCACAATTGAGCGTACGTGTGTTTTGTACCTTCACCAGATGGAGGATGTCCAGGGGGCTTCCAGCACCATACAATGGCAACCGCAACACCACCGGCTTATCCGGCTATGCCAGGGGTGAGTAAACCTAGCGTAGACCCACCCGGCGGCTACCAGGAGCGATGAAATGCGAGCCCCCCGTTCTCCTCTTACCGATCAAATCCTGCGCCGTTTACTCCTCTGGGCTCACGGTGCACAAGATGCCACAATACTGTATTAAATTGCAGATCCAATCCTGCGCACTCCTAGCTGGTATCTGGTCTGCAAACACGTAGTAAAGTGCCTGAAATAGAAAATGTATCAGTACCTGGGAGTATGAGGCAGGAGCAGTTGATGAAACCAAATTGTACAAAAAGCCTTGAACTTACTGGAAGCTTGAGACCCCCAGTTAATCACCCCCACAGCTGCCTTTGGCTGTTTAAACTAAACACATTTGAAGCTTCAATCAAAACAACCCCTGCTTTCTAATTAAGAAAACAAAATTGCACACTATCCCCTAAGGGTCTCCCATCCAGGTCCTGCCCTGGTCGACCCTGCTTCGCTTCCCTTCCCACCCTGTGCAATGCTGAACTAAATTCAGCCCGGTTGCCTCTGCAGGCTGTGGCGCTGGACGCGCACGAACACGGAGTTAATTAACCGATGCAAAACTCGCCGAGCAAATGACCACAATGTGAGGCACACCTAACACACACGATAACCCCCGCCGCGCTAACCCTGGGTGGCGGGAAATGCTCTTTGTGGACTCCTCAGAAACTGTTACCGTGTCTCTATTGCTCGGTCTCCTTTTAACCAACCGGTCGGCTGACACGAAGACACTCGCTGTGGAGCCCGCCCCCGAGAAATACCTTAATCTCCGCACACCGCCTCGAGTGACCTGTGACCAGCTCCCCCGCCGCTCCATACTCCGACACCGGTGACCTGGGCTCCCGCACGGGACTCCTCTCGCGATGCGACAAAACTCCGACAATAGCCCGGCAGCACTGGAACCGATTCCCGCGGTTTCGAAGCCTGAAAGAAAAAAGGCAATAAAATTAACAAAACGAGAAGCCCCCGAGCGCGGGGCACGACACGCTGTGGGGGAGCGTCCAGGGAACAGAGGGTCTCCTGGGCGCTCCCTGCCTCTTTATTCCTAAGGGGCCCGAGGGGGGGGGGCGGCTACGCCCCCCACCCGGCCCCTCCTGCGGCCCGCCCCCCTGACCCGGAAGTCCTATAATGACATCCGGGCCAGGGAGGGCGCCACCCAATCGGCGGTGAGGCGCGCCCGGAAGGGCACGCCCCACCACCGAGAGGCTTGGAGGGGGAGGAGGTCGCCGCGCCGCCATGCGGGCGGGGGGGCCAAGAGCCCCCCCTTTTCAAATGTGGTATAAGTAAATCATGTTAATAAACACACTTCTAAACCTCAGAATAAAATTGTTTTAACTGCATCCATACCAATTCATTATGTGCATGTTGGATCTAGCATAAAAATCATTATTATTCAATATTATTTGTCATACAAAAATATGAACTTTAAAAAACTCACGTTATGATTATTTTTATGATTTCTTTTATCATTTGTGTGACTGTAACATACTCATGTCGCCTCAACATGGGTCCTTGGCACCCCTGCTCTTATATGTGACTCTTTCAGCCGCCATATATAGATCTATCCCCTTTTTCCATTCCTGGAGTGTTGGAGCTTCTGGCATGCCCCAGTTTCTGACCACATCACGCTTTGCCACTACTAGGCTCAGGGCACTAAAAAGTAGTTGGGGGCTGGTAATATCAATATCTTATGGTATGCCCAGAAGAATGAACTTTGGATCTGCGGGGTTGGGTACCCCCAACACCGCACTTAATTCCTCAGGTTTTGTGTTCCAGTACTTCTGTATAATAGGGCATTCCCACAATGTATGGAAAAAGGCTCCCATGGCAGTCTGGCATCACAAACAGTTTAGGGTTTCAGCTTGTCCCATCTTGTGCAGCCTAGCTCTATCATAGTACACCCTTTGGAGAATATTATATTGGATGAGGTGCAGACGGGCTTTGATCGCCACCTCTCTGGGGTGCATTAGAGCCGCATCACAGCCTATGTCCTCCATAGCACCCACCTCGCTGTCCCAATTCTTCCTAAGTTTGCCAAGTTTATCAGGCATATTGTTGTTTAGAGTTTTATATGTAAGGTACACTGCTTTATTAGTTAGCTGTTCTTGCAACAATCTCCCATCGAGCGGCGTTTATTCTGGTAGGTGTGCCCCACTAGTCTTTCTATTCACAATGCGTGACCCAGTGTGGCATATTTAATGAATTGGGACTGGTGAAGCTTGTATTCGGTGCAAAAGGCGGAGAAAGATTTAAGTGCACCCTTGTCGATAATGTCTTCAACATTGGAGAAAACCAGCAGATCCCAGGTCATGAAACCCTGCAACTTTCCTAGTTCGTTAAGCTGTTTCCTTTTCTACAGCGGTATTGCCCTAGTGCCTCTTTGGGCCCATCCTAGACTTCTAGTCGCCCTTTGCGATACCTCCATGGTGACCCGAGTCGCTGGGAGCAACCTGTGTATTCTCTTGCGCCTCTATAGATAGTGAAGTAAAGTGTGTGGTTCCAGCATCTCCCTTTCTAATCTGTTTGTAGGATGGTTCCTTGATATGTGTATCCAGTCAGTGATAGGGGTGAAATGTGCGGTCCGGTAATGAACCTCTATGTCCGCAAGCGTAAGCCCACCATTGTAAGGGTTGCATTGCACTGTCCTCATTGCAATCCTCGAAAGCCTCCCTAGCCATAATAGTGATCGTAATTCGCTATTTATATTCAGCTGGGTTTTTAAGCTTTCCGGAATTTAGGGAATCTTAGTCTTGCAACCTGGCTCAAATAGAGTGGTCCAGAAAAAGTACCTGTTCACTAACGGTTTGGTCACCATGGTTTCTGTCCTTATCAACAACTCCTTCCAAAACTTTGAGGCAGATGCTTTCAAGGCCTGGAGCACAGCTGCCAGTTCCCTCTAAATGGAAGAATGATACAATTCTGGAGGCAACTAATACTACTAAGTGTAGCAGGATCCCAGAGTTTCTCCCTAACATCGGATGTTATTATCAACGATGATAACACCTGAATTGAATGTTTGAGCTCAGGAGGACAGGAGGCACTCTATAGGCGAGAAAAGCTAGAAGAGCTATGATACTATGGTTGGCCAAAGTTCGCTGAAGAGTCTTCAGAATGGTCTTGGGATAAAGTAGAGGTCCTGGCTCTGTCAGAATGTGCAGGCCTCTGTCAGAAGACAGACAAGCAAGTTGTGTTCTGTTATGTTAAAAAGATTTATAAAGCGTGCGAATACCGTAGGGTGTCTTGGCACTGACTGAACATGAACACGCTAAGGTTGTGCCCCCCACTTTGCCTTCTGTATCACCCGCCCGCTCCCAGTTTGTTGTTTTCCTGCCGCTGCGTCCCCAGAGGCCCTGCCCCCCTGTTCTCCCATTCGCCACACCGCTCCCACCTCCCAGCTGCTCCTCCCTCCCACAGTCCCTCATATGGAGACCGCGTAGCAGATGTGCGTAGTGGGGGCGTGCCACTGGCGCGCCGAAGGCGTGCCTAACGCGCAAGCCCGTCTGCGCCTGTCCGTGCCTGGACCGCGCCCAACACCAGGACTCCTCGCCCCCGAGACGCCACGACGTCCGCCTCTGCTACAACTCCAGCACCCTGCTGCCTGGCCGCCCCGAAGCGCACCCAAGGACCCTTCTCCTGCCGGAACTGCAGCTTCACCAGCATCCGGCCCGCCAACCCACCCACCGAAGAACCCACCTTCCTCAGATGCATCCCCCTCAACACCGGCTCCACCCGCAAACACGCCGTCGAACTCTGGGACCTACTTGACAACAACGCCCCAGACGTCGCCTTCCTGATGGAGACCTGGCTGAACCCCTCCTCGGCACCTGACATCGCCATAGCCATCCCAGAAGGCTACAAGATCACCCACAAGGACCGCACCAACGAAGTAGGAGGAGGAATTGCCATCGTCCACAGAAACACTCTCAAAATCTCGACAGACACCGACGACACTCTCCGCACTACCGAACACATGCACTTCCAGATCCACACCGACCCCAACACCACCCTCAGAGGTACCCTCATCTACAGACCCCCTGGACCCGACCGCAGTTCAGCGACTCCATCGCCGACTTCATCAGCACACACGCCCTTGCCTCCACAGACTACATCCTCCTCGGGGACCTGAACTTCCACCTCGAGAACAACAACGACTCCAACTCTTCCACCCTGACCGACAACCTCGTCAATCTCGGACTCAGACAACTCATCACAACACCCACCCACTCCGCCGTCCACACTCTTGACCCCATCTTCTCAGCAAGCTCCCACGTCTTCTTCAACCGCACCACCGAACTCCACTGGACTGACCACCGCTGCATCCACTTCACCTTCCGGAAACCCACCACACACCACCGCACCCAGCAGAGGCCACACCGTCACTGGAGCAAGATCACGCCGCAGCCCGGAGCCTCAGACAATGGATCAATGACTGCGCAAACACCCTCGCCCTGCTCAAGAAGCCCTCCAACACCCACACCAGCAAGAGAACCAGCTAGTTCACCAAAGACCTCCAGGCCTCCAAGCGAACCTGCAGAAGACTCGAAAAAAACTGGATCCGGAAACAAACACCGGAGATCTGCACAGCCCACAAGAACGCCACCTGCAGACACCACCACCTCATCAGATCCGCCAAAAGGACCTCCTTCATAGACCGCCTAGACAACAACGCACACACCAGCAAGGAGCTCTTCAGCATCGTGAAGGTACTCTCCAACCCCAGCTCCAACCCCAACGACATCCCACCGTCACAAGACCTGTACGACTCGCTGGCCACCTTCTTCCATCGCAAGATCGCAGACATCCACGACAGCTTCGACGCCGTCAACACCCCGGCAACCGCTGAGACCCCTACTCCCACGACCACCATCCGCACCAACCGCCTGCTCGCCTGGACCAACATCAACGACAACGACACCATCAAGATCATGAACACCATCCACTCCGGATCCTCGGAAGACCCCTACCCACACCACATCTTTAACAAAGCCAGCAGCACCATCGCACCCCATCGCCGGAAAACCATCAACATCTCTTTCGAGACAGCGACCTTCCCGGAGAGCTGGAAACATGCAGAGATCAACGCCTTACTCAAGAAAGCCAAGGTGGACCCCAAGGACCTCAAGAGCTTCCGACCCATCTCCCTGCTCCCGTTCCCGGCAAAGGTCATTGAAAAGACCGTCAACAAACAACTGACCAGCTTCCTCGAGGAGAACAGAATCCTGGACTCGTCTCAGTCCGGGTTCCGCAGCAACGACAGCACCGAAACTGCCCTCATCGCCGCCACCGATGACATCAGGACCCTGCTTGACAATGGAGAAACCGCGGCCCTCATCCTCCTGGACCTGCCAGCCGCCTTCGACACAGTCTGCTACTGCACTCTACGACCAAGCCTCCACGACGCCAGAATCCAAGAGAAGGCCCTGGACTGAACCACCTCCTTCCTCTCCGGAAGAACTCAGAGCGTCAGCCTCCCCCACTTCCGCTTCGTAGCCACCGAGATCATCTGCAGCGCACCCCAAGGCTCATCCCTAAGCCCAACATTGTTTAACGTCTACATGGCACCGCTCGCCCACGTCGCACAATGGCACAACCTCAATATCATCTCCTACGCCAACGACACCCAGCTGATCCTCTCCCAAAGACCCCCACACCGCCAAAACCAACCTCCACGAAGGAATGAAGACCGTCGCCGACTGAATGAGAAACAGCCGACTAAAGCTGAACTCAGACAAGACGGAGGTCCTCATCCTCGGATCCACCCCCACGGCCTGGGACGACTCCTGGTGGCCGACTGCACTAGGAGCACCCCCTACACCCACCGACCACACACGCAACCTAGGGGTCATCCTCGACTCCACCCTCTCCATGACTAAGCAGTCTCCTCCTCCTGCTTCAACACCCTCCGCATGCTTGGCAGGATCATCAAGTGGATCCCCACCGAAACGAATAAGGACGGTCACCCAGGCCCTCGTAGGCAGTAGAGTGGACGACGGCAACGCACTCTACGCAGGAGCCCCGGCCAAACTCCTGAAACGGCTCCAGCGCATCCAGAACGCCTCTGCACGCCTGATCCTCAACATCCCTCGCCATAGCCGCATCACACCCCACCTGAGAGACCTGCACTGGCTCCCCATCAACAAGAGGATAACCTTCAAGCTCCTCACCGAAGCACACAAGGCACTCCATGACACCGGACCAGCGTACCTCAACAGCCGACTCAGCCTCCACACCCCCATCAGCCAGCTCCGCTCCGCAGACCGTGCCATTGCCACCGTTTCCCGCATCCGAAGAGTGACCGCTGGCGGCAGATCATTCTCCCACCTCGCCGCAAAGACATGGAACATCCTCGCCATCCACTTGCGGCAGACGGAAGACCTCCTAACCTTCAGGAGACTACTCAAGACCTGGCTCTTCGAACAGTAGCAGCCCCCCCCCCCCCTTAGCGCCTTGAGACCCTCACGGGTATGTAGTGCGCTTTATAAATGATATGATTGAAGATTATGCTAGGCTGAAGTCTACTGGCATGCTTTTCTTGCAGATTCATATAGAGGCCATTACAGTAGTCTAACTTTGAGAGGACTAAAGCAGTGATCATGTTTTTCCTGGCTCTATCTGGAATATAGGGTAAAATCTTTCTGATCATTCTGAGAGTATGATAGGATGAAGACACCACTGACAAAACTTGAGCTCCGAGACTGAGTTTGTCGTCAATAATAACCCCCAGATTTTTGGATTTGAAGACAGAGATTGGGGGGGGGGGGGGGCAAGTACTTCTGGCCACCAGGTTGGGGACAAGTGAGTAGAGAGGTTCCCAAACAACAATATCACCTCTGTTTTCCCCAAGTAGACCTTTAAGCAGTGTTTGCTCATCCAGAGGATAACTGCTTGTAACGTGGGTGAAGAAAGGGACTGGAAACTCTTTCTAGGTAGGTATGGTTTTATTTTAGGTAACGTTTTTTTCGTGCGTGATGTTAGTCTTTCACGAGCAAAGTCTTTAGGCTCCGTGGTGATAGTTCCCCTTTCTGATGACCGGAAACCTCGTCTTCCGTCTTCTTTGAGTTCAAGGGGCTGAATGGGCTTCCCACCGGTTGTATGTGGAAGACAAAACAGAAGGAGACCATCAGGGCTCAAGATGTCTACTGAGATACCCACGGGGAACCGGGTCGTGAGAGGTCACCACTGCACTGGTGTATTATACAAGAGGCTTGGTGCTTGGGGGTTACGTAGTGAGGAAGAGGTGCAGGGGGGGTGAAGGAAGCGGGGCAAAGGGGTAGGAAGTATTTACAGGGTATATATACAGGGCGGTTCGTATCTATCTGCAGTTCTAATGGGGAGAGTCTCCTCGCCTCCCCACCCAGCCCGTAAACCGCTGCCGTACCTGTCTTAACCACACTCCTCCCTCGGGAGTGTGGCACTGCGCTTCGCAGGGTCGTTGGCCTCCTGGCTCGCCTTCCTGTTCTCTGCTTCCTCGGTTCCTCCGTCTGTCCTCGTCCTCCTCGATTCTCCGACTCGCTCCTTCCTCAAACTCCTCGGTGTCGTCACACGCCGACTGGGGATCTTCCGGGGTTTTCTCCAGTCTCTCTGTTCTGACGTCATATGGGGGCTTGTCCTCTGATTCCGTGTACGCCCAATTAAAGGTGCCTTCTTCTTTTCCCTCCGTTCTGGATATCAATAGCCATGACGAGTAGTCGCTCTGAATGAAAGGAGGGGAGGTATGATCAGCAACCCACCAATCATCAGAGGTAGATGGTTCGTCCGCCCTCCGGTCCTCTGCGTTACACTGCTCTAATACATTCTTCAAATTGTAAAGATCCGGACGGGTCACCGTTAAAGGCTGTGACTACCAATTGGTTGTTGTCAGCATAGGAGGTAAGATCCATATTAAAACTTTTAATAAGAGGGGCCAGTTTAGACACATTAAAAAGAGTTGAGCTCAGCTAAGATCCCTAAGGAGCCCTGTATGGCAAAGAGAAAGGCGTTGAATTGAATTTGCCTAAAGCCATAGTTTGTGTCCTATCAGAAAGAAAAGAGGTGAGCAAGGAAACGGCCCTGACCCCTATCTCTGCTAAACGGTGAATCAGAGTCTTCTGATCCAATGTATCAAACGCGGCCAATAGGTCAAGGAGAATGAGGGCAGCAGATCCCCCTGTTTAGTGATGTCCTTATCTCTTCCGTTAGGATGAGGACTCTCTTTGTGGTCCTCCATCAAGTTGGGAGGGGCCTAACAGGATGCAGCATCAAACAGAGTTGCTTTGCTTGAACATGAAGTATGTCTGTGAGGAGGTGTCAAGCCTAAGTATTATAAGGAATGGGGAATGAGTAGCTAATATACATGTACGCTATGAGAACGGTCGGTAATGCAGAGACAATTAAATGATGCTGTTTTGGAAAAAGCCAGCTTAAAAAAAGATATGCGGGTAGGGTCCTTGCTAGGCTGGATTGTGTTTTTGCAGAATTTGTGACGAGGTGGAGCCTGTGAAGGCTAAAGTAGCCCTCCGGCAGATTCCTCTGAGTGGAGTACGTGCCACTACGTAAAGAACCAGATGAAAGACTGCCTTGTAATGTACACTCAAGGCAGTAGGTGCCTCTTAGGAATGGCCTCTGCGTAGTTTAAGCTGTGTCGGCTGCTGTCCTGTTTTATGCGTGCATTACCCCGATGTGTCCTCCTCCTCGCACCAGCCCTTACAGTTTGAGGTGGGATCGTCTGGGTCGAGTGGGACTTAGATGAGAGCTTAATGAAGTGAAATTTGAATCAAAATGAAGCAAACATTGAGCGCAGGGCACATTGAATCTTAAATCTTCCCTCGAGTAATTTCTAACCTCCCTGGACTGCTTTCAGACATAGACATGTTGTAAGAGCGACTGAAGAGACGCTGCAGGTACCCCTGACATATGGAAAGAACAGGCCTGCGCTTTTATCCGCCTGCTTCGCTCTCACCATCTGTGCCACGAGGATGATCAGCTGCTCCAATTAGCAGCTTTCCTTTGTTTTTCCTGTCTACTTTATCTGCTTTCCTCCCTCAGTGTTTGTTTTTTCCCTTTAAATTTCATTGCCTCTCTGCCTCATTTCCTTCTTTGTACATCGATTTACTCATTTTGTCTTTCTTTTTCATTGCCTTGCCTCTATATGTTAATCACCTAAGTTTATCTCTCACTCCTGCGTAGCGCTTCCTTGTTTTGGGACTAGTTTATCGCTCTGTACACACCAAGCTCACTAACAGGCACATGCATCAAAGGATTTTGCGATCGCAAACTGTGCGAATCGCAAAAATCGGCCGTTTGCGATCGCAAAATCTGCTTTTGGAATGCATGAAGGGTCAAGGCCCTCGCAATTTAAGAATTCGTAAATATTTGCGAATTCTCAAATTGCGATTGCATTTAAGGAATCGCATTTTGCGATTCCTTAAATGCAATGCATGAAACTTTTAAAATTTGCGATTTCGCAATTAAGGGGAGCAAATTACCATGAGGTTGAACCTCATGGTAATTTGCGAAAACTTTGAAAAATGCACTTTTGTGCATTTTTCAAAGTTTCATGTTGTGCAAACACATGCCCTAAGGGCATGTGTGTGCACAACATATGTGCACAGATTGATTTCAGGGGTGCAACAGGGTGTCCTTTGGACACCCCTGCACCCTTGAAATCGCATTCAAACATTATCACATTCTCAATTTTCGATTCGCTAATTGCTAATCGCAAATTGAGGATGTCTTCCCATTCATTCCTATGGGCCTCTAGGCCCATAGGAATGAATGGGGAGGTATTCCTTAATTGCGACTCGCAATTTGCGAGTCGCAATTAAGGAATATTAAGAAATCGCAATTTATTTTTTTTTATTTTTTTTTAATTCTTTTTATTAAAGGATTTTTATATATTTACCTCCCACTGGGACACAGAGGGGGCGTGGAACAAATAAACAATACAGCATAACCATGGTATATTCATACAATACCTCTCCATATAACAGACATGAAGTGAAATAGTACTTTTTCTTCCTAACAAAATATAACATTAGTCACGATTAGAGTTAGCTCGATATCCTAAAACTTATATATTAATTTGCTAACCTTTTATGCATTAAGTATCCACTAGTTAATACAGAGTGTATACAGTTTATATACAATTATATACAGAAGCGGTTTATATACATTTTCTATATACATCATCCTTCTTCCTTCCAATTCGTTACGGCCTCCCATATTTTCAAACCAAGTTTCCTCGAGTTTTTCCCCCTTCTTGAGTAGATTGCTCTTTCTAAATTATATATACTCAGCAGCCTGGCTAACCATTGCTGAAATGATGGTACCGTTTGATCTAACCATGCAGATGCTATACATAGTCTATACACTGCCATAGCAATGAAAATACAATATTTCCCTGCTTCATCTTCATTACTACCATCTGTGCCTAATAATATAGTCACAGGTGTTAAATTAACAACTAATTTTAAAGCCCTTTGTAAGAACATTTCAATTTCCTTAATTAATATGACTAAATTTGGACATGTTGCAAACATATGAATAGCATCCGCATTTGTACTCATACACCTGGGGCAATGTATACCATTTGTCGCTCCCCATTGTGCTAATTTAGCCGGGGTATAGTAAAGCCAGTACAAGGTCTTGTATTGCTGTGCCTGTAGTGATGCAGAGCACAAAATATTTATCCCTAAGTCTAATGAATCTTTAAAACATACTTGTTCTATACCCAACTTCGCTGCCCAACTTTCCCCCCATTTGGCCATGTCATCTAATCTATGCTCATTTAACTCTGCGTAGAACCTTTTAATAGTGCAATCTACTCCACTCTCTATTATTTCTAATATATTATTTTTTTCAAATCCTCCCGTCCCCCCTCTTTTATTCTGTAGGAAACTTCTTACTTGTAGGTATTTAAAAAAATGACTTCTTGGCAAATTAAATTTTTTCTGTATTATTCCAAATTGTTTCATCCCTTGTGTCCCCATAATGTCCCCTATTTTTATAACTCCATTTCGAAACCACTCTCTATATATTGAATCAGAAAATATATCTCGCGGAAATGCCATATTATCGTATATCCTCGTATACCTATTGAATTTACCCAAACCAAATTTTTTCATAAACGCCTTCCATAACTTATGAGCTCCAAACAAGCGTGTTCTTTTAAAATCTGCCGTGTCAAAATTTTTCAAAAAAATATTCTTGGTTTCTTCACCCATCAAAATACCATATATTGCTAATGAACCCAGATGATCCTCTCCTTCTGCTTCGGCTCCACCTATTAATCCTATCATATACTGCAGAGCAGCAGCCCAGTAATAAAGCTTAATATCTGGTAGTGCCCAACCCCCTCTTTCACGTGGAAGTGCCAGAAATCTCGCCGCCCTTCTAGTCTTGCCTTTGGACCATATAAACTTATTAATCATGTTCTCAATCTTTTTAAACCAGGCATTATCAAACCATAGGGGGATTGTTCGAAAGAGGTATAAAAATTTTGGCATGATAAGCATTTTAATAATGTTTACTCTTCCAACCAAAGTAAGATGGAGATTATTCAATCTATCGAGCTCGCCCCCTACTTTCTGTATGATAGGATCAATATTTAGCTCTACTACTTTTTCTAAAGCTGAGGTTATAGTTATTCCCAGATATGTTCCTGTCAGTGCCACCCTAGAATCCTGACATAGAGCCTTGTCGTTTTTTATAATTTGTGTTTTTCCAGTGTTCAAGGAATACCCAGACACTTTCCCAAATTCTTTTGCCTCTTCTTCCACATATCTTATAGCCTCTGCGGGTGAAGATGTTATAACCGCCACATCATCAGCGTACGCCAAAATCTTGCACTCCCCCCTGAGTGTGACAATTGGGGGGATGTGTCTATTTAACTCCAATTTTCTAATTAGCGGATCTAAATAAATGGCAAACAACAGCGGGGAGCATGGACACCCCTGCCTTGTGCCCCTATCAATTTTTACTTTGTCCGTTAACCCCGCATTGATTCTAATTGCAGCGCTCGGGTCTCTATATAGTGTCTTTATCGCTGTCAAAAAACCGCTGCCGAATCCCACTTTTTCCAAGACACTCCATAGATATACCCATGACACCCGGTCGAAAGCCTTTTCAGCATCCAATAATAGTACCGCAAATGGATCCCCATTGGCCTCCGTCATGTCCATAAGTGTAATTAATTTCCTTACATGATGCGTAGTCCCACGCCCTGGAATAAAACCGTGTTGGGTAGTAGTAACTAACGGTGTTATTACACTGGCAAATCTAATTGCAAGTACCTTTGAATAAATCTTTGTATCTGTATTCATAAGGGTAATTGGTCTGTATGACCCTGGGTCAGTCGGTATTTTTCCTTTTTTGAGAATAACCACAATTTCAGCCTCAGACCAGGTATTTGGTATTGAGCATCCCTTCTGAGCCTGTTTAAAAGTATACAACATATCTCCTGCCAACTCCTCCCAGAAGACCTTATAAAATTCTAACGGGATTTTATCTGGGCCAGCAGCCTTTCCTGATGGTAAACTCTTCATAGCTGCTTTTACTTCCTCTAGTTCTAACAAGGTGTCTATCCTCTGTTTCTCTGTTTCATCCAGCTGTCCCCCCTCATAGTCGTTCAAATACTCCATTATATCTTCATGATCTTTTATTTGACTCTCAGAGTAAAGCTTCGTATAAAAACTTCTGAAGACTTCCCTTATTTCTTGTACATTAGTTACCATCGTCCCTGAGATATCTTTTATTGCTTTAATCTCACCAAGAGATGTCTTCTGTCTGGTTCTAGCAGCTAACATTTTGCCAACCCTTTCATTCAACTCATAGCAGTTCTCTCTATTCACTGTATATTGTTTCGCAGCCCTTTCTGCTATGTACTCTTCTGCTACCGCTCTTAGTTTTAAAAGTTTCATATATGCAGAATCCATTGGATCTCCATTATCAGTTTGGTCTGTCCTAATGGTTAGTTCCTCCTCTGCCAACAACAACTCCCTCCTTATCCGCTCAGATCTTTCTTTTTCCTCTTTCCTTTTTCTGGCCCCAAAGCTGATAGTCTCACCCCTTACTCCGGCCTTAAAACAATCCCACACTATCCCAGCCGATGCTGTTTGTCTATTTATGCTCAAAAATTCAACTATCCATTTTTTCATATGGTGAATATATGCATTCTCCACGAGGAGTGCCCTTTCAAATGTCCAGTCAGAAGCCTTCCTTGCCGCTTTCATACCCTTCAAGGTGACGATGAGAGGGTTATGATCCGAAAAAAGCCTTGGTATCCTTTCAATCTCTGCCCCCTCCATACGTTGGGTACTAATTAAAAAATAATCCAATCTAACACTTATCCTATGAGGCGATGAATAGTATGTATAACCATCTTGTCCCGGGTTAAGAGCATCCCATACATCTAATAATCCATTATTCCTAGCTAGGTTATAAACTGCTTTAAAAACTCTTCTCTTCCTCCCTTTATATTTAACTGGAGGTCCTAACCCCAACCCCAAGCCTCCTGCTCCATTAATGTTGAAAGCAATTTATTTAGCGATTGCTTGATGCATTGCATTTTGCAATTCCCTAATTGTGATTCCTTATTTTTCGCAATTAAGGAATCACAAAATGCAATATTGATGCATGTGCCTGTAAGTCTTTTAGTTTAAGTTCCGTTAATTTACCCGTATCCTCTTTCAGCATCATTTTTGTGATGTTTTATTCTCTCTCTTTGGATTTCTTTGTTGTTTTCTTAAATTGATTTTCACAGCCTGTTACTGTCAACCTTTCCATGTCTGTTTTTATCCATCACTTTTTTTAAATGGTCTTTTCGCTTTTATTACTTTTTCTTTCTTGACCATCTTTGCCTTTTTTTCATGCTGTATATTTGTGTCTGTTGTTTGATGTTTCTGGTCTATTTCTAGTTCCTGTTGCTTCCCTGTCCATCATTTTAGTCTGGCTGTCCTTCTCTTTTCTTTCTGTGTATTTTTTATCTTATTATCTCTTCTTTCATGTATGAATGACTCGCACTCTTTCCTTATTCCTCCCTATTGCTTTCTATTATTAGCGTTCCTGCCTCTTGGTCTCTGTTGACATCTCTTGGGTGAAATTTTAGTTTGGTTGATTTTCTGTATTCCTGTAATCGCTTCGTTTGAGCACAATTCTCATATTCAAGAGTCTCTCATTTAAACAAATTATTTAAACCCAATTTCAGCCAATACAGTCATTGGCTCAAAATTCACTCTTCACAGGAATGCTGACACTCCCTGACAGGGAAAACGCACACCGAGATTTGGGAATACTCATAAAGCAGTGGATATTCTCTCTCAATACCAGGAAGTACCCACACTCACTTTCATTGAATACTCATACTCCTAATAGAATAAGGTAGGCAAGGTGAATGGCATGAAATTCTCTACTCAGTGACAAGGAAGACTCATGCTCCAGGGCATGGACTACTGGATAATATGGCAGGAAATGTACTTAAAAAGGGAATATTGCCACTCAGTTTGAGGTAGTACTCACACTCATTAGCAAAGCATACTCGCATCCATTGTCAGAGAATACGCATACTGATTGGCAAATATTCACCCTCAAAAGTAGTGGCAATTCACACTCAGTGGCAGGATATTCATTTGCTTAATGGCACAGGACGCCTATACAGAGTGACTGGATAAACCCACCTTCAGCGGCAGGGAACACTTACCCGCCATGGTAGAAAGTGGTCACATACAATAGCATGAAATTGCATGAAATACCAAGTCAATGGCAGAGCCAACAAGAAATATACTTAGTGGAAAGAAAATAATCACAGTATGAGTACTCGCAGTACTCGTTGACGGCACTCACTCTCATTGACAGAGTTCTCACATTCAGTTGTAGGGTAGAGTTACACAGTGACTGTGGACTTTCAGTCATTAGCAGAGTGTAGTCACTCTCACTGGCAGAGAGTTCTCACATTCAGTGGTAGAGTAGACTCACATATTGACTGTGGATACTTTCAGTCATTAGCAGAGTATACTCACTCTTATTGGCAAAGTGCTCACATTAATTGTCAGAAACTATTCACTTGCAGTGACAGTTAATACTCCCATTTAGTTCAGCCTTTTCCCCAAAACACGAAATCATTTGTAATAAAAAATGCACACACTTATGGCCTAATTACAAATTCCCGGGACGTGGATCTGCTAAATCCGGACGCCCAGATTTAACTATGCTGGGACAGGGCTGAACTGTCTATATAGCGATTAAGAGCGGAAAATGAAAAAAATACTCCAGTCCCACTGGAGAGACTCTAAGGGAGACTTTGGCTGTGATATGAAATTGCAATGTTGGTGGTACAGAGCACAGAATCCATATGAATATGGATAGAAGACTGTAAAATAATAATTGTCTGATATCTCATTTATCTTGGTGTAATGATACTAATTTGATTGGTTTTAATTCACTGCACTTAGAATGATTTTTCTTTTGCACTGCAAGGAATTTCGCACGATAAACTCATAAGGGACTTCATCTCCCAGAAACCCGGGGGATAGAGAGTCTGATAGACAGGAAATGACATGAAGTGTTTTGAACTGTAAAAAACGAGTGGGATCGCGCCAAGAATTAACCGTGGCAAGGTATTATGAAATACCGAAATGCATTGGTTGTGTGTCTGTGTTCCTGTTAAATGGATTAAAGAATAAATGAACTTTGCCTAATACTCCTGTATGAGTGCGACTCGTTTTCTTCGGCAACAAAGGATTTGATGGATATATATATATATATATATATATATATATATATATATATATATATATATATATATATATATATATATATATATATATATATATATTTGCATCCAATAAACCCTCATTGGGACAGTACACTAGGTTGCCAGTATGTAAGCTGAAAATTCCCTATGAAATGCGGAATTAAGATCTGGGTCTGATTCCACCAGTAATATCTCATTCTCCCCAGAGTTTTCTGGAGATATTTCTGCTGGTTTCAGCAGATTAAATCATCATGAGAAACAGGTTCTTGATAGCTACACAGACCTCAAAATTCCTGATGGGGCCAATAACAGTTATTGTATCCAGATCTGCGGGGCTAGCACACTCATTGGCAGTGATCATGTTCATATACATTAAACACAAATAAAAAGGTCCGTTCCGTGTTAGGATTTTTACTAATAGGGAGTTAGAAGTTTCAGGGACAAGTGACAGAGGCATGAGAGAGTAAGCAAAGAAGTACTTTACTGTGGTACTATGTCCCATATTCCTAAATGCTTTTGTTAATCACCCCACTATCTATGAGTACATTTTGGTGACATAATGTGGAAAGATGCAGCATTCTCTGAGATCAAATTGCTTTGATGTGGCTACTTTTCATGATCAACTGCAGAGATGTGCAGTAATGAAAGTTTGCTATATGTCTACTTTTTGTGGGGAACAACGCCCTCAAGGCACTCATTCCAACAGCATACTTTTCGGAATCATCAAAGTGCAATCCATGTTTAAATTGCTATTAACCACAGTTGCAGAACCTGGAAACAAAAATACACAATGGAGTCGCCCAACATATAGACGTAAAAGCAGTGGCGGCCAGCACAGGTAAGAGCAGTGTGGCGAGGTGGTGGTTGGGTAAATCGACATAGGACGGGAGAAGTAAAATTCAATTAAAAAATACATAAAACCACTTACCTTGCGCTCGCCGCATCACCGACTTAGCAATGTGGCGAGCGCAAGGTAAGTGTTTTTATTTTTCTAATTTAATTTTACTTCTCCCGTCCTATGTCGACTTACCCAACCACCACCCCACCTCACCGCTCTTACCTGTGCCGGTCTCTACTTCGTAAAAATACAGATTTTTAAATTCTGGGATCATCACAATTCATCTTTTGACTATCCTGGGAATCAATTAACATAATGTGATACTAACTATTTTTAATTGTCATCACATTTATTTCGACACTACACTAGATAATTGACCTTAGGGAGACATCAGTTGTCAACGGAAATATAATTCATCTAATTTGTAGCACATTTTAAGTGTAAATCAAGTAAGGGTGGCATTTGAGAAATAGTCTATTGCAAATTTGGCAATTAGGACATTTATTCTGCTAGTCATTTGAGATTTTGCATAAAAGCAAGCCAGAGACCAGACGTTATTAGAAAAATGGACTCAAGAAATGCTGACAGAATTACACGGATCCGTAGAGTGTTAAATAACTTGGGCATAATATGTTGTAAATCCCATTCATTGTTGTGTAAGAAATTTGGAATTATTAAACAAATGTGACGGGTTTAAAAGGGTGGGTTTTAGTGCTCTCTATAAAGTGTATTGAGAACAAAGAAGGCTCGGGTCCTAAAACCTCCTGGACTGGACCACTGTAAATACAAGGGAAAATAGTGTGTCCGGAAGGACTAGTTTGCACACTTTAAAGAGAATACCATAGACCCTCAATTCTAGGGTTCTTCTTGCTTTATTTATCTTATTTTAAATTATTTAGATTTGTGAAGCAAATAAATATTTTTTTCATGTCTTAGAAAAGAAACCTTCCATTTACAGAACACCACATTTACAAAAACACATTTATACACCATGTCAGATTCGACTTAAAAACGAAAAAATTCAAGGACAACAAGCATTGGAAATGCAATAGGTCTCGCATTAGGAAAGTTTGAGCTATTGGTCTTATAAATTACATTTTTTTTTATTTTATGTTGTTTTTTAAAATAGCTAAATTAATAGCTTTATCATTTACAATGCCAATAGTTATAACTTTCGCAAATGTGACACCTATAGCATTTGTAATGCTACATGTTTTGTATTTACGTGACTTAGATGTATTGATATTACAAATACAATGGCTTTTAATTTTTTACATAATTAATACTTAAATAATTTATTTAATTTGTAATGTCAATAGCTTAAACTTTTGTAAATAACTTTTGTGAAGATTATGTTCAGTGTTTTTTATTGTGACGAAAATCCAAGAACAGAAGTGAAATATTAACATCTTTTTGTGATTTGTAATAAAGCTTGAAAGCTTGAAAACAGCTTGAAAGATTGAAAGAACATATTTGAACCAGTGATGCTGTGGTGGTGCGGAGTGATACTGTGGTTGCGCTGAGTGATGCTGTGGTTGCGTTGAGTGATGCAGTGGTTGCGCTGAGTGATGCTGTGCTTGCGCTGAGTGATGCTGTGGTTGCGCTGAGTGATGCTGTGGTTGCGCTGAGTGATGCTGTGGTTGCGCTGAGTGAGCCAGGGAGACACGGACACTGAGACACAAACACTGAAACAGGGAGACATTGAGAAAGAGAGGGAGAAAATAACACAAAGGGAAAACAGAGAGAGAGACACACTGACAGAGCGAAGGAGACAGACACTGAGGGTGACATTGACATTGAGACAGAGAGACGCTAATACACAGAGAAGGAGACACCAACATTAAGACAGGGAGACACGGACACTGAGGCAGGGAAAAACGGCACAGAGAGGGAGACACCAACATGGAGATAGGGAGAAAACATTGAGACGGAGAAAACAACGCTGAGACAGGGAAAAATTGAGATAAGGAGACACTGGCAAAGAGAGGGAAGGTACAGACTCTGAGACGATGAGATACCGAGAGCAGACATTGGAGCAGGGAGACCTAGACAAGGACATATGGACACTGAGACAAGAAGACAGGGACACACTAAGATAGGAAGACACCAACTGTAATAGGAGAGGGAGACACTGATATGAAGATAGGGAGACACAGAGTAGGCGATATCAACATGGAGTAGGACACATTAATACTGAGACACCAACAGTGAGACAGGGAGCCATTGGCACAGGAAGACACATACACTAAGACTCAGACACACAGATTCAAGTAGACACCAACAGAGAGAGGGGGGGGGGGAAGAGAGAGCACTAATGCTGTGACAGTGATATAAAGTGACCCAAGAAACAGTGAGACACACAAAAGATCAGGGAACCACAAGCATGGATGCTGGAGCGGAATGACACGGGACACAATGAGGAGCAAGCTGCAATGCTGGAAAAAAAGAAACTGAAGGTGCGCGGCTGCTAAAATGAAATTGTGCCGTGCTTGTTTAAAAAAAAAACATAAAAATTGAAAGAAGCAAGGTGCAAGGAAAATAACGACGCGCAACGGCAATAAGGAGAAAGGCATGCCAATGTGATTGTTGGGAAATGTGAAGCTGATCCCCTCCCACTCTCCCCAATTTTTACAGACCAAGCTACACCCCTGGCAAAAGGAGCAAATGAGTTTGAAATCCGAGTTATAGTTTTCCTATTAAGTTATACAGTTGTGTTAACTCATGGTTTTGCATATGACAATTTATGAAGGAAAATCATCCGCTCAACAAACATTCTAGTGTTAAAGTACATTGTTTTCTTGTTGGTGTGCTCAGGGTTTGTGTTTGACCGACTTATATAGCTGCGAGAAGAACGCGTGGGCCATTCCACGCAACTTTTAATGGGTGAAAAGCTGCGTTTTCACCACACACAATCAACTAAACAAAAATATGTACCCTACTTTTCAAACAAAAATTACACTGTATAACCGCATGGAAATTTTAATTGTTCATGTTAGCAACAAAAATAACACTCTATAACCGCATGCGAATTTCAATTGCTCGTGTTAGCAAAAATGTATTACATGTGATTTAAGCAGTGTACAGATGCAAACATTCCCTGCCAAGTTGTAAAATAAATCACACGCCATGAAAAAAACAAGGCTTAAAAGAGGGCAGCGCCGAAGGCATGTAGGGTCGGGGTAACCCAGAGCCAATCCGTGACTGGCATTACAGGGATGGGAGCCCGGTCTGAAAAAAAAAACTAGAGATATTTAGAAAGAGGTATTTTGTTTCTGGTCCAAAATGTGTGGTAAACATTTTGTGGTTTAATATTTAGAGACACGGCGAGCTTTGTCTGCTTGGCATTCTCAGCAGAGATGTGGGGGATGCAGCAGCCCCCGGTGGAATGCTGCTGAGTATAGAAAAGAAAGAGCGATGAAAGGAGCGAGAGAGAGACAGGAAAGAGAAAAGAGCTAAAGGAAAGACAATAGGAAGAGAGCGAGTGGAAAGACGAAGGGGTTCAGAAGGACAGCAGAATTAAGGGGAAAAGAAAGGAGAAATGATCTTGAAGAAGAAGGACGAAGAGAAAGGTCACAGGGGAACAGGAAAATGAGAGAGAGGGAAAGAAGAGCTTAGATATTCATAAGCAGAGGGAAAGGATGGGAGAAGAAGCGACAACTCAGAAGGGAAGGAAAGGGGAGAAAAGGAATGAACTACGAGGGAAGGAAGATGATGACGAGAGGTGAAGAAAGAAGAAAGGGAAAAGTTGCCTGAAGGGGAAAAAGAATAGGAACATGAAAGGAAGTACATGAAACAAGCATTTGAATGCAATCGCGGCACCGAGCTGTAACTTGAGATGTTTACAGCTAAAGCACGAGTGCCGCGGCCCGCGATTGCATTGCAAATGAGAGGTGACACCGAGGGAGGGGGGTGGGTCCTGATGGGGCGGGGGAGCGGACCCTTTGATGCCGAGGCTCAGACAACAAATGGTGTGGCACACAGATTCAAGGAGACACCAACAGAGAGGGGGGGGGGGAGGAGAGAGCACTAATGCCGGGACAGTGTGTTTGACCAACTTATATAGCTGCAAAAAGAATGCGTGGGCCATTCCATGCAACTTTTAATGGGTGAAAAGCAGTGTTTTCACCACACACAATCAAATATGTCTAAACATGCTACAATCCCGTAAATGCACTACGAGAAAGTGCAGCAAATGCAGAGTGAGGTGAGGACCTCCTTGTTGTAACTCTCAATTAAAAAGAGCATCTGAGCTCTTCTAGGCTCTCTGCGCTCTGGAATATTTCGCATTTAGACACAAAAGTGAGGGCTCGAGGCTCGATGTTGTGAAGAAGCATTAAGAATGGCTTCGCTGTAAGGAGTACTTCTGTTTCATAATCATCTGCAGTGCATTAGGGCAAGAGTGATGAAGGCACACTTAAATATGTTTCCGCCGCCCAACGTAATCCCTCGCATGTGCAAAGTCAATAGTGTATTTCAAAAGAGGAGCAGCCCATGGAAGACGCTACAGTGCCTCGATGCGAAGAGTTGTATGAAGCACTACGAAGCGCTATGTAACTGAAGATGATCAAATAAGGCAATCTGATCAAGCTATTCGCCCTCCAAACGCGCTTCGCCCTCCGAACGCGCTTCGGCGCCTCGCCAGTAATAGGAAGCTCTATATGAATCACTGTAAAGCGCTATGTAATGGAGCATGTTAAAAAAAGACAATCTGATAGCGCTATTCATTTTGATAAAGCATGAGCTAACCAAGTTCCGAAGAAACGTATTAAACACAAATAAATTGTGATGGGACACTTAAATATGTTTCCGCCGCCCAACGTAATCCCTCGCATGTGCAAAGTCAATTGTGTATTTCAAAAGAGGAGCAGCCCATGGAAGGCGCTACAGTGCCTCGATGCGAAGAGTTGTATGAAGCACTACGAAGCGCTATGTAACTGAAGATGATCAAATAAGGCAATCTGATCAAGCTATTCGCCCTCCGAACGCGCTTCGGCGCCTCGCCATTAATAGGAAGCGCTATATGAATCACTATGAAGCGCTATGTAATGGAGCATGATAAAATAAGACAATCTGATAGCGCTATTCATTTTGATAAAGCATGAGCTAACCAAGTTCCGAAGAAACGTATTAAACACAAATAAATTGTGATGGGTTAAACGAGGCTGGCAACAATCTTCTGGGTGTCATCTAGAAACCGGTCTTTCAAATTCAGCATCATCCTGGGAGTGTGTGTCGGAGTTGAGAGCGAGGAGAAAGTGAGGCGGCGGGGAGAGGAAAACAAGAATACATGCGACTGCAGAGACAGGCGGGGAGAGGAAAACAAGATAAAAACCGGACTTTCAAATTCAGCATCATCCTGGGAGTGTGTGTCGGAGTTGAGAGCGAGGAGAAAGTGAGGCGGCGGGGAGAGGAAAACAAGAATACATGCGACTGCAGAGACAGGCGGGGAGAGGAAAACAAGATAAAAACCGGACTTTCAAATTCAGCATCATCCTGGGAGTGTGTGTCGGAGTTGAGAGCGAGGAGAAAGTGAGGCGGCGGGGAGAGGAAAACAAGAATACATGCGACTGCAGAGACAGGCGGGGAGAGGAAAACAAGATAAACAAGACGGAGGGAAGAGAGGGGAGGGGGGAGGAGAAGTGCGACAGGGGAAATGCGAGACGGCGGGGAGGGGGCGGAGCGGGTAAACAAAGACGGACGTGCACGCGCTTTTAAGCTCAATGCACATGCGCATTGAGCTTAAAAGTCACGGGCACTGCAAGGAATCGCCACGATTCCTTGCAGTGTGGATAAAGAGCGGATAAGTCCCAATACTCTCGCCTTGCTCGATGCGCATGCGCATCGACAGGCGAGACCTAAAAATGACACAAACACAATTGAAAGGTCCGTTCCGTTTTAGGATTTTTACTAATAGGGAGTTAGAAGTTTCAGGGACGAGTGACAAAGGCATGAGAGAGTAAGCAAAGAAGTACTTTACTTTGTGTAAGAAATTTGGAATTATTAAACAAATGTGACGGGTTTAAAAGGGTGGGTTTTAGTGCTCTCTATAAAGTGTATTGAGAACAAAGAAGGCTCGGGTCCTAAAACCTCCTGGACTGGACCACTGTAAATACAAGGGAAAATAGTGTGTCCGGAAGGACTAGTTTGCACACTTTAAAGAGAATACCACAGACCCTCAATTCTAGGATTCTTCTTGCTTTATTTATCTTATTTTAAATTATTTTGATTTGTGAAGCAAATAAATATTTTTTTCATGTCTTAGAAAAGAAACCTTCCATTTACAGAACACCACATTTACAAAAACACATTTATACACAATGTCATATTCGACTTAAAAACGAAAAAATTCAAGGACAAAAATGACAAGTGAAACATACTTACTTAGACAATTGTGTGATATAACATTAACACTGAAAGTACAACACCAGTCCTAGTTTTTACATAAGGCACCAAGCGGGCATTAGATTCTTAACTAGGCGTTGTTAATTGTCCTGCCTAGGGCAAGAGGCCAGCGGTTATGTCTTCAAAATAATGTTGCATACACAAGATGAAAAAATTATTACTACATTTCTTAAGGCACTATATATACACAATCCCCCGAGCTCACAAAAGCCAACGCGTTTCAAATCCACACAATTCACGGATTCTCCTCAGGACTAGACAAGGTTGATATCTCTAAAAAACAATATAACCATAAGTGAATATTTTATGTTTCCTAAACCTGCGACCCAAAGAATATTTACAACAGATACTGCATTTAATTGAGTATCATGAAAGCGGCGCGATGTGCGTCTGCCCTGTGTGTAGAGGAATAGTTGAAACCTCTTCTAAGTGCCTGACGGTTCAATTTGCCATGAGATGTGACGAAAAATCTAGGGGGCAAGTTATTGACCAAAACATTACGTTGTGCGCACATATGGCTGTATTTATACAATGCGCTGGTGTTCACAAGCTATAGGGATTAGTAAAGAGTGACCTTTACCTTTAGTTAGAAATCCCAGTTGCCACAGAGACTTTACAAAGTTGTACTGACGACTCAACTGTAGTCAGTAATTGGCGCCTCACTGTTGGAAAACAATGTTCCATTAGTGAAGTGTTTTTATGTCTAAAGCCTCTCAAAATCGACATAAGTACTCTAAATCTGTTTACCTGCCAGGGGAATCAATTTCACTCTACAAGGCTGCTCAGGCAACGCCCATCCTGATTCCACACTTCTTTAAACTTAGTCTAGAGTGGAAACGGTAAAAGTTATTAAAACACTTGACCTAAATGTACTTTCCTATTTTATAAAGGCAGTGCCTCATGCCGCTTACCTGGATTAAATTGTTTTAGAACATTCTCCACACACCCGATGTCTGCTACAATTCAGCAAACATTTGAGTGAAGCAAGGCAGCTCCTTTTAACCCGGCAGAGATTCCCCAAGAAGTTACAGAGTCCCCGGGAATTCTGGTACTGGTAGTTCTCAAATGAGTAAAGCACTCACGTTGGCTGCTGAAAAATCCGAAATGGATAATTACTCATATGCTCAAATATCGACGCTGTTGGTAAAATAGCCTGATTTAATTGTAATGTATGTGCCCAGGATATAAATTTATCTTTTAACTTGAAATGTTTAGAGCCCTAAACAAAGCAAATCACCCGACAAAAATACTGAAATTAGGGGGAATGTCTAAAGTTGTAATTACAGTTTTGTGAGCTCAGACAATTCATTAAGCCCATGCAGGGCTGAGTCAAATTTCATAATGGAGAAATCCTCCCTTTGTGCCAACCGGACTTCATGGTCACCTCCAATCCGGTTGTTTTCTTTATTTGGGACAAAACCGTCCAGGTAAAATCAGTGTATAGGTGTTTTGAGGACACAAAGTGTTCCACCATGGGTGCAGTGAGTATCTTATTTTTCAGGCGAGACCGATGTTGGACAATGCGGTGACGTACCTCCTAACTTGTTTTGCCAATGTAAATCATAAGTTAACCGCTGCGCGAATTCCGCGATTGCCGCGGTTTTAATGAGTGGGTGTGGCCGCGTCAGCCAATGGACGTGCGCAGCACTACCGAGGTAGTGCCCGGGACGGTCGTTGGCCGACGCGCGCAGCGAAGGGGTTAAGTTTGGGAGTTAGAGTGAGTACCAAATTTCCAAACCGGAATTCTTATCTGATTGACTGAAACATCAAACAATGGTGATTCAAAAACCTCAAAGCTACTTGGTGGTCATTTTCACTGCATCAATCTTAATGTGGCTCATAAACTGGCAAATCAGGTTCAAGAAAATTGTTCATCAAATGAAATTTGAGGCGGTGTCATCTAATGATAAAGTGAGCTTGCCTCAGACCCAAAAAGGATGAGAACACACCCCAGAGAGTTGGAAAACACCAACATTCCCACATGACCCTCTACATGCAGTATATTGTTTAAAAACATATTGTAATTCACAGAAATAGAACTGCAATTAAATTCCACATCAGTGAAACTCAATCTTTAAGCGTCATTTTTTACAACCAGTTTATCTTTTTGTTTGGAGTAGGGTAATACCAGACTCCATTTTAATGCCTTTCTCCAATAATATTTAATATTCCCAGCGTTTTGTTCACCGTGGTGAACAACTAATGATATCAGTTCAAGAGTAATATCTCTAGTAACGATAATGGTATTACTAAAAACGTACTGCACATCCAGGATATTTCCCTATCTTGGGGACTTGTTTCTGAAAAGCATTAAAGAATGTAGAGTGGGCCTGTTACAACATGGCTGCCTGCGTTGCATTCAGCGTTACAGAAAATACCTCTGCCAAATGGTACAGAGGTACCTGCCAAGCGACGGGGTATCAAAACGTGGTAGGTGGTTCTTTGCTGGAGGGTGCTGTGGGAGGAATGAGAGGACCTCCTTGTCCCAGTGGGTGGCGCATTGGCCTTTCAATGTGCACCTACGTATTTTAAATCTATTCAGAAATATTTGTATAACACATGGAGCGGCTTCTGTGAACTGTATGCATAAACATTTGGTTACTTAGTGGTTTAAAGGTTTGTGGAGTTTAAATACATATTAGCACTAAAAACATAAATAAGGATAATGAATGCAAAAAGGCATTGACAAAGTTATTAGCATAGTAGACCAGGACAGAAGTGAACTTCTTTTCTAACATATGTACACATGTGATTGAGTAGAATGCTGTCACTCACAGTGAAGGAGAGACAGTGGTTGAAGTAGGCTGACTCGTTGCCCCAGGATGTGGCTGTTTGCTGTGGTGGATGAAAACAAAATGCATATGACAGTTGAACAGACCAATGGATGAAAAGGCTAACCCACAGCCCCTTTCTGTATGTGTTCATTTATATATTTTTATGTAGTTATTTTTTAGATTGCATGAGGCTTGTGCGTCTCTTAAAACTATGACTAGGCCAGACCTAGAAACGCTCACTTTAGAATAAAAAAAGTAAAAAGATATATATATATATATATATATATATATATATATATATATATATATATATAATATATATATATATATATATATATATCCAAACAGGCTCCAACACAAAGAAGAAGCGGAAGCCCAGAGGAGAACAGGGTAGGAAGCCTTTAATCACCAGGTCACATTTCTGTTGGCGGCGAATGCATTTCGGCGTGTGCCTTCGTCAGCGCCCAACACCAGGATGATTCATGAGTGTAGTACCTCCCTGCTTCCATATGTATGGTGAATACGGGTTAGCCCCTCCCCTCTGTTAAAGTACAGCTCACCAGGTTATAGTCCGTTCTTCATTCTCCGGACTACAACTCCCAGGATGCCTTGTGACACCAGCAACCCAGGACGGTGAGTAGGATCTTTTGGGGAGTAATGTTTGTTAATGCCGCAGGGAACTCGTGAAGCAGGGTAGGTTATCATGTCCAAAATGTCCCTGGCTCAATCAGGCTCCCCTCGAGTCCCCTCAAACTGCCACAGCCTCCCGAGCCAGAAATCCATAGTGCAGGGGCTAAACTGCGGATGCAGAGTGCCCAAGAGAGAGGTGCAATACCTCCACTGCTCCTTTCTTTCCGTGCGGGTGGCGGGAACCGGACAATTTCATCACTGAAAAACCAAGAAACGCCGTGAAGCAAACCAGTTGTGTCCGGACCCAGAGCGTGGCAGGGGCTTCCAAGGTGCGTTACTGGCAACCGCACCATAAATATCCAAACAGGCTCCAACACAAAGAAGAAGCGGAAGCCCTGAGGAGAACAGGATAGGAAGCCTTTAATCACCAGGTCACATTTCTGATGGCGGCGAATGCATTTCGGCGTGTGCCTTCGTCAGCGCCCAACACCAGGATGATTCATGAGTGTAGTTCCTCCCTGCTTCCATATGTATGGTGAACACGGGTTAGCCCCTCCCCTCTGTTAAAGTACAGCTCACCAGGTTATAGTCCGTTCTTCATTCTCCGGACTACAACTCCCAGGATGCCTTGTGACACCAGCAACCCAGGACGGTGAGTAGGATCTTTTGGGGAGTATATATATATATGTATAACGTCCAATCCCACTTCAAAGAATGGGTCCGATACCTGCTCGGTGGCAAGGGGTGATATTTATTACCAAAATTCAAAGCGCATACAGAGGAGTTGCGGTGTCCATTTAAAAGCGCATGAGAAGGAGTTGCTGTATCCATGAAAAGCTGGACAGATGCGTTTCAGCCTTACGGCTTTCTTCAGTGCCCGTATCTCCTCAGCAGCGATGTTACACCTCGGGGCCAGTTTAAATCTTGATTGATCTTCCCCCATTGGAGTACTACGCTGGCCCTTCCTCCTTGGCTTCTGAGTGCACTGTTCACTTGTGTGTGTGTGTGTGTGTATATATATATATATATATATATATATATATATATATATATATATATATATTCACGCCCGCTGCTTTGCAAAGACAGAAAGGACCAGATCTACATGTTTGGAAATGTTTTCGGTGGTACTAGCTCTGGACGATACAATAGGTCTACCCGGAGGGTTGTTCTTGTCCTTATGGACCTTGGGTAGAAGGTATAATACTGGGATGACAGGATGATCTTTCTTGAGGTAACAATATTCCTCCCACTCTAAAATACATTTTATCTTCCAATTGTTTAGTTTGTCCCAGATTTCCTCTACACCTTGTGAGTATACCTCTCTGCTGACCACAGTGTAAAATGTCTCATCTGTCAGTTGTCATTAAGCTTCCCTGATGTACTTGTCCCTGCTAAGAATCACTATGTTGCCTCCCTTCTCAGCAGGGCGTATAATGATATTACTGGCCTCCCCCAGTGATCTAAGTGCTTGTCTCTGTGGGAGTGTAAGGTTATGCGGAGCCTGTTCCTGTTCCTTAAAACATTTTTTTCGACGGAATTTGATGAGGTTGGTTGTGACAACAACGTGAAAGGTATTGACGTTGTCATGAGTAAGAGAAGGGAAAAACGTGGAACGTGGTCTGAACTTTTTATCCGTATCGTCATAAGTTATGTGTAGGTCATCAAGAACATTTTCAATGCCAGTCCTGCCTTCGTCATTATACATGCCTGTTTCGAGTTGGTGTAAAGTGACATGGGTATCAACGTCACTGATATTAAGGTCAATACCCCTTTCCCTATTGGAAGCCCCCTGTCTGTCCGACGTGCACCTATCTTGAGGAGATGCCACTTACTGAGTTAAAATTTGCATATAAATTTAAAGAGGTCAATGCGAGTTTCTGCATAGTTGAAGGGAAGGGTGGGACAAAATGAGAGGCCTAAGCATAGTGTTTTTTTTCCAACCTCACTCAAGTGTCTTTCAGAAAGGTTAATAATGGTTTTGTTCACCATGTCGGTGTCCATCATGATGCTGTTTCGGAGCTTCCGCCTGTGCTCCCATGCGCCCCCCTCCTCTGCCTCTTTTGCCACCTTTGTTAGATTCTTTTCCTTCGTTGCTGGTACCCTCGTCCCGACCGGAGAAGCGGAGTAAATCTTTCCTGAGACTTATACCAGTTGGTGTCTTGAGAGTACATGTATCTGTGATTACGAGGACTTGTTGTGCAATTTCCCTGCTGGTTGCTCTGCCGGCGTATGTACCACCTCTCTTGGATCCTTGGGGATAGACCTCAGATATCATTCAGAAAAGCTCCGTCCGTAAAAGACATAGTTGTAAATAGCCACTTTCAGTCAAACAAGCCGTTAACCTGGCTGGAAAGAAAACAGTTGGGATTTTCAAAATGCCAAACATGCAAGGCATGTAAAATTGGTAAAAATCCGAAGTTCCTAATGGATCCAAAAGGCCGAAGATTTGAAATAAGAAACAAAATCACGTGTGACTCTCAATTCGTAGTATACCAACTACAGTGCTTTTGTGGTAAAAAATACATCGGATCAACAACATGTGCACTAAAGAAGCGAATTTTAGAACATATTCGCGCAATAATAAACAATGATCACAATTACGCAATTGCCAAGCATCTGAAGACACACCCTGGCAAAACATGGAAGGATGTAACCTATTCTGGTATTGCTCTGATAAAGGAGGAAGAGAGAGGTGGGGATCGAATTACAAGACTGCGACGTCTCGAATCTAAACTGATAATTAAATTCAAAACCAAAAGCCCTGGGGGATTGAATGGGGACGATGAGATGTGCGTACATCTCTAAATTGAAAAACTGTTTTGACTTAGAACAATACAAGCAAAAGACCTTTTGGTAAAACTTTCTGGTTAAATTTGATAAATTTGACACATTTTTGGATTCCAAAGAATGTATTCAGTATATATAAAGTATAAGTAAATGTGGTAGACAAGCAGAATTTAGAAATAATTTGTATTTCCAAAGACTTAGGATTTGAAGGATAACGCGATGTTGGGGCATCTCTTTGAATATGGCACTCAGCCGTTACTCAATCTTAATATGAGACATTTACTAAACAATAATGTTTTGTCTCCTATATAAAATTTCTTCATAAATGTATGAATTCATTTCATGAATGTTAGAAATGTTGCCGCGACTAGCCAGTGTAACATTATAAATAATCCGAAGAACTTGGGAACTGTTTGATAAAAACGAAACTGCAAAATGCCTACAACACCCATAATGCATCGTAACTGGCCAGGTGGGAGGTTGTGTATAAAATTGCAAAACAAACAAGGGACTATTGTTTGTATACCGTGATCAGGGACTGGAAAGTCCGAAACGCGTAGGGTGAGAGAAAACCTACTGAAAATAAAGCACTTAAACCATCTTTAAAGTGGTGCGCGGCGTCTTCTTTATTGAGGATTTTTGCTTTTTGGAAAATATAGCGAGGCTGTCCCATTCCTCGCTGCCAGCGCCAGCCATTGAGCTCCCCCCGCCTGGGACATTTGTTTGAACGATATATATATATATATATATATATATATATATATATATATATATATATATATATATATATATATATATATATATATATATTATGCTCCAATTCTCGGTAAATCTCAAAGAATTACCCACACTCACGGGTTTGCCGTTTTAGAAGGTTGCTTTTATTTAACAGAGAGACAGACGCCCTCGCGTTTCGGCACTCAGCCTTTTTCGATGTCGGTGACCACCAAACACCGTCATGATTTTAAACAAACATTCACCGCGATCGAGGAAGGACTACACGCTAGTCAATTTGTACATAGCGCCATATTGGAGTGGTGCAATATTTACACGGACAGATCCTGTTAAATACATGTTATAGTTCTACTCACATGTGACTCACTCCTAGTACAGGTAAAACGTGAATAGTGCTATGTACATATATTATATGCATCACAACATACATATATTGTATTTACACGAAATTACGTATACAACCAAAAAATACCGCCGTGGATCGGCTCTTGTCCTCCCTTAGATCATATTCAGGTCTGTTGTTAGAATCAACCATTTATAAATTTCATCCATTTTTTCATTCTTATTTTCATTTAAACAAGTATCATATATAATTAATGAATGGACATGAAAATCCGTCATCATAATTACAGTCATCTTTGCGGGCTCACCAAAATATTTTCACCAGTATATAATTTCATTCTTCAGAACAAAAACTGGTATTAAAACTAAATCCAATGATTTCTCGTATTCAAATTCATAACGTTAGTTGAGCTCAATCAAGGTATTCACTCATTTCAACAATCCTACATCATGTTTGTACATATATGTGTATTTACACCAATGTGCATACTCTTACATAGGCACACCTTACCAATGTGTGTATGAATAATTACAACTATATACACTCGTAGACAAATGTCTATACATTAGTCATTCCTCCAATTTTAAGGATGTTAGATACAATCCCCCCATCAGATACTGTGTGTGCTGATGTGCACTTGTGTATCTACATACATATATATATACAATTTATGTCATCTAAACTGAAACCTCATCATTGCAATTCATATAGATATTATATATATATTCCTTTGCGGCGCTCATTCCCGGAGTTCCCAATGCAGCGGCACAGCACAAAGTCTCGGCTTTTGTAACTGTTGCTGCAATAAATGAATTCGAAGCATCCCGGAGTGTCCCGACCTTTTCTGTGACTGGATGGTACGCAGGAGGTTTGCTGTGATATATATATATAGCCTCCTGGCTATTCATGTTTCACATGTAATCGCCGCTCTAGAGGTGGAGGCATCGCCTTAGTTATCAAATCCACTTTCGCATGCACCTGGACGACACTGCAGATTGCTGGATGCGAAAGCGCGCTGTTTAAGATTATCATCAATCCCCAGTTTTCGCTGTCAGGGATGGTAGTTTATCGCCCCCCAGGCAGCGATGTTGCCTTTAGGGGCGCCTTTCCGGAGGCGGTGAGCACGCTGGCTAGTGGCTGCGCTAACTTTTCGATCTTAGGGGACCTTAACCTCCATTTCGACAGGCTAGAGACCATGGCCATCAGTGGTTTTCTGGCCGACTTAGAGGCCCTGCAGTTGACCCAACTGGTCTCCAAACCTACTCACTCGGCTGGGCACACTTTGGATCCGTTTTTTACGAACCTAACGGATGTCCAAATTGCGGCAGTTTCTCCTGTGGCATGGACTGACCACTTTTTAGTGTCCGTCTGGCTACCCCTTCCTGTTACCCCTACTATTCCACCTTCTAAGTGGATTCCTCGGCGCCACTGGAACAAGCTTAGGCTAGAGGACCTTCATCACATCATGGCTGACGAGCCCTTAGGCCCCCTGCTTAATGCTACCTCGGGCTATGACCTGTTTTGTAGCTGGATTACTAAGGCGCTTGACGCCCTGGTACCTATCATCTCCAGTAAATCCAGTTCCCGGCAGGCTAGCCCTTGGTATGACAGTGCTCTTCGCGCCTTGAAGGCCTCCTGTAGACGGGCAGAAAGGGAGTGGCGCAAGACGTATGACGCCGTCAAAAAAACGGCATATTTGGCTTCTGTTAAGCTCTACCACCGAGCCATATGCAGAACCCGGGCGGCGTTCTATGCGGCAGAATTCCGCAGCAGCCTCAACCCTTCCAAGACCATCTTTAAAACTATAAAAGATCTGATGGCAAAGAGAGCTGCCCCGCAGGTGGATAGTTCCATCTCCCACTGTGAAACCTTAGCCGCTTTCTTCTTGGACAAAGTTAAGAACATCTACCAGTCGTTTCCAAGTACGACGCTACCCGTGACCCCCTCGAGGGGCCCCAGTAGCTGTCCATCGCTGCACTCTCTCCCCATCCTTTCCGATGAGGAGTTTGCCAAGTGGGCACAGCGAGTCAAATCCGGCTCGCCGGCAGACCCGCTAAGATCTGCCCTTTTCAGGGATGTTGCTTTCCAGGGGCGCACGATAGTGTGCTCACTGATCAATCTTTCCCTGACCTCGGGCCTTGTTCCTGCCAAGTGGAAGCAAGCGGTGGTTTCCCCGATCCTAAAAAAACCATCTCTGGATCCTTGAAAACCAGAAAACTACCGCCCTATTTCTTTGCTTCCCTGGCCGGCCAAAGTTATGGAGGCCCATGTAAATCTGGCCCTCGCGGAGCACATGACCCGAGCCAATGTCCTCGATCCCATGCAGAATGGGTTCCGTGCTGGTCACAGCACGGAGACTGCCCTTCTGGCAATGGTTGAACACCTGCGGATTGTGTTGGATGCAGGTCAAACGGCAGCGCTTATTCTATTAGATCTTAGCGCTGCCTTCGACACCGTGTCCCATCGCATCCTTCTACATCGTTTAGAGGACATTGGCATCTGTGGTTCGGCTCTGCAATGGTTCCGCTCCTTCCTCAGTGATCGCTCCTTCTGCGTTGCCACCCCTCCTTTTCAGTCCAAGTACCATCCTTTGGACCTGGGGGTTCCCCAGGGCTCCTCGCTGAGTCCCACGCTTTTCAACCTGTACGTGCAGCCGCTGGCTGAGGTCGCCAGGCAGTGGGGCCTAACCATGGTCTCTTATGCCGACGACACTCAGCTAGCGGTTACGATCAGCGGGGATGCCGAGCAGGATGCCCCCAGGTTCCGAAACGGGCTGAGAGAGGTGGCCAGCTGGATGAATAACAACTGTCTCCAGCTGAACGCGAAAAAAACGGAGGTGATGATCGTTGGGAGAGATGAGGACCGCTGGGGGGACACTTGGTGGCCACCTGAGCTGGGGCCGGCCAGCCTTGGAACTTAGGAATCTGGGAGTGTGGCTTGACCACACATTAACCTTTGTGACCCATACCAAGAGAGTGGCGGCAGGTTGCTTTGGGGTCCTCCGCGGGCTAAGACCGGTGCTTAAATTCTTTGACGCCCCGACAAGACAGCTGGTCATCCAAGCGATGATTATCTCCCGGTTGGACTACGCTAGTTCACTCCTTTTAGGAGCAAACCAAGCTGAGATTCTTCGTCTACAACGGGTACAGAATGCAGCGGCGAGGGCGGTGGTCGGTTTGCCTCGGACCTGTCCCACCTCTAATACTCTTCGGTCCTTGCACTGGCTTCCGATCAAAAATCGAATTCATTTTAAGGCTCTTAGCCTGGTCTTTAAAATTCTACAAAAGTCGGCACCAGAGATACTTAACAAACTGGTCTCTCCCTATGTTCCAACTCGCCCACTAAGATCTCTTGGTCAATCCCTAGTGGTTGTCCCACGTTTCAGACTCAGCCGGATGGGCGGACGCTCCTTTCGAGTGAGAGCCGCGACTCTCTGGAACGCGCTTCCCTCAGAAATCCGCCTCTTAGATGATCTACTAACTTTTCGTAGGGCTCTGAAAACTTTTTTGTTTTAATTTTTTGTTTCAATCACTCCTGTTTCTTCTTTGTTTCTGGTTTTTAGTGTTGTGTTATGTCCACCTTTCCCTGCGCCAGGACGCTCCTTCGCTGGAGCATCTGTGCGCATTAAAAATAATAATAACATAACATAACATAACATATATATATATATATATATATATATTCCTTTGCGGCGCTCATTCCCGGAGTTCCCAATGCAGCGGCACAGCACAAAGTCTCTGCATAATTTTCTATTTTCTTTTTTTTTTTTTTTTTTTGTGCGAACTCCAAAAATATTCCCAAAACACTAAATAAAGGAAAATGAGGTTGATAGTCGGAGTTGGACCGCCTTATTCACTCCTGTGATCTGCATGTAGCAGGCACTCCTGTCACGTGGTTTTCGAGCTGTGCATACATGCGAGTGTCCACAGCCAACGTCTGGGGCTTTGCTGCAGACTGTGAGGTTCTTTTTTAAAGTGCTGCCTGGGGCAGTGCCTTGTAAACGTCATATTAAGAAACACAAATATGCAAGACAAGCTTGAGCTGCACGAGTGAATATAGAAACGGCGAATGTGGGGCCTTTTTTTCTCATTCACACATGACACCCTTGCAATGCTACGTTGGAGCCTCGACTCATATTTAATTTCCTAGAGAAGTTATGGACTGCAATTGCAGGTATTCAGGGGGAGCAGCAGCTGCAGCCCCTTGATTGCCCTGTGGTACCCCAGACTGCATTGGCTCCTGACACCTGATGTAGTGGGCACGACTCCAGGCACTGTCACACTTTAACCGTGGTATCAGGAAAAATGTAAATCCGTATTTGTAAAGCGCGAACTACTCACCCTTACGGGACTCAAGGCGCTGGGGGCCGTTGTGGAAATTAAGTGAGCTATTTCCCAGAGTCACATGGTGCTGAGCTTAGCTACCGCCATTGCCAGGGATCAAACCGTGAACCCTGTGCTCCGAAGTCAGCTGCCCTGGCCGCTGCATTACACCTCTCCACAGAGTGGTGGAGTAACAGAGACGGCAACAAAAAGAACAGAACATAAAGAGAGCTATAAAAGTTCGGTTCACTATATGTAGTTTCCACTCCTTGCCCTTCTGCAACCCCCTCAGGAACAAAAGGAAAGTTGTTGTACCAAAGGGGAAGGTAAAAGGCTGTGTGAAGTCACTTCCACTAACCCTGGAATTTGATTTATTAGGGTCCTGACTAGATCACTCATTTACATTGAAAAATGTTGTTCCACAGTGAAGAATGTGGTCACTTCAACCGACTGTACTTTACTTCATTACCTTCATGTACTGAGTGAGAATGTAGGGACAGGTCGTCGTAAGAGACTGGCTTTGTTTTCCAGTCCGCCCTTTGACTGCACAGGCTCCACAATGGCGGGATTAGATATGAGTTTCTGAGCCTCACACGCACTGTTTCTCGTGCCTATCAATGCATTGCTGTTTGCTACTTTTTGAAGGGAAAACTGACTGAGTCCTTTTACGCATGCTACTAGTGGGGTCAAAGTGCAATGTCAGCCTGGCTCCGACATCAGTTGAAAACGATTGTAAAGTTTCCATTCAATAAAGTACCAAGTTTTTAAGGGTCTGATTACGACTTTGGCGGTGCAGGAGTGGACCGCCATTCTGCTGCCCCTCTCCTGCACTGCCAAAGCTCACCGCCAGCCGCCTGCCAGATTACAAGCATTTTTGTAGTCTGGCAGGCGGTCCTTCGATGTTCCCACTGAGGTGCCTTTCAAAAAGGCACTGCAATGGGAACATCAAAGGCCGTTTCTGCACGGAATGGACTGTTAAGCCCATGCCGTGCAGGAACAGGGGGTGCATGCACATAGCGGGGCACACCACGTGCCCCCTGTATGTATCCAAGTCCATGCCGTGCAGGAACAGGGGGTGCATGCACACACAGCGGGGCACACCTTGTGCCCCCCTGCATGTATCCAGAGGCACAAGGGGGGACCTTTGACCTCCTGGTCATTGACCCAGCGCTCTGCCCATGCAGCTCCGTCGACTGAGCCTTCCCGGTGCTGCCCCTTCCTCCTCAACGCCTGGCAGAGGTTCGAGTCTGCTGTGTCCCTGTGACTGTAGACCTCGCCATATTTCTTTTTCTTTTGCCTTTGTTACTGTGCCTTATTTCCCTATTTCCTTTTTTGCCTATTTCTGCTTCATTTTATTTCCCTATTATGGCTTATAGTCTTCTGCTGCCCTACACTTGTGGCCCTTATCTCCCCCACCTCTGTTCCTGTTCCCGCCCGTTTCCGCGGCACTGCTGCCCCCGTCGCCCCTCCCCGCCAGTTTTCCCGCTCCCGCCTCCCTGCTGCATCTCCCGCTCCTCTTCCTCCATTTAATGGAGGCTGCGCAGCGGATGCACACAGCAGGCACGCCGCTGGTGCGCCAAAGACAATCCTGTCGGCACCCATCCCCGACCGCGACCAGCACCAGGGACCATGGATCTCCGATCTTCCACCGCTACAACCCAGCTACCCTCCTCACACTCAATCCCGGAAGGAACAGCAGCTGTCAGCTTTCGACGCCAAACACCACCCACGGCCACTTCTCATGCTGACACTGCCAACATTTCTTCACCATCCACAGCACCCCCAGGACCTCTGCTCCCACACCAAACGCCCATTCCGCCGAAGCCCTGAAGTGCATCCTCCTCAATGTGGTCTCTGCACAGACACGCCATAGAGAGCTGGGACCTCCTCAACACCCTCTCGCCAGACGTCGCCTTCTTCATGGAAACCTGGACAAACGCCATCTCCTCCCCAACATCTCCACTGCCATCCCCGACGGCTACAAGATCCAGAGAAAGGACCGCCCCCACCGCCCAGGAGGTGGACTCGCCATCGCACACAAGAGCTTCCTCTGACTCTCTACCTCCAGCATGAGAGACTCCCCCTCCAACACCGAACACCTCCACTTCCAGATCCGGACCAGACCTAGAACCATGCTATGCGGCACCCTTGCCTACAGACCCCCTGGGCCCGCGCTCCTTTCACCACCGGCATTGCCGACCTCACCGCAAAGTGAGGCAGGGAGGAAACTTGTAATATGTTTAGCGGTACCGCAGCAGCACCATCAAGCATATTCCGACCTCAGTACGCTGTGTCACCGCCGGGCATCGTGGATCCCCAGAGGTTGCAGCGGTGCCCTCATGGTTTGACTGCTGCACTCCTAAAGCCCCATTCGGACCACTGGTGCGGCGGTCCACGACCGCCAGCACACCTCCACCAAGGGCTCGGCGGTCTCATGGACGAACTCATAATCAGGCCTTAGGTCTTGTGGACTATACCAAAAACTTACAGTGGGCTTGGCCCACTATTTACCATTGGCTGACTTTCTTGTCACTTTCATTTGCTTGCCTCTTATTAGGTGTGTTTCTTTCCCCTTCTTGTGATTGTATCTTTCTTAGAGCATAGCTTTTTTACCTTCCTTTTGAATGGATGACTTGTATCATTCCACTGTTTAGTTTGAAAAAGCAACATTTTTATTTAATTCCAGCACTCCTTGCAAATGCATGTGTTTTCTTGCACTGTCCCTGATAATTCCCCTCTAAAATCCTTGCCCCCTATGCTTTCCACATTGCTCAGACCATCTAGCTTCTCCTTTACTTTTCACTCTCCTTCTCGTCTGATTTTTAGTTTTTAAATACCCCCACCCACAAGGTTCCAGTTGTGCTGCTTTTTTCCATGCTGCTCCCCTGTGCTACTGCACCTCTTCTCCCTGTGTCGCCCATATCTCTACAGTTAATGCGGCTCAGCAGTATACTCATTTTAACTGACTTCTCAGCCTTCCATATCAGTTATTTTAAAAACTTGTATTCTCTTTTTCGGGAGAGCCTGGCAGCTTCAATCTGCTACCAGGCCAGTCCGCTCCATCATCCTAAAGGAGCTTTCGCACAGTTGTAAGCTGTTTTCTTTAATATACCACTCCCAGATTAGCATCGCCATCGTGGATCTGTAAATAACCATAAAATGATGGCCACATCATGCACATGTTTTTGTGGGTGCTACACAGCATTGGCAAAAGCATATATTAGCTTTGCCAATGCTTGTTCGTACTAATTTCAGCTGTTATTCTTTGTTTAATAATGGTTATTGATGTAGTGAAAGATGGTGAGTGGCAAAAGTGTATTCGTGGAGTACCCCAAGGTGTGTATTTGTTTGATCCTACTATAGTCTGATTTGGGTGCAAACACTCTGCCTTGATCAGTTTCCTCAATATCCCTTTCCTTTCTTCTTTCCTCTCATTTGTCTCTTCTCCCCTTTTTTCCTTTATTTACCTTTTCTACCTTTTCCTTTCTCACATTCTCATTTTTTCTCTTTCATTTCTGACTTTCTATCACTTTTCTCTATATTTGTTATTGCTTTGGCTATGTTTCTCGCCTTCCTTCCTTCAAGAGTGATCCTAAATGATATGGGTATGACTGAAGAAATAAGTTTACTGGTAGAGCCCTAAAAAAGCATCTGTGAACGTATTTATTAATGGTCTTAGTTAAGGATGAAATGTCAAAAAAATAAAAAAATGATTTAGTTTGAGTGTGTCTGTATGTTTCTTGAGGTGATTGGGCAGTTTTTCCCAAAACAGGGAAATGTCAAGGGCTTGTCTTGCCAATAATTTTTGTAATCATTTCAACCAAAAGTAGACATCACTCTTAATCTTCAGTCTTAAATGCAGGGCCCTATCTGGATCTCTTGACTGGAACCAATAGACTTTAGGGCTATAAGCAAGATAATGGAATTCTTTCAGGCTCTATCTCACATAACAAGCATAGTTTCCTCCCCTCTATTTCATGACAAAAGGTGACATTCTCCTCTCACAGATCTAAGCAAAAAATTCCTAGGAGCTCCTACAGAGTACACCTTTTAAGGTATTAATAATTGTGCTCCCTGCAAAAGGACTGGAATTTCAAAGGGTAGGGTTGAAGTTGCTTGGCCTTTACGTACCCTTAGATAATAACTAGGCAGTAGCTCCGCATGGGTTTCTTGTTGTTGTTCAAGAAACGTTATTCGTTTTTTAATAATGAAAACTATACAGAGGAAATGAGGACGGAGAAGAAAAGATTCAACACCTGACACCCAACAGTTGCATGATGTGTACATCAAAGTGATACATACAATTGTTTACGTTATGTACATGAAATAACAACAGGCATAAGTCCAGTACTAAGGACGTAACAAAAGCATTTGGCGCCGAGCCATGAGCAGAAAATAGGACTGGATGAAATGAAGCAAATGGAACTGCCATGTGTATACCTTTCACGAGTGAACTGATGTGATAACAAAGAAGGGGGTAAGAGGGCAAGAAAGAGAGGGGGAGTCATGTGATACTGTGTACGGGAGGAATCAGCGATTTAAGAATAGTAATTAGAATAAGAATAATTATATTTGATCAGAAGTAGCTCTTACTATTGAACGCCCTGTTTTAGAACGTGCTGAAACATTATAACTTTCCAATAATTATCCAAGGAGTGCAAAAAATAAACATGTTCTTTCTGCTTGTCATTGTAAACTAGAAAAATAGAGCAAAAGAAAGAAAAGCAACATTTTGCTGTTGTTGCTCCTTCTCCGTGACCTTATATGCCTTTTACCTCTGCTGCTGGCTCTGGCAGAGGCATTGTGACATCAGAAGTCAGGTGCAATAGCTTATTACAATTGAGTTCTGACTCTTCTTTACAATCATCCTTACCATATGAATAACTGATGCCGTAGATATCCTTCTACCCACTCATGTATTTTAAGATCATTGCTCCACTCAGTTAAAATATTAAAAACAGGTTTATTACAAATCCTCTTGTTTTTCTTTTCTAGATGGTAAGTGCTTTAGTCAGCAGCCCCCGTCCCAGCATTCACATCAAAATAGTGTAAGGTGTTCTTGTTAGGGAGAGCATCACCCGTTTTACCTCATTGACCCGAGGGTTAGTGTGTTATGTGTTGTTGTGCAGTTGTATGTTGTTGTGAGGAGCTTGTTTCAACTTGTGAAATCCACTTACAGAGTAACTGAGTCGTGTTGGGTGCATGCGCAGTACCAGTGGAATGTATTTCTATTGATGTTGTGACTTCTGTTTATTTGGTTAGTATACTGTCGGGGGCTATTAAGTCATAAAGTCATCATATTTAACTGCTATATTCCTAAGAAAAACTTAAAAGTGAAACGTGCCAAGAATTATAATGATGGAAGAGAGGAAACTGAAGTTTGGGAGAATTGAAGTTCTGTAATGCAATGTGTGAAATTGAGGGCACATGTTTTAAAAAGAAAAAAAAGGATTTGATTCTGCCACACCGCCCTTTCTGTGCATGTATCATGGAAATATGAAGTAATGTGAGCTCAGAAATTACTTGTTACTCACTCTTCTCCTGTGGTCCAAAATATAGCTGCCCTTCAGCATGGACGCAGTGGCTTAGCTAGGCCTTATGCCGCCTGTGGCGGGCGAATCGGCGAGCAGGGAGGCCGCCGCCCCCACAACTCATCACTCACAACATATATTTAAAATAATTTGTTTTTACTTATCTCTGCTGCCAGGTAAGGTCATAGTCCAGCTAATTGTACTCCATGTTTATTAAATAATGTAATATTATTCACTATTAGTTTAATTTAAAAAATAACAGAAAACAAAGACAGTAGTGCCCTTACCGACGTCTATGAGGACGCGCAGCCTCTGTTTCTGGCACTGATTTAGCCACATCTGGCGCCAGGGTGTCGCAAAGGCAGTGCCAGGGTTTGCAGGGGGTAAGCTGCCACCCCTAAATGACGTCCATTGCCTTCAGCCGAAGCTACTCCATCACGCGCTGTGATGCACAGCTGTGTAAAGTCTGCCCATGATGAGTATTGTAAAAGGAATGTAATGGCAAGGTGCAATATTCCTTTCTTAAATTACAGCACATGATAAATGTGTAGTTCAGAGGGTTTTTGTCTGCGAGAAGGCCATAAAGGTAGACGCATTCTTCTGTAACCTGAGCCGACGTTTCAGACCTGGGCTTGGTCTATAATGGACTCTGTGATGTTAATGAGATTATGGGTTGTCCCCTTTGAGCATTTCACGCTCAAATTACTTGGTATTTGTTGAAAAAAAAAGTGCCGAAAGAAACCTAAAAAGAACAAGACTGTAATTTGTTTGCAATAAGACCCGTTTCCCCGCGGGGTTTTAAGGCGAGTGACTAAGCTATTGTTGTGCCCCGTGTTCATTGCTGTAATGCCACGGGGGCATTGTTAGCCGACAAGAAAGCGGTGCTTGCCAACGGCATGTGACAGTGAGACTGTATAGTGCGCATGCGCAGTTCTAACCCGGCCGACCTTTGCTCAGGCTACTATTCTCTTCACACTGACACTTCTTGTTGGAACATGGCAAGTGCACTCCACGCAGGAGGACTCCAGCCAGAGGCGTCATTTATGCTTTTGGTTAGTTGTGGTTCCTGCACAAAAGCAACTTTGCCTCAGTACTGTATGAAGGGTTTAATGCACTTTGGGGTTAGATGGAAGGTGCCAAGTGAGAAAACAAAAGTAAGACTTTACAATCTTACCCTGGATAATGCTTTTACACACGAGCTCTGGCTTAATAAATTAAGACTGGCAGGTTGATGTGGCGCAAAACGTCAGATTCATTAAGTCACGACCACTCTATGTGGTATTTAGGGGTAGAAATTGTCAATGCTGCTTATTGAACTTCATGCTCAATGTTTTGTCGGACAACTTTTACGCATGTTTGGACTCTCTTTTTCGCTATAGTTGTTACTACTTAGCGAAGATAGTCCGAATCTTCTATACAGATTTTTCCAGGGGCGGATACTCCGTTGGAACGGAGGATCGTCGCCCCACTTAACTACTCCCAAAGCCCCAGAGATGAAAAATAAAATAATAATTCAATACTATTTTATTTTTCATTCCCTGAACAGAGCGTCAGGACGGGGCCTGCTGAGTGACAGCAGCAGGGAGGAGGGTGGGCTGTATGTGCATTGTTTAAAGTGCGCATGTCTTTTTGGCTGGCCGTCTTGTGACGGCCAGCCACACATGCGCACTTTAAACATATCTAACTCAGCTGTCTTGAGACAGCTGGGTTAGAGCAAGTGCAGGCCAACAGAGCACTGTGGAATGTCAAGTTAGGCCCCTGTCTCCAATCAGGATGTGTGCCAGGATTGGTCAAGGGAATTTCCTGGTGACTGGGCTGCAGTTCAAGAAATAAGATGTCCACTGGAGAAGACTCTGTAAGTTTTACATTTTATATATTTATTTTATTTTATTTTATTTTATTTACAGCTCATAGATTCATTGGCGGCTCGCATCTACAAGGGAGGTGTGCACACGAGCGCATGTAACATAATAATAAAATTACATTTAATACTTATCAATTCCTCCGCGTCGGACCTCTTCTTTCTTGAACTGCAGCCCGGCAACCAGTAAACTCCCTTGACCAATCCTGGCGCTGCTCTCATGCAGCATGGGAACAGTGCCCTGATTGGAGGGAGTGGCCTCACTCGCTGCTCCACAGTTCTCTGGAGGCCTGCTGGGTTAGAGTTTAAAGTGCGCATGTGTGGCTGGCTGTCACAAGATGACTGACCAAAAAGACATGCACACTTTAAACAGTGCACATACATTCCACCCTCTTCCCTGCTGCTGTCACTCATTAGGCCCCACCCCATCCTGAGGCTCTGTTCGGGACGAGGGATGCAAAATAAAATGGTACTGAATTACCATTTTATTTTTCATCTCTAGTGCTCATTAAAGTAGGGCGTCGCTCCTCCACTACAATGGAGGAGCCGCACATGCCAAGATAAGAGTCCGCCATCTTGGAGCAGAAATAAAGAAAAAACAATGGCAGCAACTTCATGTCATATCTAATGGATGTATGATGACACATGCATATGTACATAACATTTCACTTCTTGCAGATGCTAATGGGCATTGTCACAGCCATGTTCTGCACTAGTTGCCATGTGATAACTAATGGCTTTGCCAATGCTTGTTTAGTAATCTGCATATTTTATCAACATATCCAGTTTTACATACACTTTAGACATTTTTTCATCTCTGCTTGATTTTCCAGGCAGAGAAAGAGTAGACACAACAGAAAGGAAGGAAGTACATCTGTGCCCAAGGAGGTGGGACCGCAGTGCCAGCTGATAACACCGACAGGCTATACTGCAGGCCCTGAGTGAGCTACTCAAGAATTGTAACAGCGCTCAGCAGGGTTGGAAGCAGGATTGAGCTGTGGGACCTGCACTGTGATTCTTTGCAAAGGGCTACACATGAATGAATGTGTAGGCAGAATTTGTTCACTGTTGGTAGGGAGCTAAGGAAAGGCTACCGTTAGGTGTGTGAGAGGGGCTGAGACCTTGGATATAGGACTCACAAATTGGAGCTGAAAAGAGATGTAGATGAGAAGGTCAAACACCCCAAATATTTTAATCACTTAAATATTCATGAATATTACAGATAAGTCAATGCAGGTTTCTGTTTGCTACTCTTTTCATTTTGCCTTTGGTCTTTGAAAGAATAATATGCTTCTTCGCCATTGTTAGTTTCTGTGTCTTGTCTCCTTTTCCTGCAATAATTTGTCTGCAGATTTTGAGTGTCTCGGTTTGTTTCTGCTGCTTCAGCTTACAGACAATGGTTGCTCTTAGTATCCTCTCTGTGGAAGGCATGTTAGTGACATTGCATGCTTGATTAACCAAAAATGACAAAACTCGACTCTTTGACAAGTTGAAGTAACAATAAACTTTAATCACTTCCTGGTGATTCATCAGTGAGCAGAGGAAATCCGAACAGATTAACTAAAAAGCTGCCCTGGGTCGCGTCACCGCAGGGGTTAACCTTCCTCTTGAGCATTTTTCTAGCGGGTTACCTGTTCATCTTCTTTTTCCAAGTCACCTTGTAAATAAACACTGTCCTCTCACAGCCACATCTACCCAACTTGTGTTCACTGTGTGAAGGGCTGCTCATGGGCCATCTCGCGTGGGCTCTCAAGACATTCTGTCGAGGCCACTCCACCTGCTTCAGGCCATTCTTGGGGCCAGATTTACCACTTACTCACGCAGCGCAGTGCAGCAGCCACAAATACTGCGCTGTGTGAAAAGTAGAGAGGAGGAGAGCGCCAAATTTACAGAAATATGGCACTCTCTTCCCCTTTCCCTAGAGCTGGTGAAGAAATATGCTGCTGTGTGCCACGGAGACACCTGCCGTGTACCACAGAGACACCTTTGCGCCACAGTGCAAGGGTGTCTCTATGAGTCTAGCATAGGTTTTGTACTGGAAGTGACCCTTCCAGAAAAAATACTAAACATAGACTTACTTTAACCCTTTTCCCTCTCTGTATGTGTTCTGTAAAGTGCAGCACATGTACAAAGTCGGAAAAGGAAGGAGAAATGGATGCATTTCTCCTTCATTGTGACTACTTCAAAAGGGCACAGTTTTCTGACGCTGAACTCTGCCCACTTTATTTAGTAAATAGGATTTAGTGTCAGAAACCTTGGGTAGTTGCATGGAAACTCCCAGGCTCCACCCATGATATGCCTTCCTGGTGCTAAGTAATGCAAAGCAGCGCTATATGCTGATTTGCGTTACATTCACGTTAGTTCCAGGGCTAAACAAGTTTAGGGCTGGAAAGTAAATCAGAAAAAAATCATTTGCAATGATTTGTGTCACAACCCGGCGTAAATCTCCCCCCTTGTGGCTGTGATGTGCGTCAGAACTCTGAATGTCTCCATTTACCATTATTTACTTTAAGTTGCAAGGTTCTCTTCAGGAAATGGAGGTTTACCTGGTTTAATCACTTCTGCACTAATTCCTTCCATTTCCAAGGTGGACTTTTGCCCCCTAAGTTTCAAGGTGGCTCTCTAGTTGGTCAATGACTTTACCTGTCATTGGGTTGGAGTGCTGCCATTTTGTACCTCAGGCCTTTATGTGTTTACTCTACGGTGAGCTATCTTCCTCTCAATGCTGCTGAAGCTTTTGTTGAGAATAGGTCAACCTGTGACAGCGTTTGTGACAATAAAGAACAGAGGTCACAAATTACAAACAGTCAACCTTTGAGCAAAGGTAATCAAAAAAATAAAGGGTTTGGAGAGCGCACAGCCATAAATGATTGAAGGAAAAGAGGCTTAGATTCCACACATTGGACGGAATGCAGATAAGGAAGTGACACAAAGGCTACACATCCTCATGCAACAATCAAAATGCGAGGCCCATCTGCAGTTGTCATCACTACAGATGCAAGCCACTAGGTTATTCCACTGCTTGGAATGAGATCTTATGCAGCACGAGACGTGCAGGGATTACCGTTGTCGGAACAAATGACCTTCCTAACTCCTGTTGGAACTGCACAAATCACCTGCTCCCAGGAGCCAAAACCAAGGTTGCTACTAAGTGATTTATTGTTGTGCACTAACTAGATCCTCATACTTAAGCATACGTTTTACTGATGAGCCCATCCCATCTGAACGAATGTAGCAGCCCTTGGTCAGTATTGCCTTGTTGCCTTTTATTAAAGTAGGTGGTAATAAAAAGACCAAACAAGGAGGAAGTCAAGGAATCATCAGATGCAGCTACAGAAATCTGCAGATTGGATCTAGTGAAGGATGGGTCCCTTTGGAACACACTCTAAACCCTATTGATCTCAATACACCTTGTCCTTTCATAGGATCCAAACGTCCACACAGAGTCAATTAGGAGGAGGAGCTGCATGGAAACGATCCAAAGCATTCCATGTTCCACATCGGAGCTCCCCAAAAGCATCTGTAGGTGTTTACAGTGTTATTGAGGGAGTCTAATGCAGGTCAAAAGATTCAGTTGTGCCACGAGTGACTACATCAACCCTTTTATATTTGAGTTGTAGGATATCAGGGCCGGACTGGCCATAGCGGGCACCGGGCGTTTTCCTGGTAGGCCGCTAGGGTGGGGGCCGGTTTCGGGCCCCTGGGGGCCGTTTTTGCTACCGAGGGTCGGCAATATCGGCCCCCGGTAACAAAATCGGCCGAAACCGGCCCTCGCAAACTGCTCGGCTGCACTCCCCCTCACCCCAGTGGGGGGCAGCTGAGCAGTTTGCCAGGGCCGGTTTCTGTTCCCAGTCCGGCCCTGTAGGATATCCTTTCTTGCATCCAGAGTTACAAGTAGTTTTCTGGATGCCGTTCACCTAGCACCAGGTGCATTTAGCTTCCTGCTGTCACTTGTCACTCAACTGTGTTTTTCCTGTGCATCTCCATTGTTGATTTTGCCCTTCAGCAATATCTCCTTCTTTTCCTGTGAAAATCTAGATTGCAAAGCCTTCTCCCAGGAATGTTCTAGAGTCAGCTGTTCTCTAAGATGTGCTGTGGTAAATGTAAATGTAGTTGAGCTTATATAGCGTACAGCTACCCGCAGTGGGTTTCCCGGCCCTTGCTTAGGGAACCCTTCCTGGTATTCCCCTGTGAGATAGCAGGGTATCCACAAGGTGAAAGTCAGGCATCCCGCCGCGAGGGGCCGTTGTGGAGATTAAGCAAGCTATTGCCCAGAGTCGCAGAGTGTGAACCCGTGAGTCGAGGAGGCACCGGGGCGAGAATTATCGAGTCCATGGAATTTTTAGCCCAAGACCCCGCCGAGGCGGGGAATTGAACCCTGGTCCAGGACCGATCTCAGCTTCCGGGTCTGCTGCCTCTAACCCCTGAGCCACACTTCTCTTCTCCTCTAATGGTCAAGAACAGAAGACTCTAAGGGCCTAATTACGAGTGGGTTGGTGAATCCTGACCAGTGAGTAAACCCCTCTTAACACACAGGTCAGAATTGCAAGTTGGGAGCTATTTGTTGCATCCGATATTATAGGATGCATTAAAAACCTCAAACTTTAGTAAATATCGGCAGGCCAACCCTGCCTAGATTTAACAGGGGAAATGTGTAGGGTATTTATTGTACCATGCAGCTTTTGGTGCATTAAATACCGAAATACCAAAATGATATTACCCATAAACTCGTACTAGATGCTATTTATTGCACCCAATAAAAAACGTACCCTGTGGTATCATTATTAATCAAGTGCGATAGATAGCAGGTGTACTATTAATGAGGACCTTAGTAGTGAAAGACTAGTGCCTTTGTCACCACTGAGGCCATTTACTTCCGTGAAATCCATTACTTCCAAAGGCTCCGATAAAGGGAACCCCAGGCCCACGTAAATTACAAGTTACCGTGTCTCACACAGATATTTTGCCTGCTGAAAGTAGAGGAAATCTCTTTCTGGAGCAGTGGGGGAATACATGCAAAAATTGGTGCAAAACCACCAATTCTCACGTTATTTCCCAAAAACTGATAATCCCTGAGGTTACCGGGACCCCAATAATGGTAAACCTGGGGCAGAGAAATCATGGGGATTTCTCAGGACCACTTGTATTCATGTTGCTTTTGTAGGCAAGTTCTAGAAAGGCATGCTTTAGAGCTCTTCCAGAGGCATGGTCCGAAGTGTTTTATTCTTCCAGCAATATAAGCATCTGCAACAGGCAAAACATGGAGTCAATATTTCCTGGAAACGCCATGATTTCTCCTATTTGTGTGCCGTGGGACGTGCGGTAGTTGTCTTCAAGTAATGCCATTTTACCAAACACTGCTCATGCGACATTTTGGCAACAACAACTGAAGACAGACAATCAACAAAACGAGCATAAGGGAGCCCTGTGAATACTTCGCAGAACACGTGTGCAGGCAGCGAGAGCGCGTGCCCATCCCCCCTCTGGAACGAACGCGGTTCAGTCACTGCCACTGGAAATGTTTTTCTGTGCATCAGGTGTCTGTTTGGAACAGGCTGTCTGTCTCCCGTGCTGCGGCTCACTGAGTGTCAACACCTTTGCGTTCAGGTTCGATGACGTCTTAGAGAGGCATTAGACACACCCACAGCTCCTTCCACATTAATATGAATCTACAGATTTGAACGAAAGACACATTTCCTGCAGCTCATGCGGGTCAAAGGTTATTAAAACCTTTGGACAAGGGTTGCGTTGCTGCGCTTGACACTTGGCCAACTTTTTATGGTCATCTTTCAGCTGGTGATGGCTGTATTTCTATTTCGAACGAGGCGTTGCTGCAAAAAGATCTGAATGGTTCTGTTAAAGGGATGGTTGTTTCTGGCCTGAGGCCAGTCACAGTGGTGCAGCGACGTTTGACCCTGGCAGGTCTTTACTTCTATATAAGCTGCACCTGGAATACCTTGGCTTAGCCTCTCTCATGCTTCTTTCTTACCTAACCTCCAAACCTATCTTCTTCAAACAACGTTAAACCCGAATCTCCTACCTCAAACCCCCGCTCTCGAGTCAGTGTGCCCCTCCCGCCCCTCTGGTCACAAGGAAGACCTGAAAACTCAACATATTAATCAGTTATATCAATATATCACCCTTGGATGTATCATGTCAATTCCTTACCATCCTAGAATGGCTACATCAGCAGGTTATATCAATTATTGTCTGTAGCTTGTAAGATAGCGTCGTTGGCTGCGCACCTGCTGCAGCGATCTGTAATAACGGCTAATCATTCACAGGCCATGGCAGCTCATTATTTCCTCTTCTCTGAGGTCAAGAAAATTAGAACCAATAAATGGAATAATATTAAGGCGGATTACCGAAGGCAAAGTGCATTTTGTGGAGTGCACTATAGAAAAAGTCAGAACTATTGCAGAACATTTCTGTCTGTGTGAGCCACGTGTAATGTGAAATGAACATAGAAACAAAGACTTGTGTTTGGGGACCTTAAAATCGCACCTCAAACATGTTGTGCAGTTTGATAATTTACCAAACCGAAATTGAATTTTGCATCCAGATGTCGGTCAATCAGTATAGGGCTGGGACTACGACACCAATATATGTGGCTGATGTTTTTCTATTGCATGTTGCACTAAAAAGACATTAATGCAGTTTTTCTTAACCTGTGGTCAGAAGACCTCTGGGGTTCCGCTTTTTTACAAAAAAAAATGATAATAAAATTAATCAATCTAAATTTATTGTGTTTATGCAAATAAGCAACACTGAACATTTGAAAACTTTTTCTATATTTGATTGAAAATTAAAAATATATATATATTTCAGAACTAGTTTCTATATTTTTGTGTATTGTTTTAAGGTTTAAATCATAGAAATGTAATAGGCCCCAGGGGTCACTGCTTTAAATAATGAGGCAATAAAATCTGGAAAACTGGTGTTCCAGGGCTTTAGCTGCCAAGAATACTTTTGACTAGAATGACTGCTTATGTTGCTTGCAATGAATGCATTGGATTGGTTTCCATCTAGACTTTTGTAGCTTAGATATTTTCCAAGCCCTTCTAATGTCTTTCACTTACTAACTGAAAACCCCAGAGGTACTGCTTCTCCCATCTCTCTGCTTTGCTAACTTTGAAATCTACGTATAAGGGAAAAAGTGACAACTTTAGTGTAAAGCATTTTCTAGTTCATGATACTCATTTACAGCTTTCCTCTTTGGCTAATTAATTATTCATCCTCTGTTCTGAGTCTCTATCCTCTCTGGTTTCCAGATGCAAGTTTTCAAAGGGTACAACTGAGATCGTGCCACTTACAAAAATAATTGGGTCTGAAAACCATCCTCTATTAGACACCTGAGAATCCACTTTGGAAACATTTAAGGGGTCATTTAGTGATTAGCAGTAAAAGACCATATTTCAAAAATGAGCAGATGCCCCCACCCACCCCTCAATTTTATCCCCAGCCTCAATTAAATATTGGGAAACTACTTTGTTTCTAAAGGCGGAGCTTCGGCTGGCTTTACTGTCAGTCGCCACAGGACTGCAGTGCCATGGCTGCTGCATGGAAAGTCTGCTGTATGTAGGATTGGTATCCCAATGCTGTTTTTCACTTTGTGTCTGCAAAGAAAGGAACGGTTTTGTGGAGAAGGAAAAAGTGACACTGTCCCTCACACACAGGAAGAAAACACATAGCTCATCAAGGACATACGTTGATTGTTTTTCAGAAAGAAACTTTGATTTTTAATGAAAAACAAAATTGACAGGCCCACCATGATATGGCACGCCAGCTGGCTTCATACTTTTAACAAAATGTCCTTGCTGTAGTTGCAGGAACCTTTAAACTGGTGACCTGGCTGCCTCGGCATTAGATGATGTCCCTAGAAACCAGCATATCTATTAATAAAATAAATGAATATTGCCGAATGTTAGAAAGAAAATTGGAAAACGATACCTAATTTATCTTTGTTTAACATCAAGATAATGTAGATTTCGAGCTTTCTGCATAGCTTAGTCATGCTCCATAGTTTTACCTTCATTTCGTAGATTAAAATAAATCTTGCATAATTTTAAAGAGGCGGGTACATGCCAGTATTTCCCTTAGATTATTGGAAACGAAAAAATAAAATTCCAAATCTTCTTCCTGTGATTTGCTCTGTCAACTGGAACATATTTTGTTCCATCTGCTTTTTACCAAGATAGTCCAGGCTCTGTGACCTCAGTGCCACTTTTGGTCTATCATGAACATTTTTGCTACTGTATCCCTTATCAATCAGGTTTCCTCCATTCTGTTGTGACTTCAAACATTCACACTTTGTTATTTTTTGTTATTGTATGGAAAGTAATTTTAAAAAAGCCAATTCAAGCTGATAAACCTAAAATAATATGCCAATTCTGGGGCCATCATAATGATCTAACCACCCTGATTATTCTTTTGAGATACTTGTGAAGCACCAGACATGCTCCATAAGGTCATCTTGAGAGCACTGGGTATTGTTGCCTGTAATTAAGAGACACATAGCTTGCACAGTAAGAGGCAGAGGTGGTCTCCCTGTGCTGGCAGCCTGTGGTGGTGCTCAGGAACTGTGGCTAGGCAGGTGGGTGTTTGTGAGAGCTCTTGTCAGGTTATAATGCTCATGTGAAACGACGCTCCACATCCTGTGATTCTGGGCAAATCACTTAATCTCCCCGCGCCTAACAAAAATTAATGTGTCCATCTGTAACGAAACTGGTGCTCATGTAAAGCGCTCTGATACCTGATGTCAGCGGGTCTAGTTTGCTCTATATAAAAACTTTAAAAAAAATGAATCCTTATTTTCCAGAACCAGAATTTAGGGAGCCCGTAGCCTTACGGCAAGAGCGGCCGATTTCCAAGCTGGGGAATCGGTTTCAAGTCTCGGCAACAACGCTCAGCATCCTGTGATTCTGGGCATTGAGGAACAACTAGAAGGCCTTTATTTGGAAGTGTGCAGTCATCTAACTGTATGTTTTCCTCTGATCCTTTATTAAGGACGAGAGCTGAATAATTTGCGATTATATTTGGAATGTGATGTAAATTCTCTAATTAAATGTACCAGTCTCGTTGGGTAGGCCAGAACATCAAACGAAGGCCTCTATATTACCACACCGAAGGGTGAACTATAGTTGCTGTGTCTTTATTTATTTTAATGGTTTTAGGTAATTTCTTAGGAGAAATAAAAAAATAGAAAATTCATTAGATTAACAAGCATTGGCAATGTCAATCGGCCTGGCTTATAACTGAAGTTGCCTTTACTGTGAGTTGTAATTTTGGCACTCAGTAAGTAAAAAAAAAAAGTCGAAATAACCTTTATTCGGATATTACATTATCCATAAAAGCATACACATAATTACGTACATGGTCAAAAAATAAAGTAACTGTACTACGTTTTCCTTGATAAAAACAATGACAAGATAAAGTCCAAGATATAATTAATGTCCATATCCACTAATTCTTGTCTATTTCCGTAACTCTATCTAATAAAATATACATATACAGAGGTCACCGTTAAACTAGCAGCAATATATACATAGAACATATGTTTAGCAGCATTATGTTAAACACACATTTTCTAAAGTGCATAGAGCATGAATCCTAATTGTTAGACTATCTAAATAAAGTGCATAGTGTAATAGCAGCCAAAGATCAAGGAGTAAATTGTTGTCTATATCTCCATATTTACTACAATAAAGACAGGGGAAAGGTAATTCACATATTTACAAATAGCAGCATAAATTTAAGGTGCTAATGTGCAAAGTGCAAAGAAACCTCCTCCCAATCTATTGGGATGACATAGTTCATATAAATAAGAATTAGTTCATAGAAATACGGGATCGTATGGCCATTTTTAAAAAGGTACACACACGGTGTATTAATCCATCATCTTTAAGCTGTAAAACAGATTTAAATGCCACATTAAAATCTTTTATGCCTTTAGCTCTAAAAAATGGTATCACTCAGTAAGTCATCATCATACATTCACTTTGTTAAATGTTCTTGCCCTCATGCAACCATTCATACACCGATTCTTACTTGAATTCACCCACAAATTTTAAGGTTAAAACAATCACATATTTGGACGATACTTCCCAAGGTGTCTGCCCGAATTAGAAGCAGTGGCAACGCCGGATGAGATGAATGGTAGCCAAAGTGCCAAGTGAGTGGTCCAGAAGCATTGGAGCGCGGAGATGCAGGATGCTGCACAAAGAAAACAGTAAAAGGAGAAGGAAATCAGCATTGGCATAGCCAATAGGTCTCAGCTTTAGAACTTACTGGATTTGCCAATGCTTTTTTTTGTGATTTTGAACAGCAACAGTAAAAAGCAATGCTTTTTAGGATGATGTTTTGTGGCAACATAAAATTAAAAGAGCAGTGGCACACCTTTTGTTGGCAGATGCCTCATTATGTAGGCATGCTCATGCATCACCACGCATGTCCCTGCCTACAGAATAGAGTGGGTTGTATTTTGTTTTTTTCTATATTAACTGATCTAAGATCGTGGGCCCCACTTAGATCAATAAATCAAAATAGGAGTCTGTGAGTAAACGAAAGCAAAGTTTTTTGCGACAGTGTTTTGTATCGGAAAATAATAGAAGGTGCGATTGCACGGCCGCTGCTGGCGGTTACGGTTACATCATTATGTAAGCATGCTCGCGCATCCCCAAGCATAGGACTGCCTGCAGAATTATTTTCTTTTTTAGGTGTTATTTTCTTTTCTTTTTTATTGACTGATCTAAGATGGTGGGTATTTTTTATTTACTTTATGCTCATATACTTTCATTGAGTGTGAGGGGACTGATGGGTACTGATCAGTCACGTTGCTCTTTAATGCTACTTGAGTAATTTCTGCAGGATGCAGCTTCTGGATGTGAGATACTAGGGCAGATAAAACACCAAAGGGTGCTTGTTATTTACCTAGTTTATGAACAAGGGGGTTTACCCAAACATAGTCCCTGGGACCTGGGTTCAATAAGTACTAGGAGGAAGGGGTCCCAGTGTGAACAAGGAACAATATACCTGATTTAAAGAATTAATCAAAAAACAGCAATTCAATCCACAAAGTTTATAATCACTGAGGGATCAAGTGTAATGGATATACACAGTAAACAATCAAAATTATTTAAGGTTATACAGTGCCCCGGGAAGGAAGGGGGGAAGTGATCATAGTGAGGACGAGGAAGTGATAGGAATGTGTGACAGTAAAATCAAACATTTAGAACAAAATTGGCAATTAATTATATAGCCAAAATAGCCAACAAATTAATGGCAAACATCATTGAAAAAGACATACTTCACAGAATACAATTAATCTAAACAATCGTGGCGTGAAGCTGACACATGAGAAAAAATTGTCGACGTTTCGACCCTCTTATCAATGCAGGGAATGTTTGCATCCTTGCTGCGGGGTCTTCATCAGGACCAAAGGGTAGGGGCAGGCAACCTGGGATGGATTTAAGGTGGAACTGGATGGACGAAGTTCTATGGAAAGTAATTATCCTCAGGGAAGTGTCTTTAGGTAAGAGTCCTCAATTCGCTCATTAGTATAATTCTTGTGGTGTTGTTAGTGTCCAGCCAGCATCGATAAACAGGACAAACTGGTATGGTGCTGGACAAAGTTCCATGCAGCGTCGAGAGCGCGGGAGATTTATCAACAGTTTAAGTTAGTGCCGAGTGAATCGGATGGCTCCGTGCGAGGGAAACCAAGGTTCCCTGAGGATAATTACTTTCCATAGAACTTCGTCCATCCAGTTCCACCTTAAATCCATCCCAGGTTGCCTGCCCCTACCCTTTGGTCCTGATGAAGACCCCGCAGCAAGGATGCAAACATTCCCTGCATTGATAAGAGGGTCGAAACGTCGACAATTGTTTCTCATGTGTCAGCTTCACGCCACGATTGTTTAGATTAATTGTATTCTGTGAAGTATGTCTTTTTCAATGATGTTTGACATTAATTTGTTGGCTATTTTGGCTATATAATTAATTGCCAATTTTGTTCTAAATGTTTGATTTTACTGTCACACATTCCTATCACTTCCTCATCCTCACTATGATCACTTCCCCCCTTCCTTCCCGGGGTACTGTATAACCTTAAATAATTTTTATTGTTTACTGTGTATATCCATTACACTTGATCCCTCAGTGATTATAAACTTTGTGGATTGAATTGCTGTTTTTTTATTAATTCTTTAAATCAGGTATATTGTTCCTTGTTCACACTGGGACCCCTTCCTCCTGTTACTTTACCTAGACACTGACTATGAACTCATAGTTTTTTTATTTTATCTTTTAGTGAAGCAGACCTTTGCCCAATCGATTTGACTGAAGACAAACCATGCACCCAGACAAGGCCAATGGAATGATGACTTGCCACACGAAGTGCAGAACACTAACATACTGCACCCTACCACAGGAATGAGACACATTCCTGCCACTTCATGCGTTCCAAAGGATAAGTCAACTTGTATGCAATCAAAGCACACTACCCAAAAGCAAATCTGAGGATCTTGGAACACACCAGAATCTGTTTATGATTAGAAGGGGTGGGACAGATCCAGTAAAGCTTCATGTAATACTGACAGTTCCAAAACATGGACTGCTTCCTGGGTACACCTCATGGTGCAAATAAATTACTCTATCGAGGCCTAATTGGCTGCAACATGTTAGGGTTGCTTGCTGGCTGTAGAAAATGGGTATAAGCATGCATTTTGGCAGAGTGCTCATTTTCAGGTGACTTTGGACTGATTTGTATAAGCCTGGTCTAATGAGACAGTAGGTGGGGTTGACCTGAATTGCAAGAGATTGGTCTTCTCTCATGGCAAGTGTGAATGGCAGGATTCACATGAGGTTGTTCTCTCGTGACAGATGTGGTGCCTTATTTTCAGCTGGGTGAAGTCCTTCTCTCATGGCAGACGTAGCTGTCTTGATTTAGGAAAATTGGTCATGACCAGCACTTTTAGCCTAATTTGCATTAGGATCATTTACTTCTTCTATGGCAGGTAACATTGGTCTGCTTTCCATAAGGTTAGTCTCTGTGCATAATGTTGATTTGCTTCTGCAGTGGCTAAGAGGGTTGGCCTTATAAGCATTTAATTGCAGTTTTCCTAATTGCAGGTGGGTTTGAACAGATTTGTCTAAAGTTGGTCTTCTGTTGTGACAGTCATGGTGGTCTGATTTAAATATGGTTGGTCGCCCTCTTTAATGGTAGACGTAGGCAGTGGCGACCCGTAGGGAATGATGGTGGGGATCAGGGGAAGGTGGGGGAAGATAAGGAAAAAAACGGAAAAAAACGTACTTGGTAGTCGCCGTCACCAGCTGCCGCCTCACCTCCAGCAGGAACCAGGAAGCACACAGCCTCCCAGAATCCCCTGACCAATCACAACGCTGCCTTACAGCAGCGTTGTTATTGGTCTGAGCGCTGTAATTCGGCGCTCAGAGAGGGACTGTGGGGCTGTGCATGTTCTCCACCCAGGCTGTACAATACAGCTTGTAAAGGAACATACAATGTGCGCATAGCGGTTTGATCAGCCCAAGATGGCCGACCAAACCGTCAGGGCACATAAGGTGCAGTCACCACTCCTCCTCCCTCGATATCAGAGGAACCCGGTTCCACCCTAATAACCTGGCTAAAAAGAAAATGATAATAACGCTCTGTTATTATCAATTTATTTTTCGTTTGCACTGTTTAAAAGCAGTGGGGCAACACTCCTCCGCCTCAGTGTAGGCGCGGCTCCTAGGAGTAGGAGGCCTGATTCGCTTGTTAGGTCTTCCGGCTTGGTGACCTTGATTTGCATTAAAATACTCTATTTATGTAATGGCAGACAGTGTTGGCATACTTTGCATAAGATCGGTCTTCTTTTTGATAGGCGTGGTATATTGCTTTGTATAATGGATATTTTTTCGGGCATGGTTTGTTGGCCTGGTGGAGTTGGAAGAAAGTGTATACGATTTGCTCCTTTTGTCATGGCAGACTTGTTGGTCTGCTTTTGGATAACATCGATTTCATTTTGCAATGCCAGAGGGACTTGGCGTGGTTTAAAAAACGTGTTTTTTGTTCAGTAATGCCAGATTGTGGCTGAACTGATTTGTTTAATTGTGTGTCCTTTTGGAACGGAAAAGATGTTGTCTCATTGATGTTACGTTTATGTTTTTTCTCTGTTAGCAGGTGGAGTTAGTGATTTGTATAAATCTGTCCCCATTTGTATTAAAAAGCAGGGTTTGGACTGATTTGCATACAATTGGTTGGTTCCCTTTTGTAATGGCAGGTGAGGTTAGCCGAATTTACATCTTGCTGGCCCTCTTCTGAAAGGACATAGATGAACTCAGGTGTGATGGAATTGCTGCCTGAGTTATTACCCATTGTTAGGGAGTTTTAGCTCCTGTATTTCCTTCACATTTTTATGATTTCATTGGCTTACCATGTGACTGTCGCTGCCCCGGCCCTGCCAGATCCTTAAAGGCTTAAAAGATCCCTACATTGTGTGAAAACGTATACTCTAATTAGCTTCCGAAGACTTCCACTCTGAGATAATCCACCAACCAGCCTCCAGGAAGAAAAAAAACACTTCACAATGCACCAAACAACATAACATAGCTTACAAAAACCACCGCAGCTCCTACTGTGCACCAGGTTTTCACCAGTGTTGTGAAAACAAATTACCGTGGAATCTGTACCGCGCCATTAACCATTCTGTGACTTATTTTTATGCGCACATTTTCTCTGGCACGAGATTTATTTCCCCAAAAACGTGCATCTGACAGTTTTACTGAATAGTGCACCCACGACCATCCATCCCGCTAGCTGTTGTCTTCTTTGGGGAAAAGTTAGTTCTCTTTCACAGTCTGGTTCATTCATGTTCACGGATTCCAGAAACGAAAACCAGGGAAGAAAATAAGGCTGTGGTCACAGTATGTCAATGAAAGATTCTGAGAACCGGAGCCTGTTGGCTCCCACGTTGCACCTGACTTTTTAGGCCAAACCTCGCTAAAAGACACCCTCAAGCTTGTAGGCAGAAGTTCTACTAGAAGGCAGGCGCGCCTGAGGAAAATCGACTGTGGGTAGAGTCAGTCATATCCAAGATGAACCCAAAGCTTGACAAGTGACTGACATTTCTCCCGCCCTTACCCCATCCAGGTGCTAGGGCCTACAGAGAATTCGCTCAATTTCCGGATTTTCCCTGTATGCCATCAGCCTCTCCTTGTCAGCACGAACAATAATGGCTGCTATTTCATGCAAATCGCTTCCGAAGGATTTGTCCCCAAGCCCTGGTTTTTGTTCTTTTTTTTTCCTCGTATATGCAAATGAATCTCCCTTCTTACTGTACCGCGCGCTTGCCCCGGCAAAGGAAATCTGCTTTTATTTTGTTAATCTTGCACGAAAAATCAACACCATTATCCACTCGCCCTTTAATCTTTATCCTTCCAATTTATTTTTTTAAAGTAATTCTATGCGTTTCCAGCCCCAGTCTCCCACCCCTCCTGCCTCGTCTAATAAATAAGTCATTTTTTTTTCTCCTTTTGTGAAATAGAAAATGTGCGTCCTCTGGGACGCTGGCTGCTTGTAATGCATGCCGGCCGTGGTTCGATATCTTTAGTGAAACCAAAGCCTTCCCCCTGACAGAAAAATAAATGATCTGTTTCGTGTTAACAAGTTTCCCGTGGCAGTTTCTCTCTTTAACACAATAGTTTTAAGTATCGTGTCTGAGAGCGCTGCCTTCGCCTCAGATATCTGGTGGACTAGTGGGAACCGACTGGAGGCAAACATATCGGTTTGCCATATAATCTTTCACCACATTTGGGTGCCTGAGTCATTTCGGGAAAATTGTTCTAGCTCCCTGTGTTTCAGCCAGCTTTTACAAAGATATTTCTCCTGTGTTTAAAAAGAACAGGTTAATCTGCAAAGTTATTTTTTTTTTGCCTGGGCCAACATGTTGTTTTCTTTTTCTTTTTGCTTAAATCGTATGCAGTGCAGTGTGCTTAAGTGTGTTGCAGAATCAAGTGCAAGTTAACATTCCAATATATGCAGACAGTGAAAGGGGAAGCTTCTCTCAATTACAGAACATGTATTGCACATCTAGCAGCTGGCCAGCCTCTCTCAGTCTCTCACAGGGCGAGTGAGTCATAAGCATCACCCATAACAGACCTCACAAAAGAGGGAAAGTACCAGCATCAACAGTGCAAGCTACATTCACACACAGAACATATAGCCAGTGGCGGCCACCACAAACAAAAAGTGTTGGGGCAGGTGAATGGGACACAGGGGGAGCGTGGGAGGGAAAGCGCGGGGGTAGTAATTTGATAATAATTAACAAAAAGAAAAGGATGACTTACCTGAAGCTGCCGGCTGCCTCCCCCGATGCGCCTAGGTGTTCTTCTTACTGGTCCCAGCAAACACAGACTCCCTGTGCAATCCCTGCACTGCTCTCCTTTATGAGAGCAGTGCAGGGATTGGCCTGAGCAGGCTGGTTTGACGCTCTGCTCAGGGACAGGGAGTTTGTGCTGTTTCTCTAAACTGGCTGTTCAAAACAGCTGGGTTGGAAAAACCTAAGTGCGCATGTGTGTTTGGCTGGTCTGAGACGGCTGGCTAAACACACATGTGCACCTAGAAGTGCACAAACCAGTGTGCTTCCCCTCTCCCATGGCCCACCCCTCCCTGCACATGCTAGCTCAGCCATCAGGTGAAAATAAGAACAATGATAGAATATCGTTTTATTTTTCGACTGCTGGGAAAGAAAGCTAAGTGCATGAACCCTCAACTATCCAAATTCTAAGACTCATATGGTTCACATGCTAGTGGAAATATCATTGGAAGCTATCTACAAGGTGCTATTATTTGCGTTATTTAATGGTGCAGCTTTATTGTCTTTGGCAGAATGATGAGAAGTGCCATCTGCTCCAAAACACAACTGCAGGCTACAAACATATTTCTACAAGGGATGCCTTAAATGGGGTGAACTATCTTACAACTCCAAGCAGTAGTGATAGCTGCATCATCGATAGAAGAAGCGTAAGTGGTCTTGGGCATATATATATAGGAGTGATTGATAGTTGTGAGGATGTGACTGGAGTCTGCAGTGGATAGGCAGTTGGGAATACTGGGAGAGCCTGAGGAGCCTTATTCTTCCTCAAAGTCTATGTATTTTGTAAAAAGGTGAAGGCTGTAGTGTCTCCCCCACATCTAGTATGCATTGTCTGAGTTTTTGTTTGTGTCAGGATGCCACATGGCTACGGGTCTGCAAAATGTTTTTTAGGTATCAGTAGTATATGAGGGAGATCATTGCCAAATAAGCACACAAACATACAGACTAAACTAGTGAACTACTTATATGTGTATAGTATGGTATGAGCAGCCTAGGGCAGTTTAAACAGGAAGAAATGCCACATCTCAAGATATATTGTCTTGTGACATGCTTTGATTCCCTACATACATACATGCATGCAATGCACTCCCCTTACTGTGTGTTCGCCTCTTTTACTGCCACTGGACTGTTTTATGAAGATAACTCTCTTTCTGGCCAGAACAACCACAAGCGTTGGCGAAGCTTGAAGGTCTTGCATTTTATAACTGGATTTGTGAATCCATTGTGGTTTCGCAAATCCACAGAAGATATACAGAAGAACGATTCAGATATACTTAAACTTTAATCTCTTCGTGTCCAGACAGGAACGCTATTTTAACACTGATTTCTTGTGATAGACTGAATGAATTTACACCAATCCAACCAAAGGCACTTCCTTCATTAAGGTTGTCTTTACATACCCAGATTGGTGTAGTTTTATTCAGCTATTTTTTTTCAAATGAGAAGCAACGTATTCTATGTGAAATTAAATGCAATATGATCACCCCTCCTCCCCATTGTAAGGCCACAACCTTACTGTGCTGCGTGAATTTGGCATGAAGAGCCTAAGTGGATGTACTTCTCTCCTGGAAAATGTACTGCACATTCACTGAATGGCACCAAAGTTATTAAGAAAACAAAAAATGCCTTTTCAGTGGAAACTCTGATGTAATCGTACCCAGAGGCGCTATTGCCACCTCTGTGATATCTTCATGACAGGTTGCATACGCAGCGCTGCTACTTGTAGGTTGATTTTGGATGAAAACCAAGGTAAAGTTGTATATTCAAGTCTTGCAATGTGATAATGATCATGCTGGTACCTCCGTACAGAACATCACAGTAAAACACAACAAGGTTGTCCAACCCAGGTGCGTGAGGTCGAAGAGGGCAGGATCTATTCAACTTTTAGTTTAATATCTTACTATATAGCACTTACTATATGAATGAGTTTCATTCCAACTCATTGTCTGTAAATATATCATTTGTGGCTCTCCTTAAATTTTGTGATGGACCAAAGCCCTTCTGCTTGGCTTATTACTTTATTATCTTTTTTAAAGTTATCTCTTTTACCTGTAATCAGTATAGACCAGTGATTCTCAAAGTACAGCCCGGGGTTGCATGCGGCCCTCCTGACCTTTACGTGTGGCCCCCTGGTCAAGAGCAGCACTTGGCTAATGTTTACGTAACTCAGCACTAACATAAAATATATGTTAAATAAACCTGCAAGCATTTATTTGAAGGCTAATTGAAATTAAAGAACGGAAGTAACTAGGGTGTCCTAAACCACCCAACATTTGGAACACCATCGTTTATAAAAACATCTTTCAGTAAAAGTATGATAAAGTTGGTTAATAATTCATTAACATGCAGAACCGTTTCACCTTTGTACATCAGATTATCAGTGCATTGAGAATAATTTTTTTTAAAGTACAGTTTTCAAACATGAATTGAGAAACATTAATTCTTCCCTACACACTGCCTACACCCTGATAACAATGCCAATAGTGTACGAAGAGGCAAGTAAATGTAAATGTGGGTGTACTTGTAAAGCGCACTACGACTCCAAGGAGTATCAAGGCGCTGAAGACCGCTGGGGAACCCGTCCTGGTTTTCCCTGTGATGTGGTCCCTTTCTGGGTGTCTCCAAGGTGAAACCGGGCATCCCCGGCGTCTGTGGGGGGCTGTTGTAGAGATGAGGCAAGCTTAATGCCCAGAGTTGCCGAGTGTGTTCCCTGGTTAGAGTAGGCACCGAGGCGAGAATTATCGAGTCCGTTTTGACCCTGGTCCACGACCCTGCCGCGTCGGGAATTGAACCCTGGTCCCGGGCCGTTCTCTGCTTACGGGTCTGCCGCCTCTAACCAGTGAGCACACCACTCCACTCAGTCGTCATGTGAAGTTTTTGGAGGCTGTTGTTTCTATAATACACGAACAACATATAGTTTATTAAATCATACACTGGAGAAGGCTTTGTCCGGCACACATCCTGAAGTCATGTATTTCAAGGTCCTTATTATGTGCTAATAGAGATAAAGGAGGGCACTTGAAATAAAACAATTAGCTACGATCACACAGTTTGGTTAAGCAGAGAAGCCGGAATTAATCCCAAGTTATTGGTTTCACATTGTACAATTTAGACACTAGATGCATACGCCTAGCTTTTCTTACACCCACCTTACTACAACCCCCTTTCCAAACCCTGGCCATCAATACGACCCTCAGTCACATCACAGACCAAATGTGTGGCCTATGGGAAAATGTCTCACTCATGTCATAGACAACCCCTTTCTCTTTCCTGCCAGCTATCTTTGAAGCTTACCTGTGCAGTGATTAATGAGGCATTTGTGAGAGATCAAATCGTCCTCCTCGCTCCCCCTAAACACCACAGAATGCCCACGACCTACTTCTTTTCCTAGACGCGTATGAGGCAGTAAATGAGCAGTCAAAGGGGTCTCATAAGCACACAGCTTTATCTCTGTCCATTAGTATGCACATGAAAGGTTTTCTGGTTCAATGAATTGTACTGCACTAGCCTTCACATGGAACACAATAGGCGGAGAGCCCCAGCGCACTGTATGTTGAGGCGGTAGAGACGCAGAGTCATGATCATTCTTGATAATCAGGGAGGGAAACGTGGATCTGTCCTGTAATGAGCTCTGGTGTGTGGTAGTTGCTTGAATTCCCCGACCAGTTGCACATGAGACCCTCTTCACATGTGTCTTCCCCTCTTTTCCAAAGGGCAGAAGGAAAGGAGCAGACCGGGTATAAGTAGGAATGTTGTTACAGATACTTGGAAAAGTTAGACATGATTTGCCACTGGGAGTATATTTTGTATCTTTCTTCGGTTTCAGTATAGTGATGGAGTGGTTCTATGTTTCGTTTTTCGGACAGGTAGGAAGGGCATAGTTCATCACTGCTTTTCACATGGCGGAGCATGTCTTGAAGATGATGCAGGCTTGGTGTGGTAGCCATTGTACATCCTTCTGACTAGAAAGAGGTTACATTTCTGCAGCTGTTTAAAATGTGGAGGGGCATGGGTGCTGTTCTTTGGTAGGGTCAGGGTGGAGCCATGGATGCTGGCAAACTCAGCATTGGCACAATGAAGGTATGAGACCACCAAGACTTGACACGGGTCCTAAAATCTGCTTTAAAGAAGCATGACCTGGCTGGGGGCAGGTTAGTGAGTTGATATCAGACCGTCTGTGTTTTCATGGCCCTTTGGGTTTTGAAGAAGAGATTGGAAACAATGGTGAAGTGGATCGAGTTCGCGTTTTTACTGATTAGTTGTACTAACATGTCTAGTTTAATGTTGGAGAACCAGTCACAAATTTGTGATTGTTTGGTACTATTAGCAATGTAAATTAATTTAAATTGGCCGGTGTTTTGGACACTGAATGGAAGTTTGTGAAACTCTGCAGGATAGTAGTATCCCATAGGACCTGAAGACACCTATCGGATGGCTTCTGATCAGAAGACCATTGCTGTAATTGAACCAGCTAGTCCCTTGTCTGCATTGAGGATATTGTTGAGGGTTTGATAGTCAGTGGCAACAAAGAGCACTGAGAAGCCAAATAGGTCAACGAGACTAGGTTTGCCCTTCCCTGGAATGAAGAGTGCACTGTTTAAAACAGAGTGACATGCTTAGTCCTGTTAAACTGCAAAATGAATTTTTTTGCAAACTTGGAAAATGTAATGAAATCTACATCAACAAAATAAATGTTGATTTTATATTCTCGTGATCTGGAGGAAGTATACTGTGTTGCCTTTTCCAAGGGTGATCAGTCATTGTTATTGCGGCACTAGCTTCGGTGACACAGCATATGAAACAGTGTAAGTGCTGGGATGAGCTCTGACAAAGCTTAAGCTTGTGGGACTCAACAGATTTTTCAGTGCAACCCTTGGTTGTTTGGAAGGTGATGTTTCAAGTTGGTGAACAAACCAGTCAAATCGGTGTTCCGCCTATTTTGTTTCATATTCCTTCGAATATGAAACTCTTGAATGTATCTTCCAGAAAATGGCATTCATTGGCCAGTGTGACTACACTGCATGGTTCGGAGCAGGGACGTAGCTTGGGCAGTAAGCTTGGGGGTGTGCGTGAGCTTCAGATTTCCCGACAATCACGCAGGCATATAATGTTAAAATACATTACAGGGCAAGCAGGGCGCATGAAAGGGGCTGAAAGGGCAGTGGAAAGGTAGACGAATGCGGAGTGGTGGGTGTACTAAGTGAGTGAAAACACAATATTTTGTAAAATAATCAATATTTTTAGTACTTTCAAAAGAGATGAGAGTGTGTGTGATTTTGTCAGTGTGTGCATGCAATAATCCCAGGTGAAATCTGACAGACACCTCACCATACCCGACTAAAAGCACCTGTACCCAGCTCTTCAACTGAAAATATATTTATATGGGGGGTGTAACACCCCAAACACCCCCGCACCTGAAACTACACACCTGGTTGGGAGCTTTACAATAGTAAGGGGAGGGATTTTGTACAGCCTGATGATGTCACAGTAGAACAAAGCTATCACTCTTCCTACATCCTCTCTGTTGAGGGACAGGCCAATACGGCTCAATATGGCACTGCGGCCGCCACCATATTGCAGATCCCAAGCTGGGAGGATGTATAGGGACTGCCCATATCTCAGTTCTCGGAAATCAGCTTGAGCACCTCCCACTTTCCTAGCACTCTGAATAGTCTACATAGGCTTAATGGACAAGATGGTAGTAGCAGGCATCTGGAGAGGTTCACTCCAGGATGTCAGTGGAATGACGTGGAATAACTTATTTAGGGGTCATCAAGACGCGCAGATGCTGCCTCCACATGTCTTGATACACCCTGCCTTTCTGGGGATCAGGCTGTGTGTCTGTTGAGGCTTGTCTAGAGGCCGTTATCTCCTTCAGAAGAAAGAATAGAAAACGACATTAAAGATCAAGGCTTTGCTCCTCTTCTCTTGCCTGGTAAACTAGCCAGCACACCCTACCCTGTATGCTATGAATTCGTCACATTTACCAAAATGTTGCTATTGTGCACAGAAAGCACCAAAAGAAGCTGACCCTCATTGATGACATCATGAAGTCTCTCTTTCTCTCTCTCTCTCTCTCTCTCTCTCTCGCTCTCTCTCTCTCTCTCTCTCCCCCCTCCCTCCCTATCCTCCGCTCCCTCCACCCCTGCCTTCAAGAGATATACAGCACAGTGTGGTCCCTGTCCTATGACTGTGCTCTACATTGGTGCCACAGGTCTTGGCCAGGCATGATATTTACGACATAGCTCTGGTTTTCAAGGTGTATTCAAGAGAATGAATTGAATAGTCCTCAGAACACAATATAGCTTTAGAGCCCGACGAAGCAGGCTCTACCGGCCATTAAAGGCCCGCTCCAGCGTTAAAGGCCTGAGCTGAAGGTGAGGACCTTTAACAAGGGAGCAGGCCTTTAATGGATGGTAGAGCCAGCTACGGAGGGCTCTAAGGCTATTAGAACATTCCGTTCCTAGAGGGTAGAATGTTCAAATTAGTAAAAACAAAGGCTTCTCGAGCCTGAGGGATTTAAAGTCCCATCAGTCTTCGAGAGGCCTTTGCTCCCAGCAACAGCTGTGAAATGAAAAAAAACATTGGACTGTTGATGCTCCGGGCTTCTATCGGCCATTAGAAGTCCGGAGCACTCCATTGTCTTCAACGGAGTGATCAACATTCCAATGTTGTAATGAGGGATAGGGAATTGTGATGACAAATAAAACCTTATTGTCCTCCAAAAGCTCTGCTGTAAATTAACTTTTTTGCAATGGTAAGTTGCTGCGTCAGGACACAAGGAGATTCTTTGACTGGACTTCAGGATAAAAAGCCAGATTGCAAATGCCCCATTTGACAGCACTCTCCAAGATTAGCTACCGGCCTGAAGTGCTATTGATTTGAAGAAGTGTTTTAATCATTGGGGATCTAACCATCTTTAAAAGATATAAAAGCGCCATCCTGCATTAGACAAAATGACCTGGTCAGTCGGGCGCTCTCAGCTTAAGCAGGATCCAGTGTCAGGATTTGGTCTATTAGGAACTCAGCAGATTTCCCTGACAGTCTGTTACTGTCTACCAGGTGCAGAAAGGGTCGATCACAATAACTTGCCATGTAACTGGCCCTGCACCAGTCCTAACCCTTGGGTCATTTCACACATAGTGGCCTGTCCAAGTAATTAGAACGTTTGCCTAGGGATCTATCCAACTATAGAAACCCTGTTGGTTTTGCACGAGCATGAGCAATTCTCAGTGTAAGACAGTTTGGAGGCTAGCTTAGTGGGTACAAAAAAATCTGGTTTGAAATCTGTCTACCTTGTATTTATGCTAATTTTGAACAATGCTGGACTGTGGGCATACCCACTTACCCAGATGATGCATAAGCAATTTGGTATAGCCGTTTATTCTCACCCGTCAGATAACAACATACACACGCATCTCAATGATGGAGACACGTTCACCGACTAGAGGTACAAATGCAATCACAACACTAATAGAATTAGACTCTGGTCAGCAATGGTACCCTCACCGCCATGTTTGAAGGACACTCAACTCCCATTCAGAGGTATATCTATCAATGGTGCAGCAGTCACAGTGGCACCAGGGCCCAGGGGTCCCAGCAACCTGCTTCATCCAATCAGTAGTTGTTTTCTAACGACAAAACCAGGGTATGTGGGCTCAAATTCCTTACTCGTGTTAGGGCCAATGATGCCTTTGCTACACCACTGCTCCCGTTAGCTTTGCATACAAGGGCATCAATTAGCATTACAAGGATTCTGCCTGTAGATAGTCCCTTATGGTCTCAGTAAAATATCCAGAAATGGTTGTTTTAAGTGGGATGATGGCAGCTTTACAAGTGTTAGTCTCAGAATGAATGCTGCTCCCATAGTGAATATTTTGTTGTGCAGAAGGGTGGAAAATGCGAACACTACTGCCACGCATACATCAGCCATGTTCGCGAAGCGGTCATATTAAAGGCTTGATGCCTGATCATCTTCTGATGGAAAACCAAATAACCCAAGCAGGTCCCTCCTGCTAGGAGAATAAGGACAGACCACAGGCCAGCGTCTGTAGCTGATTCAGAACTCAGGAGAACTGGCTTGTGATTGGCTTAATTGAGCCAAACCATCATCTGAGTCTGCCACCTTGGCTCCCGGCAGTTCCTTTTGCATAAATTTGATGTTGATTGCCACAAGTCAATCAGCTTTATTTCACGTGGATCAATGTCTGCAATCAAGGTAAGTGCTCGGGCGGTGACAATGACAGGATTTACACCTCTCCCCACTGGGAACAACAATATCCCATAATACCTCTGATTTACGTCTCGCGCCGCCTGCCAAGCGCCGATGTTGAAATGCAACAGTACTGTAAAACTTTATAAGTAGAACAGGGCTGGTTCGCGGCGGTTCTGCGGATATAGTGAACATTTCACTTGTAGGTCATTGAGTGAAATCTTACTCCGATTGCTGATAATTAGCTGGCAGTGCCCGGCAGGCCTTGTAAAATCACTTTGACCGTCCACATCACTGGAAGCACATCTGTATTGACAGACTGGGCACGGACCATAACAGCATATGTAATTTACTGAGAAGTGTCAAGAGCATTTTTTTTTTTACCAAACACTGTCTGTCGTAGCACTTAACTTGATTTCCAGATATAAACATTTGGATAATTTCAGATGTAACTATTCAAAACGATCCAAGGTAATTTAAAAAAAATCACAAACTTTACAGGAATCACCAAAAATGTAAGTGTTTTAAAACGTAAACATGCACAATGAAGAATAAAAAGTACAAAAGTTTTCGTTAAAACATTAATCAATAATGCATCCATAGTTTTGCATGCAACATATGCGTGTTAACAGTTTTGACTGCATGACGGTAAATAAAATGTGATTGCCAACCACCGTACGAAGCAGTTACAGATTTAGTCTAGTTCTGGGGAAGGAATGTTCAAGGTTTTTAGATTAAAAAAAAATCTACGGCCTGATTCCACAAAACATGTCTGCATGTATGCATACAGTGGCAACTTTGCGCGCAAAAAAATCGGATACTAGTTCACAAAATAAGGATTTGCACATTTTTCCATGCAAAAATACCACAAGTCTGAAAAACTCAGAAGGTAGAGTTCTGCAGCTATAAGGCAAATTTCGACCTACATTACATTTTTGCAGATTTTTTTGTGCAGTGATAGGAAGGGCTACAAAGATATAATATAGCACCATACATTGCATGAGTTTACAACGCATACGATTGCAACGCAGTCGTTACAACAACCGCGTTTTTACATTGCAGTACATTACAACGCAGGTCATTTCATTGACTTGCTGCAGGGGGCACGCTGGACTTAGGAATTGTATCGTTCACTATTCCAACTCTAGTGTGCGCAACAGTAGGGAAGGTGTTGGAATAGTAAATTATACTATTCCTAAATCCAGCGCGCCTAAGTCGATGTTACGACTTGCGTTGTAATGTACTGCGATGTAACAATGCGGTTGTTGTAACAACTGCATTGTAATCGCATGCCTTGTAAACACATGCAATGTAATGTGCTATATTCGATTCTGGAATGAGGACTGCAACCTTGGTGTCATGAACTCATCTGGTAACCTTAAGTGGGGATGGGGGAGCGACTGCTCCCAAGGGAATGGGTAATGCAAATATTCCGAAAACCCACAGACCAAAAGTATTGTCAGAATTTACAAATGTTTATATATAATGATTTTCCCTCTCATTTCTGATTTATACTACTAATCTTAAACGTACGTGGACCATGAATAGCGTAGTAAGACTGTGAAATGCATGCAACACCCACATTTTTGCTTTGATTTTTGGGGAAGGAAAGTCGTAACTTGGAAAATTAATTTTCACATAAAAAAAATCCTAACTGTACTTTCCTAGTACCTACAACCTTACCCTATGGAGAAAATCCACCATGTGGGCAACCCACACACAAAGCATTAGTGCAAACAGGCATTCATTAGCTAAACTAAAATCGTAGGTTTCTTGGTGTATTCAAGTCGTAGTCATACATCTTTAGTGAAGAGACCTAAAACATGCTTTTCAGAGTTTGTTTCCCTGCAGTCCTCTTGACTATATCCATGGTCTGTGTAGCCAAACCCTCATCCCTAGATGGCTTGATGAGGAATACAGAAAGGGATACGAATGAGTTCTATGTGGAGAAGGAAGGATTACTGGTTAGTAATATCATCATTACCTACAAATCTTTCTTCCACTTCCTAGTCATTTCCAGCTAGATCTACTATGGAACTGTATTATTAGCACTAGCAAAAGAACATTCTGTTAGTCCAAAGTATTCACAAAATCTGTGAATTTATTATAACCCAAAGGTGATAACAACACTCCAAACCAAGGCTCTCCTTGATACCCCCTGCCACCCAACCCTTGGAGTTTCCTTGGTGGTGTGAATTGTATTTAGTCCTTCAGACATCTCGCCTTTCAAAGCGAGCACAGGGATGGGTCAAGAAACCTCCTTAACACACTGTTTTGAGGTGTCGCCAAAGAACATCTTGGTTATAAGAACATTTTGAATAGATTAACTCCTTGTAATCTGATACCTTCACTGTGTTTTTATAAATTTTTATACCTTCCACACTCAGAGACACCTCATCAGAAGTTTTTTTTCTGTGGAGTAAAACTAGCCCTTACATGCATTTGCACTATGTGTTATTCTTTCTTAAACCCCAGCATGCCCTTGTCCAGTGTGTTGTGCTTTCTCAGTCCCTCAAGGAGTGACATATCTAGAAGTGAATTTTGAGGTGGCATACATTGGGTCACAGTTAAACGTGCTGAAGTTACCTACAAAATTACGTTTTGACATATTACATATTGGCAGCCATCACTGTGTAGTTATAGGTAAGCTAGAGTTTCCATAGGAAGAGCGTATTTTATTTTGTTAATAATGTTGGTGCAGTCAGGCAAGTCTACATGAAACGTTCGCAAAAAAGTGAATCCATCACTGCTCCTTCCTGAAAAAGTTCGGGGTGACCTGTCATGCGGGGGCTGGAAAAAAGGGGGTGCCCCAAAACACATTTTTCCATACAATTTCCATAGGGAAGATGTGATCAATCACCAAATTTGGTAGAAAGCTAGATGTTTATCCCAAAAGCGTGCTTATTGTGATTTGATGTAAATCTGTTCAGTCATTTTAGAGAAATTAACGTAAAAGAAAATTATGATTCCCAGTGTTGTGAACTTCAGCCAGAGTCCTGCTGTACAACCTGCAAAATAATGTGTTCTGTTTGGCTGGGCCAGCAGTACCAATCTCGGTCCCAAAGGACCAAAAGCCGTGATTGGCTGGCCGCAACATAAAGAGAAATATTGTAGCTGCCATTACAGGACTTGGAAACTTTTTTCCAGAGTACTAAAAAATAGATGTAAAAAATGTAAAATGGCAGAGTAGGGATACCCTAAGCGCATTAACCCTTGTGGAGTGGGTGGAGTCCCAGAAGGATCCTCCCTGTGGACAAAATAGGGAAAAAAATATTGTGATCGACATGGTTCAGTGGAATTCCCATTGGATTCAGCAGGTCCACTGTGTAGTCCTGCTGGAATTCTGCGGGGCTAACGTGGGGTGAGATTTCTGAAATGTGTCCACTTATGAGGGATTGACAGAGCACAGGTGGTCAGCTGCATGGTCAGGCTGCAGACCAGACCCTGTGACCAACCCCAAGCTGCTGATGTCCGAACGTTTGTGCGGGGTGGGAGGGGGTGTCCGCCAGGCGGTGGTTTTCCGCTTGTGGGTGGTTCGGCTGAATTAGGCCTGGCCACTGTGATGCACTGCTCATGATCACACATATTACATCCCTGGCCTGGCTGATGTGATGCACTGCTTATGATCACACATATTACATCACTGATTTTTTTTGTGTTTTTTTTTAGTTTGAATATGTTTATTGTAGTTTTCATCATATCACAGTGATACACAAGTGAAGAAAAAAAAATGCTTAATTATGCCTCAGTACAAAAGACAGGTCAGTAGCTACTTCAGACATCAGATACAGTGAGGAGGATAAACATAAGGACCAATATAAAAGCAATTGAGTCGACGTAGCATGTCAACATCATTGGTAACTGGCATACTAATAGAAGGTGGTGATCTACATGGTTGGTGGTAAAGCAAGTATTACTTCCCAGTATCACCTCAGATATCGTTCAGTTCGGAGCATAGGTTATGCCTTGATGGTAGTCCGAAATAGGCTGGGCACTTCCACAATACAATATACATTCAAAGCTTTATTACTAAACAAACAAATATAAAGAACCATCTGGAAGGTGTGGAAATTGGAGACTGAGCAGTATGTAACGGTTAGTGCGTGTGTGTGCGTGATGCTCACGGGCTAGGCGGGCAGAGACAGGCATATACCCTGTAATAGCAGTAGCAAGAAACTGAATATAAGGTCAGTCAAGTGTATAGCGGGGGGGGAGGGAAAGCAGGGCCCAATGGAAAGGGGGGAAGGGGGAATAGAATCCCATTCGGTGTCACGCAAGGGGAGGCATCAGCGGTTAGGCAATGCCATTTTGCAGGCACACTTGATGGAAGGTCGTTAAGGTGCTATCCCAATCTAGTGCAATGGGATACTTGCGGAGCCCCGCTGTTTCTTCGCTATGTAGCGCTACACTTTCCGCTCTTGCCCAGTTGTCAAAAGATGTACGCCAGTGTAATGCCTGGGGGAAGCGTTATTTTTCCAGCGCTTGGTAATGAGGCGTTTCGCCGTTATCAGCCCCAGGTCCCAGAACCGCTCCCGGACTTTTGTCTGTTTTGTCCTTCTGAGCAGACACAGCAAACATGCTTCCCACGTGTGAGGCAAGCAACCTCCCTTCGCTTTTTGCAAGGTGTCTGACTCCGCACTCCAGTAGGTGTGCAGGGAGGGGCACGCCCAGAGTGCATGTAGGAGAGGTGCATCTATAAGCCCGCATCTGGGGCACGCTGACGTAGTTAGTCCAAAATATCTATTTATTTTGTCAGGTGACAGATAGGCACGATGCACAATATAGTATTGTATAATCCTAAAACGGGCATTGCGCGGTATGTGTAGTGTCCCGGCCAGTATCTGCGTCCATTCCCTGTCAGTCCAGTCCCAGCCCCTATCAGCTGTCCACTTGTCTCGCAGCCGCTGTGATGAGAACTGTGTGTGGGCGTGTAGCGTTTGGGCGAGCCAATGGATCAAGTGAGAGCCGTTCCCCAGCACATATAGATATTGAATCAACAGGTGCGTTGGGGGCTCCTCCGTTAGTGTTCCCCAGGCTCGTGTCAATACATGTAGGAGCGTCGCGTGTGTCAAGAATTGTCCAGCCGGTAGGCCCGTGCCGTCCGCCAAGGTTGCAAAAGGAAGCAAGGCGCCATCTTCAAACAAGTCGCCCAGGCCCTCTAAATCAACTGCCGTCCAGCTGCTCAACATAGGTCCCATGAGCGCCCCTCCTTCCCAAGGTGTACCCAGTAGTGGTAAGTTGGGTGCGTACGGCTTGGTAGCGCTGGTGAGTTTCAGAGCCCTCACATAACACTTTCTCGCCACCGCAAGGTGCAGTTGGTCAGGGCAGCGGGACTTAGATAAGGGGTGAAATAACGCGTGTATTTGCGGGGCCGTCATGATCACATCAACTGAGCCAGTATCCCCCAAATTCTTCCCACTCAGCCAATATGCAACCCATTGCAGCTGCGCTGCCAGGTAATAAAGCTTGTGGTTAGGGACCGACAATCCTCCGTTCTCCGTTGCAGCATACAGGGTTTTCAATGCAACTCTGGGGCACCCTTTGTTCCAGATTAGGCGTCTGATGAGAACTTCCAGGTCCCGGAAAACACGAGTCGGGACATACACAGGCAAGTTTGCATAAAAGTAGAGCAGCCGAGGTAGGGCAACCATCTTTGCCAGTGTAATGCGACTGGGTACGTTCAACGGGAGGGAGTTCCAAAAGGACACTTGGGCTGTAAGTGACGAGATTGTCCTGGTGACATTACCATCTAACAGATCTGCGGGATCACAATATACATATTACATCACTGATGACAATGAAATCTATGATGATGTAAGTGATACATAGGACAGTTATATATAATTGGTGAATGTCAGTGTTTATTTTATTAGAAGACCTAGGTATAACTCCACTTCAACCTTCTATCTATCTATCTATCTATCTATCTATCTATCTATCTATCTATCTATCTATCTATCTATCTATCTATCTATCTATCTATCTTATCTATCTACATATATATAGTTGCTTAGTTCTTTAAACTTGACTTGGCATGATAATATATATATATGTATATATATATATATATATATATATATATATATATATATATATATATATATATATATATATATATATATATATAATATATACACACACACATATATATATTTATATAATGATAATATATTTTCCCATGTCTTTCTATATTGTACAATATTGTATATAGAGGGGTTATTTATAATTGCGTAACTTTGCACAATAGATATTTTTGCACAGATCATGATCATTTTGGCATCTTTAAACTATGGCACTATGCCATTTATTTAACATCAAAAGGTCACCTACTATAAATTGTGAGCAACAAGGGGTTAACATGGTAGGCCAAGAATATGCAGCGCCACCCCCTTTTGGGCTCCTTAAGTACCCTCATCGCTGTCAAGCAATGTATCATGTGATCAAGCCTCTGGCTAGAGGCGAAACGCGTCATGCGGGCTTGCTGGGTGTTACTCGAACAAATGGAATAAAACACTGATTGCACTTAATTTTGGGTCTGACTTGTTCGTTTTTGAAAAGCAGTCTGAGCAGAGGAGACTGGGATGCAGCGCTAGCAGCGTCGAACGAAGAGTGAGGATATATATATATATATATATATATATATATAATCTATGTATTTTTATATGGCATATATAAATATGGACACACACCTTCAAATATGAGCAAGCCACACTACTTTCCACTGAAAGGTATTAGGACAAATTATTTGTGTGTGGCAAGGTGCAGAGTCTGTTTGTTCGCCTCTGCCGCCTCCAGGCACATTCAACAGATATGGTGATGAGGCCCAAGATGGGCCACAGCAAAAAGATCTGGGGCACAGATTGCATCTGGCCTCCCTCTATCTATGCCCGTGCACTCTTGTTTTTGGATTTGGTGCTTTAATAATACTTGTATAATGAGCATTAATTAGCCCTCCAGGATGACCTTATCTAGTGTGTTGCTCTTTCTAGTCCCTTGATATGTTTTATATGCATGCCAACTTTCCCTATTCTGGCAGGAGTCTTAACTATTTCAAGGCTAGTCTTCCGCCTCCCGATTCCTTCATGCAAAAATATGATTCTTCGATGGGCTTCTGCCGACAGGGACTGGTCTTGTGTGATTTGGAGCATACACTGCCAGCAACCTGCTCCTGCAAGCCAGTGCATAACATTTCTGTCATAATATCTTTGCCTGCTATAATGCTTCATGCCCCTGACAGGTAAGACAAAAAAATATTTGTTTTTTTCTAATATCTGACCTTGCAGCAGCATACTTCCAAGTCCCGTACACGACAATAGACCAGATTAATGCCTCGCCCTCAATAGAAGTTAATGGGAGAAATACTTTCTCATGATTATTTTTTTTAAATATCGCGCTTTTCTCTTCTAAAATGTTGGCATGTACGGTTTTAAGTGTTCTGTATTTTCTAGCTAGCACCAATATGAGTTTGGTGCTTGGAGCCCCTCAGCAATACGCTAAGTGGGCCAGGGCTTTCCGGGACTGCCCCATGCAAACAAAATATATGGACATTGAACTAGGGCTTCAGTGGGCCCTTTTTTTCACCATTCACCAGCTGAAGGAAAGAATACCCTACCCTCCTTCCTGTCACATGCTATTGCTGCACCCTGTCATAAGATGTCCCTTTTGTGACACAGGGACTGGGGTCATTATGATGGCAGAAGGACCGCCACCACCGGGCCGGCGTTGGCGGTCATTCCGCCATCACATAGTGATTTACCCACTGCCAAATTAGGATGGCCGTGGGTTCCGCAGCAGACGCAAAGTCCGTCCGCCGCGTCACCGCCACAGGCAATCACACCGATTGCCTCGCAAACGGTTCTGGGCCCCCCATGGTATTCCCCTGCATTTCCATGCACCAAGTGGCAAGCACCTCGTGGTGCCTGCAACGTGGTGGAGGGAAATGCAGTTCATGCTCTTTTATCATTGTGTAAGGTGCTGCGTAAGGTGCTGCAGCCAGCAGCACCGTCCGCAATGTTGAAAGCACAGTATTCATCCTAATATATGTGGTGGGACCGTCGCACGTCTGGTGGGCTGTCCCAGCACTGCAAAGATGGCGGGCGGAATGATGTCCCGCCATCATAATGAGCCCCTAAGTGTCAGGTGGCTACTGTTGTTTCCAGGGCCTAAAGTATTATTTCATTTCTACTGAATAACTAATCTATTGTAACTTACTTACTTTTAAACCTACAAATTCAAGGTTTTTTTATTGCTTTTTACCTGGATTAAGGTCTTTTATAAATAGTTCAATAAAATATCTTGCTGATTTATATTACACTATGTCCACAGAGACTCCATTTATGAATTTGTCAGACACGCAGTCTTATTTCACTTGTATTAATTACATGGGCCATATTTCGTTTAAAGGCTTCTCGGGCCATCCCCGTTTTTTGACTGCTCCTCCTTTTCTGCTCCGAGGGAAACCATGTTCAGTTAGTAGTGCTTTCTAGCCTTAGTGTAATAAGTTGTTTTTTCTCAGCCCCCAGAGTGCCTTTGTTCAATACGTCATCCCTACTTAGCACACCTTTGCCCAGTATGTAATGCGTTCTTTGTCCCACATATACTTTTTTCGGTGTGGTGTGCTTTCATGTTACCCTGCAATGTCTTTGTTTTGTGTGTGGTGCGTTCTTTGGGCCTGGGGTGTGCTTGGTCAATTAATGGTACTTTCTTAGTTCCCCTGAGGCGTCCTTGTCTAGTGAGTGGGCTTTAGTTGCCCCATCACATGCTTTTGAGCTGCGGTTTCAAAGTCCAATGAAATGTCTGTGGTGCCTATTTTGCCCCTCAGGAGGTCCTTATTCGGTGTGTGTTGTTTTTATTTCACTTTGTAGTATCTTAGGTTCCCATGCTTGTTATTTAGCTTGTTTGTCACCTGAGGTCCCTTGCCCAGAGCGTTTATTTTCATCTTTCATTTCATTACCATAAGTTTGCAACATTTCAATAAGCACAGTGTCACGTCTTGGAACTGCTCCTGAATTTTGTTGTGTTTTTTATTAACGTCATGAGTGGGAGGTCATCAGTTCTCACTTCTCATCCTTTTGCTGTAGGTTGAAGTTATTAAAGCAACAAGACTTCTTTCAATTTTTTGAAATGTTGTATACCTATGAAAGTAGATATTTGTTAGAGTATGTTATGATTATGTTGGAGAATTTACAAAAGGCGTTTTTCTATGTCAGGGGGACTCTTGGTGCTTGCAAGCAGAGTGGTAGACTTTGGACCCTATGACGAATAATTAACATTTTTCTACTCCTATGGAGGTGCAATGATTATCAGTGCACTTTGGACAGGCCAAGCGAGAGTTCCAGTGACTGAGAGCGATGCCACTTTTAGCATTAAAAGGGCCAACGATTACTCAGGCCTATGTGTGAACCTTAAAAGACGAGAGCACAAATTAATAGAACCGCAGAGAATTCACATAGGAAAATCCATACAGGAAAATCCACACAAGACAAGGTTCAAAGTACAAACAACGAAGGTTTATTTAAAATTTAAGAAATATTACAAAAGGAAAAAATATATGGTCAGTTAATCAAATACTCTAAATTGCAATTACATGTGAATCTGCAACGGCAGTGGCAGCTGAGCCTTATTCTAGTCAATAGTTAGAGCGGAATACAGTCGGACACAAAACAAATAAAGAGTCAATGATCATTCTGTCATAGGGACTTCTCAGATTACCAGGAGAGAAGAAACATGAGAAAAAGTGTAATTGCGAATCAATAAACAGACTAACATGGACCCATTGCACAACCTCCCCACCCGGGACATCCTACACCACACTTCCCGCCAAGCCAGCGATTTATGAACCCCTCACCCCGGCTTGACAATCGGGCCCCCCAACACCACCACCGCTCCTCGCTTCTCCATTATATCATTATCACCACAGTACAGGTCTCGCGGCCGACCCCACCCCACGGCCTGGGCTTACTTCCCTTTTCTTCTGCCCCCCCCCCACTTGCCGAACTACCCATAGTCTTGACCCCCCCCTTTCAGAGGAGTCACGGCCCACGGGTCCTACCACTGCTGCTAACAGTAGGATTGCTTGTTGTTCACTACTCAGTGCCCGGCGCCCAACGTCAGGGTGAATGGATGGTAACCCAGACCCTGCCGATGAGCTGCACCCTGCCAATGTTAACCCATGCCACCCCTTCCCCTTATCCCCCGCCCCACCCTTCCTCACCCCTCCCTCTATTACTGTAACACTTCTTGTTGCTTACTACAGCCTTTGCTACATTGTTCTCATGCTGTAAAATTTTGTTTCAATAAAAAAGGCAACACAAAAAAGATACTATAAAAATAACATAAAAAAGAAAAACAGACTAACATAGGTCCGTCCATAAGGAGAGCAAGGGAACATCTTGTAATCATCTCCTAATTAGAAAGTTTTATATGTTTTTAGACAGATAAACCATACAGTCACCATGGCATGATGTAAAAGATACATTAAGTTATTTCATAAAATGGATAACACATTACATTGTGGAATTACTTCTGCTCTGCATCTATTGAGTAATCATGCATTACCTTCCATGAGAGAAAAAAACAACATTTAAAATATAAACAGCATCTCTGTTTGGCCAGAGGAAATGGACTTAAATTGTATACAGTTGAATTTGTTCTTTCCTCAGGAGCACATGAACATAAAATAATACATTTTAAAACATTACACTGCAAGCAAGCTAACGGAATTTCGTATATTAAATGAAGGTCAAAGTTGAGGCACCCCAGTGTACCATCGTTATAAATGTATTTATCACAATAAACCTGGAGTTAATGCCTGGAAAGAGTTCCTTGATAGTGAAAGACTAGTCTCAGCAACCAATACTAACCAATCACCAACAATAACCTTTGGACTTTACACTTCACTTGTGTTCCAGACTAGCGTGCTGTCTGCCCTAAAGCCCGTCAAGGCTTCATCAGGATTAGTAAGCGCTATGGAAATACAGTTACAATATAGTGTTTTAGAGCAGGGGAATAATGAGCCAATAAAGGGTGCTTTTAAGATATATGAATCAGTGGGAAGAAAAAAAACACCAAAAATATTATGGCATTCCCCACTTGGCACCAACATAACATTGTGTAGGGTTGGCAAGAACGATGTTAGTCTCAAGAGCTAAGCAAGTTGGACCTTGACGTTACCGATTCTTGGTAATCTGCATAAACTACTGTGGCCTGCCCAGTTACCTACACTTAAAATCTCTATGGCTACCAGTCTATACTTGCCTCTCAGCTCAATTTTATGCTATTTATTTTCCATTGAGTCTATATTGTCTTAAAATCTATTGATGATACCACAGTCTACTAGAGTTGGTATGTCATCATCTTTTCATTTTGCTCTCTCTCTAGGTTTCTGAATATGGTCAGTATCATAGCAAGTAATGCAAGCAGGAATAAACAGTAATGAGTCGGTCAACCAAAAATTGAATCCCTGTCACTCCGTCCCCATCTCCTTGCAGTCCTTTATTCAGAGTTATCACACTAGACTCAATTAACTAGCAAACGCCATGGCTGTGTATAACACAAGCTGCTTTTATTCTGGTGAGCCTGAAAAACAAACCAGGATAATAGAGTAAAATAAAGGCAGAATTACTTAAATGGGTTATCTGTCAGCCAAAGCAAGCACTTCCCACAGACAGTCAACAATCACAGGTACATATTGTCCTGATTTTGGCACTTAAGGGATATTTAGCTACAAAGCTTTGGAAAAATTGAGACTTGGAGTGATGATTGACATGGAGATAATTCTGAAAACTTTGCCTGGAACAGGACTTTAATGGCCTGTAGAGCCCGCTACGGCGGGCTCTAAGGCTATACTAAACACACAAGAAATCAAGCACACAAAACTAACACAACTAAAGCACAAGGAAAGAAAAACACTTATTACTAATCTACTACTAAACTCTAATCTAGGTTTCCGGAGTAGCGTGCTACTCAGAGCAAAGTTCTTCAATGCATCGGCTGCTGTAGTAAGCGCTATCTAAATACAAATTACAATTACAATTTATAATAGAGAATAACTCTGCGAACAGTTGTTTTAAGTAGGAGAAAAAAGTCAAGGTTTGAAGTGAATTTTCCTGCAAAGAGGAAACTTAAGCAGGAAAAATCTCCTGTAAAAAATATCATTGTGAGAAAATGCGCCAGGAAAAAAAGTTTAGGTGGCACATTCAACATCAAAAATGTTTCGTAGGAGGAAAATGTTGCCCCAGGCAAATTGTTGGAAAGTACACAAACTTTGAAATTTTCTGAAAGGCAAAACTTTATATACTTCCCCAGTGTCTCCAACAAAATACTAATTTCACGTATTCCCATACTGAAAAAAACGGTAAACCTTTTTATTTGGGCCTCGGTATTTTTTGCGATGAAACTCAGCATTTCTCAACTTTGTCTCGCTACTCACTACTGCTGGGCTACACACAAATAGGCACATGCATCAACGTTTTCTGCAAGCGCAGACAGTGTGATTCGCATAAATCGTCCGTTTGCGCCCGTAAAATGGGCTTTTGCGGTGCAATAAAGGTGTAAGGCACTCTCAATTTAAGGAATCACAATTTGCAATTCCTTAAATGCAATGTATGTACCCCTTAGAAATAGCGAATTTGCTATATGGGCCCACAAAATACAGAGAAATTACTCTGGTCTGTAGTTTGCAAAAACCTTGAAAAATGCACTAAAGTGCATTTTTCAATGTTTCAGGTTACATACACACCCTTGGGGCATGTGTGTGCGCATCATGGGTGCACATCACAATTTCAGGGGTGCAACAGGGTGTCATTTTGACACCTTTAGACCCATGAAATTGCATGCGCAATTTGCGACTACTTATTGGTACTCACAAATTGCGCATGCAATTTCATGTTCATTCCTATGGGCTTGTAGGCCATAGGAATGAATGGGAAGCCATTCCATAATTGCGATTCGCAATTTGCGAGTTGCAATTAAGGAATGTTTAGAAATCGCTATTTTAATAGCGATTTCTACATGCATAGGCTTTTGAGAGTCCCTAATTGTGATTCTTTAATAATCGCAATTAAGGATTCGGAAAAGCCTACTTTGATGCATGTGCCCCATAACTGCAACTTGACCTCTTACTATGTTGTTCCTTCACTAGCCTATATTGAAGTGTTCTATTTATGGTACAGTTAAGTCCTACGGGAAAACTGTGGATTTGCTGCTACCGTGTTCATACTAGAAACATCTGCCCTGAACAGCGGGAACGATTGATTTGTGGCTGATTAGAAAAGTAGAGACATAATACACCGTTTAGGATTTTTGAGTTATAGACAACACATGCATCGTCCTTGTGCCTTCCAAGATTTCATTTAATGCAGTGGAGTTACACGTAGGGTTAGGGTGGCCACCTGGCCAGTAATTGACCAGATGTGTTTTACTGTTGGTGAAAATCAGCAGAAGTCTGTTTTTTCCAACGTTCATATAGAAACTTTGCACAGCAAATTATCGAAGAAATCATTAAAGGTATTTTGAAATATCTAAACAATTTCTTATTAGTAGTAACTTCGGCAGAATTTCTGTATATATAAGAAAATTGAGGATTTTACATAAATTGTTATGTTATTCAAGTGCACTTCCAGAACTTCAAAAGTTGAACAAATGGTGGATTTTTTTCTTTGAGAAAGGTGGCAACTCTCGGTGCAATAAAAGAAGTTTGACTAAAGTGAATTCCATTTTCCAGATCACTGTCTAGGTGAGGCATCTGTTTTCAAACTACCTGTCGATTAATGGACATGATTTTCTGAAATTCTGATTAAAAGACTCAGATTCATCAGAGTTGGAAAGTTTTAGCATGTTACCTGATTGACTTCTAATTCAAGGTACACCCCCATTTTTATATGCCCTGACGATATAGGGACTTATTACGAAGAGGCCCAGAAAGTCTCCAATCACAGATCAGAGGCTTTCCAAGCCTCATTGCGGTTTCAATTTCGACCGCCTAATTAAAGTCTAGGCGGTCGGAATTAAAACTGGCCGGTCATTCTGTCTAGATTCCAACGGGCTGAAGAAGCCCATCAGCCAGTCGGAGGAATTACGATGCTCGCTTTCCATGCCGGGCTTTCCAACATGGATAAACCTGTCGGAAAGTGAGTTTGGGGGTCCACAGCAGGGCCCCATCTGCTTGCGGCCTCCAGTTGGGGGCTGAGGGGGCACCTATGTTGCCCCCTGTTAATCCCTGCACCGAGGAGCTAGTGCTACGGCCGGTTTATGGCCGCAGCACAAGCTCCCATAGAGAAATGGGAGTATGTGACGACACAGCTGACCTGAGGTATGTCGGAGGCAACTCTGACCAACATCGTAATCGAACCGTTAGTGTTGTTCATTCTGGTTGGAAGCATGCCAAAAAGGCACAGTGAGATTTAACGGCCAATTCGTAAGGATGTGTTTTGAAATGTCAGAAATGTACTCCTCGTTCATATTCTTCTAGTATTTGAGTACTGCAAGAAATAGCATTGCTATTTGAGAGGGGTGAGAGCCCCACTCAAATAATAATCACAGCCCTTGTCAGTGTGAACTACAAAAGACACTGAATAAACCCTTGCCTACCCCTTTCTGCAGCTTGGCACAAAAACAGGCAGGCTTAACTTAGAGGCAATGGGTAAAGTATTTATGCAGCACTCAGTCAGTATTAAAGTGAAAATACAACACAAGTTAAATCCAAAGCCAATTTATAAAAATAGAGTAAAATGTAATAAAGAAAATGACACCAAAGTGACAAACATCTAATTTATAGAACTGTTGTTATGAATTTTTAAAATCTGGGTCGCTCTTGACTGGGTCAAAGTCACAAGTTCAGGCCGACCGTGATGGAGTGTGAGTCGGATACAGGGACCAGGTTCATTCCAGTGAAGAGTTTACTTTTTCTCAGTTCAAGTCCGCAAGATGAGCCTCAGCTGGAGCTTTGTGTTGGCAGGGGCGCAAGTAGGGCATTGTCAGTCCAAGGAGCAGGTCTCCTCTGGAGCTTCGCATTGGCAGAGATGCCGGTGGTTGCTGTTGGTGTTAAGCAAGCTTCACGTTATTGGGAGATGCTGCAATTGTCGCTCACACGAGGAGTCCGCTTGGAGTTGTGAAGTACTCAAAACCTTTGGATTTTCACCTGTAGTTCATTCTTGGCAGTCTTTAAGTAGGAGAAGTACACTCTGATGCCAGCCAAGGGTCCAGTACCTGGTGAGGCATCTCTTGGGGATCAGGACTCACTCCAGCAGAAAGCAGCAGTAGCAACGGGGCTCAGACACGTCAACTTGCTGATGGTCAGCTGAGCATTTGCAGGAAAGGCCTCTGGAAGCTTGTTGTGTCTCTGTAGCACAAACAGGAGATCCGCCAACTGACCCCTGGTGTCACTTCTGGGGATCCTGGGTTCAAGACAAGTAGGTCCAGTATTCTGTCTTCAGGAAACTAGGCAGTCTTTTTTCTGAATTTACCACAGGTCCAGGAGTGTTCTGGTGGGAGTTTCTGAGGATGCCAGTTTTATAGCCAGTGCCATCCTATGTTGCGGTGTGTCCCCTTTTTCGTACCTTCCCTTTCCTTTGGTTTGGCTCCAATCTGTCTACGGGGACAAAGAGTAGGCAGCCCTAGGTGTGATTCTATGTTGCCAGTGGCAGAGCAGGAAGCTTGAGAAGACAGGGCAGGAAGGAAAGAACCGAGCTCTCTGGCTACCCTTTAAGGTTAAGGAAGGGGGTGAGTACAACCCCCAGGGCCATCCAGCTCAGGAGAGGAACACCCTGCCCTACACCCAAGGCCCTTTTGTCTCCATGTTTGGAAGTAATACACATCACACTACCGGACAGCCATTCAAAATCATATGACTGGACACAGGCAGAAAGGCAGACTTGGTTAAGGCAGAAAAAAAACACTTTCTAAAAGTAAACACAAAGAGATGATGGTTGGAGCACCTAAACCTTTCAGACAATCACACCCAGGCATAGATCTGGGTTGAATCTATCATCGGTCTTTAGCTCACTTTGCTACCCCAGTTCAGACCCAGGCATATGCAAATCAGTCCTCATGGGAACAGTCCAGCCCAAACTGCCAAGCCAGGTCTTCCCTGGACCGGAATAAAGCATCATGGGACCGGTTTTAGGGTAACATCCCTCATCAGCCAGGCTTGCTTGAATTTAGTGGCAAAGTGAGCAAGGGACCCACGTCTGGCCATACCCTGCCAACTTAGGGTGAAAAAAAGCAAACACAAAGAGATGATGGACGGAGCACTGAAGCTTTTCCGACACTCACCCCCAGTCACAGGTCTGGGTTGAATCCATCATCGTTCTTTATCTCACTTTTCAACCCCACTTTAGACCCAGGCATATGCAAATCAGTCTTGACCCTGTTCCTCATGGGAACAGTCCAGCCTGAACTGCCAAGTAGCATTTTCAGAATAGTAACTTAAAATCCGACTTTACTATTAAAGATGATTTTAAATTACAGTTCAAATGAGTAGAAGAAGTATTTCTCTAGTTGCTCTCAAATTGAAGTTATTACTTTTTAAATGTAAGAACGTAACCCATTGTTAGTCTATAAAAGAGGTAGGCTTTCTACAGTGAAAATCGACTTTGGGACCTTTCACTGCTAGGACATAAAACTTAAGTAAACATGTCCTACTTTTTAAATACCATGCACCCTTCCCTATGAGCATTTAGGGACTACTATAGGGGTGACTTAAAAGTATTAAAAAGGAAGGGTTGGGCCTTGAAAAAGGTTTATTTTGCCAGTTCGAAATGGCAGTTTACAACTGCATTAAAGGTTGCAGTGATAGGCCTGTGACATGTTTTACAATCCTGCTTTAGTGAGTGGCACAATGAGTACTGTCGCCCACTGTGAGCTTTTAATCTACAGGCCTTGGTTACATATAGTTCCATTACTAGGGATTTATAAGTAAATTGAATGTGCCAATTAGGTGTATACCAGTTTACCATGTGTATATTGGAGAGCACTAACAGCTGGTTAGCAAGGGTAAAGAGCACAGGGTCCTAATGGCAACAAAAACGTGTTCAGCAAAACCAGGGTAGTGACAACAAAATGTGGTGTGGGGGAATATCACATCAAGGATGCCAAGTCTCACAAGTACATTTTTGGCTTTTTGAGTATTCACAAAGATGTGGAGGGTTCTCATAAATATTTACCAAAGATGTAGACTTAAATGATTACTACTGCCAATCAATGATCAGTTGTGAGGTTTTCAGATATGTGCATCAGCATAAAAAACGTCCTCTTTCTTTTTATCTTAAACGTTAAAATGTTTTCTCTCTGAAGAAATGCATTTGCTTGCACTCCCATAAGACAAGGGGATGCTTGTGAAACTTTCCCTACAATTTGCCTATTTACTACACCCTTTTTTGTGTTTATTCACATTTGTGAATTGGCTGAGGGAAACAATGGGACTATGTTTTAAAACCAAATAAGTAAAGACTCTGGGCCACATGCATCATTGAAAATAGCGGTCACAAAGAGGGAGATTCACAGAATTTGCCCCTTTGCGACCGGTTTGTTTGCATTTGGGATGCATCATTCCAAATGCAAAAATCGATATTTAAGATTTAAGTAATCGCAAAATGTGCGATTACTTAATATGCAATTGCATTTAGGGAATCGCAAATTGCGATTCCCTAAATGCAATGCATTAACGACAAAATATTGCGATTTCGCAATTTAGAAACACAAATTACCATCAATTCCAAGTTGATGGTAATTTGCGAGGACTTTGAAAAAAATGCACAAAAGTGCATTTTTCAAAGTTCCATGTTGCACACATACATGCCCTTGGGGCATGTGTGTGTGTGCATCATGTGATAATGCAATTTCAGGGGTGCATCAGGGTGTCCTTTTGGCACCTTTGCACCCTTGAAATTGCATGCGGAATTTGCGAGTACCAATTTGGTACTCGCAAATTGCACATGCAATTTCCATTGACATCTAAGGCCTCTAGGCCCGTAGAAATTAATGGTAAGCAATTCCTTAATTGCGAATCACAATTTGCGAGTAGCAATTAAGGAATGTGTAGGAATCGCAATTTGTTTTGTGATTCCTACATGCATAAGCAGTTGCGATTCCTAAATTACGATTTCTTAGGAATCGCAAATGCAAACTTTGATGCATGTCTCCCTCTGTATTTGTTTACGACCTTCACAGTAGCCTTCCTGCTACTCTCAACGGGCATTCACTGTCTAGTCCCTACCCATAAACGTAGTACTTCAAAAAATAAACCTAAGTGGTGGATTTTCCAATGTTCTCTTTTCCACCTGTGGGTGTAAGTGTCCCCAGATCATGTACCTGTCAATAAAGACCCACCATTTACTACAACAGATGTGTTTTGTGCTCCTCAGTTCAAAGTTGTGAGCTGGGCCATAGTAATTTCCAAGTTAGAAACATTTTTGTCTATTGTGATTCTACCTTCTGCATAGCCTACCAATAGACCAGACCAACACATTTGAGTTGTATTGGTAACTCGTGAGACACACCCTATAAACAGCGCCAGACTAGCTGTAGCCAGCATTGGGCATTTCCCCAGGAGGGTGGGGGGCGGTTTTGCAGAGGTGCTGCAATATCGGCCCCCCGTAACCAAAAGCAGCGGTGCTTCACACTTCCACGCTTTCTCCCCCGGGGGATGGTCCGACAAAATTTCCAGGACCGCTTCGGGTTCCCAATCCGGCCTGGCCTACAAAGTGAATGGCTCCATGACCCACTCTTCAGATGATACCCTATGTGCCCATAATGAGGCTAGAAGAGAAAAATATAACACATTGTTAGGAAGAGAAGAGTCAGAAGTAAAGGATTTTTAAGGAGGCATAACGAAGTGAAAAGGTTTTCATTAACATTTTTGTTAAGGAAGCGGGAGAGTCTCCTACAAAAAGAGAGCAGTGGCAAGAAAGTCAGTTGTCTCTTTCTTAATACACTCTCTCCCTTCCTGAACTTGCCCCTTTGATCTTTCTCACATGCCCTGTCCCAGAACGAACTTGCTTGACCTCTGTGCAGTATGGTACCAGAATACTGTGGACCAAATATTTTCTGATAAAAATATTTTATCCTTTACATCAGCCGTTCTTAACCTGTGGTCCATGTACACCTAGGGCTCCTGCTGCCTTCTCAGGGTGCCTGTGACTGTTTAGAAAGGTGCAGAATATTAGCAGAATAATGAAGTATATATAGAAAAAAATACACATTTAAAATTTTGAAGAGCTCTGTAAATATGAAAGAATTTTAAATAGGTGGCTAGAAATTAAGTTGGTATGCTTAGCGTGATTCGTGGGAGCAGCGCAACCAGATTCTAGTATGGATGAATGGTGGGCTCAATTAGAGCACCAGTGTATGCTGACAAAAAGACAGCATGCATTAGGAGCCAAAAAACGAAGTGATATGCTAGAACTAGAGTATCTCTTCATATTTTAGAAATAAAGCAACATTTTGAAAAGCGCTTACCTTCCTCCTGAAATTACAAATTTTGCATATTTTTGGTTTGTGAATTAAATAAAAGAAGTCATATTTTGTGCATTTGTTTACTTGTTTCTGTATTTTTGTGTATTGCTTTGAGTTTCATAATGTAAACATTTCCTAGGCTTAAAAACGTGTGCTTTACATTATTTACAGAAATATACCCTGATTGGACTTACTGATAAAAAAATCTATACCCAAAAGGACATTATTTTTGTAAATGATATTTGCAGCACAATCTTTTTTTTATCATTCAGTATTTTTGTCAATGATATGCTGACGTATAACTCTCTGTGGACAGCTCCCTTGCTCTTTGTCTGCATTGATGATGCAGTATGCATTATGTAGAACATAGATCTATCATGCAAGTCATGATACCTGGCAGCACACTCCAAATTCAAAAACAGGTAGGGATTTCCAGCTACAGAGGTATTTGTGGTTTAAAGGGAAGAGCTCACCAAGGAGGTCAGGTTTATGCCCAGTAGTTGAGAGCACTATGCTCTGCATAACTTAAGCCACAGAGTTCGGCTTTGCTAGAGATATCAGCTAAGGTTCAAACCTCAGACTTTCCCTGGCACCTGCTGCAAAATTGTGAATTTTTTTTCGTGCAATTTCAAAAATAGTGGTATCAAGCATGAAAATTGAAAGAGAGGGCATACCATGCATTCAGATGTCACGTGAAATATAGGCAAGGGTGAAGGAGAAAATGTCTCTCTCAATATAGCTTCAGTTCTAAATAGTTTCCCACAGAACTAAATTTCGTGAGAAATCACAGCTGTGAAAGTAACAGAATTTGTGATTTTTGAGAATGTAATAAAAATGTTGCTCTGGCTACTGGTGAGCACGAACCACCTTCACTAAGGCCCAGATGCATCAAGCTTAAATCCGCTCACAAAGGGGCAGATTCTCAGAATCTGCCCCTTTGCGACCGGTATTTTTGCATTTGGGATGCATCATCCCAAATGCAAAAATCGCAATTTGCGATTTCTTAAATTGCTATTGCATTTAAGGAATCTCAAATTGAGATTCCTTAAATGCAATGCATGAAAGTTTTAAAAATAGCGAATTCGCTAACAGGGCACGCAAATTACCATGAAGTACAACTTCATGGTAATTTGCAAAAACTTTGAAAAATGCACTAAAGTGCATTTTTCAAAGTTTCATGTTGCGCACACACATGCCCTCAGGGCATGTGCGTGCGCAACATATGTGCACAGATCAATTTCAGGGGTGCAACAAACACCCCTGCACCCTTGAAATCGCAATCTCAATTTGCGAATCGCTAATAGCGATTCATAAATTGAGATTGTCTTGCGACTCGCAATTTGCGAGTCGCAATTAAGGAATTCTAAGAAATCGCTATTTTTTTGTGATTTCTTGATGCATTCCGTTTTGCTAATCCTTAATGGTGAATCGATATTTTTCGCTATTAAGGAATCGCAAAATGGGTTGTTGATGCATCTGGGGGATAGTCCGTAAATAGGTGGTGTATGTATGTTGCAAGCCGCGAAATCCATTTGATTGAAGTTAAAAAATAAAAAGGCAATGCACACCACGAGTACAGGGATGACAGCTGACAGATTATGGTCCCAATACCCACGAACCCTAACACGTTTGTGGGTATTTTTAAACCATTTTATAACCCTTTCCCACCATTAAATATTCGGAGGTTTGCTCTTGTAAAATGTAAGAGTACATCTGTAATGCCATAAGGATGTACGAAAGGGACTTCTAGAAAGGGACAATATTTTCTCAGTAGAGAAAAGAAAATGTTTTTTAAAAAAGGCGTTTGAACCCGTTTTTTTTTAAATATGAAAATATACTACACTTATCTATTCACCAGTGCAAAGTAGAAATGCTCAAAAGTTTTCTTGAAGTACATACCTATGATTACTGCCGCTCTCTGGGAGGCACTTCGAGAAAGATTTGTGAATGCCTACGAGTCGTAAATCTACAACCACTCAGGCTCTGAAACCTGCTGGTAAAGACTTATGGCTTTTTTAAGAACCATGGCCAACGAAGAGTGCTCATGACTCAGGGTTTCCAACACTAGACGAAAATATAAGGACAGGCCACCTTTACAAAGATAGCCCTTACGCCCAAAACGCCCTCTAAAATAAACCGACACAAATAGTAGGCCTAAGAACTCTCCCCGCACACACACACGCACGCACGCACGCACACACACACACACACAACACCGCCCCTCCTTTCTCTTCAGGGCCTGTAGTTGAAGCCGAGTACTCTCTCTAACACCTTGTAGAACTTGTAGTTGAACTGGCCAGACCCCAAAGGCCCCCTGCACTCCCTTCCACCACCAGTACTGTGCTGCAGACCATAAACACCCATCATGCATTGACTTTAGCTGGTGAGAGGATACTCTCTGACCCTGGCAGTCACCGGCCTGAGCCCTGATTGGACACGGGAGCAAACAGAATTTGGTGATATGTCAATTGCCACATGTCGCTTTTGCTCATATTGCATTATTATACCTCTACTAGTACTTTGTACGCTTTAATGCACCGTTTGCTACCTCTTGTATTTTGTTTGCTCACGATTGTCACTTTTGCCTCATGTAATGTAACTTTTGCTTTTGTAATTTGTTCACTTGTAATGTTCTCTTGTATCAGTTCTGTTCCTATTGTGAAGCGCTCTGACACCTTCAGGTAAAGTCTGCGCTATATTAAAACACATAAATAAATAAATAAATACATTTTTATGTAGTGAAATTTAACCATAAGGCGTTGGGTTTGGAGATCTTCTCAACACAACAATGTAAAAAGGCGAGCAGTAAAGATTATCAGGGAAGTGCATGGATTTTTTACCAACAGAGATGACGGAACGGTTTGCCCCTCCACCTCCCTTGTTAATATGTTTAAATGTGAGCATGTAGGCCCATTCCTAATCCGCCTAAAGATGGCGAGCTATACGATTGCCTAGCATTGTCCGACCCAAGAGAAGGCTCTGGCGGTTCGACACTGGAAAAACAAAATCATGTTCAGGGTACACAGCACATGTTAGACAATCTGCAGCATCCCAGGGGAGGTATACAATTTCTCAACACAAAGGGTTCTGTAGTGCTCTGAGACTCTAGAGAATACACACAGAATGAGTTAATTTTACTTGGGCCTTCACGTGGGTCTAAAATGCCTAAAGGCACGCTAAAGGCTAAAGTCTCCCCTAATTGGAATTTGTGCGATAATTGGTTGGGAGGATTTGTGTGCAGAGTGACCTGTTACACACTCCTTATGGTCGAGCAGAGAGCACTGCTTTCATACTGAAGTTATGTTTATTCCCATTTTGTTCATATCGCACGCACCCCATAACTGAATTGCTTCTAGGACCCTGTGCCTCTTTCTTCAGGGTGGACAAGATCCCTTCTGAAGAGTCCTCTGGGCCACCCCATCACATGAGGGACCAGTAGAAGAACAACCCTGTTGGCCAAGCTACCGATAGATCATCTGGATTTTTTCACCAAAGATCGAAGAAATTCCATATGAAAATAATTCCTGCCATCGGCATGCCTTGGTGGACCTGTTTAACCCCTTGGCCGCGGTGGTAATTCCGCCGCGGCGCTAGGGGGCAGGGGGGCCACGCGCCGCCGCCATGCTCGTGACGGAATTGTTCCGTCACGGCCCGCCCGCTCAATAGAATGCGCCGCGCAGGTGTGAAATCAGCGCAAGTGCGGCGGCCGGGCCGCGACGGAACCATTCCGTCACCAGCACAGCCCCACCGTGGCTCGTGACGGAATGGTTCCGTCACGAGCGCGCAAGGGGTTAAGGCCGTGTGCACATCAAAGAGGCTGTGGCACATGAAATCACAGTGGTGTCTTTTCAGGTATACACTGTCAGTTCTGCTGTTGTCACTGGCGTCTCTAGAGCGGGGACAGATGGGGAAGGCGATACAACTCTATTTGTCCTGGCCCCTTTAATGCCACACCACAGCTGTTGAATGTGCTGGGAGACGAGACAGAAAAACAAACAGGTACTGCTCCTTGCCAACGCATATTAATGTGTCCAAATACCTTTCACTTCATAGCAGTGTTTGCTTAAAATGTTTGAATCCAACTTTACATACAGTTTAAAAAAGATTTTTATTGGGTTTTTATGGATATCAGGTTTGCTACAGGCATCTCATTCAACTTCTCTGTAAGCACTTTATATCCCCATTACCATGCCATATTGTATTTAACACGTGTGGATATTTAGCTGTTAACACTTCTGAAAATATCTGAACCTGAAGTACAAACAAAAAGACAGATGACCATAACCTGAAATCGTTTTTAATGCTTACATTTTTCAGATTGGTCTAGTGAAAACTAGACTTCTTATTTTACAAAACATTAACCATATGGATGCAATGGAGTTCCATACTGTGTTTGAGACCTTGAGCCAGATCTGGAAATGTAATAGCTGAAAAGCATTTACAATCTGGGATTTGTCCTTTTGGTTTCTCATTATAAGCTATTGATTTAAAGATCTCAACATGCAGAGTGCCATGGCTAGAAACCAGATGGGCTGCTGGAAAGAGAAGCTCATGCACACAAACTTTGAGACTGAAGTTGGACTTGAAGAAGCAACATGACAGCGGCAGCTGGCACAGGTAAGGGTGGTGAGGTGGGGCAGGGCACGGCACGGTGGTGGGGAAGTCGACAGACGACGGAATAGGTAGTATTTATTTATTTAATTATACCTATTCTGTCGTCTATCAACTTCCCACCCCTTCCCACCGCCTCACCACTTTTACCTGTGCTGACCGCTGCTGCAGCATGAATGTATGACATTGTTCTGCATTCTGTCCATCAATTGATCTTTTTGCATTTGTCACCCCAAGTGGGAGGGGTATGCCCAGACGTGGGTCCCGTGCTCTCCATGCCACTGGAGTCAAGCTAGCCTGGCTGATGAGGGCTGAAAGCCCGAAACAGGTCCTAGGATGCTTGTTATCCAGTCAAGTGAGAACCTGGCCTGGCAGTTCGGGCTGGACTTTTCCCATTGGGCGCAAGATAAAGACTGATTTGCATATGGCTGGGTCCAAAACTGGAATGGCATGGTGAGCAAAAAAAGATGGATTTAAGCCCAGATCTCTGTACTGGGGTGAATGTATGACATTGTTCTGCATTCTGTCCATCAATTGTTCTTTTTGCAGCTATGGCAGTGATTGGCATGGTTGTTGCCTACAGACTGGAGGAACTCATGGTGTCTGTTTGTTGCACATGGCAGAGAGGATGGACAGATATTTGGCAACAAGTGTCCTGTGTGTCAATGTGGAGGCTGGAGGTGTGTGAGCATTGACGATCACATATATTCTTCATGAAGGCCACGGAATAGCCTTGTAAATCAGAACTGAAGACTTATACAGCGAGATTTGGAAAAGTTGATTAGGATTTTAGAAGCAGGAATTAGTCTCAGTCTCAGTACACAGTCACCATTTTTTAGATACTTTTTTAAAGGCTTGTGAACGTATTACAGACATTTTGCTTGATTAATAGGAAACGGAGAAAAATGCATTTCCACCCGGATAATTGTGTCACCAACTGATTTGATATTTATCGCAATTTTTATGTAATCAGAGGTAAAGAAAACAATATCTATCTACTTTTGAAATTTGAAAGATTGGGATTATAACATAACATTATGTTGGGGGAAAGCAATTTTGTTACATTGTTTATCACATAGTTAGCAAAAACTGTCCAGATTTAGTCTCCTCTATCTTTTAAAAATGTTAACAGACTGGTGTTTCTTTGCTAAAATTGCTGTTACAAATATACATTGACTTATAAGCAATAAAAGTTTTTTGATATGGTAAGCAGAGAACCATTGCTCCATTTTCTCAGTTTTTACCCTGGTGCAAAAAACATTCTGTTTTATATTGCACAAGCAGCAAAACAAGTCTGCAATGTTGTTTCATGTGTTTTCTCCACTGCAACATATTTATTTTTCCACCATAATTTGCAAGAAAAAACATGGTCTACTTTGGTACTTTTTCAGTTGTGACTTACAGGTATAAATCCCAGAATACATTGCCTGGTTAAAGAAAAGCACGAGGGCCTGAATCCACGGTGTCCCCTTGCCATGGGGTGTCATTGGTTTCCATGCTTGAACCCCATCATTAAAATTGCATTCAACCTGCCAGCCTCTTGTTATGTTATGTTAATTGCACTTGTAGAGCGCACAGTTACCCTGGGGTGTCCTAACGCTAAGCCCTGGCTGCTGGGGAACACAGGGATGTGTGCTACTGGGAGAAGAGCCATGTCTTCAACCCCTTTCTAAAGGAGAGGAGATCCGGGGCATTCTTGAGTTGAAAAGGAGGCTCCTCCATGCCCTAGAGGCACAAGTGATGAAGCTCCTCCCTCCCTAATTGACTCTTTTAAATGCGGAAACTTGAACTTGTTTAGCTCCAGTGGAGCGTAACATTCTTCCAGGGACATACCATTGGAATTTACGCCTAAGGAACTCGGGTCGTACTCCATTAATGGCCTTGAAGACGGTACAAAGTGCCTTAAAGCGTACTCTTTGTTTAACCAGGAGCCAGGGCAGGAACCTAAGCTCCTCTTTTACGGAGACAAATTTCGGAGTTCCTGACAACAATCTGGCTGCTGCATTTTGGGCTAGTTGGTGCCGATTGATATGTTGCTTCTGGGTATTAAGATATAGGCCACTGCAGTAGTCCAAGCGCGACATTTTAAGAGCCGTTACCACTGTCTTAAGACTGCTTTCAGTCAAGAAAAACTTAATTTTTCTTCTAATTCTTAGGACCAGAAAGCAGGCCGAGATCACCATATTTATTTGGTCACCCATAGTGAGTTTATTGTCCACCAATACCCCAAGGATTTTTGCTTTCCTATTTTATTTATTTATTTATTTATTTATTTAATTGCTTATATCGCGCTAGAATCGACCCATGAGGTATCTCCGCGCTTTGCTCGCAAAAGTTCTAAAGTATATTGTCTCTGCGGAAGCCACAGGGAGGGTTATGCTATCTGAAACAGAAGAGTTTTTAAGGCCTTCCTAAAACATAAATGGTTGTCATTGTGTCTTAGGTCAGATGGAAGTTTATTCCACATGGTTGGGCCTATAAATGATAGGGCACGTCCACCTTGTCTGACTTTTTTTACAGAGGGGATTTCCAGTAGACATTGGTTGCTAGAACGTAATAAACGTTCAGGTTTGTATATCTGAAATTTTTGTGCCAGATATCTGGGGCCTTGCCCATAGAGACATTTGTGCACTAGGCAACAGATTTTAAATGTGACACGCTGTCGTATGGGCAACCAATGAAGGTGACTTAACAGAGGTTTGGACGGGGTCCTTGCGGGAGCATTTAGAATTAATCTGGCTGCCGTATTTTGGACCACCTGCAAACGATTTAACGCCTCCTCGTTTGCTGATATGAGGAGGCCGTTGCAGTAGTCTAGGCGACTTATCACCAGTGCCTGTACAAGGGTCTTCTTGTGATTGTCAGGCAGCATAGGGAAGATTCGCCTTAACTGGCCAATTGTTCTAAAACAGGCTCCTGTAACATAGTTAGCATGTTCCTTTAAACTCAAGGTCTGATCCAGTTTTACCCCCAAGTTCTTAACAATTGGCTTTGGGCATGGGACGGGGCCAAGATCTAGAGGCCACCAGTCGGGAGACCAGAGCATGCTAGCTTTCCCAAATAGCATTACCTCGGTCTTCCCGACGTTACACTGGAGGCAGTTGGTAGCTATCCAGTGGGACACTGCTCTCATGCCCTCGGCAAATTTGTTCTTCACATCGGGCGTAAGAGAGTTGAAAGGGAAAAGCAGCTGGGTGTCATCGGCGTATGACACTGGTGTGAACCCAAACCTTCTCACAATCGCTGCAAGGGGGGCCACATACACATTAAATAATGTGGGGCTTAGACATGAGCCCTGTGGCACCCCCTTAGTGAGTACCCTCGAGGTGGAACGATAGGGTCCCATGCTAACAGATTGTGAGCGGCCGGAGAGAAAGCTCTCCAACCAGGACAGTGCCAATCCTCCAATACCCACTCTCTGCAATCGGCCGAGAAGAATCTCATGAGACACAGTATCAAAGGCTGCCGACAGGTCTAACAGCACCAGAATCATCGATCCTCCTCTATCCTGTGACATCTTGATGTTATCAGTCACGGAGAGGAGCGCTGACTCTGTGCTGTAGTTGGGCCTGAACCCAGATTGTGATGGGTCCAGGCCCCCTGTCGCCTCTATGAACCTGGAAACATGGATGTTTGCATGCTTCTCGGCCAATTTACCTAAAAAAGGTAGGAGAGAGATGGGACGGAGGTTGGAGAGTTCTGTCCATGGTAAGGCCGTGTTCTTCCGTATTGGGTTCACAACTGCCTCCTTCCACTACCGAGGGAGCTGACCTTCTTTGAAAGAAAGGTTTAGAATCTTTTGAATTGTGGGGCAAAGAATTTTATTCAAGGTGACAGTTAGTTTGGTTGGTATCAAATCAAGAGGGGATCCTGTTTTCATATTATTTATTAGTGTTTGGGTGTCACTATAACTAATCTCAGGGAAGGTGAGTAGAACACCTCTAGATGTATCAGGAAGATGATTTATACTGGAATACTCTGGATCACTGGGGTATTGGGCAGTGATAATTTTTTTATAAATCATCTCAATTTTGTCCTCAAAAAATTGGGAGGTGTTATTGCACAAAAGTTGTGAGAATTCGTCTGGACTTTCACATACAGTTGGTTTAGTGAAAGTTTCTAAGATTTTATACAACTCTCTGGAGGAATTACCAGCTACCTCTAACTGTGCATTAATGCTATTCTTTCTTGCCTGCTTAATATTTTTATAGTAAGCGGACATTGCTTTTTGATAGTTGATCTTATTTTCACTGGTATGAGTTTTCCTCCAGAGTTTTTCCAGCTTCCTACACCTTTGCTTTTCCAATTTTAAGGATTCAGTGTACCATATATCCCTCTTGGCCACAGACGGTTGTTTGACTGTTCTTAAAGGGGCCAGATGGTTCAGCATGTCCGATAAGGTGGTATCAAATTTAGACAAAGCTGATCCAATCTTATCGGAGTCCAGTATTACGGGCTCAATTTAGACTTCCTTCACTGTTTCTACAGTGATTTTATGCCAAGGCCTTCGTTTAATGGTCGGTATGCTAGAGGGTTTGTTTAGTTTATTTAAACCTTTAAGAGTAAATTCCAACATACTATGATCTGACCAATTAACTGCTTTAGGATGATGACAATATACCGAGGTGCAATTAGTGAATATTAGGTCCAGTGTATGGCCACCCCTGTGGGTGGGCCCGCTATTCTGTAGCTCAAGACCCAATAAGGCCAAATCAGATATTAAAGTTTTCGTCTCTGGGTGGTCCACTTTGTCCACATGAAAGTTGAAGTCTCCCAATAAGATGAACTTTTCTCCAACTTTCATGTGTTGTGCCAGTAATTCCATCAGCGCTAAGGTAAAACCAGCATTAGGTCCAGGGGGGCGGTAAACTAAAGCACCCTTCCAGCACTCCTTAGGTCCTAGTACAATTGAAAATATCATGACTTCCATAGCAAGCTGGGTAATCTGTTCTAGAACAATGACTTTAAGATGTTCTTTATGTATAATAGCAATACCACCCCCAATTTTGTCAGGACGATCCTGCCGTAGAATTTTATATCCAGCAGGGATCCCCAATGTAATAGAAGGGGTAGTATGCGGTTTTAGCCATGTTTCAGTGAGAAAGCTTACCTCAGGCTTAAGGGTATGGATAAGGTCCCATATTTGTAGATAATGTCGTGGAAAGGAGCGAACATTTAACAGGAAGCATTTCCAGCCTTCTATCATAGCATTATTCTTCCTAACGTGACCCTTGATAATTGATGTGTGTGTAGCCTGAAACCTACACTTAGCACATGAAAAGGGTCCTTCAAGACTTGGCCAACAGTCGGTAAGACAACTATCCAGCCCCTGAGGCTGTAGATTTAATAAATCGTGAGAGGAATACCTGAAACGTGAGTCTTGCAAGAGATCCATGACGGTAGGGACAGAGTGACAGGCCCCAGGCCCGGTCTGGCACGGACGGGCACAGACGGGCCACTCTTTGGCTACTCTTCGGCTCCGCTGCGCGCTCCCGCTGCGCGTACACAGGGAGGCGAGGGCTAAATAGCCCCGAGCTAGTAACCGCTAGAGCGCTGACCGCTAAGCGGTGTTCAACCAGGAAGTGGTGTCCTCCCACCCTTTCCAATCAGGGCTATGGAGGAAGCGCGAATAACGGGCTGCAAAGCGGCTCGAATGTACCACTAAGCCCCCAGCAGTAAGTGTACAAATGATTGTGTGCAATGTAGAGTGTCACCAATCAATTTTAAAAGTGTCACAAATCAATTTTTTAAATTCCATACTTTTACATCAGTATCATTAAAATTGTTTCAAGGCATAAGCGCACTCAGCACAACATAGGTTTTTTTACTAGAAGCTTAGGCGAGCGAGCGGATCGGGGTGACGCTGCCACAATCACCCTTACCGCGTCGCGCCGATGTAAGGCTCCGCCTAAATAGCCCCGAGCTAGTAACCGCTAGAGCGCTGACCGCTAAGCGGTGTTCAACCAGGAAGTGGTGTCCTCCCACCCTTTCCAATCAGGGCTCTGGAGGAAGCGCGAATAACGGGCTGCAAAGCGGCTCGAATGTACCACTAAGCCCCCAGCAGTAAGTGTACAAATGATTGTGTGCAATGTAGAGTGTCACCAATCAATTTTAAAAGTGTCACAAATCAATTTTTAAAATTCCATACTTTTACATCAGTATCATTAAAATTGTTTCAAGGCATAAGCGCACTCAGCACAACATAGGTTTTTTTACTAGAAGCTTAGGCGAGCGAGCGGATCAGGGTGACGCTGCCACAATCACCCTTACCTTAATCATCCTAGTGGGTAGGGGGCAAGAACCAAGGTCTTCCGGACACCATTCGGTTGTCCACACATGGGGATTATTTCCAAACTTTATGACCTCAGTCTTGCTAGAATTAAATTTTAGACAGTTAGAGGACATCCAGCCCGAGATGGCACCCATGCAGTCATGGAAATGTGCCCCTGTTTCATTTTCCCCACCCTCAGTCAGTGACAACACTATTTGAGTGTCGTCAGCATAGGAGGTGAGTTGGAAGCCAAAGCATCTAATGACTCCTGCCAGGGGTGCCACATAGATATTGAAAAGCGCCGGGCTGATTGACAAGCCCTGTGGCACCTCACATGGAAGGGAAAACGGTTTGGACATATTGCTGTCCAGATCCAGTTTGTGATCTATCAGATAGAAATGATTGCAGGAGTTTCCATACTCGACCTTCTACTCCTAATCGGACAACCGGTCCCTCAACACTTCGTGATGGACCGTGTCGAAGGCCGCAGACAGATCCAGCTGGATCAGTATGGCATTGCCTCCCTTGTCTATGGCCTCTCTAATTTCCTCCGTGGATTTAAGTAGAGCCAACTCTGTGCTGTGGTCTGCTCTAAACCCATATTGGGATGGGTCAAGAGAGTTGTTAGACTGAAGAAACGCACTGAGTTGGGTGTTCATGGCCTGTTCCAAAATTTTGGCAGGTAGTGGGAGCTGTGAAATTGGCCTATAGTTGTTAGGATCTTTTGGGTCCAGAGTCTGTTTCTTCAACAGAGGAAGAACAGAGGCCTTCTTCCATATTTTGGAAAACAAGCCAGAACTGAATATGGCATTCAGCAGGGGCGTAAGTGCTGTTCCGATCACTTCTGGAATTTGCTTGATAACCCGCACTGAGCAGGGATCGGTGGGTGCTCTTGAGCGGATAGAATTCAGAAGTTTATTCGTTTCTGGTATCCCTAGGGGTTTGAATTGTTCTAAAGCCAGTGGAGGGCAGGGGCTGTCCAGTCAGTTCGTATGTGAGCGCGCATGTTCCTTTTTGTCAGCTTGGGTGAACGAAGTGAAGATGATTTCTACTTTTTATTTTAATAAGTCGGCTAGTTTATCACAAAGTTCAGGATTGCTCAGGCTCTTTGGAACATTCGGGGTGGCCAATTTTTTAATAGTTTTAAAAATTCCTTCGAATTAGATTTGGCTAGTAATATTTGCGTTGTGAAAAACTTGTTTGGGGCTTCTAGTAAAAGCTGTTTTATAAATGGTAATGCAGTGTTTATACCTTTCCTTATCCGCATCTACATACCTTTTACGCCAAGCCCGCTCTAATTGCTTACAGGCCAATTTTTTAGCTCTAAGTTCATCAGAGCACCAGGGTGCTGAGGGTTGAGCCCGTTTAGGAGTCCACTTTTTTCAGGGTCTAGATGGTTGCGAGTTGTGCCTAGCCATTAACACTATGTTAAATGTGTTGTTGAAGAATGTGAATGCAAATCAACATCAGTTGGTCGTCCATTTTTAGCAGGCTGTGCTATGTGTAAAGTTCTCACAGTCACTTGAGTTTTTAATCTGGGTGAGTTACTCAGAAGTATTAGCATTTCTTAGCGCGACAGGCATTATCTTGTATTTATATTTGAATTCATTTTATTTATAATATTCAACAACGCCAAAAATAAATCAAGCTTAACATTACATGTGTATTTGTAAAGTGCTTGTTCACCCCGCGGCATCTTGGCACTGACTAACAGATGTTTGTTGTTACCCAACTCAATAGTACTCATTTTATCGACCTCAGAAGGATGAACGGCTGAGTGTACCCGCCTTCGATTTGAACGTGTCTCCATAAGGTCAAACACAGGCTCCTACAGTGTAGGCATTAGTCCACTAAGCCACCAGACCCAGCTTCTAAGCGCATATAAACAAAACACTACATTCAGAATGAGAGACATATTTAAAGAACATTAAACACACATTAGAGACTGTTGTCCACAGGTGTTGAATGTATGAAAGAAGACAATCCTGGTCATGTAAGTGACACCAGACGACGTAGCAGTGATGCAGTCACATATGACTGACTTCCAGAGCATTGCCAACCCTGCAGAAGTGCTCCAGTGATGTTGGAGCGACCTTGCTGGAGGTTAGATCTAATACTGTTTTTCGGTCTTTTAACAATTGGAAGAATTCCTCTGGTTACTTGCTGTGCTGGTTTCTCATTTCCCTTTTTGCTGTAATGGGCTAGTCAGTCGCCTCACATTAGCAGGTCATCAGGGCTGGGTTTTTGGCTCTTCTCCTATTGTTGGGGAATGGGTTTGAATTGAAAGATGATATTTGGGTCTGAGCAGCAAGCACATCTTATCTAATGCATTTAGCCAGCAATAGACCCAACCCTCAAACCACGCTATGTGATTCACAATAAATAAGAGCTTTTGTACAAAGCAACACAGGTGTGATTTGAACATCTCTGAGAGATGCTGACATTGATGGATAATATTGAATTGTATATATAGCATTTATATACCTTGAGAATATATCGATGTTATCGTCAACATGCATATATGTGGAGAGTTAAATATAGTAAATCAATACTTACCTTTAGACACTTAGCATCACAAAATGTTTGTTGTCGATAGTCCTGCTGCGATTTTTATGTAGCACAATATTTAGGACTCACAATTCTGGCATTATACTCTAGATCTGGCTTGTACGTATTGTTGGTAAAGTATATGTTAAGTGTGGCCTATGTGGGAAGCATTGTCATACGTACGGGCCAGAGGCTGTTCCGAGCTTGTCACTGTAGACTTGGCTCAGCATGTGGGAATGTCTCGGTAAAATGCATAGCAGTGACCCTTCCTTCAGATTATGGGGGTATTCTAAGCTTTTGCTTCTAAACTTCAAAGCTAAAAAGAGGGTGTAGTTCTAAAACCTTCTGTATAGCAAAACTTGCTTTGATTTTGCGATGAAAACCTTAGGTAAATATCTGCCAGAGGAAGTGCATGTGATCATGAAAATGTTACTTTTTGGGTGTTTTAAGGGCCATATATACGAAATTTCCAATTACCATTTCATACAAAAAGTGAATGCTAAGAAATCGCTATTTAGGAAATGCAAAATGGAACATACAAAAATTGCGATTTCCTAATAGCGATTCCTATGGAGTCGCAATGGCTATTAGGATATCGCGATTTAGGGAATGCAAAACAATTGGTTCCGATGGTCCTTAGCCTCCCCTTAAATAACAATCAAATATAAGTGGTGCTCGTTTAAAGCCCTGCAATGCCCTCGGGGCATGTCCACGTTCCATGCCACTTTAAAAAAAGCATTTTGCTGTGCTTTTTTTTTTATTGCACATGGTTACCATTGGATTGGATCTGATGGTAATTGCATTTCCTAAATGCCCATTTAACATTTAGGAAATACTTTGTACATGTGCTTAGGAAATTGCGAATGTGAAATCCCTATTTGTGATCTATTTTGGTACTCGCAAAATGCAATTTCTACGGTGGTAGAAATCGAATTTTCTGACCATATATATGCCTTTGTACATTAGGAAAGGCAATTTAGCATTTCTAAAGGGCCCGAAACTACGATTCGGTCCATTAAGAAATGCTAAATCCTTTCATACATATGCCCTTATGTATTGTATTGTATTGTAATTGCATTTATATAGCGCTTACTACCCCTGATGAGGCGTCGAAAGCGGTTTTTCGGCGGGTAGCACGCTACTCCGGGACCCTCAGAGGATTAGTGTTGAATTAGTATAGTGAAACATGCAAGTACATTTTAAGTAGTGGATAGGTTAGTCAGTTATTTGGATTTGGAATGATAGCAGAAGGATAGAGTAGGACAAAGGTTTGTATTTATTTATCGCTCGCTTGTTGACGCATGCTATTCAGGGAACCTATAAAGGATTAGTGGTGAACTAATATGGTGAAATATGAGGTAATTTCAGTGGTGGATATTAGTCTGTTACTTGGAGTTGAGAAGGCTGGACCCGTACCCAATAGTGTGGATTTGATTTATGCGGGTAAATAGCGGCCATTGGATTATCAAGGAGAATACATATTTTTGACTACATCTTCCATGCCAAAAGAAGCAAATCACAGATAAGATGTTTCTAGTGCTGCTGGCCTTGGCAGAGTCTATGTGCCAGATGTACGAAATTTCCATTTTGCATTTCCTAAATAGCGAATCCCAAGAAATCGCTATTTAGAATGAATGAATGTCAGGATTTATACAGTACGGGGCTACTCTGAGGGGTGTCCTGGCGCTAATTTTAGAAATTAAGAGAATGTGAGGGGACAGAATTAGAGAGTGTAAAGCCAAGTTTTTTAAGTTGCTTTCTGAAAGACTGTTCATTATTCATTCAGCATAACTCAGCAGGCATGCTGTTCCAAGCTTGCGGGCCAGGAGAGGGATGGATCTGCCTCCGCATTTTTGCTTGTTTAACCCTTGGAACTTTGGCAAAATGGCAGCGGGAAGAGCGCAGTGTTCTTAGAAGAGAGTAGAATTGAATCCTTGCGGACAAATATGTCAGTCCATACTGGTGCAGAGCCCTGTGCATAAGAGTCAGGACCTCCTTTTTTTAACGGGAAGCCAGTAGGAACGTAACACAGCCCCCCGCAGCCCCTGCGGTGCGGGGGGCCCCTGAGCTGAAGGGGGCCCCCACAGCACAGTACTCAGGCCATATAGCTCTGGATTAAGGCCCACATGCATCAAGCATTTTTGTAGTCGCAAACGGTGCGATTCCTTAAAATCGGCCGTTTGCGAATGCAAAAGTGCTTTTTGGGATGCATGAAGCAATTTTAGAATTCGTAATATTTTTGCGAGTTCTAAAATTGCGGGTGCTTTTAAGAAGTCGCAGATGTGCGACTTCTTAAAAGCAATGCATCATTACTTTGACAAGTGGAAATTCGCAATTAGGGTGCCAAATTTACCGAGTGGTTGAACCACTCGGTAAATTTGGAAAAAGTGTTTAAAATGGTGAAAAAGTATTTTTTTCAACATTCATGTTTAACACACACATGTCTTTAGGACATGTGTGTGTGAAACATGATGCGAAAAATACATTTCAGGGGTGCATGGGGGGGTCCTTTGGACCCCCCCCTGCACCCATGAAATTTTCTAAGTGCCACTCGCAATTTGCATTGACTCCTATGGGCCTTTTGGCCCATAGGAATCAATGGGAATTGCGAAAATTTACTTAAGAAATCGGTATTCATTTGGGATTCGGTAAAAATTGCGATTTTTACCGAATCCCAAATGAATACCGAAAATAATGATGCATAGCATTTTGCACTTCTTAATTTGCGATTCCTTATTTTTCGCAAATTAGGAAGTGCAAAATGTAACAATGATGCATGTGGGCCTAAATCCGTAGTGGGGGCCCCTCTGTGTACCTTGCAGGGGGCCCCTTCAACTTTCATTACGCCACTGGAACCCAGTGTAGGTTCTTCAGGTGAGACGAGATTGAAGCTTGCCTGGGTAATTGAAGAGCCAGACAGGCAGCTGCGTTCTGAACTGCGTTTAACAAATGCAGAATAGAATGTACAAAAATGGGGATTTTAAATAGCGATTCCTACAGAGTAGAACTTGCTATTAGGAAATCGCTATTTTGCAATTCCTATGGGCCTAAATTCCCATAGGAGCAAATGTTTTGCAATTCCAAATTTGCAATATACTAAAAGGAAATTGCAAATTTGGAAATGCAAAACCAAGGCTGCCTATGGGCCGAAGGGCCCCCCATCATGCGCCCCCCAAGAATGTTGTGCACATGTAAAGCGCACACATGCTCTAGAGGGCATGTGTGCGCTTTATGGCCCTTTTAAAAAGCATTTTGGGGTGCTTTTTTTAAATGACATATGGTTACCATCAGATTGAATCTGATCGTAATTGCATTTCCTAAATGCACGTTTCACATTTTGGAAATGCTTTGTACATATGCTTGGGAACTCGCAAATAGGAATTGCGAATCAGTGCGTTAGGAAATACTAACCGCCTGATTCATCAAGCTAAATTGCACTCGCAAAGGGCAAGATTCTCAGAATCTTGCCTTTTGCGAGTGCAATTTTTGCATTTGGGATTCATCATCCCAAATGCAAAATTCGCTATTTAAGAATTCGCACATTTGCGAAGAATTGAATTTAAGGAATCTCTATTTGAGATTCCTTAAATGCAATTCATGAAGCATTTTAAAATTGCGAAAATGCAATTTTGGGCCGCTATTTACCGAGAGGTCAGACCTCTCGGTAAATAGCAAAAACTTAGAAAAATGCTTTTAAAAGCATTTTTCTAAGTTGCATGTTGCACACACACATGTCCTTTGGACATGTGTGTGCGCAACACCTGTTTCAATTTGCATTTAAGGGGTGCTACAGGGTGTCCTTTGGACACCCCTGGCACCCTTTAAATCGCTATCTTATTTGCGATTAGCTAATTGCTAATCGCAAATAAGGAATACTCCCCATTCATTCCTATGGGCCTTTTGGCCCATAGGAATGAATGGGGAGTTATTCCTTATTTGTAAATGTACAGGAATTTATATAGCGCAAATCACCAAGCGGTTTCTAAGCGCTTGCTTAGGGAACCCGTCCTGGTATTCCCCTGTGAGATCACCCTGGCAGGGTATCCGCAAGGTGAAAGCCAGGCATCCCGCCGCCCCTCGCAAATTAGGAATGTGTAGGAATCGCTATTTATTTAGCTATTCCTACATGAATCCCGTTTTGCAAGTCCTTAATAGCGATTCCTTATGAATCGCTATTAGGGGCTCGCAAAACGGGAGAATGATGAATCAGGCTGTAAATCCTTTTCGTACAATTGGCCCTAGGTCCCTGTGAGACAGCCTTGGGTTTTACTTTTAGGAATTTCCCTCAATGGACATCTTTGGTGGAGCATTGATGATTACAGAGTGGTATACACAAATAGATGTTTCTAATGCTAGTGGCCCTGTTGAAGGCTGTTCTCATACACGTTTCGGCCCACCTGAGTGGATGCCCATCTCTGACTAAACCAATGAATAGGGCAGACTGGAAACTTGCCTGCGGTTGCAGCTGAGGTTCCAGTGCAAGATCCGTCTTGCGCCGCCCTCATCGCTTGCCCTTCCAAGCGTGTCAAACATTTCTCCTGAAGGCATTCGCAGATAAGGCTCCTGTTAGTTAATGTTTGTTGGAGCACAGTTTGTCAATGTGCTGAAGTTATTTCTGGCACAGGCTCCCTGAGCTGTGTGCCATCTTGCTCGGAGGATAAAGCTAGGTCTCCCCCCTTTTTTTTAAACAAAAAATGTGTCAGCTGGGCAGGATGTGAAATGAATGACTTTATTGTCAAGCTTTATTAGAGAAACCAGAGGAGTGAGTTCCCGACACATACTGGAATAAGCACAATAAAAAATAACACAGTTCCTCAAGCCAAAACTGAGAAAACGGGTTGCTGCAGACAAATAAGTACTTGCTGGCATTTTGCACAGCTGGAACCCCCTCTATTTTATGAATAGCATGTTCTTTTAAAAGAAGCTCGTTGTTTTAAAGCTGCCACGGTGGAAGGCGAGGCTTTTAGTTTTCAGGTGTTCCTGTATGTCATCCCAGGTCTACCCGGAATTCCCCTTTAGTTCTAATGTGGGCTAATTTGTGCCAACCTGCACTGCCACTCCACAGCAGGAGTCTGATGCAGGAAATAAAGGCCTGCCTTCTAGCATGGCGAATGCCAGCAGTGAGAACAGTACCTCTTTTAAGGGAGATTTACCCAGCGAGGGCCGTAGTTAAAGGCCGCAGGCAACCACAGCAGAAATAAGTGAGAAGCAAAGGGCTAGGAGCGGGACACAAGAAATACAAAAACATAAAATTTTGGCTGCTTTATAATTCAGCTATTAATTTTGCTAAGTACAGTTTCCATTTAGTACTCAGGGCACTAACACAGTATTACATCAATTTCTTCTTGTGTGTAAAGGATTCTACATATTGTAGAGCCATCACAGTCGTCCAATAGTATGGGACCACTGCCTACTCTTAAAATATAGTTTTACAAACTTTTCTTTATTTTGTAAACGCATCTTGTTTTCCTTTAAGGAACACGGGCTGCATGGCTGCATTTAAAAAGAAAAAGATTGCTTTATTTAAATGCAGTCACAGACATGTTGCTCTGCTGACCCCAGCAGGCCACCATCCCTTTATTGCCAGAGAATCAAAGTGGGTTGTGACCTACCTCGTTCTTATTCATGAGCTAGGTTGAATAGCAACCCACTGCAGTTTGGTATTTTGTGAACCGGCCTATTAGTAGACAGGTCAGCCTGCAAAATACAGTTGGATTCGCTAAAAGTCGGTGCGCAAATTACTCCCACTTTTAGCAAGTCAATTCAATTCAATTCAATAGAGACTTTATTTCGGTTTGATTCAACCATAAAAGTACACAAGTCATAAAATGCAATTAATTAGTTGTATGTACATTTAGCAAGTCAAATGTACATACAACTGGTACTATGTGTATCTGCTAGCATCTTTTGGGGACTGGAGGTCCACTCCATCATCGCCAGAAGGGACTACGGGTAAAGTGGAAGGACAGATCAGCTGGTTGAGCCCCGCAGGATATGTAACCTGTAGGTCCTGGGTGTGAGACTTAGTGGTTTGTTTAATTCTTCTGAGTTTGTTAAAATGATTACCTTTCAAGATTGTAGTAATACCTTCGGTTACTAAACGGCCCAGGGACATTTTAGATTGTGGTGCATTAGATAAACTCACAGTATTATCAAAGAGAAACAAACAAGCCCCTCCAACCAAATAAGAATCCTAACGATACCTATTGGCCCCCTTGCGAGCTGTCCCTGCATTAAAATGGTGAGACTACAGCAGTAGGATCCTCATTTCCCAGTGGCCAAGTAATTAGTGTGATGTTTATTGCACCTCATAACATTTTCATTAGCTGAAATGGAATTTATTATGTGTGATAAACCAGCAAATTCGGAGTTTTAGGAAATACCATGTGGACTTTGGTGCTTACTGCTCCCAAAACGCATGTTCTGGTAAATATCAGGCATTTCTCTCCTGCTAAATATCAAGAGATTTGACCTGCCAAAATGTATCACCAGTGCTTAATTTGAGCCGGTGATTGCTGGGGGGGGGGGGCATTTAATTTTCCTCATCAGAAATTAAGCAAGAGGGAGGAAAACACACAAACGGGAAAGAAAGACAAAAAGAAAGAAGGTAAAACAGGCACAAGGGGAGAAAGCAGGGACTGGAAAAGGTAAGATAAATTGCAGCAGTGTATGCAGTGGCTCAGCTAGGCGTTTTGCCGACCATGGCGGTCTCTGCCTTTCCTGCCCACGTCTGCGCTGAAGAGCGGGGGGTTGCTACCGATGATTCTTGCGTTTGCCACCCCCATGGCAAACTCATGTGAGGTGGTGCAGGGCAGCTACCCCCAAAACTCGTGCCACCCACGGTGGCCCTCCAACATCACCTCCTTGCTACACCACTGAGTGTATGTTAGTATATTAAAGAGGTCTTAGGTGGATTCTAAAGTACGCAGCCTTGGTATTCAGTGAACCGATTTTTTATAGCACCACCAGATCAGAGCTTTGGAAAAAGTCACTCATTCTTTTACAAATTAAGCACTGCGGCACAACCCGTATTTACAATATATGCAGCAGCAGGAATCACCGCACCTATTCCAATAGAACGGGCTGCTAATAATAAGGGCCTAGGTGACATCGCATACCCCCGCCATCTTGAAAAAAAAGGCAGGGTGGAAGGAACATTAGATTATCCGCCCACTGTAATTTGTACCTAGTTGTATTTGCCCTGAACAGGTGATGGTTGGGCATTGCTATTTTCGTGCCCATTTGTAGGTGGTGGAATGGCAGGGAGTGTCTTGTGTATTCCCCCTTAGAATATTTTTTTGTGTGAAATGAATGTGAACTTTGCTGTCCGCTGCGTAGTCCACGCACACGCCCACACACTTTTCTTGCACTCTGGTGCACCCTCGTGCTTGGCATGGCCCACGCCCATCTCTCCCTTCCTGCTCTCGCATTCCTTCGTCTTTCCGTTCCCGCTCGGATGGTTTTGTACATACAGTGAGTCATGCCTCATTGTTCTCCATCTGATAGCGGCGGCTGGCTAGTGCCTGCCTCATAATGCTATTGATAAACGTGTACGTCTGTTTATTGAAGTGATCAGATGTGTGCGTCATCCATGAATCAGCCTGGGTGGGCATGATCAGGGCTCTTTCGAAGAGGTCAGCACTGAACATAGGCCTAGGGCAGAGGTCTTAAAACTTTTGTAGGTTGAGGCCCCCCAGCTGATTTTTTTTACCTGTCGGGCCCCCCCACCACCTGACAAATTTCTGGAATCTTGTACACCACATAATCAACCGCCACCCTCATATCCCGGGCCATATCCGGCAAATAATGTCCAACACAAAAAGTGTGTTTAGTTAACTGCAGGTTTGTGAGTGGGTGTGGTTAAATGACAGAGGCTTATTACACAGCTTTAAAACTCAATCTTCCAGCAGGTACATTAGTCACCAGACCCTGGTGAACCACACCAGAATATAAGCTATGCCGCTTTTATTGTTGCCTAAAAAATGCTGGATATACAAGGAACTTTGCAGTGTCAGCCCCCAGTAACAAATCCGCCCCCACCTTTCCAGCCTCCCAGGGAAACGCCTGATACCCGTTGCAGCCAGTCAGCCTTGCTACCACCCTCCAATGGTGCCCCTCATCTTCGCATAGACCGTCCCTCATGTATATTTGATTTCTTTTATAGTGCTACTCATCCCAAGTATGTACTGCAGGGTATCGGTGTGCTTTACATAACACAAGTTATATAAAAACAATGCCTCATATAAATGTGAAAGTCAATGTTCTGAAGATAATGGGGCTACAAGGTGTAATCATTCTTTCATCCATCATTCAGTCTTTCACCATTCATTCATTTCACCATGTCCTTCCATCTGTGTGCCCATCCATGGCCACACATATTCAACCATTTGCAAACCTATCCATCATATATCCTTCAATCCATCATTTCACTCATCCATCCCTACATCCACCCTTTCACCCGACCCATCCGTACACTCATCCATCCATCCAGCTATTTACCCATTCACCCATCCAGCCATTCTTTCACTTACTCATCCATCCAGCCACTCACCCTTCCACCCATTCACCCTTTTAGTCATCCATCCATCCTCCCTTTCTCTCTCCATCCCCCTTTCTCTTAGCCACCCATCCGGCCTTCCAAATCTACTCATCCACTCATGAATCCATCCATTGACCCTATCACTCATCCATCCTCTCTCATCCTTCCACCCTTTCACTCCTTCACTCATCTACCCATCCTTTGGTCCATCCACCCTCCCTTTCACTCACTCATCCATCTATCCTTACATCCACCCTTTCATTCATCCGTCCATCCACCCTTTCAATTATCTATCCATTCATCATTTCACTCATCCATCCATTCACTCGCACATATTCCAGCCTTCCACCCATACATCCATTTACCTTTTCTCTCATCCATCCTCCCACTCACTCACCCATCCATCCTTTCTCTCATTATCCATCCATTCACCCATTCATTCACCCTTTCACTAATCCACTCCGCCATCCACCCATCCCTTCACTTACTCACTCGCCCACCATTTCACATTAATTATGAGCTGAGCTTTCGTCTGCTGGTCTGAGGGCTTAGTTTTCTCTGGGACTAAAATCGTTTGGGTGTTTTTCAAACACCTGCAGGATACTTGCACCAGCCTTTGCCTCACGTACCTCCCAAGAGCCCTTGTCTAAGTAGTTCATCGACTGTACTGATCCTGAGGTCACTGTAAACAATTGCCTGAAAGTACTTAACTGCCATAAAAGTAGTCATGACACAGAACATCCCTTTGGAAACACCTTGTTCCCGTGTTCCAGCCCTTCAACTACACCTGCTGAGTGAACCAGAACAAGGTAAAGGTGGAAAGTATGCTGCATTTGGCTGTTTCAGCAGCAGTGGCTTCAGCAGCAGCTTCACCGCATTCCCACTACCCGAGGCAGGTTCATGTATTTCATTGTTCAGTTTTGCTGGCAGATGTACTCATTCATTCATTGAGTGATTGTGCTTCAGGCCATGATAGGTTGTCAGTCAGCCTGTATGGACACTTTCTTCTTTTGACCACCACCTTAAGAGGTGAAATGATTAACTCACTCAACAAGCAGACATCAAAATGTCCTACAGCAGACCTTTGGCCATTTCCTTCTTCATTTTCTTTCTAACTGTACCTTGCAAATCCTTTGCCCAGCTCAGTTTTTCGCCCCAATGCTTTCATGAACGCACTTTGGAAGTTAGCTAAACTCCAATACTTCCCATTCTTATCCAGCAAATGGAACAGACCCTACCTACATTATACACCCAGACTAAGAAGCTTAACTTCACCAAGCCAGGGGCACAAAACAGGCCCCTGCAACTCCTGCAGCACAAGGGGCCCCTCATCCTTTCAGGTGGCGCCCCATTCAGCCCAAGACCAATAAGCAAATGTAAAATTATGGGGCCTCTCCTTTAGCCTTTAGTCTCATGACTATATCTGGCCTGTCCTGGTTTCTGCACGGCTTTGTAAAATACGGATATATATATATATACCCCGTCCTCCCCACTCTCACTTTCTGCTGGGAGCGGGCAGCGGACCTGCCTCTGTGCTGCCTGACAAAAACAAATAAATTACTTAATTTTTTTCAGACTTCGGAAGGGCCTCGCAAAGGAGAGCAGAATATACCTTTAAATTCTGCTATGCAGGATGATAAGACCTTTGTCCTAAAAAACGGGACATGTATGTATTTAAAATTAGAAAAAACGTCAGGACTCCGGAACAGTCCTCTGAAAACCAGGGCTGTCCTGGGAAATCCTGGACGTTTGGTCACCCTACATACCCCATGGTGCCCCTGTCCACCAATGACAACTTACAACTATTACAATAAATAGGGTTATTGTGAATTTGACGTATGATTATTTTTGTGCATGTGACTTTGTGCTTGATTGCGTTTTGGGGCACATGCTTCTAAGAAGGATAGTCAGACACTTAGTTGTAGGTAATGACGCTGTATAAAAAAACAAGCACTGGCATAGCAAATCGCTATGGTTTTAATGGCAACTCCTGCCAACACTGGCATTTATAAGTGCTGTTTTACATTTGTTGCATACATAGTTGCTCTTTATCATTTAAAGCCAGCCCTTACCAATGTTTGGAAAAGGTGGCGAAAAGCATTGATTTCTGTATATAGTTCAAATATTAGATAAAAAGTTAACGTGACTAGCAGTGAGGGGATTGACTATACTTTTCAGATGTGAAATAGTCCGTCTTGCAATCTGATGGAAGCGGAATGATACACCAAGCAGCCAATAGCATGAGGTGAGAGCCTATTAATGCTCTTGGCCCCCTCTAGCTATAGTGTAAATAATTGGGTAACAACAGGCTTTGCATTGTCAAGTTAAGCCTAACAATACAAAAACAAGTTATAACCGAAACTTAGTTATAGTAACAAAAATATTACAATTACAAATTAGCTCAACGCAAATGAGTCTAAGGCAAGTTATCATATGTGAACACAAGTTTATACAAACATGTGAGCACAAGATAACGAAATATCAGTAAGCATAAGTTAAAACAAGAGTTCAATATCAGAATTTAACACAACGTATTGCAACATAACAAATATTAGCATATCATATTATATGAAATCACAGTGTGATAACATATATAATGCAACATTTGTGAACAGATTATAACATAGGCTTTCATTTAACACATTCATGTAAGGAAGTTTTATTCTTAGTCTGTTTTCATTGACCCAGTTGGACAATCATACCTGGAAACTGGGTCTGTATAGCAGGTGTTTTGGACAGGAAGGATGACCTCCGAGTGTTGAGGTGATTCAAACTTTGATATGGTCTAGTGTGAGACAAAGGAGAGTGACTGTTGATGGGACGCGAGTTGTGCAGTGCATCAGTGCCTGGTTGATTCCTCAGTAATGTTGGTGTTTCCACTGTGTGGCTATACATTCCACTATCTATGTCTACAATCCTACTGGGAAGAAGAAAAGATAGTTCAAAGTTTTACACTTCTTTGAGCACTATTTTTCTCAGCCTTGGGTACCAATCTTCTCAAGCATCTCTTGTGCCAGAGCTAGCCCCTACTTGACGTTATTGGTAGGATCACCTCCTTTTGGCATTGACTGAACTAGAGACATGCAAGAAATGCAAGAGCAGTATCCCCATATTTGGTGTTGGTGAAGAAGGTCGCAGCTTCTGAGGTTGTGCTTTGAGGAGAATTATGCCAACCCCAGGTCTTGCGGATTAGACACCATCCCTCTTGATCCTGTACCAGTCTCTCTGGTGTGGTCCATAACCATCACAACCCACTAGAGCAGCCCTTTGTTTTTTTCTCCACCCGCTCCTATGTGGCTTTAGGTCTCTTAGATTCGGGTGAGATGACCTCATCATTCTTCCCAATTTCTAATTTGTGGTTTGAGTACTTTGAGGCTCACAGGAGCTATGCTGTACCACCAGACCCATCTTAGTCTCTCTGGAATGGATTGAGTCTACTGAGAAACACTAGACCTGTTGTCATCCTCAGAGTCAAGGCTATCACCCTGCATTCCTTTCCCCTACCAGTTCATCCAGTGCAGGCCACAGCGACTCACCAGAGCAACCTCTAACAGTGCAGTATTGGCATATTCCAACTCTAATGGAAACCAAATCTGGTCCACAAGCTCTCAGATTGTCAACTTTCCCCCACAACCCTTTGTGGGTGATCAACCCACATGTGACACCCCCGCCCTACGAAATGACTCGTTCTGTTCCATCCTTTCCCACAGGTCCCTGACTTATGACATAGTATAGAAGATGAAACTGTTAAGCAGGTCCCATCAATAGGCAGCTATTCTGGAGCAATGTTGTTGTAAATATGCTACTATTATATCAGCCTCTTATCCAGGAGGGAGAGAAGTGCAGAGGAAGGAACGCAAAAGGGTTGAAGTTTGCCAACAACATGACATTGTTTATCTTGAATTGATGAGTGGTGTCTTCAGCGATGTTACAATGATTTTGTGTGAGATGACATTTCCAAACAAGGGCGGAGGTGATAGTTAAGATTTGAGCCTCAAAATATAACTGGCAAATTTGAGTGGTTTAACAAATTTGAACTAGAACCGTAATACAGTTTCGAACTGTGTTTTTTCATTACATTTCAATCATTTTGTAAAGAGACCTGACTTCAAAATAAAGGTTGACCTGTAATTGTTTCACCTTTGATAACATAGTTTAGAAAGCCAGCAATTTCTTACCTGATTGTTAATATATTTACCTTTGTTCTTTTAATAAACTTCAATCATAATTTAACTGTACCTGCTAGCCGGAAAAATAAATAACAGGTTAACTCAATCTTATTATTTTGCTTTGATTGAGTATCTCAGTCAGTGCTCGTATTTGTGATCGGGCCCAAGATATGTACTCACCATCAGGGTCTTCAGAGTTTGTCTTGGAGTGAGTGGGGCTGCTTGTGTTCTTGGTTCTTGAACCACCAATGGCTGACAGTGCAAATCCTTCCTCAGAGTGATTATTTTCTAGACAGTACCCCGGTGTGTGTATCTGATTGAGCATAAGTGCTAGTGTTATAGGACATATGTTGGACGCATGCTATTGTCGCAGTTTCTTTCCCTCCTGCATTGTCTTCAAACCTCTGTGATTAGGTCAAACAAACCGCAAACTTGCATACGTTTGCTGGTGTTGGAGCACTCCCCCAATTCCCTCATTGTGGCCCAAAGTGCTGGTATGGGTGAGTGGGGTGTGTATAAACCTGGCCCTGTGTTGGGCACCCCGCCTCTCTCTCTACTTATGCTGCAGTTGAGGCACTCCCCTAAATCCTTGATTGTTGCCCAAAGTGCCAGTATGAGTAAGGGGAGTGTGTGCATAAACGTGCATTAGCATTTGACATCCTCCTCCTCACTCTACGTTTGCTACTGTGGGAGCACCCACCCAAATCCCTGTATGTGCCCCTGAATGCTGCCCTGGGTGAGCAGGTTCTATGTGTAAACCTGGACCTGTGTAAGGCACCTTTGACTACTCTGCTTTTGCTGCTATCAGGGCTTTTGCTTTTACTGGAGCCATCTTTCAAATCTCTGATTGTGGCCCTGTGTGCTTCCAGTCAATTACATTGTGTAAAAATGTAAACATAAATTTATTGACAGGAATTCTTAAGTAATATATTCAAAAGTGTTAATCAATGAAATCCTGTTTGCCACATTTTTTTAAACTCAAATATCTACCGATTGGATTTACACCAATAAAAAATAAAACACTTGCTTAGTAAAGTAAAATGTTCCTGCCAGGTTTGGTCTAAATCCTTTCAGCGGTTTGTGCTTTATATTTCAACAACATATAATGAGAGCTAAAATGGTAAATTATACACCTTTTCACCTGCACTTCATTTTTCCTTCAATGGGTCTTCATGAAATTTACCATGCTGAAACTTAGCTGACTGGGTTGATAGATTTCCTAGTTTCATGCAAATCTGTTTTAAGATTACAAATTACTGGCAAATCCCAAAAAGGCTTTCCAGTGGAAAGAGCAGCTGAGCCACTGAGGAGAACAACAATATGTAAAAGATATATATATATATATATATATATATATATATATATATATATATATATATATATATATATATATATATATATATATATATATATATATATATATTTATGACAAAAACAAAGGTTACAAGAACCTTATAGTTAGGAAATAAAATTTTAAAAAACCTTTGAAATTCACTGAAAAAAACAGAGGTTAAAGGGAGGTTATTGTTAAGTTCACATTTTACACGCACAAAAAACATGCAATTTTAACAGTTACACTTATCTCAATAAACTATAACTCGTGCCCTAAGGTAACTATAACTCGCGTCCTTGCTACACACAGTTTTCTCATCACTAATTGTTTTGCAAATGTTGCAGTTATAAAATGAATGATGTCGTACAAGGTGTCATTACTGATGTAATATGTGGGGTAAGTAGTACTGCATAGCGAGGGCGCGAGTCATATTTACCTTAGGGCACAAGTTATAGTTTCTTGAGATAAGTATAACTACAGCAAAAAGAACAAATGATGGACAGAATGCTGAACAATGCAAAAATTCACTCCTATGTGTTACTATAAAAGCCCTGATGAAGTTCAATGATAATCGAACGAAACGCATCGGCAGGATGTTGTACGTTTCTAATAAAGGAGAAACCTGAAAGGAACATTTGCCATTATTGAATCTTGGAAGAGAAGCTCAGTGGTGCACCATTCTAAATACTCAAAATAGTATTAACGTATTTGAACACAAATTCTCAAGCTCACACACCCAATGAACATAATCAGCCCACATTAAAAAGGAGATAAAACTAATTGTAATGGCGTCAGATTACCTTGAAGCAGAAAATCATGTTCACTAAGAAAGGATGGTCACTATGTACCAGACTGCAAACTCTCCACCCAACAACGTAAAACACCTTAGAAGACTTCCTCTAGTGACTACAAGCTGAGTTCACACAATTGAAAGAAGCCACAAGTGGGCACAGTTCAAACAGTAAAACAACTCAAAATGTACATTATTAGATATAGGAATAAACTAAAAACAGGAGCCAGCTCCCTAAAAACGCACCTTCATGGCATGAACCAATAGAGAGCAGGCCTACAAAGGGAGCTACAGGGGAAATATCATGAAAATAAGCAAAATACCATTTAAGAAGATTGGGCACAGGCTGGACTAGCTGGGAAAAGAACCCTCCGACATTAAAAATATTACACACAACAACAATCGAGGCGCATCTGAATAAGTGATGGGTGTAAACGGAGCTGAAGAGAGCCAATGCATAAATAACAGTACAGAAGCTCACAAATACCTAGGCTAAAATACCAAAGTTCATAAGCACAAAATATATCACTGTACAGAAAAAGAGATTCACATGAGAACCTCCTATGCTAAATTGATCCCCCAGCCCCCAGAACTAGAAAAAGTTATTAAGTACTAGATTTCAATGGAACAGTCTTAGACAAAGACCTAGATAAAACAACGAAACATTAAATTATGCAATATTCAGACCTAGGCACAGTACCTCAAAATATATCACCATTAACACTAGAACAAATGATCTACATTGAGAAGGTTTTTACATCATACCACAGGACACCTGATACCATGGGAAACCTGGTGAAGACAGCAAACAAACATCTAAGCAGATCTGCAAACTTCATCCATCCAATGAAAAGCCTCCAGGATGCAGCGTTTTTTGCTATACAGTCAAAGCTTGGAACACTACATCCTACAGAGAAGCTTTGGATAAAAACACGCACACGCCCACACGCACAAATTCCAGCCGCGGTCCTTTCAGGTAACAGCAGTGGGGCTGTGGGGCTGGGAAAAGGGGGATTAATTATTTATTGAATTTTCCCTCTGCATCGTCTCTCGAAATCCCCCCTTGCCCGGACCCACCGCTGTTACCTGCACGGACCACGGCTGACAAATTCCTCTGTAAACAGGTACTGTAGCATGATCCCATTGATGCCTGTTGAGTACAATTAGGTTGGCAGGTATTACTGTTCAAGGGACAAATAGTGACTTCATAATACTTGATAAAGCTTGATAGAAGTGAAAACAAATACACCAACCATAAATTCCTGTATGTTTTATAAAATGAGACCAATCCCCCCGTTGGACGGGAATTAAAGACAGACCAATAGAAGAGGAGGAGATGCACATCTCCAATACAAACAGGAAAACCTAAGAAATAGATTACCTCAATCTGCTATAAAAAGAAAACAAACTCAAAATTCATAGTCAGTGGGGAACTCGAACACAACAGAACAAATTGAATTTATACAAGCAGCTAAACATGAAGTCTACCCTCACAAAATGATGTCCTCGCTGTGAGGGATCCAAAACACATACAAAGAATGGATGTATGTAGGGTCATCGAACACACACTAAAGATTGGAAAATCTCAAAGCAGATAGACCAGAAAAACAGAGCAAGTTGAATCTGCCACCAATGCCAGCTGAGCCTCATTGAAAACGAGACACACTTCCTTATGTACTGCTCTAAATACGAGGAATCTAGCAACTGCTGTTTTAGCATAATAGCCTGCTGGTAATGGCGAGTGATAGATTTTATGTGGCTTACATTTCCTCTGAGCACTGGAAAACAGTAAGCCGGCACAGCTCAACAGAGAATGTAGCTTCTGATATAAGCGAGCCAGCGCTGCACTGCCGTAACCTTAGATTGGAGCATATTACCTCCCTCCTCCCTCTTCCGTATCACAGTCCTGACCTTGGAGCACTATGTGTTCAGAACACAGCATTCACCCGTAGAACACAATCCTCACCCACAGTTGCTATCTGGCAGGAAGTTCCTGTCATCTGACCTATAAGGTGGGGCCGACCCAAACCACGTCCTGTAATTCCCCAAAAAATCATAAACACCAAAAAACTAAACCACTTGAGAAATCTAAAGGAGACCCAACAACTGGGCCCTAGGGATTCACACAGTTTTACCATTTGTTTGTCCTCCAACTCCCAGGGTGGAAGGGAGGGATGGGTTTGTGGCCAGGAAGATTATGCCTCGGAGTAATGAAGATTACTAGTTAGTAACCAAGTCATTATTCCCTGGCACAGTGACCAGAATTCACCTTTGGGGGAGCAGCTTAGGGGGGTAGGAAGCAGAGTATGCCAGAAGCGCAGGAAGCTGGCAACCTTGCAGGGCTCCCTCTGTAGGCCTGTAAGAGTAGCCCACAAAGGGAGCATTCTAATTGGCTTGTTAGCTCCCAGCATTCTATACAGGCTTCTATTACTACATTATAGCACCCCGAAAAGGGCACTTCTGGGTGTTAAAAGCCTTCTTCCAAATTACAGACCTCACCCTTAGGGGATGAGCTGTAATTGGGAAGAAGGCCTTTAGTTACTTGTTTAGCCCCAGTCAGAAGGGCATACTACTATTAGTAAACTCTCCACTGAGGATTTGATGCTCTAAATGAAACAGTGAGAACAGAAGGTCAAGACTTAGCAAGGCTGGAGCAGAAAGCCTACACCTGCCATTATTGGCCCGCTGACACCCCTGTATCTTCGGTGGCGCTCCTAGCTTACCATCATCTTAATACAGGGAATTCTCCAGCAGGATCACTGACTTCTTAAACCCGTACCACGAAGATAAGATCTGCAACCTCCATGGAGATGGCTGAAGAGGCAGCATATTACCTGGCAACCCGCAACACCATCAGAGATTGAAAAAGCAACGTCAACACTTTCAAACTCATAAGCAGTGCCAATAAAGCTTTATTGTGAGGCGGCTGAGATGAGGGGTGAGACCTCTTGAGAAGCCCAGAGGTGAGCCCCATACCAAACTCTACACTAGTGCCAAAGGGGCTCCCAAAAAAGAAGTGGAAGTAGGGATGAGGTTGCCACCGATCGTCCAGTAAGTGGTGGGAGGTGTATTCTTTGAAGGCGCTTGGCACATCTAGTCTAGGTCCATAGTTTTAAACTTGCCTTAACTTATCCTTATGCATCCGACCCCTCTTGATTATTATTTTTTAAAAGTGTATGTAGTGCAGCTCTGGTAATTACACAAATGGCAGGTACTTGGAGACAGTATTAACAAGGCTGTGGACATCTTACCCTAATGGAATAATCTAGGATTTGAAGTGTTTTCCGAGTCAATTTTTGTTGTTACAACGTCTAATTAGATGCAAAACTTTTCTTGCAAAGTAAATGGAGACTAGCTCTGTTCCGAGACCACCCTCACCGGGATTTGTTGTCCACATTTACTGTTAGGACCTTCACTTTGAGGCTTGGGGGCCTCTCCGGCTCAGGGGTTAGTTTGCAAAAATCACAAGTGCAGGGGCTCACAGTTTTCTTTTTTGTTTGAGGAACATGCCACCAAAGTTCAGAAAACAGAATCACCAAATGTCAAGTCTGCCTAGTCTTGAGTCCACCTCATGCTTCTTTCTTCCACCACCCCACACTGCCTGTGCCTTTATCTCTTTATTGCAGGTTCTTTCTCAACCTTGCTTTCTCCTTGTGGCACTGGGTTCCTATCTTTCTCTTCCCCTTTCTTTTTCACTCTTCTCTAGGCCAAAGTATGATAAAAATGTTCAGGCTCCCTTAAAATGAGTGCTGTTTCCTACCACCTAGAATGTACGGACCAATGGTACAAAGGAAGCACTCACCCTGCTTATACAGTCAATGGAAGGGCGAGAAGAAAGGGAAAAGGAAGGCACAGAACAAGCTCGACAACCATTATAGCACATAACCGGAAGGTGCAGGGCCCCCAGGGCCGGACTGGCCATAGCGGGCACCAGGCATTTTCCCAGGAGGCTGGAAGGGTGGGGGTGTTGCAAGGAGCAGATGCAACAAAAGGAATATGCTCAAAGGTTGAGAAATTTCAGCGGGCCGGTTTTGCGGCAGTGGGGGGGTGTTTCCTTGTTTCTTGGGGGCGGTTTTGCAGTGGTGTTGGGGCCCCAGTAATCAGGGCCGGACTGGGAACCGAAACCGGCCCTGGCAAAGTGCTTGGCCGGCCCCCCCTCCCCCGGGTGGGGGGTTGGGGGGTGCGACCGCGCTCTTTGCTAGGGCCGGTTTTTGGCCGATTTTGTTACAGTGCCGTTTTTGCAGCTATGCAGCAAAAAACGACCCTGTAACAAAACCGGCCCCATGGGGCCCAAAACCGGCCCCCACCCTCGCGGCCGACCGGGGGATTGCCCGGTGACTGCAACGGCCAGTGACTGCAACGGCCAGTCCGGGCCTGCCAGTAATGAAAGCAGTAGCAGTGCTCCACACATGCACCCTACCCGCCCACCCATCCTACAAAATTGCCAGGGCTGCTTTGGGTTCCCAGTCCGGCCCTGAGCTTCACCCTTATTCCTAGCAGCAGACTATCAGCGGCTAGCGTTGAAGCTGCACTGTATTGCGACTTTGCTGTCGGGTTTAGTAATCTGCTGCCTTAAGCCTTGTTCTGTACAGGATGCTATGGGGCTGCTCCTGGGTGCATAAAATCCCATAAACAGATTTGTCTCCATTTAAATGAACTGTTTATCCACAGAATGAGATTAGCCCGATGTAGGCTTATGATTAACGAGGCGGCGGCAGGAGGAGCCTCCGTAACACATGGCGGGTCCCAATGGGTCTTGGCGTGATGCTGCCGGAGGTGAAAAAAACGCAGACAGGGCGTCCTCCAGCACTTTCAAATCCTGATAACATTTGTATGCAGATGGTTTGGGGGATTTTTCCCTTTATTCGTTGAAATTGAAGGCTTAGGCACCATTGCCACTGTTTCCACACCTTGTGCTCGCAATGGTTGATGCTAAATAGGCCAGTTTTTATGGAGCACATCTTTACCTGGAAGGGGTGATGGTGCTGTAGAGAGAGAGCATGCAGAAACCAGAGGTGAGACAGAGAGTGCTATGTGTTTACTCAAGGACTAACTAGTCTGTGGGGGCTTTACAAAACTGTAGGTGCGCCTCCTGGTGCTTCAAAGCAAGAAACCATGCCTTGTTCCGTATTTTTGTTGCCTGAACTCTGCGAGCCTTGGCTCTAATTGTAAGCAACTCACCATCTGCAGGACATAATATAACATTAGTGGAGGAGCGGAGAGCATGACTCAGGCAGTATCTGCGGTAGGAAAGATACACCTGGGCCATTGTAAGCACAGTGCTTTACATTGACAGCCTTAAACAGTACTCCCTTGTTAACCATCTTCCAGCGCTCTTGGCCACGTGCCTGCATCATGTGGCCAGATTTGCATTTTTAAGAGGAGTCTAGCTGCCATATTCTGAACACACTGCGAATATTATTGTTACACTGAACTCCAGTGACAGATCAGGGTTAAACCCATCATTTTTTTGCACACCACGCCATTCCAGTTTAGACCCAGCAATGTGCAAATAAGGCTGGACCCTGTCCCCAGTCGAGCAGTCCAGTCTGAACTGCCAGGCCAGGTCTTCCCTGGACCAGAAACAAGCATCCTAGGACCGGTTTTGGGGTGACACCCCTCATCAGCCCGGCTAATTTGACTCTGGTGGCGTAGCGAGCACGGGACCCACGTCGGGTCGACAAATGCAAAAAGAACAGATGATGGACGGAATGCTAAATTAATCAACCATTCACTCCTGGCTTAGCAGTGTGGGCTGGACTGTGTCCATGAGGAACAGGGTCAAGACTGATGGAGTCAACCCAAAACTGACTAGAGGTGAGTGTCTAAAAAGTCTAAGCACTCCGTCCATCATTTCCTTGTGTTTGCTTTGTTCACTTTATGTTGGCAGAGTAAGCCCAGACGTGGGTCACTTGCTTACTTTGCCACTGGATTTAGGGATGTTACCCTGAAACCGGTCCCAGGATGCTTGCTTCCGGTCCAGGGAAGACATGGCTTGGCAGTTCGGGCTGAACTGTTCCCATGAGGAGCAGGGTCAAGACTGATTTGTGTATGGCTGGGTCTGAACTGGGGTGATGAAGTGAGCTAAAGAACGATGATGGATTCAACCCAGATCTGTGACTGGGTGTGAGTGTCTGAAAAGTGTCAGTGCTCTATCCATCATCTCCTTGTATTAGCTTTGTTCACCCTAAGTATGTAGGGTGTACTGAAGACGTGAGTCCCTTGCTCACTTTGAAACTGGATTCAAGCTAGCCTGGCTGATGAGGGGTGCTATACCAAAACGAGTCTCAGGATGCTTGTTTCCGGTCCAGGGAAGACCTGGCTTGGCAGTTCGGACTGGACTGTTCCCATGGGGGACAGAGTCAAGACTGATTTGAATATGGCTGGGTCTGAACTGGGATGGTGAAGTGAGCTAAAGAACGATGATAGATTCAACCGAGATCTGTGACTGGAGTGAGCGTCTGAAAAGTTTCAGCGCTCTCTCCATCATCTTCTTGTGTTTGCTTTGTTCGCCCTTAGATGGAGATGTAGACTGGAAATTAAACAAGCATTTACAAATCAATGGTCTCGCCAGTTAGAGCTATTGGCATTGTAAATGACAGAACTTTTATTTATGTGTTGGTTTTGAAAACAGATAAATAAATGGCATTGTCATTTACAACGCCAATAGCTTAATCTGTTGCAAATGCCACACACAAACACAGAGAGACACACACACACACAGACCCACACACACAGATCCCCCCACACACACAGAGCCCCCCACACACACACAGACACACACCCCCACAGACACACAGAGCCCCACACACACAGCGCCACACACAGACCTACACACACAGAGTCACACACACACATAGCCCCCACACACACACAGAGCCACACACAAACACACAGACCCACACACAAATACAGAGCCCCACACACACACACACACACCCTGAGCCCCCCAGCCACACACACCCACACAGAGCCCCACACAAACACACAGACCCACACACACACAGAGCCCCCCCACACATACACACAGCCCCCCCACACACACACAGAGCCCCCCCACACAACTCACACAGAGCCCCACACAAACACACAGAGCCACACACACAGAGCCACACACTAAGAGACCCATACACACAGAGCCCCCCACACACACACAGCCACACACACACACAGAGAGCCACACACACACACAGACACACACACACACAGCCACACACACACAGACACACACACGATCGGGTACAGAGGGCAGGCGACATGACTGTACATCATGCAGGAGACATTCCCTTCCCATGTCAACATGTAACACTTTATTTTGTCTCCAAGTGTGCCCAGCTGCATCTCCCGATCTAAAATGAGTCATGTTAATTACGATGTCCACAAACTGCTTTTTGGGGTCATTCTCAAAGAGGTGCTCACATCTCTTCTCCTACCGCCAGTGCTTTTGGAGAAAAACTAGTGTATGGACCAAGCTTGAGTCTTTGGGCGGAAAAATGGTTACTGAAATTATCGGAACAGAGAAACACTCTGAATGACGTTTTGAGAAGCGTGGAAATCAGTAAACCGTCGTTCAAGCTGCCGTTGCTACACAACAGTATTGATAAGGTTGCTGTCAAGAGAGGTGTTCTCCTGACAACCAGGGCATTCCCCGGGCAGGTGGCTGGGGGAGGGGGCGTTGCTTACTGTAACTGAAAATTCAAATATTCGCTGAGACATCTCTGCTTATAGTAAGAACCCTGAGCATCAGAACCTTACAAAAGGATGATGCTGTAGTTGAAGAAGTCCATCACAACTCTTACCATGAAACACACCTGAAAGGGTCGATTTTGAACTGCTAAAAGGTTGGGCAATCCATACCAGGTTACGTGTTTACCCTCGGGGGCGGTCGGCATGGAATACAGGTGATGGGTGACAGGCACTAGGGGAAGCACACAAGACAAGTGAATGGTACACATGGGTTTAGTTTGGATATATAAAGTGACAAAAACAAAACAGTGAAAATCCAGCCTCGACATCCTGTCTTATTACCGGCGTTAGTGTACTTAAGGAGTCCCTCTCCACCTCCGCCATCCTGACATCGTTTGGCATTAAAAACTAGTTGAACAGGGTTAGTTCGAAGGATGGAAAACTTGACTGTTTTCTTTTTGCCACTCAACCAGTCTCACTTCCTTGTTGTCTGGCGTGAGGTTTCCTACACGCTTTTCTGATATAATGAAGGTGACGTGTTCAAGAATCCAATATCTGGAATTGGACCTATATACACCACCTACAGCATGAATAAACACCAAACCCAACACCATTTAGGAGAGACACTGCGTGTTCTCGTAACCCCCCCAAAAATTGTCTAAATTGTGACTGAGTCACTCTTTCTCCATCCTGAAATTCAAATGCAACCAACAAACACAAGCATTGGCATAGCCAATAGGTCTCGCCTTTGGCACCGAATAAGTGTTTAGCCGTGAGGAGCCGGCTATGACCGATAATAATAGATTGGGGGCAGGTGGGGTTGATGTGTTTTTAATGTATTCTGTGCAGGACGGCTTTGATGTGGGTGGGCACGAACTGACAGTCTATGCAGGAAAAGATGGCGGGGGGAGCTCTATGTCCTGTGTGCTCGTGAAGTGTACATGTGTGCCCAGGTGTGGACATGTGTGCATGACGCGCTAGCGGTCATGGGTTCAGTTATAACGGAGTGTGTGCACGGACAGAGTTTGCTGTTGGTGCACCGGAGGGCTGTTTATCCCGTTGGGATAATGTGCCTGGGCTTCCTTCATACTGGCGGCGGATGTGGGGTAGGGTTGACAAAGGGGCTGAGAATTGTTTATGTACCGACTGAGTGGCCTCGGTAGGGGGTAGCATCGTGCCCCAGTCATTGAATGAACAGGGAGCTTGCTCTGCGGCAAACGGAACCGCGAGTTAAGGCATGCTACTTGTTACCTCGCCTGTGCCCCTCGCTCACAAAGTGCTGTGCCTCCCCTCTGCCCGGTTACAGATGTTCACTTACAGCAGCCGCCGGAGCGGCAGAGTGTTGTCTGGACACGGCATCTGTTCTCACTGGGCACTGACTGTGCTGCCACTGGGGCACCTGTGCATCTCACTCCCTGGGGACACGGGGGGCCTGGGGGGGAAGGGGGTTGCACAGGTCCCCTCTGTACGCTAATGTGACTCGGACTGGCAGCACTGGGACCGCTGATAGATTATGTTTTTGGGGGGGGGCAGTGGGGAGCGCTGTTGGTGGGGAGCACTGGGTGGGGGGGGGATAATCTTAGAGCTATGTGTCATATCGGTAACCGTAGTGTTCACCCTCACCGTGGGCTTAGTTTGTGGTAATTGAACCTGTACCTTGCATATGGACAGGCCGCCACTTGCAGATCATCAACAGTTTCATGAAGTTTATTTTGTTGTGCTTCACTAAACTGTCGTCCCTGGGTCGTCTTCCCTCCTCGGGTTTGCCTTCCGTGTGGCACCAGCTGTCTCGAGCTTCGCATCCTTTGTTCCTCACTGGGTGCAGTGCCCACTACTCCGTACCAGAGCAGTGGAAGTGAGACAAGAACCACCACTGCTGCCGTGTGGTGCAGTGGGATACAAGGAAGAGGCAAGGCGCACTGAACACTGGGCATTTCCCGTTGGCCTAAAGCCACGGTCTCTGCCGCTTCCCCTCCTGTATCGGGAATGGGTTGCGGTTGCACAATTTAAAACAAGTACGAGATGACGCGCCATGATGAACGTACAGTCCGGGTGGCTCCTAGGCGGCGAAGCGCGACATAGAAGGTGCGGTGCGACTGGTCCTATGCAATATGTAGTATTCCAGTTCGTGCATCACTTGCCGTTCGGCTTTCTTCGGACCTCCTCGCGCACCATAGGCTCTGCGGTCCTTAGGGCTGGCTCGTCACATCTCTAGCCTGGAGTCCGCCGCTCATTGAAGAAATGACTTGAACCATGCCGCTTTCTGAAACAAGTCAGCCTGGAGCGGAGAACAGCCTAAGAGATGCGGGAGGGCACTAGCGTGATGCCGTGAGCGTGCACGTTGCCATTCCCTGCGGCTCGTGCCAGTGGCGGCGCCTGCAAAGCGGTCTTAGAAGCGCGTTCACAGACCGGTGCCTTCTCGTGCACCGGTCTGTACCACTTGGGAGGCTCGACAATAAGGCTCGCTAGCGGCAGCGATTCGCGCAGCAACGCCAGGCGAGCCCTAATAAGTCTCGCTAGCGGCAGCGCTTCGCCTGCAACGCTAGGCGAGACCTTAAAAAAGGTTTCTACTCCCACTTTAAATAGATGGGTAAATTAAGCAATAACCCAAGCTTACAGGTCAATTGGGAGGAGGTTTCACATAATGTGCAAGGATTCGCTACAAAATGAATATCAATTTATTGGGCTGAAATTAGTGGAGCCTCTGTAAAGGAAATTTGTAGTGCACCAAACTGGTAGGTCCCGGAAACATTTATAAAGCATTAAAAACTGGACTTCAGTAAGTAAATGGATGAAAATGTTGGTTTTGTAGTATTTAAAACAGCAATGCAGTAATAGTTAGTAGAATACAATAAGTTTTTCCTTTTGGCTTCACTTTTCTTGTTGGTGCAAATTTACACTTGGTGCATCCTCAAAATACATAAGGACTGGGATGAGTAAGACGGGTGATGGGTAATAATTACTTACCTGTAATCTTCATTACCCTGAATCATAATTCTACTTGTACCAGACCAATATCCCTCCCTCACTCCCATTTTTTGCACCTACAAGAATAATGAAGATTACTGGTAAGTAATTGTTTTATTTCACAGAGACACCTTGTTTTCAGGCCAGGGTTTTCATTGTAGGAGTTTCAATTTTGTTTGAGTTAAATTAAACACACTGGACTACAGAGAATGGGGTAATGCGGCAAAAAGAACAGCAATATAGTTATCATGTGTCTACCCGAATTCAGTCTAATGTACGAACAATACATTAGGCTGCTAGTATCAACATGTGACACTGGATGCAAATACAATAAATAAAGGTCTAATGAATTCAGCTGATATAACGTATTCTGGGTCCATGCGGTTTGAACTAGAGAATTAATGACAGTTTTAATTTTAATCAACGAATTTCCGGTTGTTTTAAGCTTTTGCAAGTCAGTGAAAATTCTCAACTACTTACTAAAGTCCCATCAAATACTTGTTCTGTCAATGGATAAATACATTTGTAAGTAAGTAACGTTCCCCTAAAAACCAAACTCACACACAAACCACCAAGCAAACATGTATTCCTCTTAGAAAATATAAAATACAAAGCAATATGTCCACGGTCATAAGGCAATTAAGTTTTGATCTACACAAAACCATAACCAAACCATAACCAAACCAAAAAGAATAGTAAATCGCTGGGTCGAGTTAAAATGGTTAGCAGCATAGAAAAGGCTTGACCACACACTTAAATAATATAAGAAACAATTGGAAAATACCGACACCTTAAAAAGAAAAGAATGTGCGTGAGAAAAAAGATCCAGAGTTTAAAGTCATGACAGATGTAGTATGTTATGGTGATTGGCCTTAATGTCAATAACCAAAGCCCTCCTTAAAGGAACTAAATAAACGTTTAATTTGTTCGACTACAAACCACATCTGGAGCTCTTTGCGTGAAAGGAATAGACAGAAAAGAACCCGTCAACTCCCACAAATAAGGATGGATGTTGTCGTGAGATGTTTATTTGCAAATCTACAGTGTTTGAGATGTCAGTGTACCGTGGTATGCTTTTCACGATGATCCATTCTGTGTACAGACTTTAGCAGGTTGAACAGCTAGTAGTTGAGAGTGCGAAGGTGAGTTTTTGAATGATCACGCTTAGACTTTCATAATAATGGTGGTCATCATTTATTCGACTGGCACCAAACACGTAGCTTCTACACAATGAAGCAGTACAGTATATGTGAGTGGCGTATGTTTAATAAGAGGTTGATCAGCATACAGCGGATTCGGACAAAGTTAAGGATTAATTGACATGCTCGCCTAAAAAGGCGCGATATTCAATAATGCATTGTTTTAATCCATGTGCGCATTCCCACTTAAACCCAAAATGATCAATTAACAGAACGGACTCTTACCTGAAAAGCCGTCCCTTTCCGTAAACTGCCCGAAGTGCCATGGTGCGAAAATTAAATAGAAGAGGGAGGAAAAATAAACTGTGCCCATTGTCGTTTTGTGATTCCGCGCAGTTACGAGAGTTTCTTTGCAAGAGGCGCGCCTAGGAAGAGACGTGGAGGACAGGAGCGTGACGCCGTGAGCGTGCACGTTGGTCCCTGCGGCTCGCGCGTTCACAGACCGGTGTCTGCTCGTGCACCGGTCTGTACCACTTAGGAGGCCTTCGCAACGACAATAAGGCTCGCCAGCGGCAGTGCGCTTCGCGCTGCAACGCAGGCGAGCCCTAAAAAGGAGAGCAGCACAGCTCTTTATAGTTCTGGTTTTGTTTCTGTGATATTAAACGAAGCACATGACTTAAATGAAGGTGCCCTTGCCACCTAAACTTCATTTCATTAAAAAAAAAAACTACAGGACTGTAATAAATACAAAGGAGCTATCAATATAGTTCTGCTTTCATTTCTACGAAAAATGGAATGGGTTGGTGCCTTCCTTATAGTCTTGTGGTGAGGTAGCAATGAGAGGCACTGGGGTGAGAGGAACATGCTGACACACGGTCGAAAGAGAGAGGTGCGATGGAGCTGCAATCAATTGACACAGAGGGGAATGGGGAACAACCAAAAGGGAGTAAGGTTGGAAAGAGGAGGACAGAAGGGATGAGAAGCCCACAAATAAGGGAAAGAGGGAGGAAAGAGAAGAGATAAACAAGGGGTGGGGTGAGTTTGCTTTCTTTGAACCAGCACGGCACAAGATTGATAAACTAGTGTTAGAATTGAATAATGCAGAATTCCATGAATCCTCTATGTATAGTTGATCAATTAAGGTTTGTCAATAATGTGCTGTACCTTGCTTCCCTAAAACTCAGCATTCACCTGCATAAGAAGTACAGCCTCCATTTGCCTTGTGTAGGCAAGAATGGCCGCCCCTTAGTTGGAAAGTGGATTCAAGTTTCTTCTTTCTGCGCATGGTGCGCTTCCAAGAACGGAGCTGCATAAAGCAAGCTAGACAGAAAAGGGAGTATGTCTAAGCTAAAAAAAGGCCTTTAAATGCGGAAGATTCTGACGAAGTGCGCAATCTACGTGTGTGCGGCATGCATGTTTCTTGAAGTGGCGGCCATGCTAGTGCCAGGCAAACGTCGTTAATTTAGCAGTGCTCTCTTTTCTGGAGACTTCTGTAGTACAGTGACCATTTGCCTGTATATCTTGAATACTTCCAACTTGTTTATTTATCATACAGGCAGAATCTGACAACTAATTTTTTGTCCCATCTGGTTTACAAAAAGTAGTTATGGGGCCATGTTAGTGTCAGGCTCACATGTATATCATGACAAAGGGGGTAAATATGTACACTGCAGTTATAACTGATAAACTAGGCTGTCTGAAGGCAAATAATGTATGTATTGAACATATGTGATCAAGAGTTGAAAGGGACTAAAAGTATGATGGTTCAGTGAACTTTTTAGAACTAAAATAGCCCCGCATTGCAATGCATGCACTCTATTCGAAGCAGAAGCCTAGAGCAAATAACACAGTAGCGGCCGGCATGGCTCACAGTTGGGGGGTGGGCATGGGGATTCGAGCGGGGAGGTGGGGTGGTGCGGGTGGGCTCACAATTAAAATAATAATAATTTAAAAAACTACCTTTCCCCTGGGTCCCTCATCTTCTCTGCAGGAACAGTTGAGTGGCTTATGCAAGAACAGGAAGAAGGCAGCCAGGCTCCCTCCTCTAAGCTAATCACAGCACTGTCTGCAGCGCTCAGCCAGGGGCTAGAGGGGTGGACATGTTCTCCATGCAGAATGCAATGCAGCCCGCATGCAGAAGGGCAAAGTGTGCATGACTGGTTTGGGCGGCCCGATAGGGCTGACCAAGCAGTCTTTGCACACTCAGGAGTGGGCACACCACTCCTCTCCTGCCTTTGTGGAACTGGAGTGGTCCACTCCCAGACGTATCTTTTTCAATGACAGAAACTGGTCAATTCCTTTATGTAAAGTAATTCTTTACTTCAAATTCCATCAGAACATATGAGCTCCAGCCAACGCGTTTAGTTCAAAAGGATGAACTTCGTTAGGGCAAGAATAACGGGAGATCCAAAGTCAATAGTTCCCCAACTTGAAAGATGACAATAATGCACAGAATCCATCAATACGAGGTTATATCCAGGATGTCACGAGTGAATGGGTGAATAATTGCGATTATTCGAAGCGAGGAAGGAGCACCCTTTAGAGTCTGTGTTAGGGTCACAAACCGGGCCCTTATCAAGGAGGCCCACGCAGGAAATTGAGGCACCCATTCACTCGTGACATCTCGGATATAACCTCTTATTGATGTATCCTGTGCATTATTGTCGTCTTTGAAGTTGGGGAACTATTGGCTTTGGATCTCCCGTTACTCTTGCACTGACGTAGTTCATCATTTTGAACGAAACGCGTTGGCTGGAGCTCGTATGTTCTGATGGAATTTGAAATAAAGAATTACTTCACATAAAGGAATTGACCAGTTTCTGTCATTGAAAAAGATACATCTGGGAGTGCACCGCTCCAGTTCCACAGAGTGTCCTAAATTTGCTTGGCAGTTTGCATCTCGCAATGGCAGGTGCAGGAGCTGTTTGTGCACCCTTCGTCACACTCCTTAAAAGTTATAAAAGGGAATTTAGCTGACAGGTGCTTCTACTGGTGTATGCCGTTGGTTCTTTGTCACTGTTAACTCCTCCCCTGCACTGCTCAGACAGCAGAGCAGCCCCGCCCACCCTCCCGTCCGCATAGCAAGCATAAAATGGTAATAAATAAAAGTTATTACCATTTTATGTTTTGGCTTCTTGCACTGCGAGAAAGCAGTGGGGCGACGCTCCTTCGCCATAGCGGAGGAGCCACCCCTGAAATAACATTATGTGAAACTGAAATACTCCTCTCAAGGAGCACTTGAAAAACACTTAGGCCAATGGCTGAAAGACGCTGGCACAAAAAGAAAAGTGGTTGAAAGTGGCAGGGCGGTCTTCAGGTCACTTTATGTATATAGTAAGCAGTTGGTCTGGTTTATTAGGCTGTGCTGTCAAATCCAGACGTAAAATGGTTCACGAAGGCTGACGCAAGACAGAGATGATGACAAAGTGGTCTGTAATGCAAAATAATGTCAAAATTATGTTTGGGAACTATTTAGTGTGAAGCAGCATGAAAACTGGAGGAAATGCAGAGATCTCATAGCCAGTGTTTTGAGGAAAAACATCCTGCTCCCTCTTTTGTTTGAATGATCATAATAACATTAAATTCTGAAGGCGAGTGTTTACAAAAAAACTCAAGTCCAAACCAATATTTAATGATACACAAGGACGAGACCAGACCCACATTATCAGTATCCAAATGACGGCACATATGTGACCTGCTTTGACCCTGCATCATGCTTCATCTGGGATACCAAGCGTTATATAAATGCAACTCCCTTCCTCTTCTATCGCCCCACTATTCTTTTCAACCCAAAAACCAGACTCATATGTCCACTGCTGAAAAAAATTCCATATTTCCCTATACTAATTCACCACTAATCCTTTTCATTCCGGAGTAGCGTGCTACTCGCCAAAAAGCACTTTGACGGCTCATCAGGGGTAGTAAACGCTATATAAATGCAATTATAATGACATCACCATCCATAAGACTGGCATAAGCCACTCAACTGTTGCAAATACTCAGACCCTCCCACAGTGGTACGCATTGGGGTGCGGGCACGGATAGACCACAAAGCATAGCCCAATAAGTTCAATATATATCAAGCAGTGGGCATGATGCCTAGGTAAACAATGCAGGCAACTACAAATTCCAAAATAGTAAAAAATTAGGATCACCGGGGCATGATGTTTGAGAAAAATCTAATACTGCAGCAATGTGGAATACACATAAGAGGAATAACCTGTGCAAAATAATCTGTGCAGCACTTTGTGGTAAAACACATCAATTCTATCCTCTAGCATCACCAGCTTCTCAAAGCAGTATCTTCTGTCTGGAGCTCGGTTGCCCCGCTGGCCTGTTAATAAGACTGCCCCCAACCTCACAGGTCATGTGACAACCAGCGGCCACTCAGCAGCTCTGAATACTCTGCTCCTCCCTAAGTAGTGTTGGGAGGTGAACAGTGTTAGAACATGGGTGCACACCGCAAGATGTTGCAAATGATAAACGGTGAGCAAGCTTCCAAGGGGAACAAGGCAATAACACATTTTAATATAACAAAGATCAGGAGCCCCATTGCCCTCTGGCCCGGAAAAAGCCAACATTGCAACAAAGTGAAGACACAGCTAAGAGCAATAATCTGTGATAAATAATATGTGCAGCATTCTGTGCTAAGTCAGTAATTGCATGGTCTAGCATCTGTAACTTCTCTTAATTGTCTGTGTTTGCCTCTAATTTGGACTGGAAGCCCACAATTGCTTTTATGGAATGGTGCCTGCGTCTGATGGATAGCATCTGTGCATGGCGCTTTCAGAGTTTGCAGGGCAGGATAATTGCCCCCTTGGGGTGAAAGAAGTAGAATGAAAAAGCGGATAATAGATGTGGAGAGAACGCCTGGCTTATTGGACCAGGGCCTTCGTGCACCAGGGTAGCTGTCAGCTGCGCTTTTGGAGAGGTGGTTCTTATGGGAAGTGACACCAAACTGCTTATTCCATTCCCGGTTCCTCTGATATGTGCTCGATGCTGGGTTCGCTTATGCAATCCAGGGCATTGCATCTGGCATTGTTTAATGGCCAGAGCACATTAGTTTTGGAGCTCTACTTTATTCATCCTCTCCAGCAGATCCCCCTTTTCACATTTGCTTTGGGAAATATTATGTACTGATATTTTGCTAGCGGCAAATGTGGTCTAGCCTGACAAAAGTCATTATCTAAGTGAGTCTGCCTTGCAGAGAGTATAACAGTGGTGGGTGTAGCTCCAAGGCTAGGTATTAATAACATCTTAATCTAAGCAGCAATGCTACTTTTGAGGGGTTTTAGAAAGACATCAGATTCGCTGTTGATGAGGTCAAATCAAGGACACGCCTTATAGACGTGTGCGGAGTATAAATCATGTCCTGAGTGGCAATGTGCAATCTCCGTGGACAGAAGTGGGTCTCAATCCTGACCAGCCTCAAGAGTAGAGCTGGTGGCAATGTTTAGGAATCCTATTAAACCCGTCAGAAATGTTCTCAAGCTTCTTACCACGAAGTAGCCACTTGCCCAACCCAGCCTTCCCCTATATTTGGCATTTCAATGAACTAGTCCTTCAGCCAGTGATATGTTGTGTCCCAGCCTATGTTCATAGCTGGTGCTACATTCCTGGCTCCTCAGCCCCAGCCACTCCTTCTTCCTGAGTGATGTTGTTTCAGGCTTCTGTGCTGCCTGGAAATTGAGGCAGATAACAAAATTCTGTGCAAAATCTCTAAACATTTCCTGCAGATCTGTGAGAATTTCTAAAATGTGCTTGAACTTTTTAAAAAGATTGATCAAATGTGAAGATTAAATGATCTACATTTTCTACAAACAAAATATTGGTTACACATTTCCACTGGCCCTACTCATATCTTTTTATTACAATTGATCAGAATTAACCCATTGTAATCTTACTTTTGACATTATATAGCGCATTGTCAGATGACACACAAAAGTGTGATATGAGAGACAATAGCAGATTAGACTTCCATTAATAGGCCCTGTAATCAGGTTTTTTTTTCATTTCTTTATTATATTCAAGAGAAAAAGTAAACATCTCCAATATTCGAATACAGAGTTGTATCACACATGTATACTGTAGGTTCAATTATTCAATCCATACATATGATATTTCTTGTACATGGTTTTCTCAGAAAGATTCAGTTTACAGTTTAAATATAATAACTACCCTGTTGATACCCCCAACTAACTCCCCTCTCCCCACCCTTTACCGGTTTCTACTAGATCAATATTGAATGTCTGTCAAAGTCCTAAATTAGTTGTCCCTCGTTCCTGAAGTCTGACTTACATTGCTGGTGCAATTACGATGTTCGCTGTCCTGTGATACATCTTCCTGACTTGGGGCAAGCTCTTCTATTTCTCGCACCATTATCCCCCACACCAACAACACCTCCGGAGGTTTGTCATCTGCCCTAGTTTTTCTCATTCGTTCCTCCTTAGCCAACGCCCATTCTTTCAAATCCGCCCTCCATTTATGCACCTGTGGTCCCTGTGGGGCCAACCAGTGTATTGCGATTATCCTTTTAGCTATCGTGAGCCCCAAAACTAAAAATCGCCATCTCGTTTTACGCTGCGGATTCTTGGGGATAAGACCAAGGAGGCAAGTCTTCATCTCTAAGACTATCCTCCACCCTGGTAATCTATTCAATTGGTCTAGGACGGCAGCCCAAAACACCTGAATTGGTTGGCAGTACCATACCATATGCACAAAATCTGCCTGTGCGTGCTGGCATCGGGGACATTTCGGGTCTCGAGATGTATTTATGGCGTGTCATCGCCTGGGTGAAAGGTAGATCATGTGAACTACATTGTATTGTATTAATTTGAATCTACTACAGATTGCCACTCTATGAACATTTGCATGGATTTTCACCCCACTCTTTTGCTGTAATCTCTTGCGGACAAATCGCTTGCCATCTCTCCTCTACCTTCAAGGGTGTAATCTTTTTGTCCTCTCTGAGTGCCCTATACAGGTGAGTAACCAGTTTCCGGCCTCCCGCCATTGAAATCATGGTAACCAGTGTATGTGTATGTTTTCGGGGGCCTCTGGAAATGTCGGCCACCGTGTAATCAGGGTTGTTCACAGTATTTAAGGGTCCATATATTCGGTATGGTCCAGATCTGCTCCCCCCTGAGCATCTGTATTGTAGTTCCAGCAACTTACTCTTAGTCTTGATGCTGTGCGTAGTATGATGTATGTGGGCCAGTAACGACCAGGTTAAAGAAATTTGAATGTCAGGGTAGCAACGTATATTAAGGACATTACTACAAAGCGCATGTTATTCCTGCATAGTTTCATTATAGTTTTTAATATGAGACACATGGAGATAGAATGTTTTATGGAGCACACTCCTCAATTTATCCAGTCATTACTGCTCACTCCTTTTATGGATGCATCTTGGATATCCCTCCCACCTCACTATGAGCTGAGTCATTGCATTCACCTGAAAGTGGTAATAAACACCTGATAGATACCAGTGTTCATTAAATGCTCATTGGATTTGATATCGTATGTTAAGCCATACATTTTATTCACATTTCCTTTGTATATTAATATTTATGCATTCCTTGTGATACGTTCATATCGGACAAGGACTTAGGGCCCGATGTAGGTAAATTACATTTACCGATTCATAAATACCGAATTTTACCGATTCGGTATTCATGAATCGGTAAATGTAATGTAGGTAATTTTTCGGTAAAAAATACAGAATTGGTAGGATTCGGTATTTACCAATTCTGTAATTACAGAATCTGTATTTGTCATTGATTCCTATGGGCCTTGAAGCCCATAGGATTCAATGGCAAATACCGATTCGGTAATTACAGAATCGGTAAAATTACCGAATTGCCAAGGGGGACAGGGTGTCACTTTGACACCCTGTTGCACCCCTGTTTGTGGCTTGTGTGCCCTAAGGGCATGTATGTGTGTCACATGGCACAGGTGTACATGCACAGATGTGCATGTATACAGGTAGTCGTTATTTACCATGCAATAGTATTACATGGTAAATAACAAATCGGTAAGGGCCTGTGGCACTGTTTTCAGTGCCACCTACATATTGATTTACCGATTTGGTAAATTTACAGAATCGGTATTTTACCGAATCAGTAACTTTACCGATTCGCTAAATATACCGATTCTGTAAATTTTAAGGCCCCTACATCTACATTTGCAAATACCGGTCGGTAACGGCCGAAATCGGCCGTTACCGACCGGTATTTGCCGACCTACATTTGGCCCTAGATGCAGTGAAGCTTTCTCTTGCTTCCTTTGTGTAATTGCCAAAGAAAATGAAAATCCTTTTCCTAGCTACAGTGCTACCCTTTAATTCACATACAAGTGACAGTTGTGTGGTGTCTACTTAATAAGGTTCCAGTAAGGAGATAACATTCAAAAAGGGCAGGTAATACCCTCCTTTGGAATGTGGGTAGTTCTTGATTAGATTGAAGATGAAAGGGAAGCAAGACACCCCTCTCACCCCGAGACAAGTAGAGAAAATATCTAGCATAATCTTCCAGGCTCAAGAATCCAACAGAACAGCTGCAGAAAAAAACGACTAAAAACAATGGACAAAAATGCAGGTGATGAACATGAAGAAAAATAGGGAAATCGAACATTTTGCGCTCCCTTCCCTAATCCAAGTTACCATACATATAGGTTGAACAGAAATGACTTCACCGGAAGGTGGTCGAACACTATCATGGGCTGAGATGCCTCTTGCAGCACAAACTGAAAAGATGACCCTCTTAATTAGGAATACAGTTAACCCTACCCACACCTCCTGTCACAGGAAAATGGCATTGTCTTGTATGGCAGGTTCAGGAAGAGAGACTAAGTGGCCGATATCCTGCCCATGATCCTAGTGGCATCTCTCATGCTCTTTATGGTCGAAATCCTATTTGCAAGCTCTCAGTCTGACCTCCTGGACAATGCGCAGAGTAGCTTGCTGCAAGTAGAAACCCTACAGGGCTAACACTGCTGTAACCATGCCAACACAAATCCCAGACATGAAGCAGAAGGAATTCCTTTCTGCACACCAAACTTGCAGCTTTCTGGCCTCCTCATGACCAACCAGATGCCCACCCCACTGCCTCGGTGGAGACAAGACCACTCTCCCTTGTGTTCAGTATGCAGATGTAACAGTGGCCTATTACGGGATGTGGCCAATCAACTCGATCGCTACCCTGCCATCTTCAAATTGGTACCAAGGGCTGTGGCCATGTTGGAATTCAAAAATGGCCATTGACCCACCCAAAGTCATCTCAATAACTAGCTCGGATCAACAAGGAAGTAGGGGACTCTAAATGCCACAATTATTATTTGTTGATGAGCCATCCTGGAACTCCAGAGATGAGGGACGTGACTCTCCTAGACCCATCCAGGTATTATCTCATTCATGACATCCTTAAAAGTGGGAGGTGAATTGACCAGGCGTGGCATAGGCTCAATGCGATTGTGAGTTCTGCCTGGAGAATGAGCAGACTGTAACTCTTACCCTATGCTTACCCTACTGTTTTTTGCCTGCATTTTGGCAGAAGATGTATTATACAAACTGTCTTTATTCCCTTGAATACAACAGCTAACAGTACTGTGTGGCGCAACAAATGTTAAGTGCTTATGTATTGTAACTGTTCTTACGTAAAACACACTGTCACCCAATCGGGTATTGTTCGTGCTATATAGAACTCTGGATAAACAAATACAAATCCACACATTGATCCTGGTTCCATGAGTTTGCGATTTTAGAGTCCCTTCCTTAGTAATGGTCGATATCCATCCTTCATGGTAAGTGTTGTCTTTCAACACACAAACACATTTTAGTGTTTCTAGGCGTATGTGAATGATATAACGTGATCTGGAAAAACACAATGCTTTTGCATCAATTTGCAAGGTCACAGCTCCTAGCCTCCCTGAATAAAAAAAAGCGCACAGTTGTTATTTTATCATGTCGTGGCAGCTGGGGGGATAGGCAGTGCCTATAGGGCCGTGAAGAAGGCTTCTTTCTTACTGCACTTTTATAGCGCATGGTGTTGGATCTGTATACGTTTACATCGCATTGAAAATGTTTAGTATTCACGCATTCACAAGTGACTAAAATGGTGGAACTCACAGGATTACAAAATAACCTACGAAGAAAGCTAGACAGTAAAAGGTTTAACTTGGGTGAATTGAAAGTAATGCAGGCTCTAAATATGTGCACACAAAGGTAGAAACATCAATCTGACTGTAACTGGAAACTGAGGCATCTGTGTCTAGAGGCTTCAATGGTGCTCTTCAAGCAGGTTAGAAAGATTGGATTCTAGTTCTTAGCGTTCCCTGGAAAAGCCTTGCTTCTGAGGTGGCTGAAAGCCCGTCTGTTGAATGCTTCCAACAAAACCACCATGAAAGACTCATGCAATAGGACAGTGATGGTTCCAGTGTCTACTGCAATTAACCTTGGGGAGCCTTGGGAAGTGACAGGCACCAGGGGTGATCTTGGGCTTTCAAACTGGTCTCCAAAGGCCCCAGTCCACTTGGGAAATGCCCGGTGAAAGAAAAAGCCAAGCTCTTGAAAAATTTGGAAAATCTCATAGGTGTTTACCTGAGATTCTATTAGTAGTGCACCTCCAAGGGTATTTATTTAGTATTCACTGCCGCAAGGATTCCGCCTTGAATCCAGGACATAAATATTAGACATGCAAATTTTTGGGAGAGTATTTGCTTATGAAACTTTGTTTGTTCCACTGTCTGTGTCCTGAAGAGTTTTAAAACCTCTTACAATCTGGTTCCTTTAGTGCCTACTTCATTATGCAGAAGATGCGTGCATGCAGTCCCACGGCTTCTGCCAATGAGGTCTCTTCACGGAGACTCACGTTATTGCATTGGTAAATACGATCTGATGACCAATAATCACCTCCTTCTCCTTGCAAAGTCTGCTACTTACTGCTCGCCAGCAGACAGTACAAGGACACATTTTCCACAGAGGCTCCAGTACAATGCAAGCAAAGCCCCTTAAAGTAATCGCAGCAGCCGAGGATGTTCTGTTCTATAATCTGCCCCTGATAACAGGTTTGGTGACATTGTACAACCTTCTCCAAATTGCCCAATTCATTCGCTTTTCAAAACTCACAGCCGGGATGCAGACCGCCCTTCAAGAAACCTCAGATCCAGATGGAAACCCAGCCTCTGGACCATCTACCAGTTGCGGCCGGCATGACTGGCGAGTGGGAGGATGAGGGAAGGGGGTGAGGTGCGAGGAGGGGGTAATTGTTTTTTAAAAGCCCGGTTCTGCATTGTCTTTGCTTCTCTGCTTCTCTCCTGAACAGGAAGCAGGCAGCCTCCCTCCCTCCCCTAAGCCAATCAAAACGTTGCAATGGCAGCATTGTGATTGGTCGGGATGCCAACTAGCTATGTGTCTATGGGGAGGCCCTTTTCTCCATGTAGGCTGCACGCAGCCTATGAGAAAAGGCAGAGTGCGCATGATTGGGCCTGGGCCTGGGACCAAAAAGTCAGCGCCCCCAGCAGTGGGCAAGCCACTCCTCCCCTGCAATAGAGTAGACTGGCCCACTCGCCCGCCCCCAACCAAACCCTTCTACTTGCTCTCAGTGTGAGAAGCAGAAACATAAAACTGCGTGAAAGCAGTCGGACGACGCTCCACCGCCCACATGGAGGAGCCGCCCCTGCCATCTACAGTTCTACGAAGCAATACAAGCAGCAGATGAGCGCTGTGCAAGTAGAGAATAACAGAACATACTGTAACAGTGCTTGATAGTACGGCATTCTTAATCTTAATGCCAGCATCTGCTAGCGGCGGATTTTGGGAGCTAGAACCAGTACCTGCTGAGTATATAAGATTTAGATGGGGGTTGTATTATCAGGGATGTCCTGATTCATGGCGAATGATCATGTTAGGGTACACAATCCAGAACACAGGGCAATGACATTACCACCAACCAAGTCAAGTTTGTCCGGTTAAAATTTTATTTGCAATTATTTGCATGGAAAGAGTATCTCAAAAGGCAAAATAATACCTTATTGAACAAACTGTACAAACATTATGGTTAAGGACGCTGAAGCAAATCATATATACTACACATTGGCGGACTCCAAATATTTCACCCTCACTTTCCATTGAAAAAGCATTTCTTTTATCTGTCTATGAGTTTTGACCCCATAGATGGGTTTGCAGCAAAATTGGCATTTGCTTAGCGTAGTCAGCAAAAGTCCAGCATGACAATTTTCATGAAGATTTGTCCAGGCAATAAATAGATAGAGATAGAGGAGGATAGCAAAAAATCCAATTTTATCTCCTATGGGAAATTTTCCTTGTGACAACCTCCAAAACAGATGAACGAATTTATGCCATCCTTGGCATGAAAACAGAACACTACAGAGAAAGTTTGCTTTCTTTGGCTTAGTGTAAATGCTTTCAGTAGCTTTGGAGACTTAATTGTTAACAACAATGGCAGAGTGAGCTTTAAAGGCTCAACTCTTTTGTGTACGTGTGCCATTTAAAACTGATTCAGAAAATGGTAAATTCTGTCAATCACTTATGAATTTAACAGAAATGTGATTGGCTGGAGAAGGTCTCTGTAGACGTTTTTTCAACACATTGAAAATCGCAGTTTAAAAAAAAACATAATTTCCACTGTGGCAAAAGAAATTCACAACAGTGAGCATGAGAGGTGCCCCAAACAACCAGAGTGGCAGTGGCACACACAGATGTGACACAATTACAACAAAAAAGAAAACAGATTGGCAGTGCTACAATCACAATTTTAATGAAAATTTCAATTTTGCAGCCGCCAATTTGCAAGCAGCTAAAAAGGCACCATTATCTTCTGAAAATTGTGATTTTCACTAAAATTACAAATTTTCACTAAAAATAAAAAAGGGAAAAGAGATGCATGGCAAAGAATACCTACCCAAGTTGGCAACCAGTGGGTGCTGGCCACTGGCAAAGGTTAGGCAAAGGTCCAGGCCTTTGGGTAGGCCCTGTAGCCAACTCCGCTGAGCATGGCCATAGGCTGTGCACAGTTGTGGTGGAAATTAAGAAGTGGGGATTGACCTCCTTTTGTGGCCAACCCCCGGCTCCACATGGCTGTTTGTTGTGTACAATTTAGGCTGACTGCTGACAGTGGGTTGGGCGCAGTGCCCAGCCAGTGACCAACCTCAGCTGCCCACAGGCAGAGGCCCAGCGCATCAGTGGTTGGAAATTAAATATTTCATGAAAAAAGCAAAAAAACTGTTAAAACTGATTTTTGGTTATGGAGCGAATGGGCAAATCCACTCAAATTTGTCAGTTATATTTATCAAAGCACACATCACACACCATAACTCACGCCATCCACAAAATACTAATTTGTCAATTGCACAAAAACAAAAAATAAAGCTTTCAAGAAAAGAAGATGGTGGTCAGTGGGTTGTGACTGTTGCTAACCAAAATTAGTGAATTTCATTGGTTTTACACATTTGAGCCAGAACTCTGTTTTTAACTCTGTGTGTGTGTGTGTGCATGAATGCATGCATGTGTGTGTGTTATGTGTGTGTGGCGGGGGCCTGAAATTGATAAGTCTTGAGTTTGGACTTGGAAGTCGAAAGGGAGAAGTATTTTACTTCCATTGGAATGGAGCTCCTGGAGGGGACATCCACCATACCTTACTGTCGTCTTTGACCATTTCCCCTTGCACCTGGTCTGATCATTTTCTCATCTCCTTTTCATTGTCCCTCAGTTCAGCCCGCAAGCCCTCCCTTCCCAAAAACATCTGGGCACGCTCCTGGAACCACGTAGATGTGACTTCCTTGTCTACTACACTCTCCGCCTCCCGCCCGGATCTACACGCGCTATCATCTCTTGAACAAGCTGATTCCATCAATTCTTGGCTCCGCTCAGGTTGCGACTTAATCGCCCCCTTAAGGCGTGTATCATCCAGACGCACCAACGATGCGAACCGTTGGTTCAATCAGGAACTTAAAGTTCAAAAACTTAACGTCCGTCGAGCAGAACGTTCTTGGAGGCGGGGCTACTGTCCAATATTAAAAAATCAGTACATCACTCTTCTGGCCCAGTACAAAAAATCCATCTTGACCACCAAGAATGCCTACTTTTCTTCCAAAATTTTAGCCGCCGAAAATCAGTCTAAAGAAATTTTCACTATTGTGCACGACCTTGCATACTCTGATAGGGCCTCCCTCAAACCCTCCCCCTCCCAGCATCTTTGTGATTCCCTCAACTCTTTTTTTCTTGATAAAATTTCTACCATTAAAGCAAATATCCCCCCTCCTTCCCCTTCCTTTGTTAACCCTCAATGTCCCCCCAACACAGCATGTCTTGACTTCATTCCCCTCCTTACAGAAGAATCCTTTCTTTCTCTCCTACCGATGGTCAAGTCTGGTTCTCCTTTAGATCCCTGTCCTGCACACATTCTGAAACAGATTTACTCTGCTTGTGCCGTGCCTCCCCTTACCTTTCTCAATAGCTCGCTATCGCAGGGCTTAGTCATCCCACCTCTTAAATCGGCCGTTATCCTACCCATCCTAAAAAAACCCGGAGCGGACCCCTCAGTATTAGTCAACTATCGCCCTATCTCACTCCTGCCCTTCTTGACGAAGGTGCTGGAGCGCCAGTAACCAGAACGCTCAGCACCTTCGTGGAGGAGAATAGGGTTTTAGCCCCCCGGCAGGCCGGGTTCCGGCCCTCACATTCCACGGAGTCCGTTGTACTATCGGTCCTTGATAACCTCAGAGAGGGTATGGACACTAACCACCCCCAGGCCCTGGTCCTCCTCGATCTCTCTGCCGCTTTTGACACGGTGGATCATTCCATCTTACTGTCCCGTGCCAGAGCGGTGGGAATCGGAGGATCGGCCTTGGTCTGGCTCTCCTCCTTTCTGAGCGGCCGCACCCAGGCAGTGTGCCTGGGTGATTTCTCAGCGGACTTCCAGCCGGTCAAATGTGGGGTTCCCCAGGGCTCATCCCTTTCCCCATTGTTATTTAATTTATATATTGCTCCCCTTATCTTTGCCCTTCAACAGCTGGAGGTCTCCGTCTACAATTACGCGGATGACCTCCAGCTTATTTTTTCCCTTTCTTCCTCCCCAGAGTCTATCTCCAACTTTCAGTCTGTCATGACTTTCATCCGGGACTGGATGAATCACAACCACCTGAAGCTCAACCCCGACAAAACGGAGTTGGTGCTGACAGGTGGCTGCTCCAGTCCCTGGTCCTCCTCCTTTTGGCCCTCCTCGCTGGGTTCCCCCCCAACCCCATCCCCCTCTGTAAAAACGCTTGGGTTCAAACTGGATCATCGACTTTCACTTCACTCCCAAGTCAGCGCTGTGGTGTCCTCGCCTTTCCTTTCCCTTCGCACTATTCGCAAAGTCTCTCAGTTTTTCTCCCTCCCGGCCCTCAAACTCATAGTCCTGGCAATGGTGATCTCCCGCCTGGATTACGGCAATGCCCTTTATTGTGGTATGCCCGCGTACAGCATGCGACGCCTCCAGTTAGTCCAGAACCAGGCGGCCAGCCTGATCTTCAATTTATCCAAATCACATCACGTCACTCCCCTCCTCAAGATCTTGCACTGGCTCCCTATCTGTGAACAAGCCCAGTTCAAACTAGGATGCATCATTTTCAACGCCCGGTCTGGCTCAGCCCCTGCCTTTATTATTTCTGAAATGCACTCTTATGTCCCTCCCAGGGAGCTGCGTTCTTCCAATTGCTCGTTGTTCCCCGCTTCAAACGTAAAAAGTGGGGAGGCTCCAAATTTTCCACACTTGCTCCTGCCTTCTGGAACTCCCTCCCGCCTCCTTTGAGATCCTGTCCCCAGTATACACTCTTTCGCAAGGCATTGTAAACTTTTCTTTTCACACAAGCTTTCTCCCCTTAATCCCCCCCCCCCCTCCATGCTCTTATTTCCGACTCCTCAGGGGTTCAGTACAGTACAGCGCCATGAAACCGCTTGGTGTACGAGCGCTTAAGAAATATTTTAAACTCAAACTGTCTCCCTCCTGTGTGTGAGATAGAAAAGAGTCAGTGGGAGTCTGGCTGTCTGATAATGACAGATCTTCTTTTGGAGATATTTGAGAACAAGTTATTGGTGGCATTTTAGGATCATGCACAGACACTTAAACGTTATGAAGGTGTCTCTTGGAGCCAGTGTGGCCTTCCATTTCCAATGCAATGTCCTCTCCTTCCAAGGCCATCTGTCAGCATTGCTCACCAGTTGTAGTGTTTTTATGTGTTTATTGCCCATCCACAGCTAAAGAGGATTATCATCTTTGAGTTCACAACCGTCCTCACAATCATAGCTTTTAGGAGAGCGGTTATCATATTTTGATACATGATACATGATAGTTTTAAAGATTATGTTAGTAGGGGCCTGTCGAAATGGTCTAATCGGGATATTGCCATAAATCTAGTTAAATTCTGTTGTGGCAAAACACCTTGACTGAAGCACAATTGCATAGGCGTTGAATGTTGGTTCCTAAATCGAGACCTGGTGCTGCCCTGTGAGTTTGAAAAGGAGTTTAGTGGAATGGTTGGTCATATAAAATCACGTAAATAACTTACGTATCTAAATAATGTGATGAGCTTCTGGTTTGCTGGTACAGTGTTTAATCTTTAGAAAAAAAGCATAAGTGTAGGGGCCAAAATTTGTTCTCTGTTGTCGATTTTCTGGGGTTGCTAAACACTAAGGGGCTGATTACGATGTTGGGCGGAGTTGCCTCCGCCCGACATCGTCTCAGTCATGGGACTGATCAACACCCGGTTGGCGGTCTCGACCAGCCCATTAGGATGCGACTGATCACCGTTTGGTCGCTTTCCTATAGTTTACAATGGGAGCATGAATTCTGTCCATAAACCAGCCGGAATGCATCCTCCCATTGTAAAATGGGAAGTGCAGTTTATCCCTGCACCCCGTGGCAGGCACCTTAAGGTGAGAGCCACGGGGTGCAGGGGTCAACAGGGGGGACATCATAGGGCCCCCTAGGCCTCCAACCGGAGACCGTGCACCCATGGGGGCACTGCAGGGGGCCCCTTAAGTCGAGTTCCGACAGTATTTCTGTGACCATTCAGATTCCTTTCTGACCGCCTCCATTGTAATGAGGTGGTCGGAAAGGAATCCGATCGGCATATTGTGATTTTCCGACAGCATCCTTATCGGCCCCTTAGTATAGCTACTCTTGATTCCCCTCATGCCTCTTTCTTCCTTTACCCTACACTTCTTGACAATTTATCTTATTCTTGCTGTATTTTTCATCCCTGCTTTCTCCTTTTATCACTGACTAGCAGCCCGTCCCGACGTTCTCCGTGTATGAATTGCTGCCGGCCAGTAGTATATTGTTTTGTAGGATTTCGTTTTGATAGCATTTCTTATCTGTGACAGGCCTGTGAAACGCTCCGATTCACAGTGCACTGCTGATGCACTTAAGAGTGCGCGTTCAGTAGTGTGTGAACTCGAGTTTCCCTACTTTATTTTTCCTTGCAATATTAAATAGCGCGAACTCGACAACATGGCATGAGCACAATTTACATTACAGAAGAACACATTCATTTATGGTAGGCACGGGGAGACAACGCGATTTGCCTGGAATCACAGGATGTTGAGCTGATGCCGAGATTCGAACGTAGCTCCCCAGCTCTAAAGTTCGCAATTCTAGAACTTGTGGTGGGAGGTGTGTCTAAAAGTGTATGTCGGTGCTGGCCATCAATGAGAGAGACCTGTGCATTTTTCAAATGGGTGGTGAAAAAATATGAGTATGTTGCTGGAGATGTGAGCCGCCGTGCCACCAATGTACTTACCGGGGGAGGGTAAACACCCATTATTCCGCAACTTTCTTTCCGCATACCATCACTCCTCATACTTTCATGACGAAAGTACCATGACTCCGCAATGCCATTATAACGCATGGCATTACATTTTATATGCTTTTACCACGCATACATTTACAACGAAATTCGTTGTAAATGCATGAATGGTAAAAGCATGTTTTTTTTAATGTTTGGATAAGGTAAGTTTTAGGGTTTAGGGATAGGTATGGGTTTTGGGGTACAGGGGTATTTTTAGGGTTCAGGGCTAGGTTTGAATTTTGGGGTATAGGGGTATTTTTAGGGTTCAGGGGTAGGTTTGGGTTTTGGGGTACAGCGGTATTTTAAGAGTTATGGGGTAGGTTTGGGTTTTGGGGTACAGGGGTATTTTAGGGTTCAGGGGTAGGTTTGGGTTTTGGGGTACAGGGTTATTTTTAGTGTTCAGAGCTAGGTTTTGGTTTTGGGGTACAGGGGTATTTTTAGGGTTCAGGGGTAGGTTTGGGTTTTGGGGTACAGGGGTATTTTAAGGGTTCAGGGCTAGGTTTGGGTTTTGGGGTACAGGGGTATTTTTAGGGTTTAGGGATAGGTTTGGGTTTTGGGGTACAGGGTATATTTATAGGGGTAAGATGGGTTAGTGTTTAAGGGTTTTGGGGTATTTTAAGGAGTAAGGGTGGGATTAGCACACGATCTGAGACATGGCATGAAGGGTGGAATGTACCACACGTCCCCAGCGTTTGTCACGCCCCCAGCACACTCCTACAGCACAACGCAGACACATCCACAAGGGACTACTTTGCTGGCACGGTTCTTTTATCTTTTAAATGTATATGGTGGGCGTCTGCATAGTCTATGTCCTTCTGCTGCAACTGCCCTTTTCAACGCTGTATTGGGTGTTGTGATTGGTGCTGTGGTTCCTGAGATTACCCGCCTCAAAGGTTTGGGCTCTCTCTCTTTATTATATTAGTATAGATTGTCTATCTTTCTCATCCTCCTACATTCTCCCCTTTTTTGGCTGTCTCTCTCTCTCTTGCTCTGTTAAAGTCAGATGATGTAAGAAAAAGTCCCGGTCTCCAAACCAAGTGATGATAGCCAACGCTTTCAGCCGCCAGCACAAATTAGCTGCTGTGACAGTGCCCTTTCTCCAAAACCTCATGGATAAGGTTCCATCTTCAGTAAGGTTCGCGCTCCGGCCTCCTCGCTACCTAGTGTAGCTCCTTTGACACTTTGCACTCTGATACCTCATTCCGGAAGTCTTTCCATCAGGAAGTTGCAGGCCCTTTTCTAGGTCGGTGTGCTATTTTTCATAGCATTTCTGATTCCTCATGCATGAAAGAGCCACATCACGGTTGGCCTTTCTACGCAGGCCTTATGCACATATTTATACTGCACGGGCCTCAAATGTGCATATTTGTTGTACTGGGTTGTGTCAAAATTTCATCTTGCCTAGTGCCTCAAAAACTCCTTGTTTTAGCGCTGGCTTTGGTCACATATTTTTTTTTCCTACTCTGTATGCATCTCCTTTGCAGGGTGCAAAAATAAAATAAAAAATAGATTGAGAAAATCCTGGTTGAACATATGGATTTACTTTCCCTTTAGGCATTGGTAAATTGGCAATTTGACATGCTTGTGAATGAGAACCACAACCTTATGCTGTGCTTGCTCTAATATGGTCTCTTCCTTAAGCCGTGTGGTGCCTTTGGGTTTGAGTGGCCTCTACAACGCCTCTAGTGCCTCTAGAATTAGCAATCAATCGTATTTTATGAATCAGAACGTGGAAGCTGCTTCGGGGGTCACCATGTACCTGATGAAAGGCACAAAATAATGATCCCATTGAATCTCATCTCCTAAAACTAGTCCTGAGGTTGAAAAAATGATTTTCCTTACAAATCAACATTACGTTTACATTGGAAGCCATGAGAATAGGTTTGCACGGGATGTATCAGACATACTCTCTAACGTACAAGTTTGCACTTGTATCAAATGATAGACATTTTTTCCTTTTTCTGGTTGTCGTTAGATCAGTGGGACTCCTGCTGAAATTCGATTTTACTCGTTTCTTGTCTTCAATTGGACTCTCCTGTAATGGGTTGCTAAATTACAAATTACATTTGTTCATTTTTTAAAACATTTTTTGGGATTTTTTTATTTTCCCAAAATACCTTAGGACTGAAGTTATTTTAGCAAATAATCCATTATGTCGGAGAAGGTTGTACTTTCTGCAAATAGCTAGGGCCGGAGAATAGGAAATGACCCTTTCCTGGGTAATCAAAAACCTCTGTCACCTAAGGAGCCAACTCAAGATATATAACTGGTGTGATGCAAAATTCTACTTTTTAATCCCTTGCCAATACTCTTTATTAATTTGGGGAACAAACCAATAGCAACTTGAGATTTCTGATGAGCTCAGCACCAAGGGGTTTATACCGCGAGTCTCACTCTGTAAGATTTATTCTGTCACTTCAGCAAATATTGTTTTTTAAACAGGATTTTGCGATTGACTTTACTTCAGCTTCAATTGGAAGTTCTTTGTTTAAGCCTAACGTTCCCCTATGAGCACACTGAGCAGCTGACCAGGAATGCTGCTTGCCGCTGAGTGGGAAAAGATGTCTGCTGATTTGAGACAAGTCTTGAATGGGCGGCTCCATTCTAAATTCTCTGGCCAAGTCAAGAATAATATTGAGGCTGGCTGGTGCGGCAGGATCCCGCTTTGCAGGAGTTGATGACAAGTTCTTGATTTTGGACAAGATCCTAATCCTCATGCTTTGGGTGGCCGCCTCAACGACCTCCTGGAAGCCATACTGTCCTGGTGCGTAGCAGGTCTCTGGTGGAAGGTCACCAGGTTATTGGTCTCTTTGCTTTCCTTGTAGAGGACCCCATAACCAAATAGGAATTGTTTTCCCTAGAAGCCACTATGGGATTGAAACTCATATTACAGCCACAGAATACACAATGTTGTGTTTCACTATCCTGTGTGTGGAACAGTGCTGTTCTTATCACTGTGCCAAGTGTGGGTTCTTCACATAGTTCAACAGTTATAGATTGTGTGGTGGTATGTGGGCAGGTTGCAAGAATTCTGTACAAGCCTTTTTCGTCTCAAAGAAGGGTATTGTTCGGGTAAAAATCCCCTTCCCCCCCAAATACTCGCTTCTCTCTCATTTACGCTTTAGGGGTCACTCAGGCATTTCAGAGCTCACGATGCTCCTTCCCAGAAATACCCATGACAATGGAGTCACTTGCATAACAATCAAGTATGGGACAGGCTTCCATCTTGGAGATCACAAGTATCTTTATTTTTTTTAAACAATTTTTTATAAAGAATATATGAGTGTAATATGATAGAAGTATAACGTTTTATAATATAGTAAAATAGTTAGATACTCATAAAATGTTTTTCATCTGACCCAGGGTTTATACAAGATTAAAAGCAAAACCCTAATACAGAATAATCACATTATGTTGTGTCATCACATTTTCAAGCAGCTTTTCTATTGAAGTGAAAAGTGGGCAGAGGTGAGTTGTGGCAGATTGCTTCTTGCAAAGAAGGTGTTTAGGTCTTCGAGACCAGCGGCCCGTGCTGGTAATAGTGGCGGGGCGGTGGGGTGGGGTGGGTTGGGGGTGATTCGACACACGACAATAAGGGGAAATTAAATAAATAATACATTTTGCCTCGTCATCGTCTATCGAATCCCCCCACTCTGGCATTGGCATTTAAGGCACTGCACCACATCGGCCCTAAGTACCTCCGGAAACGGATGGCCTTTCATGTTCCTAAGAGAGCACTGAGATCTGCACAGCAAGCTAAAGCTACTGTCCCCCTAATTAAGCGTGCCCGTACTGGAGGCCGCTCTTTTCGTTATCTGGCTCCTTGTTGCTGGAATAGGCTTCCTCTTGCCCTGCGATCGACGTCTACCTTACTTGCCTTTCGTAAACATCTGAAGACGTGGCTTTTTACCCAGTAATACCACTACCATTTATGTAGAGCATTGTGTTATGTACTGACCTTTTCGCTCTTTGCCAAAGCGCCGGGACACTCATGTGAGTAGCCGTGCGCTATAAAAGAGCATTTTAACATAACATAACATAACATAACTCTGGCCCACCGCTCTTACCTGCACGGGCCACTCCTGCTTTGAGGCAAGGTGTAGTAGGGTGTGCAATGTGCTGGAGGGAGAATGACAGCGTGGCAAGACGAGGCAGAGTGTAATATGGCTAAGCAGGTTGTGGAAGAGTAGCATGGTGAGTGAAGTTATGAATTTGATAGGCAACGGGGAGTGAGCGGCAACAGGGCAAGACAGGGAGTGGCAATATGTACATGTACTAATCATGCAACATGTAGTGAACTGATCTTTACAAAACTTCTACCAATTCTACCAGTTTCTAAGAGGCACATATCTAATTTAATTGACTGTAAGTCCTCCTCGCTGCTTCCTACAGGACCCCGCCTATTACTAAATCCCCTAGATTTCTCACAGGCCAGCTGCCTTTGAATCTGTGTCTAGTTGTGCCGGTGGGACCATAAAATGTTTGCAAAGGCAGAGACAACAATGTCAACAAAGTGGTCTATAGTGTCATAGAGAACAGTAATGCCAAAAAGCTATCTATTCGGAAAAGTAGTATGTAAGGAAGGGACATAACGCAAAGTGAACACTGGCAAAATCACTACTTTTTTGCATGGGAAATGCAAGTGAAAATAAATCAGTTTGTTTGTATCTGTATTTCCTTTGCAAAGGTAATCACCCTGTGGTGTTTCATTGAACCCGTATTCTGATCTGGCTCAGCACCGGCAAACACGATTTGTTTCAATATTACCTGGAATTAGGCCAATTGACTAAATGACTGCAATGAGAGGGAGATTTTAGCTATAATCTGGGCCCATATTTACAAACCTTTCATCTACCTGTGTTACACGTTGAGCTTTTCAGTTCGCCCCAAGAGTGATACTACTGCCTCGATGAAGGTGTCTGTAGGCACCTCGATGTGGATACATTTATGGGCAAGACATGATACGATCGAATTGAAATCAGCATGGTTGTTCTCTAGTCGCAGTAATGTGATCACCTGCTTGAGGCTGAGCATAGGGCGATACTTGTGATCTTCTGCAGTCGATGGAATACTTATTCGCCATTCACCTTATTAGGTATTATATTAATCTATAGGAGAGTTTCATAAGGATCCTATTCCTATCCCATACGTCTCTTTGGGAGTAAAGGTCAGTTTCTAAGGCAATTCTAAAGCAATTTCTCTTCAGAAAACAGGCTTCAAGAAATTGCCTAAAATAAATAGATACAATCGGCCCTTGTCAGAAATCGCTGTTAAATGTTGACAAACTTATTTTAGGGTTGGTCAGCTGAAATCACTTGGCTTGGGAGGTGGAGGGAGTTCCTCCACCATCCCAACTGTGACAAGGCCACTAGATTTAAATCAGTTTGCCCTATCGGCGGACATTTTTCCCAGAAAGTGGCTTCCACCCTTATTGCAGGATCCCCTTCAAGGAGAAAAAATAGTAATGGCTATCTGTCCTTCATTTGTTTATTTCACAGTTTTCTGAAGCATAGTTTGACCCTAGGCAGGTTAGAGATTTTGATAGAATTACAAAAAAGAGAAAATATGAATTTCTTTCATCAAGGAGAAGGCGAACAAAGAATTAAGAGACACATTTAAACCAACATTCAAAGAGGGGTTAGAAACAGACTAAAATTCTTAGGCAGATAAAAGAGTGGGAAATTGTTAAGTCATACTTGCAAATCTTAGTGAAGTTTACAGAATGTTTCACTTCACTTGTTATAAACGTTGCAAACATTCGATTGCAGGTGAAAATTCTTGTGAGAAAGAGGAAGAATTTCCCCTAAAAACAGTTAATTAATTAAAAGTGGTTATGCTGAGATTTTTCTATGAAACAACATTTTGCAGGATTTAGTTTTCCTAATTTGAATTGTGCATCCTTTTGAAAGTTTCCAAAAGCTTGCAACATTGTGAAAAAATCTTCACAAAGAGGAGGAAAGGTCCACAGCTGTATTTACCTCCATTAGTGAAAACAAGAATCCCCAAGGCACCACATATCTCTTTGCTGCACCCTGTACGTCTTAACCCGCAGTTGACGTCCTGAAGAAAATCATTTAGAAGATGCGGTTGTCCTTTCCCCTGCACCCTTTGCTTAGAAACCTCGAACTGGGTGTCAGATAACCTGAGTGCTTCTTTTGAAGAAGTAACAACAATTATTTGGCTAAAAAGAGAATATAGAAAGAAAGTTTAGGTTGTACACTCTTTGTGGTTTCTTTCAGCAGATGATTCTGTTTAATCATGAACGCATTTTCATGTGACAACCTAATGCATTATGGGTGTTGAAGTTCGGCGTCACATAGTTAGCTCCGATGTAACTAACATACTTAAAAACAATGACCTGTAAAACAAAAGCCAAGGAAAGGAGCGTGGCTGCTCTTGTGACATGGCTTCATCTGTTACCTTATCATCTTCTCTGATCTGAATTTGATGCAAGAGATCTCCTGGGATGAGGTGTGGTTGTACTGCAAGCCCCTGCCTCCTCTTCCGAGACCCAACCCTTGTTTTCCCTCAGTGCCCACATGTCCTGGGCTCAAATTGATGATCCCTTTTCACTCAGGAATGTGAAGTATTTCCACTTCGTTTTGTTGGAGCCAGGCCTGCCCCATACACTCCCTGGCTGCGCCTGACATCTCCTGGCTGTCTTCCCTGGCACTTACCCACTTTTGCTGTGCACCGTGCTGTGCATTTTGTGCTTTTTATTTTTTTTAGCCTAGTGCCTTTTTCCTAATTATTGGTTCTTCTTCACCCCTATCTCCGTGCCATCTTGTTGCTCTTGTCTATCTCTCCCCTTTTCTTTGATCTTTCTCCTCCTCTCTTCTTTTTCTCTTTCTTACTGTGTCTCTCAAATCTTTGTCTCTCTCCGCCTACGAGTTGCTCATAATCTCCAAATATCTGAAGTTACTGGTCCAACAGGATTACGAGCATGTGGTAAACTCGTGGACCAAGACAGTTTTCCCAAAGTCTTTTGCTGCACAAAGAAGCCAAAATCTGCAAGCAGAAGAGCAGCCAAGTATGAGGGATTACTGGAGAACCTGATGCTTTAAGTTCGATTCCCTGATAATTCCATTTTCTTAGCAGATCTTAGGGTCTAATTACAATGATGTGGTTTTTCCGATGCTCCGGAGTTACCATTCTGTCCAGTAATTTCTGTTTCATTATGGGCCACTCATTCTTGACTTATCTGCTTTGCTTCCTGATTCGTGACCCTGTACTACTCCTTGTTCACCAA